>NC_138874.1:36366752-36966752 GCF_965194805.1 Balaenoptera borealis | reverse complement strand
CCAATTTATACGCCCATGAGTGGAAGTGCCCTATGCTCTCTAAGCTGAGTTTTTTAGATGTTTCAGGACACACCGTACACTTCTCCAGAGTGGCTGTTGGCCATTTACAGCCCGCCCATCAGCGTAGCAAGGCTCCCATTTCTCCATGGCCTGTCCTGCATTTCTGGTTTTGACACTTTATTCAGCATGGCCCTTTTGACCGATGGGAAGCGAGACTTCTTTGTAGCGCTGATTTGCCTTTCCAGGTTGCTTGGTTGGCCAAAAAGGGCGTATGCGTTTTTTCCTGAATATATTCAGGAAAAAACGCATACGCCCTTTTTGGCCAAGGGCATCATTGTCGAGGTTTTGCCGCTTTTCCTGTGCTTTAAAGGCGATTCGAATCTACCTCCTGAAATCGGTTTCCTGCAATTCTGCCTTGCTTTCAAATCCTCTTCGTTGCCTTCCCTCCATATATTTGTGGACGAGAGTTATCATTTCTAACTCTGCAGGTTTGTGAATTGCAGTGCCCCTGAGCTCCATTTTTCAACTCGCTTTCTTGGGAGCTGGCCGCAAAAGCGCAGGATTGCTTCAGGCCCTATTCTGGCTCCGGGCGGCAGGCTGAGCCTGTGGTTAATTCTGCTTCCTGATGGGAAAATAGAGTGACCTCTGCCTGTCCCAACACCTAGAGCTAGTCTCTCATTGGTTCCCCCTCTTCCCGTTCATCCTCAGGACAAATTGCAACGTGTTCGGAACAGGAGGTTAAAGGTGCTGATTCTCCAAGGAGGGAGATTGCTAGTAAAGCGGCTGGAATGGCGAACCGGAGCACAAGGAGATGAGAAATGAGGTGCGTTTTAGAAACCTTTCCCGGTCACACGGTGTACCATCTTCTGGGTTTCTCGTGCATGTTTTCGACGTAGGACGATGCCCTTGAACCTGGAGATTTGGGACCCATGGGATGGGTACCACGCCGTATTACTTTACAGGGTCTGCGTTAGCTCACCCAACCTCACCAAAACTCTCAGCCCCAAGAGTGTCCTCCCTTATGTCTCAATCAGCTGTGGGTCTAGATATGGTCAATCCAGGTGGCATCGCAGCCCCTGAACGAATTTTGTAAGAATTTCTCTCTCTTTCACTGTCTTTGTTTGACGGGTTTTTAAAAGTAATTGATTTTTATAATAGGGTTTAGCTGCTTTGCACTGCTGTGTTTATGCTGCTTTACACCCACTTGACTCACTTACAGAGAGATATCAATACATAGGTTTTAAGATTCTTACTAGTCAGATATATTCTTGGGCGGTGAATAGGGGGCGTTGAGTCCAGTTCACTGAGCAAGGAGTAGGTCTTGTCTATTACATATTGGGTTTATGGAACGGTATCTGAGCTAATTTGAAACCCTTGTTTTATGCATCACCCCACCTCACCTTTCCCGTTAAGCAGCCATAGTGTGTTTTCTAAACGTGCGACTCTGTTCTGTTTTGTAATTCAGTTCAAGGGTAGCGGTTTTTACATTCCCTCTGTAAGTGATATCTTATGATAAGTGTCTTTTTCTGTGTGACTTATTTCACTTAGAATCGTCGTACCTAAATCCACTCATCATGCTGCTCCTAGCCTTATGACGTTGATTTCATGGCTGAGTGATATTCCATTTTACATACGGACCACAACTTCTTTATCCATTCTTCTCTTTCCTGGGATGTTTCAGGTGTAACGAAGTGGAGGTTCTTGTCAACAGAGCAGCCCTAAACTTTGGGGTGCCTGTGTCTTGCTGATTTTTAGTTTTCCCAATTTATACGCCCATGAGTGGAAGTGCCCTATGCTCTCTAAGCTGAGTTTTTTAGATGTTTCAGGACACACCGTACACTTCTCCAGAGTGGCTGTTGGCAATTTACAGCCCGCCCATCAGCGTAGCAAGGCTCCCATTTCTCCATGGCCTGTCCTGCATTTCTGGTTTTGACACTTTATTCAGCATGGCCCTTTTGACCGATGGGAAGCGAGACTTCTTTGTAGCGCTGATTTGCCTTTCCAGGTTGCTTGGTTGGCCAAAAAGGGCGTATGCGTTTTTTCCTGAATATATTCAGGAAAAAACGCATACGCCCTTTTTGGCCAAGGGCATCATTGTCGAGGTTTTGCCGCTTTTCCTGTGCTTTAAAGGCGATTCGAATCTACCTCCTGAAATCTGTTTCCTGCAATTCTGCCTTGCTTTCAAATCCTCATCGTTGCCTTCCTTCCATATATTTGTGGACGAGAGTTATCATTTCTACCTCTGCAGGTTTGTGAATTGCAGTGCCCCTGAGCTCTATTTTTAAACTCGTTTTCTTGGGAGCTGGCCGCAAAAGCGCAGGATTGCTTCAGGCCCTATTCTGGCTCCGGGCGGTAGGCTGAGCCTGTGGTTAATTCTGCTACCTGATGGGAAAATAGAGTGACCTGTGCCTGTCCCAACACCTAGAGCTAGTCTCTCATTGGTTCCCCCTCTTCCCGTTCATCCTCAGGACAAATTGCAACGTGTACGGAACAGGAGGTTAAAGGCGCTGATTCTCCAAGGAGGGAGATTGCTAGTAAAGCGGCTGGAATGGCGAACCGGAGCACAAGGAGATGAGAAATGAGGTGCGTTTTAGAAACCTTTCCCGGTCACACGGTGTACCATCTTCTGGGTTTCTCGTGCATGTTTTCGACGTAGGAAGATGCCCTTGACCCTGGAGATTTGGGACCCATGGGATGGGTACCACGCCGTATTACTTTAAAGGGTCTGCGTTTGCTCACCCAACCTCACCAAACCTCTCAGCCCCAAGAGTGTCCACCCTTATGTCTCAGTCATCTGTGGGTCTAGATATGGTCAATCCAGGTGGCATCGCAGCCCCTGAACGAATTTTGTAAGAATTTCTCTCTCTTTCACTGTCTTTGTTTCACGGGTTTTTAAAAGTAATTGATTTTTATAATAGGGTTTAGCTGCTTTGCACTGCTGTGTTTATGCCGCTTTTCACCCACTTGACTCACTTACAGAGAGATATCAATACATAGGTTTTAAGATTCTTACTAGTCAGATATATTCTTGGGCGGTGAATAGGGGTTGTTGAGTCCAGTTCACTGAGCAAGGAGTAGGTCTTGTCTATTACATATTGGGTTTATGGAACGGTATCTGAGCTAATTTGAAACCCTTGTTTTATGCATCACCCCACCTCACCTTTCCCGTTAAGCAGCCATAGTGTGTTTTCTAAACGTGCGACTCTGTTCTGTTTTGTAATTCAGTTCAAGGGTAGCGGTTTTTACATTCCCTCTGTAAGTGATATCTTATGATAAGTGTCTTTTTCTGTGTGACTTATTTCACTTAGAATCGTCGTACCTAAATCCACTCATCATGCTGCTCCTAGCCTTATGACGTTGATTTCATGGCTGAGTGATATTCCATTGTACATAAGGACCACAACTTCTTTATCCATTCTTCTCTTTCCTGGGATGTTTAAGGTGTAACGAAGTGGAGGTTCTTGTCAACAGAGCAGCCCTAAACTTTGGGGTGCCTGTGTCTTGCTGATTTTTAGTTTTCCCAATTTATACGCCCATGAGTGGAAGTGCCCTATGCTCTCTAAGCTGAGTTTTTTAGATGTTTCAGGACACACCGTACACTTCTCCAGAGTGGCTGTTGGCAATTTACAGCCCGCCCATCAGCATAGCAAGGCTCCCATTTCTCCATGGCCTGTCCTGCATTTCTGGTTTTGACACTTTATTCAGCATGGCCCTTTTGACCGATGGGAAGCGAGACTTCTTTGTAGCGCTGATTTGCCTTTCCAGGTTGCTTGGTTGGCCAAAAAGGGCGTATGCGTTTTTTCCTGAATATATTCAGGAAAAAACGCATACGCCCTTTTTGGCCAAGGGCATCATTGTCGAGGTTTTGCCGCTTTTCCTGTGCTTTAAAGGTGATTCGAATCTACCTCCTGAAATCGGTTTCCTGCAATTCTGCCTTGCTTTCAAATCCTCTTCGTTGCCTTCCCTCCATATATTTGTGGACGAGAGTTATCATTTCTAACTCTGCAGGTTTGTGAATTGCAGTGCCCCTGAGCTCCATTTTTCAACTCGCTTTCTTGGGAGCTGGCCGCAAAAGCGCAGGATTGCTTCAGGCCCTATTCTGGCTCCGGGCGGCAGGCTGAGCCTGTGGTTAATTCTGCTTCCTGATGGGAAAATAGAGTGACCTCTGCCTGTCCCAACACCTAGAGCTAGTCTCTCATTGGTTCCCCCTCTTCCCGTTCATCCTCAGGACAAATTGCAACGTGTTCGGAACAGGAGGTTAAAGGTGCTGATTCTCCAAGGAGGGAGATTGCTAGTAAAGCGGCTGGAATGGCGAACCGGAGCACAAGGAGATGAGAAATGAGGTGCGTTTTAGAAACCTTTCCCGGTCACACGGTGTACCATCTTCTGGGTTTCTCGTGCATGTTTTCGATGTAGGACGATGCCCTTGAACCTGGAGATTTGGGACCCATGGGATGGGTACCACGCCGTATTACTTTAAAGGGTCTGCGTTAGCTCACCCAACCTCACCAAACCTCTCAGCCCCAAGAGTGTCCACCCTTATGTCTCAATCAGCTGTGGGTCTAGATATGGTCAATCCAGGTGGCATCGCAGCCCCTGAACGAATTTTGTAAGAATTTCTCTCTCTTTCACTGTCTTTGTTTCACGGGTTTTTAAAAGTAATTGATTTTTATAACAGGGTTTAGCTGCTTTGCACTGCTGTGTTTATGCCGCTTTACACCCACTTGACTCACTTACAGAG
Organism: Balaenoptera borealis; assembly: GCF_965194805.1. NCBI lineage: Eukaryota > Metazoa > Chordata > Mammalia > Artiodactyla > Balaenopteridae > Balaenoptera > Balaenoptera borealis. The sequence goes on along the minus strand of NC_138874.1, from coordinate 36,962,011 downwards.
AGATATCAATACATAGGTTTTAAGATTCTTACTAGTCAGATATATTCTTGGGCGGTGAATAGGGGGCGTTGAGTCCAGTTCACTGAGCAAGGAGTAGGTCTGGTCTATTACATATTGGGTTTATGGAACGGTATCTGAGCTAATTTGAAACCCTTGTTTTATGCATCACCCCACCTCACCTTTCCCGTTAAGCAGCCATAGTGTGTTTTCTAAACGTGCGACTCTGTTCTGTTTTGTAATTCAGTTCAAGGGTAGCGGTTTTTACATTCCCTCTGTAAGTGATATCTTATGATAAGTGTCTTTTTCTGTGTGACTTATTTCACTTAGAATCGTCGTACCTAAATCCACTCATCATGCTGCTCCTAGCCTTATGACGTTGATTTCATGGCTGAGTGATATTCCATTGTACATAAGGACCACAACTTCTTTATCCATTCTTCTCTTTCCTGGGATGTTTCAGGTGTAACGAAGTGGAGGTTCTTGTCAACAGAGCAGCCCTAAACTTTGGGGTGCCTGTGTCTTGCTGATTTTTAGTTTTCCCAATTTATACGCCCATGAGTGGAAGTGCCCTATGCTCTCTAAGCTGAGTTTTTTAGATGTTTCAGGACACACCGTACACTTCTCCAGAGTGGCTGTTGGCAATTTACAGCCCGCCCATCAGCGTAGCAAGGCTCCCATTTCTCCATGGCCTGTCCTGCATTTCTGGTTTTGACACTTTATTCAGCATGGCCCTTTTGACCGATGGGAAGCGAGACTTCTTTGTAGCGCTGATTTGCCTTTCCAGGTTGCTTGGTTGGCCAAAAAGGGCGTATGCGTTTTTTCCTGAATATATTCAGGAAAAAACGCATACGCCCTTTTTGGCCAAGGGCATCATTGTCGAGGTTTTGCCGCTTTTCCTGTGCTTTAAAGGCGATTCGAATCTACCTCCTGAAATCGGTTTCCTGCAATTCTGCCTTGCTTTCAAATCCTCTTCGTAGCCTTCCCTCCATATATTTGTGGACGAGAGTTATCATTTCTAACTCTGCAGGTTTGTGAATTGCAGTGCCCCTGAGCTCCATTTTTCAACTCGCTTTCTTGGGAGCTGGCCGCAAAAGCGCAGGATTGCTTCAGGCCCTATTCTGGCTCCGGGCGGCAGGCTGAGCCTATGGTTAATTCTGCTTCCTGATGGGAAAATAGAGTGACCTCTGCCTGTCCCAACACCTAGAGCTAGTCTCTCATTGGTTCCCCCTCTTCCCGTTCATCCTCAGGACAAATTGCAACGTGTTCGGAACAGGAGGTTAAAGGTGCTGATTCTCCAAGGAGGGAGATTGCTAGTAAAGCGGCTGGAATGGCGAACCGGAGCACAAGGAGATGAGAAATGAGGTGCGTTTTAGAAACCTTTCCCGGTCACACGGTGTACCATCTTCTGGGTTTCTCGTGCATGTTTTCGACGTAGGACGATGCCCTTGAACCTGGAGATTTGGGACCCATGGGATGGGTACCACGCCGTATTACTTTACAGGGTCTGCGTTAGCTCACCCAACCTCACCAAACCTCTCAGCCCCAAGAGTGTCCTCCCTTATGTCTCAATCAGCTGTGGGTCTAGATATGGTCAATCCAGGTGGCATCGCAGCCCCTGAACGAATTTTGTAAGAATTTCTCTCTCTTTCACTGTCTTTGTTTGACGGGTTTTTAAAAGTAATTGATTTTTATAACAGGGTTTAGCTGCTTTGCACTGCTGTGTTTATGCCGCTTTACACCCACTTGACTCACTTACAGAGAGATATCAATACATAGGTTTTAAGATTCTTACTAGTCAGATATATTCTTGGGCGGTGAATAGGGGGCGTTGAGTCCAGTTCACTGAGCAAGGAGTAGGTCTGGTCTATTACATATTGGGTTTATGGAACGGTATCTGAGCTAATTTGAAACCCTTGTTTTATGCATCACCCCACCTCACCTTTCCCGTTAAGCAGCCATAGTGTGTTTTCTAAACGTGCGACTCTGTTCTGTTTTGTAATTCAGTTCAAGGGTAGCGGTTTTTACATTCCCTCTGTAAGTGATATCTTATGATAAGTGTCTTTTTCTGTGTGACTTATTTCACTTAGAATCGTCGTACCTAAATCCACTCATCATGCTGCTCCTAGCCTTATGACGTTGATTTCATGGCTGAGTGATATTCCATTGTACATAAGGACCACAACTTCTTTATCCATTCTTCTCTTTCCTGGGATGTTTAAGGTGTAACGAAGTGGAGGTTCTTGTCAACAGAGCAGCCCTAAACTTTGGGGTGCCTGTGTCTTGCTGATTTTTAGTTTTCCCAATTTATACGCCCATGAGTGGAAGTGCCCTATGCTCTCTAAGCTGAGTTTTTTAGATGTTTCAGGACACACCGTACACTTCTCCAGAGTGGCTGTTGGCAATTTACAGCCCGCCCATCAGCGTAGCAAGGCTCCCATTTCTCCATGGCCTGTCCTGCATTTCTGGTTTTGACACTTTATTCAGCATGGCCCTTTTGACCGATGGGAAGCGAGACTTCTTTGTAGCGCTGATTTGCCTTTCCAGGTTGCTTGGTTGGCCAAAAAGGGCGTATGCGTTTTTTCCTGAATATATTCAGGAAAAAACGCATACGCCCTTTTTGGCCAAGGGCATCATTGTCGAGGTTTTGCCGCTTTTCCTGTGCTTTAAAGGCGATTCGAATCTACCTCCTGAAATCGGTTTCCTGCAATTCTGCCTTGCTTTCAAATCCTCTTCGTAGCCTTCCCTCCATATATTTGTGGACGAGAGTTATCATTTCTAACTCTGCAGGTTTGTGAATTGCAGTGCCCCTGAGCTCCATTTTTCAACTCGCTTTCTTGGGAGCTGGCCGCAAAAGCGCAGGATTGCTTCAGGCCCTATTCTGGCTCCGGGCGGCAGGCTGAGCCTGTGGTTAATTCTGCTTCCTGATGGGAAAATAGAGTGACCTCTGCCTGTCCCAACACCTAGAGCTAGTCTCTCATTGGTTCCCCCTCTTCCCGTTCATCCTCAGGACAAATTGCAACGTGTTCGGAACAGGAGGTTAAAGGTGCTGATTCTCCAAGGAGGGAGATTGCTAGTAAAGCGGCTGGAATGGCGAACCGGAGCACAAGGAGATGAGAAATGAGGTGCGTTTTAGAAACCTTTCCCGGTCACACGGTGTACCATCTTCTGGGTTTCTCGTGCATGTTTTCGACGTAGGACGATGCCCTTGAACCTGGAGATTTGGGACCCATGGGATGGGTACCACGCCGTATTACTTTACAGGGTCTGCGTTAGCTCACCCAACCTCACCAAACCTCTCAGCCCCAAGAGTGTCCTCCCTTATGTCTCAATCAGCTGTGGGTCTAGATATGGTCAATCCAGGTGGCATCGCAGCCCCTGAACGAATTTTGTAAGAATTTCTCTCTCTTTCACTGTCTTTGTTTCACGGGTTTTTAAAAGTAATTGATTTTTATAACAGGGTTTAGCTGCTTTGCACTGCTGTGTTTATGCCGCTTTACACCCACTTGACTCACTTACAGAGAGATATCAATACATAGGTTTTAAGATTCTTACTAGTCAGATATATTCTTGGGCGGTGAATAGGGGGCGTTGAGTCCAGTTCACTGAGCAAGGAGTAGGTCTGGTCTATTACATATTGGGTTTATGGAACGGTATCTGAGCTAATTTGAAACCCTTGTTTTATGCATCACCCCACCTCACCTTTCCCGTTAAGCAGCCATAGTGTGTTTTCTAAACGTGCGACTCTGTTCTGTTTTGTAATTCAGTTCAAGGGTAGCGGTTTTTACATTCCCTCTGTAAGTGATATCTTATGATAAGTGTCTTTTTCTGTGTGACTTATTTCACTTAGAATCGTCGTACCTAAATCCACTCATCATGCTGCTCCTAGCCTTATGACGTTGATTTCATGGCTGAGTGATATTCCATTGTACATAAGGACCACAACTTCTTTATCCATTCTTCTCTTTCCTGGGATGTTTAAGGTGTAACGAAGTGGAGGTTCTTGTCAACAGAGCAGCCCTAAACTTTGGGGTGCCTGTGTCTTGCTGATTTTTAGTTTTCCCAATTTATACGCCCATGAGTGGAAGTGCCCTATGCTCTCTAAGCTGAGTTTTTTAGATGTTTCAGGACACACCGTACACTTCTCCAGAGTGGCTGTTGGCAATTTACAGCCCGCCCATCAGCGTAGCAAGGCTCCCATTTCTCCATGGCCTGTCCTGCATTTCTGGTTTTGACACTTTATTCAGCATGGCCCTTTTGACCGATGGGAAGCGAGACTTCTTTGTAGCGCTGATTTGCCTTTCCAGGTTGCTTGGTTGGCCAAAAAGGGCGTATGCGTTTTTTCCTGAATATATTCAGGAAAAAACGCATACGCCCTTTTTGGCCAAGGGCATCATTGTCGAGGTTTTGCCGCTTTTCCTGTGCTTTAAAGGCGATTCGAATCTACCTCCTGAAATCGGTTTCCTGCAATTCTGCCTTGCTTTCAAATCCTCTTCGTAGCCTTCCCTCCATATATTTGTGGACGAGAGTTATCATTTCTAACTCTGCAGGTTTGTGAATTGCAGTGCCCCTGAGCTCCATTTTTCAACTCGCTTTCTTGGGAGCTGGCCGCAAAAGCGCAGGATTGCTTCAGGCCCTATTCTGGCTCCGGGCGGCAGGCTGAGCCTGTGGGTAATTCTGCTACCTGATGGGAAAATAGAGTGACCTGTGCCTGTCCCAACACCTAGAGCTAGTCTCTCATTGGTTCCCCCTCTTCCCGTTCATCCTCAGGACAAATTGCAACGTGTACGGAACAGGAGGTTAAAGGCGCTGATTCTCCAAGGAGGGAGATTGCTAGTAAAGCGGCTGGAATGGCGAACCGGAGCACAAGGAGATGAGAAATGAGGTGCGTTTTAGAAACCTTTCCCGGTCACACGGTGTACCATCTTCTGGGTTGCTCGTGCATGTTTTCGACGTAGGACGATGCCCTTGAACCTGGAGATTTGGGACCCATGGGATGGGTACCACGCCGTATTACTTTAAAGGGTCTGCGTTAGCTCACCCAACCTCACCAAACCTCTCAGCCCCAAGAGTGTCCACCCTTATGTCTCAATCAGCTGTGGGTCTAGATATGGTCAATCCAGGTGGCATCGCAGCCCCTGAACGAATTTTGTAAGAATTTCTCTCTCTTTCACTGCCTTTGTTTCACGGGTTTTTAAAAGTAATTGATTTTTATAACAGGGTTTAGCTGCTTTGCACTGCTGTGTTTATGCCGCTTTACACCCACTTGACTCACTTACAGAGAGATATCAATACATAGGTTTTAAGATTCTTACTAGTCAGATATATTCTTGGGCGGTGAATAGGGGGCGTTGAGTCCAGTTCACTGAGCAAGGAGTAGGTCTGGTCTATTACATATTGGGTTTATGGAACGGTATCTGAGCTAATTTGAAACCCTTGTTTTATGCATCACCCCACCTCACCTTTCCCGTTAAGCAGCCATAGTGTGTTTTCTAAACGTGCGACTCTGTTCTGTTTTGTAATTCAGTTCAAGGATAGCGGTTTTTACATTCCCTCTTTAAGTGATATCTTATGATAAGTGTCTTTTTCTGTGTGACTTATTTCACTTAGAATCGTCGTACCTAAATCCACTCATCATGCTGCTCCTAGCCTTATGACGTTGATTTCATGGCTGAGTGATATTCCATTGTACATAAGGACCACAACTTCTTTATCCATTCTTCTCTTTCCTGGGATGTTTAAGGTGTAACGAAGTGGAGGTTCTTGTCAACAGAGCAGCCCTAAACTTTGGGGTGCCTGTGTCTTGCTGATTTTTAGTTTTCCCAATTTATACGCCCATGAGTGGAAGTGCCCTATGCTCTCTAAGCTGAGTTTTTTAGATGTTTCAGGACACACCGTACACTTCTCCAGAGTGGCTGTTGGCAATTTACAGCCCGCCCATCAGCGTAGCAAGGCTCCCATTTCTCCATGGCCTGTCCTGCATTTCTGGTTTTGACACTTTATTCAGCATGGCCCTTTTGACCGATGGGAAGCGAGACTTCTTTGTAGCGCTGATTTGCCTTTCCAGGTTGCTTGGTTGGCCAAAAAGGGCGTATGCGTTTTTTCCTGAATATATTCAGGAAAAAACGCATACGCCCTTTTTGGCCAAGGGCATCATTGTCGAGGTTTTGCCGCTTTTCCTGTGCTTTAAAGGCGATTCGAATCTACCTCCTGAAATCGGTTTCCTGCAATTCTGCCTTGCTTTCAAATCCTCTTCGTTGCCTTCCCTCCATATATTTGTGGACGAGAGTTATCATTTCTAACTCTGCAGGTTTGTGAATTGCAGTGCCCCTGAGCTCCATTTTTCAACTCGCTTTCTTGGGAGCTGGCCGCAAAAGCGCAGGATTGCTTCAGGCCCTATTCTGGCTCCGGGCGGCAGGCTGAGCCTGTGGTTAATTCTGCTTCCTGATGGGAAAATAGAGTGACCTCTGCCTGTCCCAACACCTAGAGCTAGTCTCTCATTGGTTCCCCCTCTTCCCGTTCATCCTCAGGACAAATTGCAACGTGTACGGAACAGGAGGTTAAAGGTGCTGATTCTCCAAGGAGGGAGATTGCTAGTAAAGCGGCTGGAATGGCGAACCGGAGCACAAGGAGATGAGAAATGAGGTGCGTTTTAGAAACCTTTCCCGGTCACACGGTGTACCATCTTCTGGGTTTCTCGTGCATGTTTTCGACGTAGGAAGATGCCCTTGAACCTGGAGATTTGGGACCCATGGGATGGGTACCACGCCGTATTACTTTAAAGGGTCTGCGTTAGCTCACCCAACCTCACCAAACCTCTCAGCCCCAAGAGTGTCCACCCTTATGTCTCAATCAGCTGTGGGTCTAGATATGGTCAATCCAGGTGGCATCGCAGCCCCTGAACGAATTTTGTAAGAATTTCTCTCTCTTTCACTGTCTTTGTTTCACGGGTTTTTAAAAGTAATTGATTTTTATAACAGGGTTTAGCTGCTTTGCACTGCTGTGTTTATGCCGCTTTACACCCACTTGACTCACTTACAGAGAGATATCAATACATAGGTTTTAAGATTCTTACTAGTCAGATATATTCTTGGGCGGTGAATAGGGGGCGTTGAGTCCAGTTCACTGAGCAAGGAGTAGGTCTGGTCTATTACATATTGGGTTTATGGAACGGTATCTGAGCTAATTTGAAACCCTTGTTTTATGCATCACCCCACCTCACCTTTCCCGTTAAGCAGCCATAGTGTGTTTTCTAAACGTGCGACTCTGTTCTGTTTTGTAATTCAGTTCAAGGGTAGCGGTTTTTACATTCCCTCTGTAAGTGATATCTTATGATAAGTGTCTTTTTCTGTGTGACTTATTTCACTTAGAATCGTCGTACCTAAATCCACTCATCATGCTGCTCCTAGCCTTATGACGTTGATTTCATGGCTGAGTGATATTCCATTGTACATAAGGACCACAACTTCTTTATCCATTCTTCTCTTTCCTGGGATGTTTAAGGTGTAACGAAGTGGAGGTTCTTGTCAACAGAGCAGCCCTAAACTTTGGGGTGCCTGTGTCTTGCTGATTTTTAGTTTTCCCAATTTATACGCCCATGAGTGGAAGTGCCCTATGCTCTCTAAGCTGAGTTTTTTAGATGTTTCAGGACACACCGTACACTTCTCCAGAGTGGCTGTTGGCAATTTACAGCCCGCCCATCAGCGTAGCAAGGCTCCCATTTCTCCATGGCCTGTCCTGCATTTCTGGTTTTGACACTTTATTCAGCATGGCCCTTTTGACCGATGGGAAGCGAGACTTCTTTGTAGCGCTGATTTGCCTTTCCAGGTTGCTTGGTTGGCCAAAAAGGGCGTATGCGTTTTTTCCTGAATATATTCAGGAAAAAACGCATACGCCCTTTTTGGCCAAGGGCATCATTGTCGAGGTTTTGCCGCTTTTCCTGTGCTTTAAAGGCGATTCGAATCTACCTCCTGAAATCGGTTTCCTGCAATTCTGCCTTGCTTTCAAATCCTCTTCGTTGCCTTCCCTCCATATATTTGTGGACGAGAGTTATCATTTCTAACTCTGCAGGTTTGTGAATTGCAGTGCCCCTGAGCTCCATTTTTCAACTCGCTTTCTTGGGAGCTGGCCGCAAAAGCGCAGGATTGCTTCAGGCCCTATTCTGGCTCCGGGCGGCAGGCTGAGCCTGTGGTTAATTCTGCTTCCTGATGGGAAAATAGAGTGACCTCTGCCTGTCCCAACACCTAGAGCTAGTCTCTCATTGGTTCCCCCTCTTCCCGTTCATCCTCAGGACAAATTGCAACGTGTACGGAACAGGAGGTTAAAGGTGCTGATTCTCCAAGGAGGGAGATTGCTAGTAAAGCGGCTGGAATGGCGAACCGGAGCACAAGGAGATGAGAAATGAGGTGCGTTTTAGAAACCTTTCCCGGTCACACGGTGTACCATCTTCTGGGTTTCTCGTGCATGTTTTCGACGTAGGACGATGCCCTTGACCCTGGAGATTTGGGACCCATGGGATGGGTACCACGCCGTATTACTTTAAAGGGTCTGCGTTAGCTCACCCAACCTCACCAAACCTCTCAGCCCCAAGAGTGTCCACCCTTATGTCTCAATCAGCTGTGGGTCTAGATATGGTCAATCCAGGTGGCATCGCAGCCCCTGAACGAATTTTGTAAGAATTTCTCTCTCTTTCACTGTCTTTGTTTCACGGGTTTTTAAAAGTAATTGATTTTTATAACAGGGTTTAGCTGCTTTGCACTGCTGTGTTTATGCCGCTTTACACCCACTTGACTCACTTACAGAGAGATATCAATACATAGGTTTTAAGATTCTTACTAGTCAGATATATTCTTGGGCGGTGAATAGGGGGCGTTGAGTCCAGTTCACTGAGCAAGGAGTAGGTCTTGTCTATTACATATTGGGTTTATGGAACGGTATCTGAGCTAATTTGAAACCCTTGTTTTATGCATCACCCCACCTCACCTTTCCCGTTAAGCAGCCATAGTGTGTTTTCTAAACGTGCGACTCTGTTCTGTTTTGTAATTCAGTTCAAGGGTAGCGGTTTTTACATTCCCTCTGTAAGTGATATCTTATGATAAGTGTCTTTTTCTGTGTGACTTATTTCACTTAGAATCGTCGTACCTAAATCCACTCATCATGCTGCTCCTAGCCTTATGACGTTGATTTCATGGCTGAGTGATATTCCATTGTACATAAGGACCACAACTTCTTTATCCATTCTTCTCTTTCCTGGGATGTTTAAGGTGTAACGAAGTGGAGGTTCTTGTCAACAGAGCAGCCCTAAACTTTGGGGTGCCTGTGTCTTACTGATTTTTAGTTTTCCCAATTTATACGCCCATGAGTGGAAGTGCCCTATGCTCTCTAAGCTGAGTTTTTTAGATGTTTCAGGACACACCGTACACTTCTCCAGAGTGGCTGTTGGCAATTTACAGCCCGCCCATCAGCGTAGCAAGGCTCCCATTTCTCCATGGCCTGTCCTGCATTTCTGGTTTTGACACTTTATTCAGCATGGCCCTTTTGACCGATGGGAAGCGAGACTTCTTTGTAGCGCTGATTTGCCTTTCCAGGTTGCTTGGTTGGCCAAAAAGGGCGTATGCGTTTTTTCCTGAATATATTCAGGAAAAAACGCATACGCCCTTTTTGGCCAAGGGCATCATTGTCGAGGTTTTGCCGCTTTTCCTGTGCTTTAAAGGCGATTCGAATCTACCTCCTGAAATCGGTTTCCTGCAATTCTGCCTTGCTTTCAAATCCTCTTCGTTGCCTTCCCTCCATATATTTGTGGACGAGAGTTATCATTTCTAACTCTGCAGGTTTGTGAATTGCAGTGCCCCTGAGCTCCATTTTTCAACTCGCTTTCTTGGGAGCTGGCCGCAAAAGCGCAGGATTGCTTCAGGCCCTATTCTGGCTCCGGGCGGCAGGCTGAGCCTGTGGTTAATTCTGCTTCCTGATGGGAAAATAGAGTGACCTCTGCCTGTCCCAACACCTAGAGCTAGTCTCTCATTGGTTCCCCCTCTTCCCGTTCATCCTCAGGACAAATTGCAACGTGTTCGGAACAGGAGGTTAAAGGTGCTGATTCTCCAAGGAGGGAGATTGCTAGTAAAGCGGCTGGAATGGCGAACCGGAGCACAAGGAGATGAGAAATGAGGTGCGTTTTAGAAACCTTTCCCGGTCACACGGTGTACCATCTTCTGGGTTTCTCGTGCATGTTTTCGATGTAGGACGATGCCCTTGAACCTGGAGATTTGGGACCCATGGGATGGGTACCACGCCGTATTACTTTACAGGGTCTGCGTTAGCTCACCCAACCTCACCAAACCTCTCAGCCCCAAGAGTGTCCTCCCTTATGTCTCAATCAGCTGTGGGTCTAGATATGGTCAATCCAGGTGGCATCGCAGCCCCTGAACGAATTTTGTAAGAATTTCTCTCTCTTTCACTGTCTTTGTTTCACGGGTTTTTAAAAGTAATTGATTTTTATAATAGGGTTTAGCTGCTTTGCACTGCTGTGTTTATGCCGCTTTACACCCACTTGACTCACTTACAGAGAGATATCAATACATAGGTTTTAAGATTCTTACTAGTCAGATATATTCTTGGGCGGTGAATAGGGGGCGTTGAGTCCAGTTCACTGAGCAAGGAGTAGGTCTTGTCTATTACATATTGGGTTTATGGAACGGTATCTGAGCTAATTTGAAACCCTTGTTTTATGCATCACCCCACCTCACCTTTCCCGTTAAGCAGCCATAGTGTGTTTTCTAAACGTGCGACTCTGTTCTGTTTTGTAATTCAGTTCAAGGGTAGCGGTTTTTACATTCCCTCTGTAAGTGATATCTTATGATAAGTGTCTTTTTCTGTGTGACTTATTTCACTTAGAATCGTCGTACCTAAATCCACTCATCATGCTGCTCCTAGCCTTATGACGTTGATTTCATGGCTGAGTGATATTCCATTGTACATAAGGACCACAACTTCTTTATCCATTCTTCTCTTTCCTGGGATGTTTAAGGTGTAACGAAGTGGAGGTTCTTGTCAACAGAGCAGCCCTAAACTTTGGGGTGCCTGTGTCTTGCTGATTTTTAGTTTTCCCAATTTATACGCCCATGAGTGGAAGTGCCCTATGCTCTCTAAGCTGAGTTTTTTAGATGTTTCAGGACACACCGTACACTTCTCCAGAGTGGCTGTTGGCAATTTACAGCCCGCCCATCAGCGTAGCAAGGCTCCCATTTCTCCATGGCCTGTCCTGCATTTCTGGTTTTGACACTTTATTCAGCATGGCCCTTTTGACCGATGGGAAGCGAGACTTCTTTGTAGCGCTGATTTGCCTTTCCAGGTTGCTTGGTTGGCCAAAAAGGGCGTATGCGTTTTTTCCTGAATATATTCAGGAAAAAACGCATACGCCCTTTTTGGCCAAGGGCATCATTGTCGAGGTTTTGCCGCTTTTCCTGTGCTTTAAAGGCGATTCGAATCTACCTCCTGAAATCGGTTTCCTGCAATTCTGCCTTGCTTTCAAATCCTCTTCGTTGCCTTCCCTCCATATATTTGTGGACGAGAGTTATCATTTCTAACTCTGCAGGTTTGTGAATTGCAGTGCCCCTGAGCTCCATTTTTCAACTCGCTTTCTTGGGAGCTGGCCGCAAAAGCGCAGGATTGCTTCAGGCCCTATTCTGGCTCCGGGCGGCAGGCTGAGCCTGTGGTTAATTCTGCTTCCTGATGGGAAAATAGAGTGACCTCTGCCTGTCCCAACACCTAGAGCTAGTCTCTCATTGGTTCCCCCTCTTCCCGTTCATCCTCAGGACAAATTGCAACGTGTACGGAACAGGAGGTTAAAGGCGCTGATTCTCCAAGGAGGGAGATTGCTAGTAAAGCGGCTGGAATGGCGAACCGGAGCACAAGGAGATGAGAAATGAGGTGCGCTTTAGAAACCTTTCCCGGTCACACGGTGTACCATCTTCTGGGTTTCTCGTGCATGTTTTCGACGTAGGACGATGCCCTTGAACCTGGAGATTTGGGACCCATGGGATGGGTACCACGCCGTATTACTTTACAGGGTCTGCGTTAGCTCACCCAACCTCACCAAACCTCTCAGCCCCAAGAGTGTCCACCCTTATGTCTCAGTCATCTGTGGGTCTAGATATGGTCAATCCAGGTGGCATCGCAGCCCCTGAACGAATTTTGTAAGAATTTCTCTCTCTTTCACTGTCTTTGTTTCACGGGTTTTTAAAAGTAATTGATTTTTATAATAGGGTTTAGCTGCTTTGCACTGCTGTGTTTATGCCGCTTTACACCCACTTGACTCACTTACAGAGAGATATCAATACATAGGTTTTAAGATTCTTACTAGTCAGATATATTCTTGGGCGGTGAATAGGGGGCGTTGAGTCCAGTTCACTGAGCAAGGAGTAGGTCTTGTCTATTACATATTGGGTTTATGGAACGGTATCTGAGCTAATTTGAAACCCTTGTTTTATGCATCACCCCACCTCACCTTTCCCGTTAAGCAGCCATAGTGTGTTTTCTAAACGTGCGACTCTGTTCTGTTTTGTAATTCAGTTCAAGGGTAGCGGTTTTTACATTCCCTCTGTAAGTGATATCTTATGATAAGTGTCTTTTTCTGTGTGACTTATTTCACTTAGAATCGTCGTACCTAAATCCACTCATCATGCTGCTCCTAGCCTTATGACGTTGATTTCATGGCTGAGTGATATTCCATTGTACATAAGGACCACAACTTCTTTATCCATTCTTCTCTTTCCTGGGATGTTTCAGGTGTAACGAAGTGGAGGTTCTTGTCAACAGAGCAGCCCTAAACTTTGGGGTGCCTGTGTCTTGCTGATTTTTAGTTTTCCCAATTTATACGCCCATGAGTGGAAGTGCCCTATGCTCTCTAAGCTGAGTTTTTTAGATGTTTCAGGACACACCGTACACTTCTCCAGAGTGGCTGTTGGCAATTTACAGCCCGCCCATCAGCGTAGCAAGGCTCCCATTTCTCCATGGCCTGTCCTGCATTTCTGGTTTTGACACTTTATTCAGCATGGCCCTTTTGACCGATGGGAAGCGAGACTTCTTTGTAGCGCTGATTTGCCTTTCCAGGTTGCTTGGTTGGCCAAAAAGGGCGTATGCGTTTTTTCCTGAATATATTCAGGAAAAAACGCATACGCCCTTTTTGGCCAAGGGCATCATTGTCGAGGTTTTGCCGCTTTTCCTGTGCTTTAAAGGCGATTCGAATCTACCTCCTGAAATCGGTTTCCTGCAATTCTGCCTTGCTTTCAAATCCTCTTCGTAGCCTTCCCTCCATATATTTGTGGACGAGAGTTATCATTTCTAACTCTGCAGGTTTGTGAATTGCAGTGCCCCTGAGCTCCATTTTTCAACTCGCTTTCTTGGGAGCTGGCCGCAAAAGCGCAGGATTGCTTCAGGCCCTATTCTGGCTCCGGGCGGCAGGCTGAGCCTGTGGTTAATTCTGCTTCCTGATGGGAAAATAGAGTGACCTCTGCCTGTCCCAACACCTAGAGCTAGTCTCTCATTGGTTCCCCCTCTTCCCGTTCATCCTCAGGACAAATTGCAACGTGTTCGGAACAGGAGGTTAAAGGTGCTGATTCTCCAAGGAGGGAGATTGCTAGTAAAGCGGCTGGAATGGCGAACCGGAGCACAAGGAGATGAGAAATGAGGTGCGTTTTAGAAACCTTTCCCGGTCACACGGTGTACCATCTTCTGGGTTTCTCGTGCATGTTTTCGACGTAGGACGATGCCCTTGAACCTGGAGATTTGGGACCCATGGGATGGGTATCACGCCGTATTACTTTACAGGGTCTGCGTTAGCTCACCCAACCTCACCAAACCTCTCAGCCCCAAGAGTGTCCTCCCTTATGTCTCAATCAGCTGTGGGTCTAGATATGGTCAATCCAGGTGGCATCGCAGCCCCTGAACGAATTTTGTAAGAATTTCTCTCTCTTTCACTGTCTTTGTTTCACGGGTTTTTAAAAGTAATTGATTTTTATAACAGGGTTTAGCTGCTTTGCACTGCTGTGTTTATGCCGCTTTACACCCACTTGACTCACTTACAGAGAGATATCAATACATAGGTTTTAAGATTCTTACTAGTCAGATATATTCTTGGGCGGTGAATAGGGGGCGTTGAGTCCAGTTCACTGAGCAAGGAGTAGGTCTGGTCTATTACATATTGGGTTTATGGAACGGTATCTGAGCTAATTTGAAACCCTTGTTTTATGCATCACCCCACCTCACCTTTCCCGTTAAGCAGCCATAGTGTGTTTTCTAAACGTGCGACTCTGTTCTGTTTTGTAATTCAGTTCAAGGGTAGCGGTTTTTACATTCCCTCTGTAAGTGATATCTTATGATAAGTGTCTTTTTCTGTGTGACTTATTTCACTTAGAATCGTCGTACCTAAATCCACTCATCATGCTGCTCCTAGCCTTATGACGTTGATTTCATGGCTGAGTGATATTCCATTGTACATAAGGACCACAACTTCTTTATCCATTCTTCTCTTTCCTGGGATGTTTAAGGTGTAACGAAGTGGAGGTTCTTGTCAACAGAGCAGCCCTAAACTTTGGGGTGCCTGTGTCTTGCTGATTTTTAGTTTTCCCAATTTATACGCCCATGAGTGGAAGTGCCCTATGCTCTCTAAGCTGAGTTTTTTAGATGTTTCAGGACACACCGTACACTTCTCCAGAGTGGCTGTTGGCAATTTACAGCCCGCCCATCAGCGTAGCAAGGCTCCCATTTCTCCATGGCCTGTCCTGCATTTCTGGTTTTGACACTTTATTCAGCATGGCCCTTTTGACCGATGGGAAGCGAGACTTCTTTGTAGCGCTGATTTGCCTTTCCAGGTTGCTTGGTTGGCCAAAAAGGGCGTATGCGTTTTTTCCTGAATATATTCAGGAAAAAACGCATACGCCCTTTTTGGCCAAGGGCATCATTGTCGAGGTTTTGCCGCTTTTCCTGTGCTTTAAAGGCGATTCGAATCTACCTCCTGAAATCGGTTTCCTGCAATTCTGCCTTGCTTTCAAATCCTCTTCGTTGCCTTCCCTCCATATATTTGTGGACGAGAGTTATCATTTCTAACTCTGCAGGTTTGTGAATTGCAGTGCCCCTGAGCTCCATTTTTCAACTCGCTTTCTTGGGAGCTGGCCGCAAAAGCGCAGGATTGCTTCAGGCCCTATTCTGGCTCCGGGCGGCAGGCTGAGCCTGTGGTTAATTCTGCTTCCTGATGGGAAAATAGAGTGACCTCTGCCTGTCCCAACACCTAGAGCTAGTCTCTCATTGGTTCCCCCTCTTCCCGTTCATCCTCAGGACAAATTGCAACGTGTACGGAACAGGAGGTTAAAGGCGCTGATTCTCCAAGGAGGGAGATTGCTAGTAAAGCGGCTGGAATGGCGAACCGGAGCACAAGGAGATGAGAAATGAGGTGCGCTTTAGAAACCTTTCCCGGTCACACGGTGTACCATCTTCTGGGTTTCTCGTGCATGTTTTCGACGTAGGACGATGCCCTTGAACCTGGAGATTTGGGACCCATGGGATGGGTACCACGCCGTATTACTTTACAGGGTCTGCGTTAGCTCACCCAACCTCACCAAACCTCTCAGCCCCAAGAGTGTCCACCCTTATGTCTCAGTCATCTGTGGGTCTAGATATGGTCAATCCAGGTGGCATCGCAGCCCCTGAACGAATTTTGTAAGAATTTCTCTCTCTTTCACTGTCTTTGTTTCACGGGTTTTTAAAAGTAATTGATTTTTATAATAGGGTTTAGCTGCTTTGCACTGCTGTGTTTATGCCGCTTTACACCCACTTGACTCACTTACAGAGAGATATCAATACATAGGTTTTAAGATTCTTACTAGTCAGATATATTCTTGGGCGGTGAATAGGGGGCGTTGAGTCCAGTTCACTGAGCAAGGAGTAGGTCTTGTCTATTACATATTGGGTTTATGGAACGGTATCTGAGCTAATTTGAAACCCTTGTTTTATGCATCACCCCACCTCACCTTTCCCGTTAAGCAGCCATAGTGTGTTTTCTAAACGTGCGACTCTGTTCTGTTTTGTAATTCAGTTCAAGGGTAGCGGTTTTTACATTCCCTCTGTAAGTGATATCTTATGATAAGTGTCTTTTTCTGTGTGACTTATTTCACTTAGAATCGTCGTACCTAAATCCACTCATCATGCTGCTCCTAGCCTTATGACGTTGATTTCATGGCTGAGTGATATTCCATTGTACATAAGGACCACAACTTCTTTATCCATTCTTCTCTTTCCTGGGATGTTTCAGGTGTAACGAAGTGGAGGTTCTTGTCAACAGAGCAGCCCTAAACTTTGGGGTGCCTGTGTCTTGCTGATTTTTAGTTTTCCCAATTTATACGCCCATGAGTGGAAGTGCCCTATGCTCTCTAAGCTGAGTTTTTTAGATGTTTCAGGACACACCGTACACTTCTCCAGAGTGGCTGTTGGCAATTTACAGCCCGCCCATCAGCGTAGCAAGGCTCCCATTTCTCCATGGCCTGTCCTGCATTTCTGGTTTTGACACTTTATTCAGCATGGCCCTTTTGACCGATGGGAAGCGAGACTTCTTTGTAGCGCTGATTTGCCTTTCCAGGTTGCTTGGTTGGCCAAAAAGGGCGTATGCGTTTTTTCCTGAATATATTCAGGAAAAAACGCATACGCCCTTTTTGGCCAAGGGCATCATTGTCGAGGTTTTGCCGCTTTTCCTGTGCTTTAAAGGCGATTCGAATCTACCTCCTGAAATCGGTTTCCTGCAATTCTGCCTTGCTTTCAAATCCTCTTCGTAGCCTTCCCTCCATATATTTGTGGACGAGAGTTATCATTTCTAACTCTGCAGGTTTGTGAATTGCAGTGCCCCTGAGCTCCATTTTTCAACTCGCTTTCTTGGGAGCTGGCCGCAAAAGCGCAGGATTGCTTCAGGCCCTATTCTGGCTCCGGGCGGCAGGCTGAGCCTGTGGTTAATTCTGCTTCCTGATGGGAAAATAGAGTGACCTCTGCCTGTCCCAACACCTAGAGCTAGTCTCTCATTGGTTCCCCCTCTTCCCGTTCATCCTCAGGACAAATTGCAACGTGTTCGGAACAGGAGGTTAAAGGTGCTGATTCTCCAAGGAGGGAGATTGCTAGTAAAGCGGCTGGAATGGCGAACCGGAGCACAAGGAGATGAGAAATGAGGTGCGTTTTAGAAACCTTTCCCGGTCACACGGTGTACCATCTTCTGGGTTTCTCGTGCATGTTTTCGACGTAGGACGATGCCCTTGAACCTGGAGATTTGGGACCCATGGGATGGGTACCACGCCGTATTACTTTACAGGGTCTGCGTTAGCTCACCCAACCTCACCAAACCTCTCAGCCCCAAGAGTGTCCTCCCTTATGTCTCAATCAGCTGTGGGTCTAGATATGGTCAATCCAGGTGGCATCGCAGCCCCTGAACGAATTTTGTAAGAATTTCTCTCTCTTTCACTGTCTTTGTTTCACGGGTTTTTAAAAGTAATTGATTTTTATAACAGGGTTTAGCTGCTTTGCACTGCTGTGTTTATGCCGCTTTACACCCACTTGACTCACTTACAGAGAGATATCAATACATAGGTTTTAAGATTCTTACTAGTCAGATATATTCTTGGGCGGTGAATAGGGGGCGTTGAGTCCAGTTCACTGAGCAAGGAGTAGGTCTGGTCTATTACATATTGGGTTTATGGAACGGTATCTGAGCTAATTTGAAACCCTTGTTTTATGCATCACCCCACCTCACCTTTCCCGTTAAGCAGCCATAGTGTGTTTTCTAAACGTGCGACTCTGTTCTGTTTTGTAATTCAGTTCAAGGGTAGCGGTTTTTACATTCCCTCTGTAAGTGATATCTTATGATAAGTGTCTTTTTCTGTGTGACTTATTTCACTTAGAATCGTCGTACCTAAATCCACTCATCATGCTGCTCCTAGCCTTATGACGTTGATTTCATGGCTGAGTGATATTCCATTGTACATAAGGACCACAACTTCTTTATCCATTCTTCTCTTTCCTGGGATGTTTAAGGTGTAACGAAGTGGAGGTTCTTGTCAACAGAGCAGCCCTAAACTTTGGGGTGCCTGTGTCTTGCTGATTTTTAGTTTTCCCAATTTATACGCCCATGAGTGGAAGTGCCCTATGCTCTCTAAGCTGAGTTTTTTAGATGTTTCAGGACACACCGTACACTTCTCCAGAGTGGCTGTTGGCAATTTACAGCCCGCCCATCAGCGTAGCAAGGCTCCCATTTCTCCATGGCCTGTCCTGCATTTCTGGTTTTGACACTTTATTCAGCATGGCCCTTTTGACCGATGGGAAGCGAGACTTCTTTGTAGCGCTGATTTGCCTTTCCAGGTTGCTTGGTTGGCCAAAAAGGGCGTATGCGTTTTTTCCTGAATATATTCAGGAAAAAACGCATACGCCCTTTTTGGCCAAGGGCATCATTGTCGAGGTTTTGCCGCTTTTCCTGTGCTTTAAAGGCGATTCGAATCTACCTCCTGAAATCGGTTTCCTGCAATTCTGCCTTGCTTTCAAATCCTCTTCGTAGCCTTCCCTCCATATATTTGTGGACGAGAGTTATCATTTCTAACTCTGCAGGTTTGTGAATTGCAGTGCCCCTGAGCTCCATTTTTCAACTCGCTTTCTTGGGAGCTGGCCGCAAAAGCGCAGGATTGCTTCAGGCCCTATTCTGGCTCCGGGCGGCAGGCTGAGCCTGTGGGTAATTCTGCTACCTGATGGGAAAATAGAGTGACCTGTGCCTGTCCCAACACCTAGAGCTAGTCTCTCATTGGTTCCCCCTCTTCCCGTTCATCCTCAGGACAAATTGCAACGTGTACGGAACAGGAGGTTAAAGGCGCTGATTCTCCAAGGAGGGAGATTGCTAGTAAAGCGGCTGGAATGGCGAACCGGAGCACAAGGAGATGAGAAATGAGGTGCGTTTTAGAAACCTTTCCCGGTCACACGGTGTACCATCTTCTGGGTTGCTCGTGCATGTTTTCGACGTAGGACGATGCCCTTGAACCTGGAGATTTGGGACCCATGGGATGGGTACCACGCCGTATTACTTTAAAGGGTCTGCGTTAGCTCACCCAACCTCACCAAACCTCTCAGCCCCAAGAGTGTCCACCCTTATGTCTCAATCAGCTGTGGGTCTAGATATGGTCAATCCAGGTGGCATCGCAGCCCCTGAACGAATTTTGTAAGAATTTCTCTCTCTTTCACTGCCTTTGTTTCACGGGTTTTTAAAAGTAATTGATTTTTATAACAGGGTTTAGCTGCTTTGCACTGCTGTGTTTATGCCGCTTTACACCCACTTGACTCACTTACAGAGAGATATCAATACATAGGTTTTAAGATTCTTACTAGTCAGATATATTCTTGGGCGGTGAATAGGGGGCGTTGAGTCCAGTTCACTGAGCAAGGAGTAGGTCTGGTCTATTACATATTGGGTTTATGGAACGGTATCTGAGCTAATTTGAAACCCTTGTTTTATGCATCACCCCACCTCACCTTTCCCGTTAAGCAGCCATAGTGTGTTTTCTAAACGTGCGACTCTGTTCTGTTTTGTAATTCAGTTCAAGGATAGCGGTTTTTACATTCCCTCTTTAAGTGATATCTTATGATAAGTGTCTTTTTCTGTGTGACTTATTTCACTTAGAATCGTCGTACCTAAATCCACTCATCATGCTGCTCCTAGCCTTATGACGTTGATTTCATGGCTGAGTGATATTCCATTGTACATAAGGACCACAACTTCTTTATCCATTCTTCTCTTTCCTGGGATGTTTAAGGTGTAACGAAGTGGAGGTTCTTGTCAACAGAGCAGCCCTAAACTTTGGGGTGCCTGTGTCTTGCTGATTTTTAGTTTTCCCAATTTATACGCCCATGAGTGGAAGTGCCCTATGCTCTCTAAGCTGAGTTTTTTAGATGTTTCAGGACACACCGTACACTTCTCCAGAGTGGCTGTTGGCAATTTACAGCCCGCCCATCAGCGTAGCAAGGCTCCCATTTCTCCATGGCCTGTCCTGCATTTCTGGTTTTGACACTTTATTCAGCATGGCCCTTTTGACCGATGGGAAGCGAGACTTCTTTGTAGCGCTGATTTGCCTTTCCAGGTTGCTTGGTTGGCCAAAAAGGGCGTATGCGTTTTTTCCTGAATACATTCAGGAAAAAACGCATACGCCCTTTTTGGCCAAGGGCATCATTGTCGAGGTTTTGCCGCTTTTCCTGTGCTTTAAAGGCGATTCGAATCTACCTCCTGAAATCGGTTTCCTGCAATTCTGCCTTGCTTTCAAATCCTCTTCGTTGCCTTCCCTCCATATATTTGTGGACGAGAGTTATCATTTCTAACTCTGCAGGTTTGTGAATTGCAGTGCCCCTGAGCTCCATTTTTCAACTCGCTTTCTTGGGAGCTGGCCGCAAAAGCGCAGGATTGCTTCAGGCCCTATTCTGGCTCCGGGCGGCAGGCTGAGCCTGTGGTTAATTCTGCTTCCTGATGGGAAAATAGAGTGACCTCTGCCTGTCCCAACACCTAGAGCTAGTCTCTCATTGGTTCCCCCTCTTCCCGTTCATCCTCAGGACAAATTGCAACGTGTACGGAACAGGAGGTTAAAGGTGCTGATTCTCCAAGGAGGGAGATTGCTAGTAAAGCGGCTGGAATGGCGAACCGGAGCACAAGGAGATGAGAAATGAGGTGCGTTTTAGAAACCTTTCCCGGTCACACGGTGTACCATCTTCTGGGTTTCTCGTGCATGTTTTCGACGTAGGACGATGCCCTTGACCCTGGAGATTTGGGACCCATGGGATGGGTACCACGCCGTATTACTTTAAAGGGTCTGCGTTAGCTCACCCAACCTCACCAAACCTCTCAGCCCCAAGAGTGTCCACCCTTATGTCTCAATCAGCTGTGGGTCTAGATATGGTCAATCCAGGTGGCATCGCAGCCCCTGAACGAATTTTGTAAGAATTTCTCTCTCTTTCACTGTCTTTGTTTCACGGGTTTTTAAAAGTAATTGATTTTTATAACAGGGTTTAGCTGCTTTGCACTGCTGTGTTTATGCCGCTTTACACCCACTTGACTCACTTACAGAGAGATATCAATACATAGGTTTTAAGATTCTTACTAGTCAGATATATTCTTGGGCGGTGAATAGGGGGCGTTGAGTCCAGTTCACTGAGCAAGGAGTAGGTCTTGTCTATTACATATTGGGTTTATGGAACGGTATCTGAGCTAATTTGAAACCCTTGTTTTATGCATCACCCCACCTCACCTTTCCCGTTAAGCAGCCATAGTGTGTTTTCTAAACGTGCGACTCTGTTCTGTTTTGTAATTCAGTTCAAGGGTAGCGGTTTTTACATTCCCTCTGTAAGTGATATCTTATGATAAGTGTCTTTTTCTGTGTGACTTATTTCACTTAGAATCGTCGTACCTAAATCCACTCATCATGCTGCTCCTAGCCTTATGACGTTGATTTCATGGCTGAGTGATATTCCATTGTACATAAGGACCACAACTTCTTTATCCATTCTTCTCTTTCCTGGGATGTTTAAGGTGTAACGAAGTGGAGGTTCTTGTCAACAGAGCAGCCCTAAACTTTGGGGTGCCTGTGTCTTGCTGATTTTTAGTTTTCCCAATTTATACGCCCATGAGTGGAAGTGCCCTATGCTCTCTAAGCTGAGTTTTTTAGATGTTTCAGGACACACCGTACACTTCTCCAGAGTGGCTGTTGGCAATTTACAGCCCGCCCATCAGCGTAGCAAGGCTCCCATTTCTCCATGGCCTGTCCTGCATTTCTGGTTTTGACACTTTATTCAGCATGGCCCTTTTGACCGATGGGAAGCGAGACTTCTTTGTAGCGCTGATTTGCCTTTCCAGGTTGCTTGGTTGGCCAAAAAGGGCGTATGCGTTTTTTCCTGAATATATTCAGGAAAAAACGCATACGCCCTTTTTGGCCAAGGGCATCATTGTCGAGGTTTTGCCGCTTTTCCTGTGCTTTAAAGGCGATTCGAATCTACCTCCTGAAATCGGTTTCCTGCAATTCTGCCTTGCTTTCAAATCCTCTTCGTTGCCTTCCCTCCATATATTTGTGGACGAGAGTTATCATTTCTAACTCTGCAGGTTTGTGAATTGCAGTGCCCCTGAGCTCCATTTTTCAACTCGCTTTCTTGGGAGCTGGCCGCAAAAGCGCAGGATTGCTTCAGGCCCTATTCTGGCTCCGGGCGGCAGGCTGAGCCTGTGGTTAATTCTGCTTCCTGATGGGAAAATAGAGTGACCTCTGCCTGTCCCAACACCTAGAGCTAGTCTCTCATTGGTTCCCCCTCTTCCCGTTCATCCTCAGGACAAATTGCAACGTGTTCGGAACAGGAGGTTAAAGGTGCTGATTCTCCAAGGAGGGAGATTGCTAGTAAAGCGGCTGGAATGGCGAACCGGAGCACAAGGAGATGAGAAATGAGGTGCGTTTTAGAAACCTTTCCCGGTCACACGGTGTACCATCTTCTGGGTTTCTCGTGCATGTTTTCGATGTAGGACGATGCCCTTGAACCTGGAGATTTGGGACCCATGGGATGGGTACCACGCCGTATTACTTTACAGGGTCTGCGTTAGCTCACCCAACCTCACCAAACCTCTCAGCCCCAAGAGTGTCCTCCCTTATGTCTCAATCAGCTGTGGGTCTAGATATGGTCAATCCAGGTGGCATTGCAGCCCCTGAACGAATTTTGTAAGAATTTCTCTCTCTTTCACTGTCTTTGTTTCACGGGTTTTTAAAAGTAATTGATTTTTATAATAGGGTTTAGCTGCTTTGCACTGCTGTGTTTATGCCGCTTTACACCCACTTGACTCACTTACAGAGAGATATCAATACATAGGTTTTAAGATTCTTACTAGTCAGATATATTCTTGGGCGGTGAATAGGGGGCGTTGAGTCCAGTTCACTGAGCAAGGAGTAGGTCTTGTCTATTACATATTGGGTTTATGGAACGGTATCTGAGCTAATTTGAAACCCTTGTTTTATGCATCACCCCACCTCACCTTTCCCGTTAAGCAGCCATAGTGTGTTTTCTAAACGTGCGACTCTGTTCTGTTTTGTAATTCAGTTCAAGGGTAGCGGTTTTTACATTCCCTCTGTAAGTGATATCTTATGATAAGTGTCTTTTTCTGTGTGACTTATTTCACTTAGAATCGTCGTACCTAAATCCACTCATCATGCTGCTCCTAGCCTTATGACGTTGATTTCATGGCTGAGTGATATTCCATTGTACATAAGGACCACAACTTCTTTATCCATTCTTCTCTTTCCTGGGATGTTTAAGGTGTAACGAAGTGGAGGTTCTTGTCAACAGAGCAGCCCTAAACTTTGGGGTGCCTGTGTCTTGCTGATTTTTAGTTTTCCCAATTTATACGCCCATGAGTGGAAGTGCCCTATGCTCTCTAAGCTGAGTTTTTTAGATGTTTCAGGACACACCGTACACTTCTCCAGAGTGGCTGTTGGCAATTTACAGCCCGCCCATCAGCGTAGCAAGGCTCCCATTTCTCCATGGCCTGTCCTGCATTTCTGGTTTTGACACTTTATTCAGCATGGCCCTTTTGACCGATGGGAAGCGAGACTTCTTTGTAGCGCTGATTTGCCTTTCCAGGTTGCTTGGTTGGCCAAAAAGGGCGTATGCGTTTTTTCCTGAATATATTCAGGAAAAAACGCATACGCCCTTTTTGGCCAAGGGCATCATTGTCGAGGTTTTGCCGCTTTTCCTGTGCTTTAAAGGCGATTCGAATCTACCTCCTGAAATCGGTTTCCTGCAATTCTGCCTTGCTTTCAAATCCTCTTCGTTGCCTTCCCTCCATATATTTGTGGACGAGAGTTATCATTTCTAACTCTGCAGGTTTGTGAATTGCAGTGCCCCTGAGCTCCATTTTTCAACTCGCTTTCTTGGGAGCTGGCCGCAAAAGCGCAGGATTGCTTCAGGCCCTATTCTGGCTCCGGGCGGCAGGCTGAGCCTGTGGTTAATTCTGCTTCCTGATGGGAAAATAGAGTGACCTCTGCCTGTCCCAACACCTAGAGCTAGTCTCTCATTGGTTCCCCCTCTTCCCGTTCATCCTCAGGACAAATTGCAACGTGTACGGAACAGGAGGTTAAAGGTGCTGATTCTCCAAGGAGGGAGATTGCTAGTAAAGCGGCTGGAATGGCGAACCGGAGCACAAGGAGATGAGAAATGAGGTGCGCTTTAGAAACCTTTCCCGGTCACATGGTGTACCATCTTCTGGGTTTCTCGTGCATGTTTTCGACGTAGGACGATGCCCTTGAACCTGGAGATTTGGGACCCATGGGATGGGTACCACGCCGTATTACTTTACAGGGTCTGCGTTAGCTCACCCAACCTCACCAAACCTCTCAGCCCCAAGAGTGTCCACCCTTATGTCTCAGTCATCTGTGGGTCTAGATATGGTCAATCCAGGTGGCATCGCAGCCCCTGAACGAATTTTGTAAGAATTTCTCTCTCTTTCACTGTCTTTGTTTCACGGGTTTTTAAAAGTAATTGATTTTTATAATAGGGTTTAGCTGCTTTGCACTGCTGTGTTTATGCCGCTTTTCACCCACTTGACTCACTTACAGAGAGATATCAATACATAGGTTTTAAGATTCTTACTAGTCAGATATATTCTTGGGCGGTGAATAGGGGTTGTTGAGTCCAGTTCACTGAGCAAGGAGTAGGTCTTGTCTATTACATATTGGGTTTATGGAACGGTATCTGAGCTAATTTGAAACCCTTGTTTTATGCATCACCCCACCTCACCTTTCCCGTTAAGCAGCCATAGTGTGTTTTCTAAACGTGCGACTCTGTTCTGTTTTGTAATTCAGTTCAAGGGTAGCGGTTTTTACATTCCCTCTGTAAGTGATATCTTATGATAAGTGTCTTTTTCTGTGTGACTTATTTCACTTAGAATCGTCGTACCTAAATCCACTCATCATGCTGCTCCTAGCCTTATGACGTTGATTTCATGGCTGAGTGATATTCCATTTTACATAAGGACCACAACTTCTTTATCCATTCTTCTCTTTCCTGGGATGTTTAAGGTGTAACGAAGTGGAGGTTCTTGTCAACAGAGCAGCCCTAAACTTTGGGGTGCCTGTGTCTTGCTGATTTTTAGTTTTCCCAATTTATACGCCCATGAGTGGAAGTGCCCTATGCTCTCTAAGCTGAGTTTTTTAGATGTTTCAGGACACACCGTACACTTCTCCAGAGTGGCTGTTGGCAATTTACAGCCCGCCCATCAGCATAGCAAGGCTCCCATTTCTCCATGGCCTGTCCTGCATTTCTGGTTTTGACACTTTATTCAGCATGGCCCTTTTGACCGATGGGAAGCGAGACTTCTTTGTAGCGCTGATTTGCCTTTCCAGGTTGCTTGGTTGGCCAAAAAGGGCGTATGCGTTTTTTCCTGAATATATTCAGGAAAAAACGCATACGCCCTTTTTGGCCAAGGGCATCATTGTCGAGGTTTTGCCGCTTTTCCTGTGCTTTAAAGGTGATTCGAATCTACCTCCTGAAATCGGTTTCCTGCAATTCTGCCTTGCTTTCAAATCCTCTTCGTTGCCTTCCCTCCATATATTTGTGGACGAGAGTTATCATTTCTAACTCTGCAGGTTTGTGAATTGCAGTGCCCCTGAGCTCCATTTTTCAACTCGCTTTCTTGGGAGCTGGCCGCAAAAGCGCAGGATTGCTTCAGGCCCTATTCTGGCTCCGGGCGGCAGGCTGAGCCTGTGGTTAATTCTGCTTCCTGATGGGAAAATAGAGTGACCTCTGCCTGTCCCAACACCTAGAGCTAGTCTCTCATTGGTTCCCCCTCTTCCCGTTCATCCTCAGGACAAATTGCAACGTGTTCGGAACAGGAGGTTAAAGGTGCTGATTCTCCAAGGAGGGAGATTGCTAGTAAAGCGGCTGGAATGGCGAACCGGAGCACAAGGAGATGAGAAATGAGGTGCGTTTTAGAAACCTTTCCCGGTCACACGGTGTACCATCTTCTGGGTTTCTCGTGCATGTTTTCGACGTAGGGCGATGCCCTTGAACCTGGAGATTTGGAACCCATGGGATGGGTACCACGCCGTATTACTTTAAAGGGTCTGCGTTAGCTCACCCAACCTCACCAAACCTCTCAGCCCCAAGAGTGTCCACCCTTATGTCTCAATCAGCTGTGGGTCTAGATATGGTCAATCCAGGTGGCATCGCAGCCCCTGAACGAATTTTGTAAGAATTTCTCTCTCTTTCACTGTCTTTGTTTCACGGGTTTTTAAAAGTAATTGATTTTTATAACAGGGTTTAGCTGCTTTGCACTGCTGTGTTTATGCCGCTTTACACCCACTTGACTCACTTACAGAGAGATATCAATACATAGGTTTTAAGATTCTTACTAGTCAGATATATTCTTGGGCGGTGAATAGGGGGCGTTGAGTCCAGTTCACTGAGCAAGGAGTAGGTCTGGTCTATTACATATTGGGTTTATGGAACGGTATCTGAGCTAATTTGAAACCCTTGTTTTATGCATCACCCCACCTCACCTTTCCCGTTAAGCAGCCATAGTGTGTTTTCTAAACGTGCGACTCTGTTCTGTTTTGTAATTCAGTTCAAGGGTAGCGGTTTTTACATTCCCTCTGTAAGTGATATCTTATGATAAGTGTCTTTTTCTGTGTGACTTATTTCACTTAGAATCGTCGTACCTAAATCCACTCATCATGCTGCTCCTAGCCTTATGACGTTGATTTCATGGCTGAGTGATATTCCATTGTACATAAGGACCACAACTTCTTTATCCATTCTTCTCTTTCCTGGGATGTTTAAGGTGTAACGAAGTGGAGGTTCTTGTCAACAGAGCAGCCCTAAACTTTGGGGTGCCTGTGTCTTGCTGATTTTTAGTTTTCCCAATTTATACGCCCATGAGTGGAAGTGCCCTATGCTCTCTAAGCTGAGTTTTTTAGATGTTTCAGGACACACCGTACACTTCTCCAGAGTGGCTGTTGGCAATTTACAGCCCGCCCATCAGCGTAGCAAGGCTCCCATTTCTCCATGGCCTGTCCTGCATTTCTGGTTTTGACACTTTATTCAGCATGGCCCTTTTGACCGATGGGAAGCGAGACTTCTTTGTAGCGCTGATTTGCCTTTCCAGGTTGCTTGGTTGGCCAAAAAGGTCGTATGCGTTTTTTCCTGAATATATTCAGGAAA
Source organism: Balaenoptera borealis (assembly GCF_965194805.1). Classification (NCBI taxonomy): domain Eukaryota; kingdom Metazoa; phylum Chordata; class Mammalia; order Artiodactyla; family Balaenopteridae; genus Balaenoptera; species Balaenoptera borealis. The sequence goes on along the minus strand of NC_138874.1, from coordinate 36,934,771 downwards.
AAACGCATACGCCCTTTTTGGCCAAGGGCATCATTGTCGAGGTTTTGCCGCTTTTCCTGTGCTTTAAAGGCGATTCGAATCTACCTCCTGAAATCGGTTTCCTGCAATTCTGCCTTGCTTTCAAATCCTCTTCGTTGCCTTCCCTCCATATATTTGTGGACGAGAGTTATCATTTCTAACTCTGCAGGTTTGTGAATTGCAGTGCCCCTGAGCTCCATTTTTCAACTCGCTTTCTTGGGAGCTGGCCGCAAAAGCGCAGGATTGCTTCAGGCCCTATTCTGGCTCCGGGCGGCAGGCTGAGCCTGTGGTTAATTCTGCTTCCTGATGGGAAAATAGAGTGACCTCTGCCTGTCCCAACACCTAGAGCTAGTCTCTCATTGGTTCCCCCTCTTCCCGTTCATCCTCAGGACAAATTGCAACGTGTACGGAACAGGAGGTTAAAGGTGCTGATTCTCCAAGGAGGGAGATTGCTAGTAAAGCGGCTGGAATGGCGAACCGGAGCACAAGGAGATGAGAAATGAGGTGCGTTTTAGAAACCTTTCCCGGTCACACGGTGTACCATCTTCTGGGTTTCTCGTGCATGTTTTCGACGTAGGACGATGCCCTTGACCCTGGAGATTTGGGACCCATGGGATGGGTACCACGCCGTATTACTTTAAAGGGTCTGCGTTAGCTCACCCAACCTCACCAAACCTCTCAGCCCCAAGAGTGTCCACCCTTATGTCTCAATCAGCTGTGGGTCTAGATATGGTCAATCCAGGTGGCATCGCAGCCCCTGAACGAATTTTGTAAGAATTTCTCTCTCTTTCACTGTCTTTGTTTCACGGGTTTTTAAAAGTAATTGATTTTTATAACAGGGTTTAGCTGCTTTGCACTGCTGTGTTTATGCCGCTTTACACCCACTTGACTCACTTACAGAGAGATATCAATACATAGGTTTTAAGATTCTTACTAGTCAGATATATTCTTGGGCGGTGAATAGGGGGCGTTGAGTCCAGTTCACTGAGCAAGGAGTAGGTCTGGTCTATTACATATTGGGTTTATGGAACGGTATCTGAGCTAATTTGAAACCCTTGTTTTATGCATCACCCCACCTCACCTTTCCCGTTAAGCAGCCATAGTGTGTTTTCTAAACGTGCGACTCTGTTCTGTTTTGTAATTCAGTTCAAGGGTAGCGGTTTTTACATTCCCTCTGTAAGTGATATCTTATGATAAGTGTCTTTTTCTGTGTGACTTATTTCACTTAGAATCGTCGTACCTAAATCCACTCATCATGCTGCTCCTAGCCTTATGACGTTGATTTCATGGCTGAGTGATATTCCATTGTACATAAGGACCACAACTTCTTTATCCATTCTTCTCTTTCCTGGGATGTTTAAGGTGTAACGAAGTGGAGGTTCTTGTCAACAGAGCAGCCCTAAACTTTGGGGTGCCTGTGTCTTGCTGATTTTTAGTTTTCCCAATTTATACGCCCATGAGTGGAAGTGCCCTATGCTCTCTAAGCTGAGTTTTTTAGATGTTTCAGGACACACCGTACACTTCTCCAGAGTGGCTGTTGGCAATTTACAGCCCGCCCATCAGCGTAGCAAGGCTCCCATTTCTCCATGGCCTGTCCTGCATTTCTGGTTTTGACACTTTATTCAGCATGGCCCTTTTGACCGATGGGAAGCGAGACTTCTTTGTAGCGCTGATTTGCCTTTCCAGGTTGCTTGGTTGGCCAAAAAGGGCGTATGCGTTTTTTCCTGAATATATTCAGGAAAAAACGCATACGCCCTTTTTGGCCAAGGGCATCATTGTCGAGGTTTTGCCGCTTTTCCTGTGCTTTAAAGGTGATTCGAATCTACCTCCTGAAATCGGTTTCCTGCAATTCTGCCTTGCTTTCAAATCCTCTTCGTTGCCTTCCCTCCATATATTTGTGGACGAGAGTTATCATTTCTAACTCTGCAGGTTTGTGAATTGCAGTGCCCCTGAGCTCCATTTTTCAACTCGCTTTCTTGGGAGCTGGCCGCAAAAGCGCAGGATTGCTTCAGGCCCTATTCTGGCTCCGGGCGGCAGGCTGAGCCTGTGGTTAATTCTGCTTCCTGATGGGAAAATAGAGTGACCTGTGCCTGTCCCAACACCTAGAGCTAGTCTCTCATTGGTTCCCCCTCTTCCCGTTCATCCTCAGGACAAATTGCAACGTGTTCGGAACAGGAGGTTAAAGGTGCTGATTCTCCAAGGAGGGAGATTGCTAGTAAAGCGGCTGGAATGGCGAACCGGAGCACAAGGAGATGAGAAATGAGGTGCGTTTTAGAAACCTTTCCCGGTCACACGGTGTACCATCTTCTGGGTTTCTCGTGCATGTTTTCGACGTAGGGCGATGCCCTTGAACCTGGAGATTTGGAACCCATGGGATGGGTACCACGCCGTATTACTTTAAAGGGTCTGCGTTAGCTCACCCAACCTCACCAAACCTCTCAGCCCCAAGAGTGTCCACCCTTATGTCTCAATCAGCTGTGGGTCTAGATATGGTCAATCCAGGTGGCATCGCAGCCCCTGAACGAATTTTGTAAGAATTTCTCTCTCTTTCACTGTCTTTGTTTCACGGGTTTTTAAAAGTAATTGATTTTTATAACAGGGTTTAGCTGCTTTGCACTGCTGTGTTTATGCCGCTTTACACCCACTTGACTCACTTACAGAGAGATATCAATACATAGGTTTTAAGATTCTTACTAGTCAGATATATTCTTGGGCGGTGAATAGGGGGCGTTGAGTCCAGTTCACTGAGCAAGGAGTAGGTCTGGTCTATTACATATTGGGTTTATGGAACGGTATCTGAGCTAATTTGAAACCCTTGTTTTATGCATCACCCCACCTCACCTTTCCCGTTAAGCAGCCATAGTGTGTTTTCTAAACGTGCGACTCTGTTCTGTTTTGTAATTCAGTTCAAGGGTAGCGGTTTTTACATTCCCTCTGTAAGTGATATCTTATGATAAGTGTCTTTTTCTGTGTGACTTATTTCACTTAGAATCGTCGTACCTAAATCCACTCATCATGCTGCTCCTAGCCTTATGACGTTGATTTCATGGCTGAGTGATATTCCATTGTACATAAGGACCACAACTTCTTTATCCATTCTTCTCTTTCCTGGGATGTTTAAGGTGTAACGAAGTGGAGGTTCTTGTCAACAGAGCAGCCCTAAACTTTGGGGTGCCTGTGTCTTGCTGATTTTTAGTTTTCCCAATTTATACGCCCATGAGTGGAAGTGCCCTATGCTCTCTAAGCTGAGTTTTTTAGATGTTTCAGGACACACCGTACACTTCTCCAGAGTGGCTGTTGGCAATTTACAGCCCGCCCATCAGCGTAGCAAGGCTCCCATTTCTCCATGGCCTGTCCTGCATTTCTGGTTTTGACACTTTATTCAGCATGGCCCTTTTGACCGATGGGAAGCGAGACTTCTTTGTAGCGCTGATTTGCCTTTCCAGGTTGCTTGGTTGGCCAAAAAGGGCGTATGCGTTTTTTCCTGAATATATTCAGGAAAAAACGCATACGCCCTTTTTGGCCAAGGGCATCATTGTCGAGGTTTTGCCGCTTTTCCTGTGCTTTAAAGGCGATTCGAATCTACCTCCTGAAATCGGTTTCCTGCAATTCTGCCTTGCTTTCAAATCCTCTTCGTTGCCTTCCCTCCATATATTTGTGGACGAGAGTTATCATTTCTAACTCTGCAGGTTTGTGAATTGCAGTGCCCCTGAGCTCCATTTTTCAACTCGCTTTCTTGGGAGCTGGCCGCAAAAGCGCAGGATTGCTTCAGGCCCTATTCTGGCTCCGGGCGGCAGGCTGAGCCTGTGGTTAATTCTGCTTCCTGATGGGAAAATAGAGTGACCTCTGCCTGTCCCAACACCTAGAGCTAGTCTCTCATTGGTTCCCCCTCTTCCCGTTCATCCTCAGGACAAATTGCAACGTGTACGGAACAGGAGGTTAAAGGTGCTGATTCTCCAAGGAGGGAGATTGCTAGTAAAGCGGCTGGAATGGCGAACCGGAGCACAAGGAGATGAGAAATGAGGTGCGTTTTAGAAACCTTTCCCGGTCACACGGTGTACCATCTTCTGGGTTTCTCGTGCATGTTTTCGACGTAGGACGATGCCCTTGACCCTGGAGATTTGGGACCCATGGGATGGGTACCACGCCGTATTACTTTAAAGGGTCTGCGTTAGCTCACCCAACCTCACCAAACCTCTCAGCCCCAAGAGTGTCCACCCTTATGTCTCAATCAGCTGTGGGTCTAGATATGGTCAATCCAGGTGGCATCGCAGCCCCTGAACGAATTTTGTAAGAATTTCTCTCTCTTTCACTGTCTTTGTTTCACGGGTTTTTAAAAGTAATTGATTTTTATAACAGGGTTTAGCTGCTTTGCACTGCTGTGTTTATGCCGCTTTACACCCACTTGACTCACTTACAGAGAGATATCAATACATAGGTTTTAAGATTCTTACTAGTCAGATATATTCTTGGGCGGTGAATAGGGGGCGTTGAGTCCAGTTCACTGAGCAAGGAGTAGGTCTGGTCTATTACATATTGGGTTTATGGAACGGTATCTGAGCTAATTTGAAACCCTTGTTTTATGCATCACCCCACCTCACCTTTCCCGTTAAGCAGCCATAGTGTGTTTTCTAAACGTGCGACTCTGTTCTGTTTTGTAATTCAGTTCAAGGGTAGCGGTTTTTACATTCCCTCTGTAAGTGATATCTTATGATAAGTGTCTTTTTCTGTGTGACTTATTTCACTTAGAATCGTCGTACCTAAATCCACTCATCATGCTGCTCCTAGCCTTATGACGTTGATTTCATGGCTGAGTGATATTCCATTGTACATAAGGACCACAACTTCTTTATCCATTCTTCTCTTTCCTGGGATGTTTAAGGTGTAACGAAGTGGAGGTTCTTGTCAACAGAGCAGCCCTAAACTTTGGGGTGCCTGTGTCTTGCTGATTTTTAGTTTTCCCAATTTATACGCCCATGAGTGGAAGTGCCCTATGCTCTCTAAGCTGAGTTTTTTAGATGTTTCAGGACACACCGTACACTTCTCCAGAGTGGCTGTTGGCAATTTACAGCCCGCCCATCAGCGTAGCAAGGCTCCCATTTCTCCATGGCCTGTCCTGCATTTCTGGTTTTGACACTTTATTCAGCATGGCCCTTTTGACCGATGGGAAGCGAGACTTCTTTGTAGCGCTGATTTGCCTTTCCAGGTTGCTTGGTTGGCCAAAAAGGGCGTATGCGTTTTTTCCTGAATATATTCAGGAAAAAACGCATACGCCCTTTTTGGCCAAGGGCATCATTGTCGAGGTTTTGCCGCTTTTCCTGTGCTTTAAAGGCGATTCGAATCTACCTCCTGAAATCGGTTTCCTGCAATTCTGCCTTGCTTTCAAATCCTCTTCGTTGCCTTCCCTCCATATATTTGTGGACGAGAGTTATCATTTCTAACTCTGCAGGTTTGTGAATTGCAGTGCCCCTGAGCTCCATTTTTCAACTCGCTTTCTTGGGAGCTGGCCGCAAAAGCGCAGGATTGCTTCAGGCCCTATTCTGGCTCCGGGCGGCAGGCTGAGCCTGTGGTTAATTCTGCTTCCTGATGGGAAAATAGAGTGACCTCTGCCTGTCCCAACACCTAGAGCTAGTCTCTCATTGGTTCCCCCTCTTCCCGTTCATCCTCAGGACAAATTGCAACGTGTTCGGAACAGGAGGTTAAAGGTGCTGATTCTCCAAGGAGGGAGATTGCTAGTAAAGCGGCTGGAATGGCGAACCGGAGCACAAGGAGATGAGAAATGAGGTGCGTTTTAGAAACCTTTCCCGGTCACACGGTGTACCATCTTCTGGGTTTCTCGTGCATGTTTTCGACGTAGGACGATGCCCTTGAACCTGGAGATTTGGGACCCATGGGATGGGTACCACGCCGTATTACTTTACAGGGTCTGCGTTAGCTCACCCAACCTCACCAAACCTCTCAGCCCCAAGAGTGTCCTCCCTTATGTCTCAATCAGCTGTGGGTCTAGACATGGTCAATCCAGGTGGCATCGCAGCCCCTGAACGAATTTTGTAAGAATTTCTCTCTCTTTCACTGTCTTTGTTTCACGGGTTTTTAAAAGTAATTGATTTTTATAATAGGGTTTAGCTGCTTTGCACTGCTGTGTTTATGCCGCTTTACACCCACTTGACTCACTTACAGAGAGATATCAATACATAGGTTTTAAGATTCTTACTAGTCAGATATATTCTTGGGCGGTGAATAGGGGGCGTTGAGTCCAGTTCACTGAGCAAGGAGTAGGTCTTGTCTATTACATATTGGGTTTATGGAACGGTATCTGAGCTAATTTGAAACCCTTGTTTTATGCATCACCCCACCTCACCTTTCCCGTTAAGCAGCCATAGTGTGTTTTCTAAACGTGCGACTCTGTTCTGTTTTGTAATTCAGTTCAAGGGTAGCGGTTTTTACATTCCCTCTGTAAGTGATATCTTATGATAAGTGTCTTTTTCTGTGTGACTTATTTCACTTAGAATCGTCGTACCTAAATCCACTCATCATGCTGCTCCTAGCCTTATGACGTTGATTTCATGGCTGAGTGATATTCCATTGTACATAAGGACCACAACTTCTTTATCCATTCTTCTCTTTCCTGGGATGTTTAAGGTGTAACGAAGTGGAGGTTCTTGTCAACAGAGCAGCCCTAAACTTTGGGGTGCCTGTGTCTTGCTGATTTTTAGTTTTCCCAATTTATACGCCCATGAGTGGAAGTGCCCTATGCTCTCTAAGCTGAGTTTTTTAGATGTTTCAGGACACACCGTACACTTCTCCAGAGTGGCTGTTGGCAATTTACAGCCCGCCCATCAGCGTAGCAAGGCTCCCATTTCTCCATGGCCTGTCCTGCATTTCTGGTTTTGACACTTTATTCAGCATGGCCCTTTTGACCGATGGGAAGCGAGACTTCTTTGTAGCGCTGATTTGCCTTTCCAGGTTGCTTGGTTGGCCAAAAAGGGCGTATGCGTTTTTTCCTGAATATATTCAGGAAAAAACGCATACGCCCTTTTTGGCCAAGGGCATCATTGTCGAGGTTTTGCCGCTTTTCCTGTGCTTTAAAGGCGATTCGAATCTACCTCCTGAAATCGGTTTCCTGCAATTCTGCCTTGCTTTCAAATCCTCTTCGTTGCCTTCCCTCCATATATTTGTGGACGAGAGTTATCATTTCTAACTCTGCAGGTTTGTGAATTGCAGTGCCCCTGAGCTCCATTTTTCAACTCGCTTTCTTGGGAGCTGGCCGCAAAAGCGCAGGATTGCTTCAGGCCCTATTCTGGCTCCGGGCGGCAGGCTGAGCCTGTGGTTAATTCTGCTTCCTGATGGGAAAATAGAGTGACCTCTGCCTGTCCCAACACCTAGAGCTAGTCTCTCATTGGTTCCCCCTCTTCCCGTTCATCCTCAGGACAAATTGCAACGTGTTCGGAACAGGAGGTTAAAGGTGCTGATTCTCCAAGGAGGGAGATTGCTAGTAAAGCGGCTGGAATGGCGAACCGGAGCACAAGGAGATGAGAAATGAGGTGCGTTTTAGAAACCTTTCCCGGTCACACGGTGTACCATCTTCTGGGTTTCTCGTGCATGTTTTCGACGTAGGACGATGCCCTTGAACCTGGAGATTTGGGACCCATGGGATGGGTACCACGCCGTATTACTTTACAGGGTCTGCGTTAGCTCACCCAACCTCACCAAACCTCTCAGCCCCAAGAGTGTCCTCCCTTATGTCTCAATCAGCTGTGGGTCTAGATATGGTCAATCCAGGTGGCATCGCAGCCCCTGAACGAATTTTGTAAGAATTTCTCTCTCTTTCACTGTCTTTGTTTGACGGGTTTTTAAAAGTAATTGATTTTTATAATAGGGTTTAGCTGCTTTGCACTGCTGTGTTTATGCTGCTTTACACCCACTTGACTCACTTACAGAGAGATATCAATACATAGGTTTTAAGATTCTTACTAGTCAGATATATTCTTGGGCGGTGAATAGGGGGCGTTGAGTCCAGTTCACTGAGCAAGGAGTAGGTCTTGTCTATTACATATTGGGTTTATGGAACGGTATCTGAGCTAATTTGAAACCCTTGTTTTATGCATCACCCCACCTCACCTTTCCCGTTAAGCAGCCATAGTGTGTTTTCTAAACGTGCGACTCTGTTCTGTTTTGTAATTCAGTTCAAGGGTAGCGGTTTTTACATTCCCTCTGTAAGTGATATCTTATGATAAGTGTCTTTTTCTGTGTGACTTATTTCACTTAGAATCGTCGTACCTAAATCCACTCATCATGCTGCTCCTAGCCTTATGACGTTGATTTCATGGCTGAGTGATATTCCATTTTACATACGGACCACAACTTCTTTATCCATTCTTCTCTTTCCTGGGATGTTTCAGGTGTAACGAAGTGGAGGTTCTTGTCAACAGAGCAGCCCTAAACTTTGGGGTGCCTGTGTCTTGCTGATTTTTAGTTTTCCCAATTTATACGCCCATGAGTGGAAGTGCCCTATGCTCTCTAAGCTGAGTTTTTTAGATGTTTCAGGACACACCGTACACTTCTCCAGAGTGGCTGTTGGCAATTTACAGCCCGCCCATCAGCGTAGCAAGGCTCCCATTTCTCCATGGCCTGTCCTGCATTTCTGGTTTTGACACTTTATTCAGCATGGCCCTTTTGACCGATGGGAAGCGAGACTTCTTTGTAGCGCTGATTTGCCTTTCCAGGTTGCTTGGTTGGCCAAAAAGGGCGTATGCGTTTTTTCCTGAATATATTCAGGAAAAAACGCATACGCCCTTTTTGGCCAAGGGCATCATTGTCGAGGTTTTGCCGCTTTTCCTGTGCTTTAAAGGCGATTCGAATCTACCTCCTGAAATCTGTTTCCTGCAATTCTGCCTTGCTTTCAAATCCTCATCGTTGCCTTCCTTCCATATATTTGTGGACGAGAGTTATCATTTCTACCTCTGCAGGTTTGTGAATTGCAGTGCCCCTGAGCTCCATTTTTAAACTCGTTTTCTTGGGAGCTGGCCGCAAAAGCGCAGGATTGCTTCAGGCCCTATTCTGGCTCCGGGCGGCAGGCTGAGCCTGTGGTTAATTCTGCTACCTGATGGGAAAATAGAGTGACCTCTGCCTGTCCCAACACCTAGAGCTAGTCTCTCATTGGTTCCCCCTCTTCCCGTTCATCCTCAGGACAAATTGCAACGTGTACGGAACAGGAGGTTAAAGGCGCTGATTCTCCAAGGAGGGAGATTGCTAGTAAAGCGGCTGGAATGGCGAACCGGAGCACAAGGAGATGAGAAATGAGGTGCGTTTTAGAAACCTTTCCCGGTCACACGGTGTACCATCTTCTGGGTTTCTCGTGCATGTTTTCGACGTAGGACGATGCCCTTGAACCTGGAGATTTGGGACCCATGGGATGGGTACCACGCCGTATTACTTTACAGGGTCTGCGTTAGCTCACCCAACCTCACCAAACCTCTCAGCCCCAAGAGTGTCCACCCTTATGTCTCAGTCATCTGTGGGTCTAGATATGGTCAATCCAGGTGGCATCGCAGCCCCTGAACGAATTTTGTAAGAATTTCTCTCTCTTTCACTGTCTTTGTTTCACGGGTTTTTAAAAGTAATTGATTTTTATAATAGGGTTTAGCTGCTTTGCACTGCTGTGTTTATGCCGCTTTTCACCCACTTGACTCACTTACAGAGAGATATCAATACATAGGTTTTAAGATTCTTACTAGTCAGATATATTCTTGGGCGGTGAATAGGGGTTGTTGAGTCCAGTTCACTGAGCAAGGAGTAGGTCTTGTCTATTACATATTGGGTTTATGGAACGGTATCTGAGCTAATTTGAAACCCTTGTTTTATGCATCACCCCACCTCACCTTTCCCGTTAAGCAGCCATAGTGTGTTTTCTAAACGTGCGACTCTGTTCTGTTTTGTAATTCAGTTCAAGGGTAGCGGTTTTTACATTCCCTCTGTAAGTGATATCTTATGATAAGTGTCTTTTTCTGTGTGACTTATTTCACTTAGAATCGTCGTACCTAAATCCACTCATCATGCTGCTCCTAGCCTTATGACGTTGATTTCATGGCTGAGTGATATTCCATTTTACATAAGGACCACAACTTCTTTATCCATTCTTCTCTTTCCTGGGATGTTTAAGGTGTAACGAAGTGGAGGTTCTTGTCAACAGAGCAGCCCTAAACTTTGGGGTGCCTGTGTCTTGCTGATTTTTAGTTTTCCCAATTTATACGCCCATGAGTGGAAGTGCCCTATGCTCTCTAAGCTGAGTTTTTTAGATGTTTCAGGACACACCGTACACTTCTCCAGAGTGGCTGTTGGCAATTTACAGCCCGCCCATCAGCATAGCAAGGCTCCCATTTCTCCATGGCCTGTCCTGCATTTCTGGTTTTGACACTTTATTCAGCATGGCCCTTTTGACCGATGGGAAGCGAGACTTCTTTGTAGCGCTGATTTGCCTTTCCAGGTTGCTTGGTTGGCCAAAAAGGGCGTATGCGTTTTTTCCTGAATATATTCAGGAAAAAACGCATACGCCCTTTTTGGCCAAGGGCATCATTGTCGAGGTTTTGCCGCTTTTCCTGTGCTTTAAAGGTGATTCGAATCTACCTCCTGAAATCGGTTTCCTGCAATTCTGCCTTGCTTTCAAATCCTCTTCGTTGCCTTCCCTCCATATATTTGTGGACGAGAGTTATCATTTCTAACTCTGCAGGTTTGTGAATTGCAGTGCCCCTGAGCTCCATTTTTCAACTCGCTTTCTTGGGAGCTGGCCGCAAAAGCGCAGGATTGCTTCAGGCCCTATTCTGGCTCCGGGCGGCAGGCTGAGCCTGTGGTTAATTCTGCTTCCTGATGGGAAAATAGAGTGACCTCTGCCTGTCCCAACACCTAGAGCTAGTCTCTCATTGGTTCCCCCTCTTCCCGTTCATCCTCAGGACAAATTGCAACGTGTTCGGAACAGGAGGTTAAAGGTGCTGATTCTCCAAGGAGGGAGATTGCTAGTAAAGCGGCTGGAATGGCGAACCGGAGCACAAGGAGATGAGAAATGAGGTGCGTTTTAGAAACCTTTCCCGGTCACACGGTGTACCATCTTCTGGGTTTCTCGTGCATGTTTTCGACGTAGGGCGATGCCCTTGAACCTGGAGATTTGGAACCCATGGGATGGGTACCACGCCGTATTACTTTACAGGGTCTGCGTTAGCTCACCCAACCTCACCAAACCTCTCAGCCCCAAGAGTGTCCTCCCTTATGTCTCAATCAGCTGTGGGTCTAGATATGGTCAATCCAGGTGGCATCGCAGCCCCTGAACGAATTTTGTAAGAATTTCTCTCTCTTTCACTGTCTTTGTTTCACGGGTTTTTAAAAGTAATTGATTTTTATAATAGGGTTTAGCTGCTTTGCACTGCTGTGTTTATGCCGCTTTACACCCACTTGACTCACTTACAGAGAGATATCAATACATAGGTTTTAAGATTCTTACTAGTCAGATATATTCTTGGGCGGTGAATAGGGGGCGTTGAGTCCAGTTCACTGAGCAAGGAGTAGGTCTGGTCTATTACATATTGGGTTTATGGAACGGTATCTGAGCTAATTTGAAACCCTTGTTTTATGCATCACCCCACCTCACCTTTCCCGTTAAGCAGCCATAGTGTGTTTTCTAAACGTGCGACTCTGTTCTGTTTTGTAATTCAGTTCAAGGGTAGCGGTTTTTACATTCCCTCTGTAAGTGATATCTTATGATAAGTGTCTTTTTCTGTGTGACTTATTTCACTTAGAATCGTCGTACCTAAATCCACTCATCATGCTGCTCCTAGCCTTATGACGTTGATTTCATGGCTGAGTGATATTCCATTGTACATAAGGACCACAACTTCTTTATCCATTCTTCTCTTTCCTGGGATGTTTAAGGTGTAACGAAGTGGAGGTTCTTGTCAACAGAGCAGCCCTAAACTTTGGGGTGCCTGTGTCTTGCTGATTTTTAGTTTTCCCAATTTATACGCCCATGAGTGGAAGTGCCCTATGCTCTCTAAGCTGAGTTTTTTAGATGTTTCAGGACACACCGTACACTTCTCCAGAGTGGCTGTTGGCAATTTACAGCCCGCCCATCAGCGTAGCAAGGCTCCCATTTCTCCATGGCCTGTCCTGCATTTCTGGTTTTGACACTTTATTCAGCATGGCCCTTTTGACCGATGGGAAGCGAGACTTCTTTGTAGCGCTGATTTGCCTTTCCAGGTTGCTTGGTTGGCCAAAAAGGGCGTATGCGTTTTTTCCTGAATATATTCAGGAAAAAACGCATACGCCCTTTTTGGCCAAGGGCATCATTGTCGAGGTTTTGCCGCTTTTCCTGTGCTTTAAAGGCGATTCGAATCTACCTCCTGAAATCGGTTTCCTGCAATTCTGCCTTGCTTTCAAATCCTCTTCGTTGCCTTCCCTCCATATATTTGTGGACGAGAGTTATCATTTCTAACTCTGCAGGTTTGTGAATTGCAGTGCCCCTGAGCTCCATTTTTCAACTCGCTTTCTTGGGAGCTGGCCGCAAAAGCGCAGGATTGCTTCAGGCCCTATTCTGGCTCCGGGCGGCAGGCTGAGCCTGTGGTTAATTCTGCTTCCTGATGGGAAAATAGAGTGACCTCTGCCTGTCCCAACACCTAGAGCTAGTCTCTCATTGGTTCCCCCTCTTCCCGTTCATCCTCAGGACAAATTGCAACGTGTTCGGAACAGGAGGTTAAAGGTGCTGATTCTCCAAGGAGGGAGATTGCTAGTAAAGCGGCTGGAATGGCGAACCGGAGCACAAGGAGATGAGAAATGAGGTGCGTTTTAGAAACCTTTCCCGGTCACACGGTGTACCATCTTCTGGGTTTCTCGTGCATGTTTTCGACGTAGGACGATGCCCTTGAACCTGGAGATTTGGGACCCATGGGATGGGTACCACGCCGTATTACTTTACAGGGTCTGCGTTAGCTCACCCAACCTCACCAAACCTCTCAGCCCCAAGAGTGTCCTCCCTTATGTCTCAATCAGCTGTGGGTCTAGACATGGTCAATCCAGGTGGCATCGCAGCCCCTGAACGAATTTTGTAAGAATTTCTCTCTCTTTCACTGTCTTTGTTTCACGGGTTTTTAAAAGTAATTGATTTTTATAATAGGGTTTAGCTGCTTTGCACTGCTGTGTTTATGCCGCTTTACACCCACTTGACTCACTTACAGAGAGATATCAATACATAGGTTTTAAGATTCTTACTAGTCAGATATATTCTTGGGCGGTGAATAGGGGGCGTTGAGTCCAGTTCACTGAGCAAGGAGTAGGTCTTGTCTATTACATATTGGGTTTATGGAACGGTATCTGAGCTAATTTGAAACCCTTGTTTTATGCATCACCCCACCTCACCTTTCCCGTTAAGCAGCCATAGTGTGTTTTCTAAACGTGCGACTCTGTTCTGTTTTGTAATTCAGTTCAAGGGTAGCGGTTTTTACATTCCCTCTGTAAGTGATATCTTATGATAAGTGTCTTTTTCTGTGTGACTTATTTCACTTAGAATCGTCGTACCTAAATCCACTCATCATGCTGCTCCTAGCCTTATGACGTTGATTTCATGGCTGAGTGATATTCCATTGTACATAAGGACCACAACTTCTTTATCCATTCTTCTCTTTCCTGGGATGTTTAAGGTGTAACGAAGTGGAGGTTCTTGTCAACAGAGCAGCCCTAAACTTTGGGGTGCCTGTGTCTTGCTGATTTTTAGTTTTCCCAATTTATACGCCCATGAGTGGAAGTGCCCTATGCTCTCTAAGCTGAGTTTTTTAGATGTTTCAGGACACACCGTACACTTCTCCAGAGTGGCTGTTGGCAATTTACAGCCCGCCCATCAGCGTAGCAAGGCTCCCATTTCTCCATGGCCTGTCCTGCATTTCTGGTTTTGACACTTTATTCAGCATGGCCCTTTTGACCGATGGGAAGCGAGACTTCTTTGTAGCGCTGATTTGCCTTTCCAGGTTGCTTGGTTGGCCAAAAAGGGCGTATGCGTTTTTTCCTGAATATATTCAGGAAAAAACGCATACGCCCTTTTTGGCCAAGGGCATCATTGTCGAGGTTTTGCCGCTTTTCCTGTGCTTTAAAGGCGATTCGAATCTACCTCCTGAAATCGGTTTCCTGCAATTCTGCCTTGCTTTCAAATCCTCTTCGTTGCCTTCCCTCCATATATTTGTGGACGAGAGTTATCATTTCTAACTCTGCAGGTTTGTGAATTGCAGTGCCCCTGAGCTCCATTTTTCAACTCGCTTTCTTGGGAGCTGGCCGCAAAAGCGCAGGATTGCTTCAGGCCCTATTCTGGCTCCGGGCGGCAGGCTGAGCCTGTGGTTAATTCTGCTTCCTGATGGGAAAATAGAGTGACCTCTGCCTGTCCCAACACCTAGAGCTAGTCTCTCATTGGTTCCCCCTCTTCCCGTTCATCCTCAGGACAAATTGCAACGTGTTCGGAACAGGAGGTTAAAGGTGCTGATTCTCCAAGGAGGGAGATTGCTAGTAAAGCGGCTGGAATGGCGAACCGGAGCACAAGGAGATGAGAAATGAGGTGCGTTTTAGAAACCTTTCCCGGTCACACGGTGTACCATCTTCTGGGTTTCTCGTGCATGTTTTCGACGTAGGACGATGCCCTTGAACCTGGAGATTTGGGACCCATGGGATGGGTACCACGCCGTATTACTTTACAGGGTCTGCGTTAGCTCACCCAACCTCACCAAACCTCTCAGCCCCAAGAGTGTCCTCCCTTATGTCTCAATCAGCTGTGGGTCTAGATATGGTCAATCCAGGTGGCATCGCAGCCCCTGAACGAATTTTGTAAGAATTTCTCTCTCTTTCACTGTCTTTGTTTGACGGGTTTTTAAAAGTAATTGATTTTTATAATAGGGTTTAGCTGCTTTGCACTGCTGTGTTTATGCTGCTTTACACCCACTTGACTCACTTACAGAGAGATATCAATACATAGGTTTTAAGATTCTTACTAGTCAGATATATTCTTGGGCGGTGAATAGGGGGCGTTGAGTCCAGTTCACTGAGCAAGGAGTAGGTCTTGTCTATTACATATTGGGTTTATGGAACGGTATCTGAGCTAATTTGAAACCCTTGTTTTATGCATCACCCCACCTCACCTTTCCCGTTAAGCAGCCATAGTGTGTTTTCTAAACGTGCGACTCTGTTCTGTTTTGTAATTCAGTTCAAGGGTAGCGGTTTTTACATTCCCTCTGTAAGTGATATCTTATGATAAGTGTCTTTTTCTGTGTGACTTATTTCACTTAGAATCGTCGTACCTAAATCCACTCATCATGCTGCTCCTAGCCTTATGACGTTGATTTCATGGCTGAGTGATATTCCATTTTACATACGGACCACAACTTCTTTATCCATTCTTCTCTTTCCTGGGATGTTTCAGGTGTAACGAAGTGGAGGTTCTTGTCAACAGAGCAGCCCTAAACTTTGGGGTGCCTGTGTCTTGCTGATTTTTAGTTTTCCCAATTTATACGCCCATGAGTGGAAGTGCCCTATGCTCTCTAAGCTGAGTTTTTTAGATGTTTCAGGACACACCGTACACTTCTCCAGAGTGGCTGTTGGCAATTTACAGCCCGCCCATCAGCGTAGCAAGGCTCCCATTTCTCCATGGCCTGTCCTGCATTTCTGGTTTTGACACTTTATTCAGCATGGCCCTTTTGACCGATGGGAAGCGAGACTTCTTTGTAGCGCTGATTTGCCTTTCCAGGTTGCTTGGTTGGCCAAAAAGGGCGTATGCGTTTTTTCCTGAATATATTCAGGAAAAAACGCATACGCCCTTTTTGGCCAAGGGCATCATTGTCGAGGTTTTGCCGCTTTTCCTGTGCTTTAAAGGCGATTCGAATCTACCTCCTGAAATCTGTTTCCTGCAATTCTGCCTTGCTTTCAAATCCTCATCGTTGCCTTCCTTCCATATATTTGTGGACGAGAGTTATCATTTCTACCTCTGCAGGTTTGTGAATTGCAGTGCCCCTGAGCTCCATTTTTAAACTCGTTTTCTTGGGAGCTGGCCGCAAAAGCGCAGGATTGCTTCAGGCCCTATTCTGGCTCCGGGCGGCAGGCTGAGCCTGTGGTTAATTCTGCTACCTGATGGGAAAATAGAGTGACCTCTGCCTGTCCCAACACCTAGAGCTAGTCTCTCATTGGTTCCCCCTCTTCCCGTTCATCCTCAGGACAAATTGCAACGTGTACGGAACAGGAGGTTAAAGGCGCTGATTCTCCAAGGAGGGAGATTGCTAGTAAAGCGGCTGGAATGGCGAACCGGAGCACAAGGAGATGAGAAATGAGGTGCGTTTTAGAAACCTTTCCCGGTCACACGGTGTACCATCTTCTGGGTTTCTCGTGCATGTTTTCGACGTAGGACGATGCCCTTGAACCTGGAGATTTGGGACCCATGGGATGGGTACCACGCCGTATTACTTTACAGGGTCTGCGTTAGCTCACCCAACCTCACCAAACCTCTCAGCCCCAAGAGTGTCCACCCTTATGTCTCAGTCATCTGTGGGTCTAGATATGGTCAATCCAGGTGGCATCGCAGCCCCTGAACGAATTTTGTAAGAATTTCTCTCTCTTTCACTGTCTTTGTTTCACGGGTTTTTAAAAGTAATTGATTTTTATAATAGGGTTTAGCTGCTTTGCACTGCTGTGTTTATGCCGCTTTTCACCCACTTGACTCACTTACAGAGAGATATCAATACATAGGTTTTAAGATTCTTACTAGTCAGATATATTCTTGGGCGGTGAATAGGGGTTGTTGAGTCCAGTTCACTGAGCAAGGAGTAGGTCTTGTCTATTACATATTGGGTTTATGGAACGGTATCTGAGCTAATTTGAAACCCTTGTTTTATGCATCACCCCACCTCACCTTTCCCGTTAAGCAGCCATAGTGTGTTTTCTAAACGTGCGACTCTGTTCTGTTTTGTAATTCAGTTCAAGGGTAGCGGTTTTTACATTCCCTCTGTAAGTGATATCTTATGATAAGTGTCTTTTTCTGTGTGACTTATTTCACTTAGAATCGTCGTACCTAAATCCACTCATCATGCTGCTCCTAGCCTTATGACGTTGATTTCATGGCTGAGTGATATTCCATTTTACATAAGGACCACAACTTCTTTATCCATTCTTCTCTTTCCTGGGATGTTTAAGGTGTAACGAAGTGGAGGTTCTTGTCAACAGAGCAGCCCTAAACTTTGGGGTGCCTGTGTCTTGCTGATTTTTAGTTTTCCCAATTTATACGCCCATGAGTGGAAGTGCCCTATGCTCTCTAAGCTGAGTTTTTTAGATGTTTCAGGACACACCGTACACTTCTCCAGAGTGGCTGTTGGCAATTTACAGCCCGCCCATCAGCATAGCAAGGCTCCCATTTCTCCATGGCCTGTCCTGCATTTCTGGTTTTGACACTTTATTCAGCATGGCCCTTTTGACCGATGGGAAGCGAGACTTCTTTGTAGCGCTGATTTGCCTTTCCAGGTTGCTTGGTTGGCCAAAAAGGGCGTATGCGTTTTTTCCTGAATATATTCAGGAAAAAACGCATACGCCCTTTTTGGCCAAGGGCATCATTGTCGAGGTTTTGCCGCTTTTCCTGTGCTTTAAAGGTGATTCGAATCTACCTCCTGAAATCGGTTTCCTGCAATTCTGCCTTGCTTTCAAATCCTCTTCGTTGCCTTCCCTCCATATATTTGTGGACGAGAGTTATCATTTCTAACTCTGCAGGTTTGTGAATTGCAGTGCCCCTGAGCTCCATTTTTCAACTCGCTTTCTTGGGAGCTGGCCGCAAAAGCGCAGGATTGCTTCAGGCCCTATTCTGGCTCCGGGCGGCAGGCTGAGCCTGTGGTTAATTCTGCTTCCTGATGGGAAAATAGAGTGACCTCTGCCTGTCCCAACACCTAGAGCTAGTCTCTCATTGGTTCCCCCTCTTCCCGTTCATCCTCAGGACAAATTGCAACGTGTTCGGAACAGGAGGTTAAAGGTGCTGATTCTCCAAGGAGGGAGATTGCTAGTAAAGCGGCTGGAATGGCGAACCGGAGCACAAGGAGATGAGAAATGAGGTGCGTTTTAGAAACCTTTCCCGGTCACACGGTGTACCATCTTCTGGGTTTCTCGTGCATGTTTTCGACGTAGGGCGATGCCCTTGAACCTGGAGATTTGGAACCCATGGGATGGGTACCACGCCGTATTACTTTACAGGGTCTGCGTTAGCTCACCCAACCTCACCAAACCTCTCAGCCCCAAGAGTGTCCTCCCTTATGTCTCAATCAGCTGTGGGTCTAGATATGGTCAATCCAGGTGGCATCGCAGCCCCTGAACGAATTTTGTAAGAATTTCTCTCTCTTTCACTGTCTTTGTTTCACGGGTTTTTAAAAGTAATTGATTTTTATAATAGGGTTTAGCTGCTTTGCACTGCTGTGTTTATGCCGCTTTACACCCACTTGACTCACTTACAGAGAGATATCAATACATAGGTTTTAAGATTCTTACTAGTCAGATATATTCTTGGGCGGTGAATAGGGGGCGTTGAGTCCAGTTCACTGAGCAAGGAGTAGGTCTGGTCTATTACATATTGGGTTTATGGAACGGTATCTGAGCTAATTTGAAACCCTTGTTTTATGCATCACCCCACCTCACCTTTCCCGTTAAGCAGCCATAGTGTGTTTTCTAAACGTGCGACTCTGTTCTGTTTTGTAATTCAGTTCAAGGGTAGCGGTTTTTACATTCCCTCTGTAAGTGATATCTTATGATAAGTGTCTTTTTCTGTGTGACTTATTTCACTTAGAATCGTCGTACCTAAATCCACTCATCATGCTGCTCCTAGCCTTATGACGTTGATTTCATGGCTGAGTGATATTCCATTGTACATAAGGACCACAACTTCTTTATCCATTCTTCTCTTTCCTGGGATGTTTAAGGTGTAACGAAGTGGAGGTTCTTGTCAACAGAGCAGCCCTAAACTTTGGGGTGCCTGTGTCTTGCTGATTTTTAGTTTTCCCAATTTATACGCCCATGAGTGGAAGTGCCCTATGCTCTCTAAGCTGAGTTTTTTAGATGTTTCAGGACACACCGTACACTTCTCCAGAGTGGCTGTTGGCAATTTACAGCCCGCCCATCAGCGTAGCAAGGCTCCCATTTCTCCATGGCCTGTCCTGCATTTCTGGTTTTGACACTTTATTCAGCATGGCCCTTTTGACCGATGGGAAGCGAGACTTCTTTGTAGCGCTGATTTGCCTTTCCAGGTTGCTTGGTTGGCCAAAAAGGGCGTATGCGTTTTTTCCTGAATATATTCAGGAAAAAACGCATACGCCCTTTTTGGCCAAGGGCATCATTGTCGAGGTTTTGCCGCTTTTCCTGTGCTTTAAAGGCGATTCGAATCTACCTCCTGAAATCGGTTTCCTGCAATTCTGCCTTGCTTTCAAATCCTCTTCGTTGCCTTCCCTCCATATATTTGTGGACGAGAGTTATCATTTCTAACTCTGCAGGTTTGTGAATTGCAGTGCCCCTGAGCTCCATTTTTCAACTCGCTTTCTTGGGAGCTGGCCGCAAAAGCGCAGGATTGCTTCAGGCCCTATTCTGGCTCCGGGCGGCAGGCTGAGCCTGTGGTTAATTCTGCTTCCTGATGGGAAAATAGAGTGACCTCTGCCTGTCCCAACACCTAGAGCTAGTCTCTCATTGGTTCCCCCTCTTCCCGTTCATCCTCAGGACAAATTGCAACGTGTTCGGAACAGGAGGTTAAAGGTGCTGATTCTCCAAGGAGGGAGATTGCTAGTAAAGCGGCTGGAATGGCGAACCGGAGCACAAGGAGATGAGAAATGAGGTGCGTTTTAGAAACCTTTCCCGGTCACACGGTGTACCATCTTCTGGGTTTCTCGTGCATGTTTTCGACGTAGGACGATGCCCTTGAACCTGGAGATTTGGGACCCATGGGATGGGTACCACGCCGTATTACTTTACAGGGTCTGCGTTAGCTCACCCAACCTCACCAAACCTCTCAGCCCCAAGAGTGTCCTCCCTTATGTCTCAATCAGCTGTGGGTCTAGACATGGTCAATCCAGGTGGCATCGCAGCCCCTGAACGAATTTTGTAAGAATTTCTCTCTCTTTCACTGTCTTTGTTTCACGGGTTTTTAAAAGTAATTGATTTTTATAATAGGGTTTAGCTGCTTTGCACTGCTGTGTTTATGCCGCTTTACACCCACTTGACTCACTTACAGAGAGATATCAATACATAGGTTTTAAGATTCTTACTAGTCAGATATATTCTTGGGCGGTGAATAGGGGGCGTTGAGTCCAGTTCACTGAGCAAGGAGTAGGTCTTGTCTATTACATATTGGGTTTATGGAACGGTATCTGAGCTAATTTGAAACCCTTGTTTTATGCATCACCCCACCTCACCTTTCCCGTTAAGCAGCCATAGTGTGTTTTCTAAACGTGCGACTCTGTTCTGTTTTGTAATTCAGTTCAAGGGTAGCGGTTTTTACATTCCCTCTGTAAGTGATATCTTATGATAAGTGTCTTTTTCTGTGTGACTTATTTCACTTAGAATCGTCGTACCTAAATCCACTCATCATGCTGCTCCTAGCCTTATGACGTTGATTTCATGGCTGAGTGATATTCCATTGTACATAAGGACCACAACTTCTTTATCCATTCTTCTCTTTCCTGGGATGTTTAAGGTGTAACGAAGTGGAGGTTCTTGTCAACAGAGCAGCCCTAAACTTTGGGGTGCCTGTGTCTTGCTGATTTTTAGTTTTCCCAATTTATACGCCCATGAGTGGAAGTGCCCTATGCTCTCTAAGCTGAGTTTTTTAGATGTTTCAGGACACACCGTACACTTCTCCAGAGTGGCTGTTGGCAATTTACAGCCCGCCCATCAGCGTAGCAAGGCTCCCATTTCTCCATGGCCTGTCCTGCATTTCTGGTTTTGACACTTTATTCAGCATGGCCCTTTTGACCGATGGGAAGCGAGACTTCTTTGTAGCGCTGATTTGCCTTTCCAGGTTGCTTGGTTGGCCAAAAAGGGCGTATGCGTTTTTTCCTGAATATATTCAGGAAAAAACGCATACGCCCTTTTTGGCCAAGGGCATCATTGTCGAGGTTTTGCCGCTTTTCCTGTGCTTTAAAGGCGATTCGAATCTACCTCCTGAAATCGGTTTCCTGCAATTCTGCCTTGCTTTCAAATCCTCTTCGTTGCCTTCCCTCCATATATTTGTGGACGAGAGTTATCATTTCTAACTCTGCAGGTTTGTGAATTGCAGTGCCCCTGAGCTCCATTTTTCAACTCGCTTTCTTGGGAGCTGGCCGCAAAAGCGCAGGATTGCTTCAGGCCCTATTCTGGCTCCGGGCGGCAGGCTGAGCCTGTGGTTAATTCTGCTTCCTGATGGGAAAATAGAGTGACCTCTGCCTGTCCCAACACCTAGAGCTAGTCTCTCATTGGTTCCCCCTCTTCCCGTTCATCCTCAGGACAAATTGCAACGTGTTCGGAACAGGAGGTTAAAGGTGCTGATTCTCCAAGGAGGGAGATTGCTAGTAAAGCGGCTGGAATGGCGAACCGGAGCACAAGGAGATGAGAAATGAGGTGCGTTTTAGAAACCTTTCCCGGTCACACGGTGTACCATCTTCTGGGTTTCTCGTGCATGTTTTCGACGTAGGACGATGCCCTTGAACCTGGAGATTTGGGACCCATGGGATGGGTACCACGCCGTATTACTTTACAGGGTCTGCGTTAGCTCACCCAACCTCACCAAACCTCTCAGCCCCAAGAGTGTCCTCCCTTATGTCTCAATCAGCTGTGGGTCTAGATATGGTCAATCCAGGTGGCATCGCAGCCCCTGAACGAATTTTGTAAGAATTTCTCTCTCTTTCACTGTCTTTGTTTGACGGGTTTTTAAAAGTAATTGATTTTTATAATAGGGTTTAGCTGCTTTGCACTGCTGTGTTTATGCTGCTTTACACCCACTTGACTCACTTACAGAGAGATATCAATACATAGGTTTTAAGATTCTTACTAGTCAGATATATTCTTGGGCGGTGAATAGGGGGCGTTGAGTCCAGTTCACTGAGCAAGGAGTAGGTCTTGTCTATTACATATTGGGTTTATGGAACGGTATCTGAGCTAATTTGAAACCCTTGTTTTATGCATCACCCCACCTCACCTTTCCCGTTAAGCAGCCATAGTGTGTTTTCTAAACGTGCGACTCTGTTCTGTTTTGTAATTCAGTTCAAGGGTAGCGGTTTTTACATTCCCTCTGTAAGTGATATCTTATGATAAGTGTCTTTTTCTGTGTGACTTATTTCACTTAGAATCGTCGTACCTAAATCCACTCATCATGCTGCTCCTAGCCTTATGACGTTGATTTCATGGCTGAGTGATATTCCATTTTACATACGGACCACAACTTCTTTATCCATTCTTCTCTTTCCTGGGATGTTTCAGGTGTAACGAAGTGGAGGTTCTTGTCAACAGAGCAGCCCTAAACTTTGGGGTGCCTGTGTCTTGCTGATTTTTAGTTTTCCCAATTTATACGCCCATGAGTGGAAGTGCCCTATGCTCTCTAAGCTGAGTTTTTTAGATGTTTCAGGACACACCGTACACTTCTCCAGAGTGGCTGTTGGCAATTTACAGCCCGCCCATCAGCGTAGCAAGGCTCCCATTTCTCCATGGCCTGTCCTGCATTTCTGGTTTTGACACTTTATTCAGCATGGCCCTTTTGACCGATGGGAAGCGAGACTTCTTTGTAGCGCTGATTTGCCTTTCCAGGTTGCTTGGTTGGCCAAAAAGGGCGTATGCGTTTTTTCCTGAATATATTCAGGAAAAAACGCATACGCCCTTTTTGGCCAAGGGCATCATTGTCGAGGTTTTGCCGCTTTTCCTGTGCTTTAAAGGCGATTCGAATCTACCTCCTGAAATCTGTTTCCTGCAATTCTGCCTTGCTTTCAAATCCTCATCGTTGCCTTCCTTCCATATATTTGTGGACGAGAGTTATCATTTCTACCTCTGCAGGTTTGTGAATTGCAGTGCCCCTGAGCTCCATTTTTAAACTCGTTTTCTTGGGAGCTGGCCGCAAAAGCGCAGGATTGCTTCAGGCCCTATTCTGGCTCCGGGCGGCAGGCTGAGCCTGTGGTTAATTCTGCTACCTGATGGGAAAATAGAGTGACCTCTGCCTGTCCCAACACCTAGAGCTAGTCTCTCATTGGTTCCCCCTCTTCCCGTTCATCCTCAGGACAAATTGCAACGTGTACGGAACAGGAGGTTAAAGGCGCTGATTCTCCAAGGAGGGAGATTGCTAGTAAAGCGGCTGGAATGGCGAACCGGAGCACAAGGAGATGAGAAATGAGGTGCGTTTTAGAAACCTTTCCCGGTCACACGGTGTACCATCTTCTGGGTTTCTCGTGCATGTTTTCGACGTAGGACGATGCCCTTGAACCTGGAGATTTGGGACCCATGGGATGGGTACCACGCCGTATTACTTTACAGGGTCTGCGTTAGCTCACCCAACCTCACCAAACCTCTCAGCCCCAAGAGTGTCCACCCTTATGTCTCAGTCATCTGTGGGTCTAGATATGGTCAATCCAGGTGGCATCGCAGCCCCTGAACGAATTTTGTAAGAATTTCTCTCTCTTTCACTGTCTTTGTTTCACGGGTTTTTAAAAGTAATTGATTTTTATAATAGGGTTTAGCTGCTTTGCACTGCTGTGTTTATGCCGCTTTTCACCCACTTGACTCACTTACAGAGAGATATCAATACATAGGTTTTAAGATTCTTACTAGTCAGATATATTCTTGGGCGGTGAATAGGGGTTGTTGAGTCCAGTTCACTGAGCAAGGAGTAGGTCTTGTCTATTACATATTGGGTTTATGGAACGGTATCTGAGCTAATTTGAAACCCTTGTTTTATGCATCACCCCACCTCACCTTTCCCGTTAAGCAGCCATAGTGTGTTTTCTAAACGTGCGACTCTGTTCTGTTTTGTAATTCAGTTCAAGGGTAGCGGTTTTTACATTCCCTCTGTAAGTGATATCTTATGATAAGTGTCTTTTTCTGTGTGACTTATTTCACTTAGAATCGTCGTACCTAAATCCACTCATCATGCTGCTCCTAGCCTTATGACGTTGATTTCATGGCTGAGTGATATTCCATTTTACATAAGGACCACAACTTCTTTATCCATTCTTCTCTTTCCTGGGATGTTTAAGGTGTAACGAAGTGGAGGTTCTTGTCAACAGAGCAGCCCTAAACTTTGGGGTGCCTGTGTCTTGCTGATTTTTAGTTTTCCCAATTTATACGCCCATGAGTGGAAGTGCCCTATGCTCTCTAAGCTGAGTTTTTTAGATGTTTCAGGACACACCGTACACTTCTCCAGAGTGGCTGTTGGCAATTTACAGCCCGCCCATCAGCATAGCAAGGCTCCCATTTCTCCATGGCCTGTCCTGCATTTCTGGTTTTGACACTTTATTCAGCATGGCCCTTTTGACCGATGGGAAGCGAGACTTCTTTGTAGCGCTGATTTGCCTTTCCAGGTTGCTTGGTTGGCCAAAAAGGGCGTATGCGTTTTTTCCTGAATATATTCAGGAAAAAACGCATACGCCCTTTTTGGCCAAGGGCATCATTGTCGAGGTTTTGCCGCTTTTCCTGTGCTTTAAAGGTGATTCGAATCTACCTCCTGAAATCGGTTTCCTGCAATTCTGCCTTGCTTTCAAATCCTCTTCGTTGCCTTCCCTCCATATATTTGTGGACGAGAGTTATCATTTCTAACTCTGCAGGTTTGTGAATTGCAGTGCCCCTGAGCTCCATTTTTCAACTCGCTTTCTTGGGAGCTGGCCGCAAAAGCGCAGGATTGCTTCAGGCCCTATTCTGGCTCCGGGCGGCAGGCTGAGCCTGTGGTTAATTCTGCTTCCTGATGGGAAAATAGAGTGACCTCTGCCTGTCCCAACACCTAGAGCTAGTCTCTCATTGGTTCCCCCTCTTCCCGTTCATCCTCAGGACAAATTGCAACGTGTTCGGAACAGGAGGTTAAAGGTGCTGATTCTCCAAGGAGGGAGATTGCTAGTAAAGCGGCTGGAATGGCGAACCGGAGCACAAGGAGATGAGAAATGAGGTGCGTTTTAGAAACCTTTCCCGGTCACACGGTGTACCATCTTCTGGGTTTCTCGTGCATGTTTTCGACGTAGGGCGATGCCCTTGAACCTGGAGATTTGGAACCCATGGGATGGGTACCACGCTGTATTACTTTACAGGGTCTGCGTTAGCTCACCCAACCTCACCAAACCTCTCAGCCCCAAGAGTGTCCTCCCTTATGTCTCAATCAGCTGTGGGTCTAGATATGGTCAATCCAGGTGGCATCGCAGCCCCTGAACGAATTTTGTAAGAATTTCTCTCTCTTTCACTGTCTTTGTTTCACGGGTTTTTAAAAGTAATTGATTTTTATAATAGGGTTTAGCTGCTTTGCACTGCTGTGTTTATGCCGCTTTACACCCACTTGACTCACTTACAGAGAGATATCAATACATAGGTTTTAAGATTCTTACTAGTCAGATATATTCTTGGGCGGTGAATAGGGGGCGTTGAGTCCAGTTCACTGAGCAAGGAGTAGGTCTGGTCTATTACATATTGGGTTTATGGAACGGTATCTGAGCTAATTTGAAACCCTTGTTTTATGCATCACCCCACCTCACCTTTCCCGTTAAGCAGCCATAGTGTGTTTTCTAAACGTGCGACTCTGTTCTGTTTTGTAATTCAGTTCAAGGGTAGCGGTTTTTACATTCCCTCTGTAAGTGATATCTTATGATAAGTGTCTTTTTCTGTGTGACTTATTTCACTTAGAATCGTCGTACCTAAATCCACTCATCATGCTGCTCCTAGCCTTATGACGTTGATTTCATGGCTGAGTGATATTCCATTGTACATAAGGACCACAACTTCTTTATCCATTCTTCTCTTTCCTGGGATGTTTAAGGTGTAACGAAGTGGAGGTTCTTGTCAACAGAGCAGCCCTAAACTTTGGGGTGCCTGTGTCTTGCTGATTTTTAGTTTTCCCAATTTATACGCCCATGAGTGGAAGTGCCCTATGCTCTCTAAGCTGAGTTTTTTAGATGTTTCAGGACACACCGTACACTTCTCCAGAGTGGCTGTTGGCAATTTACAGCCCGCCCATCAGCGTAGCAAGGCTCCCATTTCTCCATGGCCTGTCCTGCATTTCTGGTTTTGACACTTTATTCAGCATGGCCCTTTTGACCGATGGGAAGCGAGACTTCTTTGTAGCGCTGATTTGCCTTTCCAGGTTGCTTGGTTGGCCAAAAAGGGCGTATGCGTTTTTTCCTGAATATATTCAGGAAAAAACGCATACGCCCTTTTTGGCCAAGGGCATCATTGTCGAGGTTTTGCCGCTTTTCCTGTGCTTTAAAGGCGATTCGAATCTACCTCCTGAAATCGGTTTCCTGCAATTCTGCCTTGCTTTCAAATCCTCTTCGTTGCCTTCCCTCCATATATTTGTGGACGAGAGTTATCATTTCTAACTCTGCAGGTTTGTGAATTGCAGTGCCCCTGAGCTCCATTTTTCAACTCGCTTTCTTGGGAGCTGGCCGCAAAAGCGCAGGATTGCTTCAGGCCCTATTCTGGCTCCGGGCGGCAGGCTGAGCCTGTGGTTAATTCTGCTTCCTGATGGGAAAATAGAGTGACCTCTGCCTGTCCCAACACCTAGAGCTAGTCTCTCATTGGTTCCCCCTCTTCCCGTTCATCCTCAGGACAAATTGCAACGTGTTCGGAACAGGAGGTTAAAGGTGCTGATTCTCCAAGGAGGGAGATTGCTAGTAAAGCGGCTGGAATGGCGAACCGGAGCACAAGGAGATGAGAAATGAGGTGCGTTTTAGAAACCTTTCCCGGTCACACGGTGTACCATCTTCTGGGTTTCTCGTGCATGTTTTCGACGTAGGACGATGCCCTTGAACCTGGAGATTTGGGACCCATGGGATGGGTACCACGCCGTATTACTTTACAGGGTCTGCGTTAGCTCACCCAACCTCACCAAACCTCTCAGCCCCAAGAGTGTCCACCCTTATGTCTCAGTCATCTGTGGGTCTAGATATGGTCAATCCAGGTGGCATCGCAGCCCCTGAACGAATTTTGTAAGAATTTCTCTCTCTTTCACTGTCTTTGTTTCACGGGTTTTTAAAAGTAATTGATTTTTATAATAGGGTTTAGCTGCTTTGCACTGCTGTGTTTATGCCGCTTTTCACCCACTTGACTCACTTACAGAGAGATATCAATACATAGGTTATAAGATTCTTACTAGTCAGATATATTCTTGGGCGGTGAATAGGGGTTGTTGAGTCCAGTTCACTGAGCAAGGAGTAGGTCTTGTCTATTACATATTGGGTTTATGGAACGGTATCTGAGCTAATTTGAAACCCTTGTTTTATGCATCACCCCACCTCACCTTTCCCGTTAAGCAGCCATAGTGTGTTTTCTAAACGTGCGACTCTGTTCTGTTTTGTAATTCAGTTCAAGGGTAGCGGTTTTTACATTCTCTCTGTAAGTGATATCTTATGATAAGTGTCTTTTTCTGTGTGACTTATTTCACTTAGAATCGTCGTACCTAAATCCACTCATCATGCTGCTCCTAGCCTTATGACGTTGATTTCATGGCTGAGTGATATTCCATTGTACATAAGGACCACAACTTCTTTATCCATTCTTCTCTTTCCTGGGATGTTTAAGGTGTAACGAAGTGGAGGTTCTTGTCAACAGAGCAGCCCTAAACTTTGGGGTGCCTGTGTCTTGCTGATTTTTAGTTTTCCCAATTTATACGCCCATGAGTGGAAGTGCCCTATGCTCTCTAAGCTGAGTTTTTTAGATGTTTCAGGACACACCGTACACTTCTCCAGAGTGGCTGTTGGCCATTTACAGCCCGCCCATCAGCGTAGCAAGGCTCCCATTTCTCCATGGCCTGTCCTGCATTTCTGGTTTTGACACTTTATTCAGCATGGCCCTTTTGACCGATGGGAAGCGAGACTTCTTTGTAGCGCTGATTTGCCTTTCCAGGTTGCTTGGTTGGCCAAAAAGGGCGTATGCGTTTTTTCCTGAATATATTCAGGAAAAAACGCAAACGCCCTTTTTGGCCAAGGGCATCATTGTCGAGGTTTTGCCGCTTTTCCTGTGCTTTAAAGGCGATTCGAATCTACCTCCTGAAATCGGTTTCCTGCAATTCTGCCTTGCTTTCAAATCCTCTTCGTTGCCTTCCCTCCATATATTTGTGGACGAGAGTTATCATTTCTAACTCTGCATGTTTGTGAATTGCAGTGCCCCTGAGCTCCATTTTTCAACTCGCTTTCTTGGGAGCTGGCCGCAAAAGCGCAGGATTGCTTCAGGCCCTATTCTGGCTCCGGGCGGCAGGCTGAGCCTGTGGTTAATTCTTCTTCCTGATGGGAAAATAGAGTGACCTGTGCCTGTCCCAACACCTAGAGCTAGTCTCTCATTGGTTCCCCCTCTTCCCGTTCATCCTCAGGACAAATTGCAACGTGTTCGGAACAGGAGGTTAAAGGTGCTGATTCTCCAAGGAGGGAGATTGCTAGTAAAGCGGCTGGAATGGCGAACCGGAGCACAAGGAGATGAGAAATGAGGTGCGTTTTAGAAACCTTTCCCGGTCACACGGTGTACCATCTTCTGGGTTTCTCGTGCATGTTTTCGACGTAGGACGATGCCCTTGAACCTGGAGATTTGGGACCCATGGGATGGGTACCACGCCGTATTACTTTACAGGGTCTGCGTTAGCTCACCCAACCTCACCAAACCTCTCAGTCCCAAGAGTGTCCACCCTTATGTCTCAGTCATCTGTGGGTCTAGATATGGTCAATCCAGGTGGCATCGCAGCCCCTGAACGAATTTTGTAAGAATTTCTCTCTCTTTCACTGTCTTTGTTTCACGGGTTTTTAAAAGTAATTGATTTTTATAATAGGGTTTAGCTGCTTTGCACTGCTGTGTTTATGCCGCTTTTCACCCACTTGACTCACTTACAGAGAGATATCAATACATAGGTTTTAAGATTCTTACTAGTCAGATATATTCTTGGGCGGTGAATAGGGGTTGTTGAGTCCAGTTCACTGAGCAAGGAGTAGGTCTTGTCTATTACATATTGGGTTTATGGAACGGTATCTGAGCTAATTTGAAACCCTTGTTTTATGCATCACCCCACCTCACCTTTCCCGTTAAGCAGCCATAGTGTGTTTTCTAAACGTGCGACTCTGTTCTGTTTTGTAATTCAGTTCAAGGGTAGCGGTTTTTACATTCTCTCTGTAAGTGATATCTTATGATAAGTGTCTTTTTCTGTGTGACTTATTTCACTTAGAATCGTCGTACCTAAATCCACTCATCATGCTGCTCCTAGCCTTATGACGTTGATTTCATGGCTGAGTGATATTCCATTGTACATAAGGACCACAACTTCTTTATCCATTCTTCTCTTTCCTGGGATGTTTAAGGTGTAACGAAGTGGAGGTTCTTGTCAACAGAGCAGCCCTAAACTTTGGGGTGCCTGTGTCTTGCTGATTTTTAGTTTTCCCAATTTATACGCCCATGAGTGGAAGTGCCCTATGCTCTCTAAGCTGAGTTTTTTAGATGTTTCAGGACACACCGTACACTTCTCCAGAGTGGCTGTTGGCCATTTACAGCCCGCCCATCAGCGTAGCAAGGCTCCCATTTCTCCATGGCCTGTCCTGCATTTCTGGTTTTGACACTTTATTCAGCATGGCCCTTTTGACCGATGGGAAGCGAGACTTCTTTGTAGCGCTGATTTGCCTTTCCAGGTTGCTTGGTTGGCCAAAAAGGGCGTATGCGTTTTTTCCTGAATATATTCAGGAAAAAACGCAAACGCCCTTTTTGGCCAAGGGCATCATTGTCGAGGTTTTGCCGCTTTTCCTGTGCTTTAAAGGCGATTCGAATCTACCTCCTGAAATCGGTTTCCTGCAATTCTGCCTTGCTTTCAAATCCTCTTCGTTGCCTTCCCTCCATATATTTGTGGACGAGAGTTATCATTTCTAACTCTGCATGTTTGTGAATTGCAGTGCCCCTGAGCTCCATTTTTCAACTCGCTTTCTTGGGAGCTGGCCGCAAAAGCGCAGGATTGCTTCAGGCCCTATTCTGGCTCCGGGCGGCAGGCTGAGCCTGTGGTTAATTCTGCTTCCTGATGGGAAAATAGAGTGACCTCTGCCTGTCCCAACACCTAGAGCTAGTCTCTCATTGGTTCCCCCTCTTCCCGTTCATCCTCAGGACAAATTGCAACGTGTTCGGAACAGGAGGTTAAAGGTGCTGATTCTCCAAGGAGGGAGATTGCTAGTAAAGCGGCTGGAATGGCGAACCGGAGCACAAGGAGATGAGAAATGAGGTGCGTTTTAGAAACCTTTCCCGGTCACACGGTGTACCATCTTCTGGGTTTCTCGTGCATGTTTTCGACGTAGGACGATGCCCTTGAACCTGGAGATTTGGGACCCATGGGATGGGTACCACGCCGTATTACTTTACAGGGTCTGCGTTAGCTCACCCAACCTCACCAAACCTCTCAGCCCCAAGAGTGTCCACCCTTATGTCTCAGTCATCTGTGGGTCTAGATATGGTCAATCCAGGTGGCATCGCAGCCCCTGAACGAATTTTGTAAGAATTTCTCTCTCTTTCACTGTCTTTGTTTCACGGGTTTTTAAAAGTAATTGATTTTTATAATAGGGTTTAGCTGCTTTGCACTGCTGTGTTTATGCCGCTTTTCACCCACTTGACTCACTTACAGAGAGATATCAATACATAGGTTTTAAGATTCTTACTAGTCAGATATATTCTTGGGCGGTGAATAGGGGTTGTTGAGTCCAGTTCACTGAGCAAGGAGTAGGTCTTGTCTATTACATATTGGGTTTATGGAACGGTATCTGAGCTAATTTGAAACCCTTGTTTTATGCATCACCCCACCTCACCTTTCCCGTTAAGCAGCCATAGTGTGTTTTCTAAACGTGCGACTCTGTTCTGTTTTGTAATTCAGTTCAAGGGTAGCGGTTTTTACATTCTCTCTGTAAGTGATATCTTATGATAAGTGTCTTTTTCTGTGTGACTTATTTCACTTAGAATCGTCGTACCTAAATCCACTCATCATGCTGCTCCTAGCCTTATGACGTTGATTTCATGGCTGAGTGATATTCCATTGTACATAAGGACCACAACTTCTTTATCCATTCTTCTCTTTCCTGGGATGTTTAAGGTGTAACGAAGTGGAGGTTCTTGTCAACAGAGCAGCCCTAAACTTTGGGGTGCCTGTGTCTTGCTGATTTTTAGTTTTCCCAATTTATACGCCCATGAGTGGAAGTGCCCTATGCTCTCTAAGCTGAGTTTTTTAGATGTTTCAGGACACACCGTACACTTCTCCAGAGTGGCTGTTGGCCATTTACAGCCCGCCCATCAGCGTAGCAAGGCTCCCATTTCTCCATGGCCTGTCCTGCATTTCTGGTTTTGACACTTTATTCAGCATGGCCCTTTTGACCGATGGGAAGCGAGACTTCTTTGTAGCGCTGATTTGCCTTTCCAGGTTGCTTGGTTGGCCAAAAAGGGCGTATGCGTTTTTTCCTGAATATATTCAGGAAAAAACGCAAACGCCCTTTTTGGCCAAGGGCATCATTGTCGAGGTTTTGCCGCTTTTCCTGTGCTTTAAAGGCGATTCGAATCTACCTCCTGAAATCGGTTTCCTGCAATTCTGCCTTGCTTTCAAATCCTCTTCGTTGCCTTCCCTCCATATATTTGTGGACGAGAGTTATCATTTCTAACTCTGCATGTTTGTGAATTGCAGTGCCCCTGAGCTCCATTTTTCAACTCGCTTTCTTGGGAGCTGGCCGCAAAAGCGCAGGATTGCTTCAGGCCCTATTCTGGCTCCGGGCGGCAGGCTGAGCCTGTGGTTAATTCTGCTTCCTGATGGGAAAATAGAGTGACCTCTGCCTGTCCCAACACCTAGAGCTAGTCTCTCATTGGTTCCCCCTCTTCCCGTTCATCCTCAGGACAAATTGCAACGTGTTCGGAACAGGAGGTTAAAGGTGCTGATTCTCCAAGGAGGGAGATTGCTAGTAAAGCGGCTGGAATGGCGAACCGGAGCACAAGGAGATGAGAAATGAGGTGCGTTTTAGAAACCTTTCCCGGTCACACGGTGTACCATCTTCTGGGTTTCTCGTGCATGTTTTCGACGTAGGACGATGCCCTTGAACCTGGAGATTTGGGACCCATGGGATGGGTACCACGCCGTATTACTTTACAGGGTCTGCGTTAGCTCACCCAACCTCACCAAACCTCTCAGCCCCAAGAGTGTCCACCCTTATGTCTCAGTCATCTGTGGGTCTAGATATGGTCAATCCAGGTGGCATCGCAGCCCCTGAACGAATTTTGTAAGAATTTCTCTCTCTTTCACTGTCTTTGTTTCACGGGTTTTTAAAAGTAATTGATTTTTATAATAGGGTTTAGCTGCTTTGCACTGCTGTGTTTATGCCGCTTTTCACCCACTTGACTCACTTACAGAGAGATATCAATACATAGGTTTTAAGATTCTTACTAGTCAGATATATTCTTGGGCGGTGAATAGGGGTTGTTGAGTCCAGTTCACTGAGCAAGGAGTAGGTCTTGTCTATTACATATTGGGTTTATGGAACGGTATCTGAGCTAATTTGAAACCCTTGTTTTATGCATCACCCCACCTCACCTTTCCCGTTAAGCAGCCATAGTGTGTTTTCTAAACGTGCGACTCTGTTCTGTTTTGTAATTCAGTTCAAGGGTAGCGGTTTTTACATTCTCTCTGTAAGTGATATCTTATGATAAGTGTCTTTTTCTGTGTGACTTATTTCACTTAGAATCGTCGTACCTAAATCCACTCATCATGCTGCTCCTAGCCTTATGACGTTGATTTCATGGCTGAGTGATATTCCATTGTACATAAGGACCACAACTTCTTTATCCATTCTTCTCTTTCCTGGGATGTTTAAGGTGTAACGAAGTGGAGGTTCTTGTCAACAGAGCAGCCCTAAACTTTGGGGTGCCTGTGTCTTGCTGATTTTTAGTTTTCCCAATTTATACGCCCATGAGTGGAAGTGCCCTATGCTCTCTAAGCTGAGTTTTTTAGATGTTTCAGGACACACCGTACACTTCTCCAGAGTGGCTGTTGGCCATTTACAGCCCGCCCATCAGCGTAGCAAGGCTCCCATTTCTCCATGGCCTGTCCTGCATTTCTGGTTTTGACACTTTATTCAGCATGGCCCTTTTGACCGATGGGAAGCGAGACTTCTTTGTAGCGCTGATTTGCCTTTCCAGGTTGCTTGGTTGGCCAAAAAGGGCGTATGCGTTTTTTCCTGAATATATTCAGGAAAAAACGCAAACGCCCTTTTTGGCCAAGGGCATCATTGTCGAGGTTTTGCCGCTTTTCCTGTGCTTTAAAGGCGATTCGAATCTACCTCCTGAAATCGGTTTCCTGCAATTCTGCCTTGCTTTCAAATCCTCTTCGTTGCCTTCCCTCCATATATTTGTGGACGAGAGTTATCATTTCTAACTCTGCAGGTTTGTGAATTGCAGTGCCCCTGAGCTCCATTTTTCAACTCGCTTTCTTGGGAGCTGGCCGCAAAAGCGCAGGATTGCTTCAGGCCCTATTCTGGCTCCGGGCGGCAGGCTGAGCCTGTGGTTAATTCTGCTTCCTGATGGGAAAATAGAGTGACCTGTGCCTGTCCCAACACCTAGAGCTAGTCTCTCATTGGTTCCCCCTCTTCCCGTTCATCCTCAGGACAAATTGCAACGTGTTCGGAACAGGAGGTTAAAGGTGCTGATTCTCCAAGGAGGGAGATTGCTAGTAAAGCGGCTGGAATGGCGAACCGGAGCACAAGGAGATGAGAAATGAGGTGCGTTTTAGAAACCTTTCCCGGTCACACGGTGTACCATCTTCTGGGTTTCTCGTGCATGTTTTCGACGTAGGACGATGCCCTTGAACCTGGAGATTTGGGACCCATGGGATGGGTACCACGCCGTATTACTTTACAGGGTCTGCGTTAGCTCACCCAACCTCACCAAACCTCTCAGCCCCAAGAGTGTCCTCCCTTATGTCTCAATCAGCTGTGGGTCTAGATATGGTCAATCCAGGTGGCATCGCAGCCCCTGAACGAATTTTGTAAGAATTTCTCTCTCTTTCACTGTCTTTGTTTGACGGGTTTTTAAAAGTAATTGATTTTTATAATAGGGTTTAGCTGCTTTGCACTGCTGTGTTTATGCCGCTTTACACCCACTTGACTCACTTACAGAGAGATATCAATACATAGGTTTTAAGATTCTTACTAGTCAGATATATTCTTGGGCGGTGAATAGGGGGCGTTGAGTCCAGTTCACTGAGCAAGGAGTAGGTCTTGTCTATTACATATTGGGTTTATGGAACGGTATCTGAGCTAATTTGAAACCCTTGTTTTATGCATCACCCCACCTCACCTTTCCCGTTAAGCAGCCATAGTGTGTTTTCTAAACGTGCGACTCTGTTCTGTTTTGTAATTCAGTTCAAGGGTAGCGGTTTTTACATTCCCTCTGTAAGTGATATCTTATGATAAGTGTCTTTTTCTGTGTGACTTATTTCACGTAGAATCGTCGTAACTAAATCCACTCATCATGCTGCTCCTAGCCTTATGACGTTGATTTCATGGCTGAGTGATATTCCATTGTACATAAGGACCACAACTTCTTTATCCATTCTTCTCTTTCCTGGGATGTTTAAGGTGTAACGAAGTGGAGGTTCTTGTCAACAGAGCAGCCCTAAACTTTGGGGTGCCTGTGTCTTGCTGATTTTTAGTTTTCCCAATTTATACGCCCATGAGTGGAAGTGCCCTATGCTCTCTAAGCTGAGTTTTTTAGATGTTTCAGGACACACCGTACACTTCTCCAGAGTGGCTGTTGGCAATTTACAGCCCGCCCATCAGCGTAGCAAGGCTCCCATTTCTCCATGGCCTGTCCTGCATTTCTGGTTTTGACACTTTATTCAGCATGGCCCTTTTGACCGATGGGAAGCGAGACTTCTTTGTAGCGCTGATTTGCCTTTCCAGGTTGCTTGGTTGGCCAAAAAGGGCGTATGCGTTTTTTCCTGAATATATTCAGGAAAAAACGCATACGCCCTTTTTGGCCAAGGGCATCATTGTCGAGGTTTTGCCGCTTTTCCTGTGCTTTAAAGGCGATTCGAATCTACCTCCTGAAATCGGTTTCCTGCAATTCTGCCTTGCTTTCAAATCCTCTTCGTAGCCTTCCCTCCATATATTTGTGGACGAGAGTTATCATTTCTAACTCTGCAGGTTTGTGAATTGCAGTGCCCCTGAGCTCCATTTTTCAACTCGCTTTCTTGGGAGCTGGCCGCAAAAGCGCAGGATTGCTTCAGGCCCTATTCTGGCTCCGGGCGGCAGGCTGAGCCTGTGGTTAATTCTGCTTCCTGATGGGAAAATAGAGTGACCTCTGCCTGTCCCAACACCTAGAGCTAGTCTCTCATTGGTTCCCCCTCTTCCCGTTCATCCTCAGGACAAATTGCAACGTGTTCGGAACAGGAGGTTAAAGGTGCTGATTCTCCAAGGAGGGAGATTGCTAGTAAAGCGGCTGGAATGGCGAACCGGAGCACAAGGAGATGAGAAATGAGGTGCGTTTTAGAAACCTTTCCCGGTCACACGGTGTACCATCTTCTGGGTTTCTCGTGCATGTTTTCGACGTAGGACGATGCCCTTGAACCTGGAGATTTGGGACCCATGGGATGGGTACCACGCCGTATTACTTTACAGGGTCTGCGTTAGCTCACCCAACCTCACCAAACCTCTCAGCCCCAAGAGTGTCCACCCTTATGTCTCAGTCATCTGTGGGTCTAGATATGGTCAATCCAGGTGGCATCGCAGCCCCTGAACGAATTTTGTAAGAATTTCTCTCTCTTTCACTGTCTTTGTTTCACGGGTTTTTAAAAGTAATTGATTTTTATAATAGGGTTTAGCTGCTTTGCACTGCTGTGTTTATGCCGCTTTTCACCCACTTGACTCACTTACAGAGAGATATCAATACATAGGTTTTAAGATTCTTACTAGTCAGATATATTCTTGGGCGGTGAATAGGGGTTGTTGAGTCCAGTTCACTGAGCAAGGAGTAGGTCTTGTCTATTACATATTGGGTTTATGGAACGGTATCTGAGCTAATTTGAAACCCTTGTTTTATGCATCACCCCACCTCACCTTTCCCGTTAAGCAGCCATAGTGTGTTTTCTAAACGTGCGACTCTGTTCTGTTTTGTAATTCAGTTCAAGGGTAGCGGTTTTTACATTCTCTCTGTAAGTGATATCTTATGATAAGTGTCTTTTTCTGTGTGACTTATTTCACTTAGAATCGTCGTACCTAAATCCACTCATCATGCTGCTCCTAGCCTTATGACGTTGATTTCATGGCTGAGTGATATTCCATTGTACATAAGGACCACAACTTCTTTATCCATTCTTCTCTTTCCTGGGATGTTTAAGGTGTAACGAAGTGGAGGTTCTTGTCAACAGAGCAGCCCTAAACTTTGGGGTGCCTGTGTCTTGCTGATTTTTAGTTTTCCCAATTTATACGCCCATGAGTGGAAGTGCCCTATGCTCTCTAAGCTGAGTTTTTTAGATGTTTCAGGACACACCGTACACTTCTCCAGAGTGGCTGTTGGCCATTTACAGCCCGCCCATCAGCGTAGCAAGGCTCCCATTTCTCCATGGCCTGTCCTGCATTTCTGGTTTTGACACTTTATTCAGCATGGCCCTTTTGACCGATGGGAAGCGAGACTTCTTTGTAGCGCTGATTTGCCTTTCCAGGTTGCTTGGTTGGCCAAAAAGGGCGTATGCGTTTTTTCCTGAATATATTCAGGAAAAAACGCAAACGCCCTTTTTGGCCAAGGGCATCATTGTCGAGGTTTTGCCGCTTTTCCTGTGCTTTAAAGGCGATTCGAATCTACCTCCTGAAATCGGTTTCCTGCAATTCTGCCTTGCTTTCAAATCCTCTTCGTTGCCTTCCCTCCATATATTTGTGGACGAGAGTTATCATTTCTAACTCTGCATGTTTGTGAATTGCAGTGCCCCTGAGCTCCATTTTTCAACTCGCTTTCTTGGGAGCTGGCCGCAAAAGCGCAGGATTGCTTCAGGCCCTATTCTGGCTCCGGGCGGCAGGCTGAGCCTGTGGTTAATTCTGCTTCCTGATGGGAAAATAGAGTGACCTCTGCCTGTCCCAACACCTAGAGCTAGTCTCTCATTGGTTCCCCCTCTTCCCGTTCATCCTCAGGACAAATTGCAACGTGTTCGGAACAGGAGGTTAAAGGTGCTGATTCTCCAAGGAGGGAGATTGCTAGTAAAGCGGCTGGAATGGCGAACCGGAGCACAAGGAGATGAGAAATGAGGTGCGTTTTAGAAACCTTTCCCGGTCACACGGTGTACCATCTTCTGGGTTTCTCGTGCATGTTTTCGACGTAGGACGATGCCCTTGAACCTGGAGATTTGGGACCCATGGGATGGGTACCACGCCGTATTACTTTACAGGGTCTGCGTTAGCTCACCCAACCTCACCAAACCTCTCAGCCCCAAGAGTGTCCACCCTTATGTCTCAGTCATCTGTGGGTCTAGATATGGTCAATCCAGGTGGCATCGCAGCCCCTGAACGAATTTTGTAAGAATTTCTCTCTCTTTCACTGTCTTTGTTTCACGGGTTTTTAAAAGTAATTGATTTTTATAATAGGGTTTAGCTGCTTTGCACTGCTGTGTTTATGCCGCTTT
This sequence comes from Balaenoptera borealis, assembly GCF_965194805.1. NCBI lineage: Eukaryota > Metazoa > Chordata > Mammalia > Artiodactyla > Balaenopteridae > Balaenoptera > Balaenoptera borealis. Next base: position 36,896,916 of record NC_138874.1, on the reverse strand, counting down.
TCACCCACTTGACTCACTTACAGAGAGATATCAATACATAGGTTTTAAGATTCTTACTAGTCAGATATATTCTTGGGCGGTGAATAGGGGTTGTTGAGTCCAGTTCACTGAGCAAGGAGTAGGTCTTGTCTATTACATATTGGGTTTATGGAACGGTATCTGAGCTAATTTGAAACCCTTGTTTTATGCATCACCCCACCTCACCTTTCCCGTTAAGCAGCCATAGTGTGTTTTCTAAACGTGCGACTCTGTTCTGTTTTGTAATTCAGTTCAAGGGTAGCGGTTTTTACATTCTCTCTGTAAGTGATATCTTATGATAAGTGTCTTTTTCTGTGTGACTTATTTCACTTAGAATCGTCGTACCTAAATCCACTCATCATGCTGCTCCTAGCCTTATGACGTTGATTTCATGGCTGAGTGATATTCCATTGTACATAAGGACCACAACTTCTTTATCCATTCTTCTCTTTCCTGGGATGTTTAAGGTGTAACGAAGTGGAGGTTCTTGTCAACAGAGCAGCCCTAAACTTTGGGGTGCCTGTGTCTTGCTGATTTTTAGTTTTCCCAATTTATACGCCCATGAGTGGAAGTGCCCTATGCTCTCTAAGCTGAGATTTTTAGATGTTTCAGGACACACCGTACACTTCTCCAGAGTGGCTGTTGGCCATTTACAGCCCGCCCATCAGCGTAGCAAGGCTCCCATTTCTCCATGGCCTGTCCTGCATTTCTGGTTTTGACACTTTATTCAGCATGGCCCTTTTGACCGATGGGAAGCGAGACTTCTTTGTAGCGCTGATTTGCCTTTCCAGGTTGCTTGGTTGGCCAAAAAGGGCGTATGCGTTTTTTCCTGAATATATTCAGGAAAAAACGCAAACGCCCTTTTTGGCCAAGGGCATCATTGTCGAGGTTTTGCCGCTTTTCCTGTGCTTTAAAGGCGATTCGAATCTACCTCCTGAAATCGGTTTCCTGCAATTCTGCCTTGCTTTCAAATCCTCTTCGTTGCCTTCCCTCCATATATTTGTGGACGAGAGTTATCATTTCTAACTCTGCATGTTTGTGAATTGCAGTGCCCCTGAGCTCCATTTTTCAACTCGCTTTCTTGGGAGCTGGCCGCAAAAGCGCAGGATTGCTTCAGGCCCTATTCTGGCTCCGGGCGGCAGGCTGAGCCTGTGGTTAATTCTTCTTCCTGATGGGAAAATAGAGTGACCTGTGCCTGTCCCAACACCTAGAGCTAGTCTCTCATTGGTTCCCCCTCTTCCCGTTCATCCTCAGGACAAATTGCAACGTGTTCGGAACAGGAGGTTAAAGGTGCTGATTCTCCAAGGAGGGAGATTGCTAGTAAAGCGGCTGGAATGGCGAACCGGAGCACAAGGAGATGAGAAATGAGGTGCGTTTTAGAAACCTTTCCCGGTCACACGGTGTACCATCTTCTGGGTTTCTCGTGCATGTTTTCGACGTAGGACGATGCCCTTGAACCTGGAGATTTGGGACCCATGGGATGGGTACCACGCCGTATTACTTTACAGGGTCTGCGTTAGCTCACCCAACCTCACCAAACCTCTCAGCCCCAAGAGTGTCCACCCTTATGTCTCAGTCATCTGTGGGTCTAGATATGGTCAATCCAGGTGGCATCGCAGCCCCTGAACGAATTTTGTAAGAATTTCTCTCTCTTTCACTGTCTTTGTTTCACGGGTTTTTAAAAGTAATTGATTTTTATAATAGGGTTTAGCTGCTTTGCACTGCTGTGTTTATGCCGCTTTTCACCCACTTGACTCACTTACAGAGAGATATCAATACATAGGTTTTAAGATTCTTACTAGTCAGATATATTCTTGGGCGGTGAATAGGGGTTGTTGAGTCCAGTTCACTGAGCAAGGAGTAGGTCTGGTCTATTACATATTGGGTTTATGGAACGGTATCTGAGCTAATTTGAAACCCTTGTTTTATGCATCACCCCACCTCACCTTTCCCGTTAAGCAGCCATAGTGTGTTTTCTAAACGTGCGACTCTGTTCTGTTTTGTAATTCAGTTCAAGGGTAGCGGTTTTTACATTCTCTCTGTAAGTGATATCTTATGATAAGTGTCTTTTTCTGTGTGACTTATTTCACTTAGAATCGTCGTACCTAAATCCACTCATCATGCTGCTCCTAGCCTTATGACGTTGATTTCATGGCTGAGTGATATTCCATTGTACATAAGGACCACAACTTCTTTATCCATTCTTCTCTTTCCTGGGATGTTTAAGGTGTAACGAAGTGGAGGTTCTTGTCAACAGAGCAGCCCTAAACTTTGGGGTGCCTGTGTCTTGCTGATTTTTAGTTTTCCCAATTTATACGCCCATGAGTGGAAGTGCCCTATGCTCTCTAAGCTGAGTTTTTTAGATGTTTCAGGACACACCGTACACTTCTCCAGAGTGGCTGTTGGCCATTTACAGCCCGCCCATCAGCGTAGCAAGGCTCCCATTTCTCCATGGCCTGTCCTGCATTTCTGGTTTTGACACTTTATTCAGCATGGCCCTTTTGACCGATGGGAAGCGAGACTTCTTTGTAGCGCTGATTTGCCTTTCCAGGTTGCTTGGTTGGCCAAAAAGGGCGTATGCGTTTTTTCCTGAATATATTCAGGAAAAAACGCAAACGCCCTTTTTGGCCAAGGGCATCATTGTCGAGGTTTTGCCGCTTTTCCTGTGCTTTAAAGGCGATTCGAATCTACCTCCTGAAATCGGTTTCCTGCAATTCTGCCTTGCTTTCAAATCCTCTTCGTTGCCTTCCCTCCATATATTTGTGGACGAGAGTTATCATTTCTAACTCTGCAGGTTTGTGAATTGCAGTGCCCCTGAGCTCCATTTTTCAACTCGCTTTCTTGGGAGCTGGCCGCAAAAGCGCAGGATTGCTTCAGGCCCTATTCTGGCTCCGGGCGGCAGGCTGAGCCTGTGGTTAATTCTGCTTCCTGATGGGAAAATAGAGTGACCTGTGCCTGTCCCAACACCTAGAGCTAGTCTCTCATTGGTTCCCCCTCTTCCCGTTCATCCTCAGGACAAATTGCAACGTGTTCGGAACAGGAGGTTAAAGGTGCTGATTCTCCAAGGAGGGAGATTGCTAGTAAAGCGGCTGGAATGGCGAACCGGAGCACAAGGAGATGAGAAATGAGGTGCGTTTTAGAAACCTTTCCCGGTCACACGGTGTACCATCTTCTGGGTTTCTCGTGCATGTTTTCGACGTAGGACGATGCCCTTGAACCTGGAGATTTGGGACCCATGGGATGGGTACCACGCCGTATTACTTTACAGGGTCTGCGTTAGCTCACCCAACCTCACCAAACCTCTCAGCCCCAAGAGTGTCCTCCCTTATGTCTCAATCAGCTGTGGGTCTAGATATGGTCAATCCAGGTGGCATCGCAGCCCCTGAACGAATTTTGTAAGAATTTCTCTCTCTTTCACTGTCTTTGTTTGACGGGTTTTTAAAAGTAATTGATTTTTATAATAGGGTTTAGCTGCTTTGCACTGCTGTGTTTATGCCGCTTTACACCCACTTGACTCACTTACAGAGAGATATCAATACATAGGTTTTAAGATTCTTACTAGTCAGATATATTCTTGGGCGGTGAATAGGGGGCGTTGAGTCCAGTTCACTGAGCAAGGAGTAGGTCTTGTCTATTACATATTGGGTTTATGGAACGGTATCTGAGCTAATTTGAAACCCTTGTTTTATGCATCACCCCACCTCACCTTTCCCGTTAAGCAGCCATAGTGTGTTTTCTAAACGTGCGACTCTGTTCTGTTTTGTAATTCAGTTCAAGGGTAGCGGTTTTTACATTCCCTCTGTAAGTGATATCTTATGATAAGTGTCTTTTTCTGTGTGACTTATTTCACGTAGAATCGTCGTACCTAAATCCACTCATCATGCTGCTCCTAGCCTTATGACGTTGATTTCATGGCTGAGTGATATTCCATTGTACATAAGGACCACAACTTCTTTATCCATTCTTCTCTTTCCTGGGATGTTTAAGGTGTAACGAAGTGGAGGTTCTTGTCAACAGAGCAGCCCTAAACTTTGGGGTGCCTGTGTCTTGCTGATTTTTAGTTTTCCCAATTTATACGCCCATGAGTGGAAGTGCCCTATGCTCTCTAAGCTGAGTTTTTTAGATGTTTCAGGACACACCGTACACTTCTCCAGAGTGGCTGTTGGCAATTTACAGCCCGCCCATCAGCGTAGCAAGGCTCCCATTTCTCCATGGCCTGTCCTGCATTTCTGGTTTTGACACTTTATTCAGCATGGCCCTTTTGACCGATGGGAAGCGAGACTTCTTTGTAGCGCTGATTTGCCTTTCCAGGTTGCTTGGTTGGCCAAAAAGGGCGTATGCGTTTTTTCCTGAATATATTCAGGAAAAAACGCATACGCCCTTTTTGGCCAAGGGCATCATTGTCGAGGTTTTGCCGCTTTTCCTGTGCTTTAAAGGCGATTCGAATCTACCTCCTGAAATCGGTTTCCTGCAATTCTGCCTTGCTTTCAAATCCTCTTCGTAGCCTTCCCTCCATATATTTGTGGACGAGAGTTATCATTTCTAACTCTGCAGGTTTGTGAATTGCAGTGCCCCTGAGCTCCATTTTTCAACTCGCTTTCTTGGGAGCTGGCCGCAAAAGCGCAGGATTGCTTCAGGCCCTATTCTGGCTCCGGGCGGCAGGCTGAGCCTGTGGTTAATTCTGCTTCCTGATGGGAAAATAGAGTGACCTCTGCCTGTCCCAACACCTAGAGCTAGTCTCTCATTGGTTCCCCCTCTTCCCGTTCATCCTCAGGACAAATTGCAACGTGTACGGAACAGGAGGTTAAAGGTGCTGATTCTCCAAGGAGGGAGATTGCTAGTAAAGCGGCTGGAATGGCGAACCGGAGCACAAGGAGATGAGAAATGAGGTGCGTTTTAGAAACCTTTCCCGGTCACACGGTGTACCATCTTCTGGGTTTCTCGTGCATGTTTTCGACGTAGGAAGATGCCCTTGACCCTGGAGATTTGGGACCCATGGGATGGGTACCACGCCGTATTACTTTACAGGGTCTGCGTTAGCTCACCCCACCTCACCAAACCTCTCAGCCCCAAGAGTGTCCACCCTTATGTCTCAATCAGCTGTGGGTCTAGATATGGTCAATCCAGGTGGCATCGCAGCCCCTGAACGAATTTTGTAAGAATTTCTCTCTCTTTCACTGTCTTTGTTTCACGGGTTTTTAAAAGTAATTGATTTTTATAATAGGGTTTAGCTGCTTTGCACTGCTGTGTTTATGCCGCTTTTCACCCACTTGACTCACTTACAGAGAGATATCAATACATAGGTTTTAAGATTCTTACTAGTCAGATATATTCTTGGGCGGTGAATAGGGGGCGTTGAGTCCAGTTCACTGAGCAAGGAGTAGGTCTTGTCTATTACATATTGGGTTTATGGAACGGTATCTGAGCTAATTTGAAACCCTTGTTTTATGCATCACCCCACCTCACCTTTCCCGTTAAGCAGCCATAGTGTGTTTTCTAAACGTGCGACTCTGTTCTGTTTTGTAATTCAGTTCAAGGGTAGCGGTTTTTACATTCTCTCTGTAAGTGATATCTTATGATAAGTGTCTTTTTCTGTGTGACTTATTTCACTTAGAATCGTCGTACCTAAATCCACTCATCATGCTGCTCCTAGCCTTATGACGTTGATTTCATGGCTGAGTGATATTCCATTGTACATAAGGACCACAACTTCTTTATCCATTCTTCTCTTTCCTGGGATGTTTAAGGTGTAATGAAGTGGAGGTTCTTGTCAACAGAGCAGCCCTAAACTTTGGGGTGCCTGTGTCTTGCTGATTTTTAGTTTTCCCAATTTATACGCCCATGAGTGGAAGTGCCCTATGCTCTCTAAGCTGAGTTTTTTAGATGTTTCAGGACACACCGTACACTTCTCCAGAGTGGCTGTTGGCAATTTACAGCCCGCCCATCAGCGTAGCAAGGCTCCCATTTCTCCATGGCCTGTCCTGCATTTCTGGTTTTGACACTTTATTCAGCATGGCCCTTTTGACCGATGGGAAGCGAGACTTCTTTGTAGCGCTGATTTGCCTTTCCAGGTTGCTTGGTTGGCCAAAAAGGGCGTATGCGTTTTTTCCTGAATATATTCAGGAAAAAACGCATACGCCCTTTTTGGCCAAGGGCATCATTGTCGAGGTTTTGCCGCTTTTCCTGTGCTTTAAAGGCGATTCGAATCTACCTCCTGAAATCTGTTTCCTGCAATTCTGCCTTGCTTTCAAATCCTCATCGTTGCCTTCCTTCCATATATTTGTGGACGAGAGTTATCATTTCTACCTCTGCAGGTTTGTGAATTGCAGTGCCACTGAGCTCCATTTTTTAACTCGTTTTCTTGGGAGCTGGCCGCAAAAGCGCAGGATTGCTTCAGGCCCTATTCTGGCTCCGGGCGGCAGGCTGAGCCTGTCGTTAATTCTTCTTCCTGATGGGAAAATAGAGTGACTTGTGCCTGTCCCAAAACCTAGAGCTAGTCTCTCATTGGTTCCCCCTCTTCCCGTTCATCCTCAGGACAAATTGCAACCTGTACGGAACAGGAGGTTAAAGGTGCTGATTCTCCCAGGAGGGAGATTGCTAGTAAAGCGGCTGGAATGGCGAACCGGAGCACAAGGAGATGAGAAATGAGGTGCGTTTTAGAAACCTTTCCCGGTCACACGGTGTACCATCTTCTGGGTTTCTCGTGCATGTTTTCGATGTAGGAAGATGCCCTTGAAGCTGGAGATTTGGGACCCATGGGATGGGTACCACGCCGTATTACTTTAAAGGGTCTGCGTTTGCTCACCCAACCTCACCAAACCTCTCAGCCCCAAGAGTGTCCACCCTTATGTCTCAGTCATCTGTGGGTCTAGATATGGTCAATCCAGGTGGCATCGCAGCCCCTGAACGAATTTTGTAAGAATTTCTCTCTCTTTCACTGTCTTTGTTTCACGGGTTTTTAAAAGTAATTGATTTTTATAATGGGGTTTAGCTGCTTTGCACTGCTGTGTTTATGCCGCTTTACACCTACTTGACTCACTTACAGAGAGATATCAATACATAGGTTTTAAGATTCTTACTAGTCAGATATATTCTTGGGCGGTGAATAGGGGTTGTTGAGTCCAGTTCACTGAGCAAGGAGTAGGTCTTGTCTATTACATATTGGGTTTATGGAACGGTATCTGAGCTAATTTGAAACCCTTGTTTTATGCATCACCCCACCTCACCTTTCCCGTTAAGCAGCCATAGTGTGTTTTCTAAACGTGCGACTCTGTTCTGTTTTGTAATTCAGTTCAAGGGTAGCGGTTTTTACATTCCCTCTGTAAGTGATATCTTATGATAAGTGTCTTTTTCTGTGTGACTTATTTCACTTAGAATCGTCGTACCTAAATCCACTCATCATGCTGCTCCTAGCCTTATGACGTTGATTTCATGGCTGAGTGATATTCCATTGTACATAAGGACCACAACTTCTTTATCCATTCTTCTCTTTCCTGGGATGTTTAAGGTGTAACGAAGTGGAGGTTCTTGTCAACAGAGCAGCCCTAAACTTTGGGGTGCCTGTGTCTTGCTGATTTTTAGTTTTCCCAATTTATACGTCCATGAGTGGAAGTGCCCTATGCTCTCTAAGCTGAGTTTTTTAGATGTTTCAGGACACACCGTACACTTCTCCAGAGTGGCTGTTGGCAATTTACAGCCCGCCCATCAGCGTAGCAAGGCTTCCATTTCTCCATGGCCTGTCCTGCATTTCTGGTTTTGACACTTTATTCAGCATGGCCCTTTTGACCGATGGGAAGCGAGACTTCTTTGTAGCGCTGATTTGCCTTTCCAGGTTGCTTGGTTGGCCAAAAAGGGCGTATGCGTTTTTTCCTGAATATATTCAGGAAAAAACGCATACGCCCTTTTTGGCCAAGGGCATCATTGTCGAGGTTTTGCCGCTTTTCCTGTGCTTTAAAGGCGATTCGAATCTACCTCCTGAAATCGGTTTCCTGCAATTCTGCCTTGCTTTCAAATCCTCTTCGTTGCCTTCCCTCCATATATTTGTGGACGAGAGTTATCATTTCTAAATCTGCAGGTTTGTGAATTGCAGTGCCCCTGAGCTCCATTTTTCAACTCGCTTTCTTGGGAGCTGGCCGCAAAAGCGCAGGATTGCTTCAGGCCCTATTCTGGCTCCGGGCGGCAGGCTGAGCCTGTGGTTAATTCTGCTTCCTGATGGGAAAATAGAGGGACCTGTGCCTGTCCCAACACCTAGAGCTAGTCTCTCATTGGTTCCCCCTCTTCCCGTTCATCCTCAGGACAAATTGCAACGTGTTCGGAACAGGAGGTTAAAGGTGCTGATTCTCCAAGGAGGGAGATTGCTAGTAAAGCGGCTGGAATGGCGAACCGGAGCACAAGGAGATGAGAAATGAGGTGCGTTTTAGAAACCTTTCCCGGTCACACGGTGTACCATCTTCTGGGTTTCTCGTGCATGTTTTCGACGTAGGACGATGCCCTTGAACCTGGAGATTTGGGACCCATGGGATGGGTACCACGCCGTATTACTTTACAGGGTCTGCGTTAGCTCACCCAACCTCACCAAACCTCTCAGCCCCAAGAGTGTCCTCCCTTATGTCTCAATCAGCTGTGGGTCTAGATATGGTCAATCCAGGTGGCATCGCAGCCCCTGAACGAATTTTGTAAGAATTTCTCTCTCTTTCACTGTCTTTGTTTCACGGGTTTTTAAAAGTAATTGATTTTTATAATAGGGTTTAGCTGCTTTGCACTGCTGTGTTTATGCCGCTTTACACCCACTTGACTCACTTACAGAGAGATATCAATACATAGGTTTTAAGATTCTTACTAGTCAGATATATTCTTGGGCGGTGAATAGGGGGCGTTGAGTCCAGTTCACTGAGCAAGGAGTAGGTCTGGTCTATTACATATTGGGTTTATGGAACGGTATCTGAGCTAATTTGAAACCCTTGTTTTATGCATCACCCCACCTCACCTTTCCCGTTAAGCAGCCATAGTGTGTTTTCTAAACGTGCGACTCTGTTCTGTTTTGTAATTCAGTTCAAGGGTAGCGGTTTTTACATTCCCTCTGTAAGTGATATCTTATGATAAGTGTCTTTTTCTGTGTGACTTATTTCACTTAGAATCGTCGTACCTAAATCCACTCATCATGCTGCTCCTAGCCTTATGACGTTGATTTCATGGCTGAGTGATATTCCATTGTACATAAGGACCACAACTTCTTTATCCATTCTTCTCTTTCCTGGGATGTTTAAGGTGTTACGAAGTGGAGGTTCTTGTCAACAGAGCAGCCCTAAACTTTGGGGTGCCTGTGTCTTGCTGATTTTTAGTTTTCCCAATTTATACGCCCATGAGTGGAAGTGCCCTATGCTCTCTAAGCTGAGTTTTTTAGATGTTTCAGGACACACCGTACACTTCTCCAGAGTGGCTGTTGGCAATTTACAGCCCGCCCATCAGCGTAGCAAGGCTCCCATTTCTCCATGGCCTGTCCTGCATTTCTGGTTTTGACACTTTATTCAGCATGGCCCTTTTGACCGATGGGAAGCGAGACTTCTTTGTAGCGCTGATTTGCCTTTCCAGGTTGCTTGGTTGGCCAAAAAGGGCGTATGCGTTTTTTCCTGAATATATTCAGGAAAAAACGCATACGCCCTTTTTGGCCAAGGGCATCATTGTCGAGGTTTTGCCGCTTTTCCTGTGCTTTAAAGGCGATTCGAATCTACCTCCTGAAATCGGTTTCCTGCAATTCTGCCTTGCTTTCAAATCCTCTTCGTTGCCTTCCCTCCATATATTTGTGGACGAGAGTTATCATTTCTAACTCTGCATGTTTGTGAATTGCAGTGCCCCTGAGCTCCATTTTTCAACTCGCTTTCTTGGGAGCTGGCCGCAAAAGCGCAGGATTGCTTCAGGCCCTATTCTGGCTCCGGGCGGCAGGCTGAGCCTGTGGTTAATTCTGCTACCTGATGGGAAAATAGAGTGACCTGTGCCTGTCCCAACACCTAGAGCTAGTCTCTCATTGGTTCCCCCTCTTCCCGTTCATCCTCAGGACAAATTGCAACGTGTACGGAACAGGAGGTTAAAGGCGCTGATTCTCCAAGGAGGGAGATTGCTAGTAAAGCGGCTGGAATGGCGAACCGGAGCACAAGGAGATGAGAAATGAGGTGCGTTTTAGAAACCTTTCCCGGTCACACGGTGTACCATCTTCTGGGTTTCTCGTGCATGTTTTCGATGTAGGAAGATGCCCTTGACACTGGAGATTTGGGACCCATGGGATGGGTACCACGCCGTATTACTTTAAAGGGTCTGCGTTTGCTCACCCAACCTCACCAAACCTCTCAGCCCCAAGAGTGTCCACCCTTATGTCTCAGTCATCTGTGGGTCTAGATATGGTCAATCCAGGTGGCATCGCAGCCCCTGAACGAATTTTGTAAGAATTTCTCTCTCTTTCACTGTCTTTGTTTCACGGGTTTTTAAAAGTAATTGATTTTTATAATAGGGTTTAGCTGCTTTGCACTGCTGTGTTTATGCCGCTTTTCACCCACTTGACTCACTTACAGAGAGATATCAATACATAGGTTTTAAGATTCTTACTAGTCAGATATATTCTTGGGCGGTGAATAGGGGTTGTTGAGTCCAGTTCACTGAGCAAGGAGTAGGTCTTGTCTATTACATATTGGGTTTATGGAACGGTATCTGAGCTAATTTGAAACCCTTGTTTTATGCATCACCCCACCTCACCTTTCCCGTTAAGCAGCCATAGTGTGTTTTCTAAACGTGCGACTCTGTTCTGTTTTGTAATTCAGTTCAAGGGTAGCGGTTTTTACATTCTCTCTGTAAGTGATATCTTATGATCAGTGTCTTTTTCTGTGTGACTTATTTCACTTAGAATCGTCGTACCTAAATCCACTCATCATGCTGCTCCTAGCCTTATGACGTTGATTTCATGGCTGAGTGATATTCCATTGTACATAAGGACCACAACTTCTTTATCCATTCTTCTCTTTCCTGGGATGTTTAAGGTGTAACGAAGTGGAGGTTCTTGTCAACAGAGCAGCTCTAAACTTTGGGGTGTCTGTGTCTTGCTGATTTTTAGTTTTCCCAATTTATACGCCCATGAGTGGAAGTGCCCTATGCTCTCTAAGCTGAGTTTTTTAGATGTTTCAGGACACACCGTACACTTCTCCAGAGTGGCTGTTGGCAATTTACAGCCCGCCCATCAGCGTAGCAAGGCTCCCATTTCTCCATGGCCTGTCCTGCATTTCTGGTTTTGACACTTTATTCAGCATGGCCCTTTTGACCGATGGGAAGCGAGACTTCTTTGTAGCGCTGATTTGCCTTTCCAGGTTGCTTGGTTGGCCAAAAAGGGCGTATGCGTTTTTTCCTGAATATATTCAGGAAAAAACGCATACGCCCTTTTTGGCCAAGGGCATCATTGTCGAGGTTTTGCCGCTTTTCCTGTGCTTTAAAGTCGATTCGAATCTACCTCCTGAAATCGGTTTCCTGCAATTCTGCCTTGCTTTCAAATCCTCTTCGTTGCCTTCCCTCCATATATTTGTGGACGAGAGTTATCATTTCTAACTCTGCAGGTTTGTGAATTGCAGTGCCCCTGAGCTCCATTTTTCAACTCGCTTTCTTGGGAGCTGGCCGCAAAAGCGCAGGATTGCTTCAGGCCCTATTCTGGCTCCGGGCGGCAGGCTGAGCCTGTGGTTAATTCTGCTTCCTGATGGGAAAATAGAGTGACCTCTGCCTGTCCCAACACCTAGAGCTAGTCTCTCATTGGTTCCCCCTCTTCCCGTTCATCCTCAGGACAAATTGCAACGTGTACGGAACAGGAGGTTAAAGGCGCTGATTCTCCAAGGAGGGAGATTGCTAGTAAAGCGGCTGGAATGGCGAACCGGAGCACAAGGAGATGAGAAATGAGGTGCGTTTTAGAAACCTTTCCCGGTCACACGGTGTACCATCTTCTGGGTTTCTCGTGCATGTTTTCGACGTAGGAAGATGCCCTTGACCCTGGAGATTTGGGACCCATGGGATGGGTACCACGCCGTATTACTTTAAAGGGTCTGTGTTTGCTCACCCAACCTCACCAAACCTCTCAGCCCCAAGAGTGTCCACCCTTATGTCTCAGTCATCTGTGGGTCTAGATATGGTCAATCCAGGTGGCATCGCAGCCCCTGAACGAATTTTGTAAGAATTTCTCTCTCTTTCACTGTCTTTGTTTCACGGGTTTTTAAAAGTAATTGATTTTTATAATAGGGTTTAGCTGCTTTGCACTGCTGTGTTTATGCCGCTTTTCACCCACTTGACTCACTTACAGAGAGATATCAATACATAGGTTTTAAGATTCTTACTAGTCAGATATATTCTTGGGCGGTGAATAGGGGGCGTTGAGTCCAGTTCACTGAGCAAGGAGTAGGTCTTGTCTATTACATATTGGGTTTATGGAACGGTATCTGAGCTAATTTGAAACCCTTGTTTTATGCATCACCCCACCTCACCTTTCCCGTTAAGCAGCCATAGTGTGTTTTCTAAACGTGCGACTCTGTTCTGTTTTGTAATTCAGTTCAAGGGTAGCGGTTTTTACATTCTCTCTGTAAGTGATATCTTATGATAAGTGTCTTTTTCTGTGTGACTTATTTCACTTAGAATCGTCGTACCTAAATCCACTCATCATGCTGCTCCTAGCCTTATGACGTTGATTTCATGGCTGAGTGATATTCCATTGTACATAAGGACCACAACTTCTTTATCCATTCTTCTCTTTCCTGGGATGTTTAAGGTGTAACGAAGTGGAGGTTCTTGTCAACAGAGCAGCCCTAAACTTTGGGGTGCCTGTGTCTTGCTGATTTTTAGTTTTCCCAATTTATACGCCCATGAGTGGAAGTGCCCTATGCTCTCTAAGCTGAGTTTTTTAGATGTTTCAGGACACACCGTACACTTCTCCAGAGTGGCTGTTGGCAATTTACAGCCCACCCATCAGCGTAGCAAGGCTCCCATTTCTCCATGGCCTGTCCTGCATTTCTGGTTTTGACACTTTATTCAGCATGGCCCTTTTGACCGATGGGAAGCGAGACTTCTTTGTAGCGCTGATTTGCCTTTCCAGGTTGCTTGGTTGGCCAAAAAGGGCGTATGCGTTTTTTCCTGAATATATTCAGGAAAAAACGCATACGCCCTTTTTGGCCAAGGGCATCATTGTCGAGGTTTTGCCGCTTTTCCTGTGCTTTAAAGGTGATTCGAATCTACCTCCTGAAATCTGTTTCCTGCAATTCTGCCTTGCTTTCAAATCCTCATCGTTGCCTTCCTTCCATATATTTGTGGACGAGAGTTATCATTTCTACCTCTGCAGGTTTGTGAATTGCAGTGCCCCTGAGCTCCATTTTTTAACTCGTTTTCTTGGGAGCTGGCCGCAAAAGCGCAGGATTGCTTCAGGCCCTATTCTGGCTCCGGGCGGCAGGCTGAGCCTGTCGTTAATTCTTCTTCCTGATGGGAAAATAGAGTGACTTGTGCCTGTCCCAAAACCTAGAGCTAGTCTCTCATTGGTTCCCCCTCTTCCCGTTCATCCTCAGGACAAATTGCAACCTGTACGGAACAGGAGGTTAAAGGTGCTGATTCTCCCAGGAGGGAGATTGCTAGTAAAGCGGCTGGAATGGCGAACCGGAGCACAAGGAGATGAGAAATGAGGTGCGTTTTAGAAACCTTTCCCGGTCACACGGTGTACCATCTTCTGGGTTTCTCGTGCATGTTTTCGATGTAGGAAGATGCCCTTGAAGCTGGAGATTTGGGACCCATGGGATGGGTACCACGCCGTATTACTTTAAAGGGTCTGCGTTTGCTCACCCAACCTCACCAAACCTCTCAGCCCCAAGAGTGTCCACCCTTTTGTCTCAGTCATCTGTGGGTCTAGATATGGTCAATCCAGGTGGCATCGCAGCCCCTGAACGAATTTTGTAAGAATTTCTCTCTCTTTCACTGTCTTTGTTTCACGGGTTTTTAAAAGTAATTGATTTTTATAATAGGGTTTAGCTGCTTTGCACTGCTGTGTTTATGCCGCTTTTCACCCACTTGACTCACTTACAGAGAGATATCAATACATAGGTTTTAAGATTCTTACTAGTCAGATATATTCTTGGGCGGTGAATAGGGGGCGTTGAGTCCAGTTCACTGAGCAAGGAGTAGGTCTTGTCTATTACATATTGGGTTTATGGAACGGTATCTGAGCTAATTTGAAACCCTTGTTTTATGCATCACCCCACCTCACCTTTCCCGTTAAGCAGCCATAGTGTGTTTTCTAAACGTGCGACTCTGTTCTGTTTTGTAATTCAGTTCAAGGGTAGCGGTTTTTACATTCTCTCTGTAAGTGATATCTTATGATAAGTGTCTTTTTCTGTGTGACTTATTTCACTTAGAATCGTCGTACCTAAATCCACTCATCATGCTGCTCCTAGCCTTATGACGTTGATTTCATGGCTGAGTGATATTCCATTGTACATAAGGACCACAACTTCTTTATCCATTCTTCTCTTTCCTGGGATGTTTAAGGTGTAACGAAGTGGAGGTTCTTGTCAACAGAGCAGCCCTAAACTTTGGGGTGCCTGTGTCTTGCTGATTTTTAGTTTTCCCAATTTATACGCCCATGAGTGGAAGTGCCCTATGCTCTCTAAGCTGAGTTTTTTAGATGTTTCAGGACACACCGTACACTTCTCCAGAGTGGCTGTTGGCAATTTACAGCCCGCCCATCAGCGTAGCAAGGCTCCCATTTCTCCATGGCCTGTCCTGCATTTCTGGTTTTGACACTTTATTCAGCATGGCCCTTTTGACCGATGGGAAGCGAGACTTCTTTGTAGCGCTGATTTGCCTTTCCAGGTTGCTTGGTTGGCCAAAAAGGGCGTATGCGTTTTTTCCTGAATATATTCAGGAAAAAACGCATACGCCCTTTTTGGCCAAGGGCATCATTGTCGAGGTTTTGCCGCTTTTCCTGTGCTTTAAAGGCGATTCGAATCTACCTCCTGAAATCTGTTTCCTGCAATTCTGCCTTGCTTTCAAATCCTCTTCGTAGCCTTCCCTCCATATATTTGTGGACGAGAGTTATCATTTCTAACTCTGCAGGTTTGTGAATTGCAGTGCCCCTGAGCTCCATTTTTCAACTCGCTTTCTTGGGAGCTGGCCGCAAAAGCGCAGGATTGCTTCAGGCCCTATTCTGGCTCCGGGCGGCAGGCTGAGCCTGTGGTTAATTCTGCTACCTGATGGGAAAATAGAGTGACCTGTGCCTGTCCCAACACCTAGAGCTAGTCTCTCATTGGTTCCCCCTCTTCCCCTTTCATCCTCAGGACAAATTGCAACGTGTACGGAACAGGAGGTTAAAGGCGCTGATTCTCCAAGGAGGGAGATTGCTAGTAAAGCGGCTGGAATGGCGAACCGGAGCACAAGGAGATGAGAAATGAGGTGCGTTTTAGAAACCTTTCCCGGTCACACGGTGTACCATCTGGGTTTCTCGTGCATATTTTCGACGTAGGAAGATGCCCTTGACCCTGGAGATTTGGGACCCATGGGATGGGTACCACGCCGTATTACTTTACAGGGTCTGCGTTAGCTCACCCAACCTCACCAAACCTCTCAGCCCCAAGAGTGTCCACCCTTATGTCTCAATCAGCTGTGGGTCTAGATATGGTCAATCCAGGTGGCATCGCAGCCCCTGAACGAATTTTGTAAGAATTTCTCTCTCTTTCACTGTCTTTGTTTCACAGGTTTTTAAAAGTAATTGATTTTTATAATAGGGTTTAGCTGCTTTGCACTGCTGTGTTTATGCCGCTTTTCACCCACTTGACTCACTTACAGAGAGATATCAATACATAGGTTTTAAGATTCTTACTAGTCAGATATATTCTTGGGCGGTGAATAGGGGGCGTTGAGTCCAGTTCACTGAGCAAGGAGTAGGTCTTGTCTATTACATATTGGGTTTATGGAACGGTATCTGAGCTAATTTGAAACCCTTGTTTTATGCATCACCCCACCTCACCTTTCCCGTTAAGCAGCCATAGTGTGTTTTCTAAACGTGCGACTCTGTTCTGTTTTGTAATTCAGTTCAAGGGTAGCGGTTTTTACATTCTCTCTGTAAGTGATATCTTATGATAAGTGTCTTTTTCTGTGTGACTTATTTCACTTAGAATCGTCGTACCTAAATCCACTCATCATGCTGCTCCTAGCCTTATGACGTTGATTTCATGGCTGAGTGATATTCCATTGTACATAAGGACCACAACTTCTTTATCCATTCTTCTCTTTCCTGGGATGTTTCAGGTGTAACGAAGTGGAGGTTCTTGTCAACAGAGCAGCCCTAAACTTTGGGGTGCCTGTGTCTTGCTGATTTTTAGTTTTCCCAATTTATACGCCCATGAGTGGAAGTGCCCTATGCTCTCTAAGCTGAGTTTTTTAGATGTTTCAGGACACACCGTACACTTCTCCAGAGTGGCTGTTGGCAATTTACAGCCCGCCCATCAGCGTAGCAAGGCTCCCATTTCTCCATGGCCTGTCCTGCATTTCTGGTTTTGACACTTTATTCAGCATGGCCCTTTTGACCGATGGGAAGCGAGACTTCTTTGTAGCGCTGATTTGCCTTTCCAGGTTGCTTGGTTGGCCAAAAAGGGCGTATGCGTTTTTTCCTGAATATATTCAGGAAAAAACGCATACGCCCTTTTTGGCCAAGGGCATCATTGTCGAGGTTTTGCCGCTTTTCCTGTGCTTTAAAGGTGATTCGAATCTACCTCCTGAAATCTGTTTCCTGCAATTCTGCCTTGCTTTCAAATCCTCATCGTTGCCTTCCTTCCATATATTTGTGGACGAGAGTTATCATTTCTACCTCTGCAGGTTTGTGAATTGCAGTGCCCCTGAGTTCCATTTTTTAACTCGTTTTCTTGGGAGCTGGCCGCAAAAGCGCAGGATTGCTTCAGGCCCTATTCTGGCTCCGGGCGGCAGGCTGAGCCTGTCGTTAATTCTTCTTCCTGATGGGAAAATAGAGTGACTTCTGCCTGTCCCAAAACCTAGAGCTAGTCTCTCATTGGTTCCCCCTCTTCCCGTTCATCCTCAGGACAAATTGCAACGTGTACGGAACAGGAGGTTAAAGGTGCTGATTCTCCCAGGAGGGAGATTGCTAGTAAAGCGGCTGGAATGGCGAACCGGAGCACAAGGAGATGAGAAATGAGGTGCGTTTTAGAAACCTTTCCCGGTCACACGGTGTACCATCTTCTGGGTTTCTCGTGCATGTTTTCGATGTAGGAAGATGCCCTTGAACCTGGAGATTTGGGACCCATGGGATGGGTACCACGCCGTATTACTTTAAAGGGTCTGCGTTTGCTCACCCAACCTCACCAAACCTCTCAGCCCCAAGAGTGTCCACCCTTATGTCTCAGTCATCTGTGGGTCTAGATATGGTCAATCCAGGTGGCATCGCAGCCCCTGAACGAATTTTGTAAGAATTTCTCTCTCTTTCACTGTCTTTGTTTCACGGGTTTTTAAAAGTAATTGATTTTTATAATGGGGTTTAGCTGCTTTGCACTGCTGTGTTTATGCCGCTTTACACCTACTTGACTCACTTACAGAGAGATATCAATACATAGGTTTTAAGACTCTTACTAGTCAGATATATTCTTGGGCGGTGAATAGGGGTTGTTGAGTCCAGTTCACTGAGCAAGGAGTAGGTCTTGTCTATTACATATTGGGTTTATGGAACGGTATCTGAGCTAATTTGAAACCCTTGTTTTATGCATCACCCCACCTCACCTTTCCCGTTAAGCAGCCATAGTGTGTTTTCTAAACGTGCGACTCTGTTCTGTTTTGTAATTCAGTTCAAGGGTAGCGGTTTTTACATTCCCTCTGTAAGTGATATCTTATGATAAGTGTCTTTTTCTGTGTGACTTATTTCACTTAGAATCGTCGTACCTAAATCCACTCATCATGCTGCTCCTAGCCTTATGACGTTGATTTCATGGCTGAGTGATATTCCATTGTACATAAGGACCACAACTTCTTTATCCATTCTTCTCTTTCCTGGGATGTTTCAGGTGTAACGAAGTGGAGGTTCTTGTCAACAGAGCAGCCCTAAACTTTGGGGTGCCTGTGTCTTGCTGATTTTTAGTTTTCCCAATTTATACGCCCATGAGTGGAAGTGCCCTATGCTCTCTAAGCTGAGTTTTTTAGATGTTTCAGGACACACCGTACACTTCTCCAGAGTGGCTGTTGGCAATTTACAGCCCGCCCATCAGCGTAGCAAGGCTCCCATTTCTCCATGGCCTGTCCTGCATTTCTGGTTTTGACACTTTATTCAGCATGGCCCTTTTGACCGATGGGAAGCGAGACTTCTTTGTAGCGCTGATTTGCCTTTCCAGGTTGCTTGGTTGGCCAAAAAGGGCGTATGCGTTTTTTCCTGAATATATTCAGGAAAAAACGCATACGCCCTTTTTGGCCAAGGGCATCATTGTCGAGGTTTTGCCGCTTTTCCTGTGCTTTAAAGGCGATTCGAATCTACCTCCTGAAATCTGTTTCCTGCAATTCTGCCTTGCTTTCAAATCCTCTTCGTAGCCTTCCCTCCATATATTTGTGGACGAGAGTTATCATTTCTAACTCTGCAGGTTTGTGAATTGCAGTGCCCCTGAGCTCCATTTTTCAACTCGCTTTCTTGGGAGCTGGCCGCAAAAGCGCAGGATTGCTTCAGGCCCTATTCTGGCTCCGGGCGGCAGGCTGAGCCTGTCGTTAATTCTTCTTCCTGATGGGAAAATAGAGTGACTTGTGCCTGTCCCAACACCTAGAGCTAGTCTCTCATTGGTTCCCCCTCTTCCCGTTCATCCTCAGGACAAATTGCAACGTGTACGGAACAGGAGGTTAAAGGTGCTGATTCTCCCAGAAGGGAGATTGCTAGTAAAGCGGCTGGAATGGCGAACCGGAGCACAAGGAGATGAGAAATGAGGTGCGTTTTAGAAACCTTTCCCGGTCACACGGTGTACCATCTTCTGGGTTTCTCGTGCGTGTTTTCGATGTAGGAAGATGCCCTTGAACCTGGAGATTTGGGACGCATGGGATGGGTACCACGCCGTATTACTTTAAAGGGTCTGCGTTTGCTCACCCAACCTCACCAAACCTCTCAGCCCCAAGAGTGTCCACCCTTATGTCTCAGTCATCTGTGGGTCTAGATATGGTCAATCCAGGTGGCATCGCAGCCCCTGAACGAATTTTGTAAGAATTTCTCTCTCTTTCACTGTCTTTGTTTCACGGGTTTTTAAAAGTAATTGATTTTTATAATGGGGTTTAGCTGCTTTGCACTGCTGTGTTTATGCCGCTTTACACCCACTTGACTCACTTACAGAGAGATATCAATACATAGGTTTTAAGATTCTTACTAGTCAGATATATTCTTGGGCGGTGAATAGGGGGCGTTGAGTCCAGTTCACTGAGCAAGGAGTAGGTCTTGTCTATTACATATTGGGTTTATGGAACGGTATCTGAGCTAATTTGAAACCCTTGTTTTATGCATCACCCCACCTCACCTTTCCCGTTAAGCAGCCATAGTGTGTTTTCTAAACGTGCGACTCTGTTCTGTTTTGTAATTCAGTTCAAGGGTAGCGGTTTTTACATTCCCTCTGTAAGTGATATCTTATGATAAGTGTCTTTTTCTGTGTGACTTATTTCACTTAGAATCGTCGTACCTAAATCCACTCATCATGCTGCTCCTAGCCTTATGACGTTGATTTCATGGCTGAGTGATATTCCATTGTACATAAGGACCACAACTTCTTTATCCATTCTTCTCTTTCCTGGGATGTTTAAGGTGTAACGAAGTGGAGCTTCTTGTCAACAGAGCAGCCCTAAACTTTGGGGTGCCTGTGTCTTGCTGATTTTTAGTTTTCCCAATTTATACGCCCATGAGTGGAAGTGCCCTATGCTCTCTAAGCTGAGTTTTTTAGATGTTTCAGGACACACCGTACACTTCTCCAGAGTGGCTGTTGGCAATTTACAGCCCGCCCATCAGCGTAGCAAGGCTCCCATTTCTCCATGGCCTGTCCTGCATTTCTGGTTTTGACACTTTATTCAGCATGGCCCTTTTGACCGATGGGAAGCGAGACTTCTTTGTAGCGCTGATTTGCCTTTCCAGGTTGCTTGGTTGGCCAAAAAGGGCGTATGCGTTTTTTCCTGAATATATTCAGGAAAAAACGCATACGCCCTTTTTGGCCAAGGGCATCATTGTCGAGGTTTTGCCGCTTTTCCTGTGCTTTAAAGGCGATTCGAATCTACCTCCTGAAATCTGTTTCCTGCAATTCTACCTTGCTTTCAAATCCTCTTCGTAGCCTTCCTTCCATATATTTGTGGACGAGAGTTATCATTTCTACCTCTGCAGGTTTGTGAATTGCAGTGCCCCTGAGCTCCATTTTTTAACTCGCTTTCTTGGGAGCTGGCCGCAAAAGCGCAGGATTGCTTCAGGCCCTATTCTGGCTCCGGGCGGCAGGCTGAGCCTGTCGTTAATTCTTCTTCCTGATGGGAAAATAGAGTGACTTGTGCCTGTCCCAACACCTAGAGCTAGTCTCTCATTGGTTCCCCCTCTTCCCGTTCATCCTCAGGACAAATTGCAACGTGTACGGAACAGGAGGTTAAAGGTGCTCATTCTTCCAGGAGGGAGATTGCTAGTAAAGCAGCTGGAATGGCGAACCGGAGCACAAGGAGATGAGAAATGAGGTGCGTTTTAGAAACCTTTCCTGGTCACACGGTGTACCATCTTCTGGGTTTCTCGTGCATGTTTTCGATGTAGGAAGATGCCCTTGAACCTGGAGATTTGGGACCCATGGGATGGGTAGCACGCCGTATTACTTTAAAGGGTCTGCGTTTGCTCACCCAACCTCACCAAACCTCTCAGCCCCAAGAGTGTCCACCCTTATGTCTCAATCAGCTGTGGGTCTAGATATGGTCAATCCAGGTGGCATCGCAGCCCCTGAACGAATTTTGTAAGAATTTCTCTCTCTTTCACTGTCTTTGTTTCACGGGTTTTTAAAAGTAATTGATTTTTATAATAGGGTTTAGCTGCTTTGCACTGCTGTGTTTATGCCGCTTTACACCCACTTGACTCACTTACAGAGAGATATCAATACATAGGTTTTAAGATTCTTACTAGTCAGATATATTCTTGGGCGGTGAATAGGGGGCGTTGAGTCCAGTTCACTGAGCAAGGAGTAGGTCTTGTCTATTACATATTGGGTTTATGGAACGGTATCTGAGCTAATTTGAAACCCTTGTTTTATGCATCACCCCACCTCACCTTTCCCGTTAAGCAGCCATAGTGTGTTTTCTAAACGTGCGACTCTGTTCTGTTTTGTAATTCAGTTCAAGGGTAGCGGTTTTTACATTCCCTCTGTAAGTGATATCTTATGATAAGTGTCTTTTTCTGTGTGACTTATTTCACTTAGAATCGTCGTACCTAAATCCACTCATCATGCTGCTCCTAGCCTTATGACGTTGATTTCATGGCTGAGTGATATTCCATTGTACATAAGGACCACAACTTCTTTATCCATTCTTCTCTTTCCTGGGATGTTTAAGGTGTAACGAAGTGGAGCTTCTTGTCAACAGAGCAGCCCTAAACTTTGGGGTGCCTGTGTCTTGCTGATTTTTAGTTTTCCCAATTTATACGCCCATGAGTGGAAGTGCCCTATGCTCTCTAAGCTGAGTTTTTTAGATGTTTCAGGACACACCGTACACTTCTCCAGAGTGGCTGTTGGCAATTTACAGCCCGCCCATCAGCGTAGCAAGGCTCCCATTTCTCCATGGCCTGTCCTGCATTTCTGGTTTTGACACTTTATTCAGCATGGCCCTTTTGACCGATGGGAAGCGAGACTTCTTTGTAGCGCTGATTTGCCTTTCCAGGTTGCTTGGTTGGCCAAAAAGGGCGTATGCGTTTTTTCCTGAATATATTCAGGAAAAAACGCATACGCCCTTTTTGGCCAAGGGCATCATTGTCGAGGTTTTGCCGCTTTTCCTGTGCTTTAAAGGCGATTCGAATCTACCTCCTGAAATCGGTTTCCTGCAATTCTGCCTTGCTTTCAAATCCTCTTCGTTGCCTTCCCTCCATATATTTGTGGACGAGAGTTATCATTTCTAACTCTGCAGGTTTGTGAATTGCAGTGCCCCTGAGCTCCATTTTTCAACTCGCTTTCTTGGGAGCTGGCCGCAAAAGCGCAGGATTGCTTCAGGCCCTATTCTGGCTCCGGGCGACAGGCTGAGCCTGTGGTTAATTCTGCTTCCTGATGGGAAAATAGAGTGACCTCTGCCTGTCCCAACACCTAGAGCTAGTCTCTCATTGGTTCCCCCTCTTCCCGTTCATCCTCAGGACAAATTGCAACGTGTTCGGAACAGGAGGTTAAAGGTGCTGATTCTCCAAGGAGGGAGATTGCTAGTAAAGCGGCTGGAATGGCGAACCGGAGCACAAGGAGATGAGAAATGAGGTGCGTTTTAGAAATCTTTCCCGGTCACACGGTGTACCATCTTCTGGGTTTCTCGTGCATGTTTTCGACGTAGGACGATGCCCTTGAACCTGGAGATTTGGGACCCATGGGATGGGTACCACGCCATATTACTTTACTGGGTCTGCGTTAGCTCACCCAACCTCACCAAACCTCTCAGCCCCAAGAGTGTCCTCCCTTATGTCTCAATCAGCTGTGGGTCTAGATATGGTCAATCCAGGTGGCATCGCAGCCCCTGAACGAATTTTGTAAGAATTTCTCTCTCTTTCACTGTCTTTGTTTCACGGGTTTTTAAAAGTAATTGATTTTTATAACAGGGTTTAGCTGCTTTGCACTGCTGTGTTTATGCCGCTTTACACCCACTTGACTCACTTACAGAGAGATATCAATACATAGGTTTTAAGATTCTTACTAGTCAGATATATTATTGGGCGGTGAATAGGGGGCGTTGAGTCCAGTTCACTGAGCAAGGAGTAGGTCTGGTCTATTACATATTGGGTTTATGGAACGGTATCTGAGCTAATTTGAAACCCTTGTTTTATGCATCACCCCACCTCACCTTTCCCGTTAAGCAGCCATAATGTGTTTCCTAAACGTGCGACTCTGTTCTGTTTTGTAATTCAGTTCAAGGGTAGCGGTTTTTACATTCCCTCTGTAAGTGATATCTTATGATAAGTGTCTTTTTCTGTGTGACTTATTTCACTTAGAATCGTCGTACCTAAATCCACTCATCATGCTGCTCCTAGCCTTATGACGTTGATTTCATGGCTGAGTGATATTCCATTGTACATAAGGACCACAACTTCTTTATCCATTCTTCTCTTTCCTGGGATGTTTAAGGTGTAACGAAGTGGAGGTTCTTGTCAACAGAGCAGCCCTAAACTTTGGGGTGCCTGTGTCTTGCTGATTTTTAGTTTTCCCAATTTATACGCCCATGAGTGGAAGTGCCCTATGCTCTCTAAGCTGAGTTTTTTAGATGTTTCAGGACACACCGTACACTTCTCCAGAGTGGCTGTTGGCAATTTACAGCCCGCCCATCAGCGTAGCAAGGCTCCCATTTCTCCATGGCCTGTCCTGCATTTCTGGTTTTGACACTTTATTCAGCATGGCCCTTTTGACCGATGGGAAGCGAGACTTCTTTGTAGCGCTGATTTGCCTTTCCAGGTTGCTTGGTTGGCCAAAAAGGGCGTATGCGTTTTTTCCTGAATATATTCAGGAAAAAACGCATACGCCCTTTTTGGCCAAGGGCATCATTGTCGAGGTTTTGCCGCTTTTCCTGTGCTTTAAAGGCGATTCGAATCTACCTCCTGAAATCGGTTTCCTGCAATTCTGCCTTGCTTTCAAATCCTCTTCGTAGCCTTCCCTCCATATATTTGTGGACGAGAGTTATCATTTCTAACTCTGCATGTTTGTGAATTGCAGTGCCCCTGAGCTCCATTTTTCAACTCGCTTTCTTGGGAGCTGGCCGCAAAAGCGCAGGATTGCTTCAGGCCCTATTCTGGCTCCGGGCGGCAGGCTGAGCCTGTGGTTAATTCTGCTTCCTGATGGGAAAATAGAGTGACCTCTGCCTGTCCCAACACCTAGAGCTAGTCTCTCATTGGTTCCCCCTCTTCCCGTTCATCCTCAGGACAAATTGCAACGTGTTCGGAACAGGAGGTTAAAGGTGCTGATTCTCCAAGGAGGGAGATTGCTAGTAAAGCGGCTGGAATGGCGAACCGGAGCACAAGGAGATGAGAAATGAGGTGCGTTTTAGAAACCTTTCCCGGTCACACGGTGTACCATCTTCTGGGTTGCTCGTGCATGTTTTCCACGTAGGACGATGCCCTTGAACCTGGAGATTTGGGACCCATGGGATGGGTACCACGCCGTATTACTTTACAGGGTCTGCGTTAGCTCACCCAACCTCACCAAACCTCTCAGCCCCAAGAGTGTCCTCCCTTATGTCTCAATCAGCTGTGGGCCTAGATATGGTCAATCCAGGTGGCATCGCAGCCCCTGAACGAATTTTGTAAGAATTTCTCTCTCTTTCACTGTCTTTGTTTCACGGGTTTTTAAAAGTAATTGATTTTTATAACAGGGTTTAGCTGCTTTGCACTGCTGTGTTTATGCCGCTTTACACCCACTTGACTCACTTACAGAGAGATATCAATACATAGGTTTTAAGATTCTTACTAGTCAGATATATTCTTGGGCGGTGAATAGGGGGCGTTGAGTCCAGTTCACTGAGCAAGGAGTAGGTCTGGTCTATTACATATTGGGTTTATGGAACGGTATCTGAGCTAATTTGAAACCCTTGTTTTATGCATCACCCCACCTCACCTTTCCCGTTAAGCAGCCATAGTGTGTTTTCTAAACGTGCGACTCTGTTCTGTTTTGTAATTCAGTTCAAGGGTAGCGGTTTTTACATTCCCTCTGTAAGTGATATCTTATGATAAGTGTCTTTTTCTGTGTGACTTATTTCACTTAGAATCGTCGTACCTAAATCCACTCATCATGCTGCTCCTAGCCTTATGACGTTGATTTCATGGCTGAGTGATATTCCATTGTACATAAGGACCACAACTTCTTTATCCATTCTTCTCTTTCCTGGGATGTTTAAGGTGTAACGAAGTGGAGCTTCTTGTCAACAGAGCAGCCCTAAACTTTGGGGTGCCTGTGTCTTGCTGATTTTTAGTTTTCCCAATTTATACGCCCATGAGTGGAAGTGCCCTATGCTCTCTAAGCTGAGTTTTTTAGATGTTTCAGGACACACCGTACACTTCTCCAGAGTGGCTGTTGGCAATTTACAGCCCGCCCATCAGCGTAGCAAGGCTCCCATTTCTCCATGGCCTGTCCTGCATTTCTGGTTTTGACACTTTATTCAGCATGGCCCTTTTGACCGATGGGAAGCGAGACTTCTTTGTAGCGCTGATTTGCCTTTCCAGGTTGCTTGGTTGGCCAAAAAGGGCGTATGCGTTTTTTCCTGAATATATTCAGGAAAAAACGCATACGCCCTTTTTGGCCAAGGGCATCATTGTCGAGGTTTTGCCGCTTTTCCTGTGCTTTAAAGGCGATTCGAATCTACCTCCTGAAATCGGTTTCCTGCAATTCTGCCTTGCTTTCAAATCCTCTTCGTTGCCTTCCCTCCATATATTTGTGGACGAGAGTTATCATTTCTAACTCTGCAGGTTTGTGAATTGCAGTGCCCCTGAGCTCCATTTTTCAACTCGCTTTCTTGGGAGCTGGCCGCAAAAGCGCAGGATTGCTTCAGGCCCTATTCTGGCTCCGGGCGGCAGGCTGAGCCTGTGGTTAATTCTGCTTCCTGATGGGAAAATAGAGTGACCTCTGCCTGTCCCAACACCTAGAGCTAGTCTCTCATTGGTTCCCCCTCTTCCCGTTCATCCTCAGGACAAATTGCAACGTGTTCGGAACAGGAGGTTAAAGGTGCTGATTCTCCAAGGAGGGAGATTGCTAGTAAAGCGGCTGGAATGGCGAACCGGAGCACAAGGAGATGAGAAATGAGGTGCGTTTTAGAAACCTTTCCCGGTCACACGGTGTACCATCTTCTGGGTTGCTCGTGCATGTTTTCCACGTAGGACGATGCCCTTGAACCTGGAGATTTGGGACCCATGGGATGGGTACCACGCCGTATTACTTTACAGGGTCTGCGTTAGCTCACCCAACCTCACCAAACCTCTCAGCCCCAAGAGTGTCCTCCCTTATGTCTCAATCAGCTGTGGGTCTAGATATGGTCAATCCAGGTGGCATCGCAGCCCCTGAACGAATTTTGTAAGAATTTCTCTCTCTTTCACTGTCTTTGTTTCACGGGTTTTTAAAAGTAATTGATTTTTATAATGGGGTTTAGCTGCTTTGCACTGCTGTGTTTATGCCGCTTTACACCTACTTGACTCACTTACAGAGAGATATCAATACATAGGTTTTAAGACTCTTACTAGTCAGATATATTCTTGGGCGGTGAATAGGGGTTGTTGAGTCCAGTTCACTGAGCAAGGAGTAGGTCTTGTCTATTACATATTGGGTTTATGGAACGGTATCTGAGCTAATTTGAAACCCTTGTTTTATGCATCACCCCACCTCACCTTTCCCGTTAAGCAGCCATAGTGTGTTTTCTAAACGTGCGACTCTGTTCTGTTTTGTAATTCAGTTCAAGGGTAGCGGTTTTTACATTCCCTCTGTAAGTGATATCTTATGATAAGTGTCTTTTTCTGTGTGACTTATTTCACTTAGAATCGTCGTACCTAAATCCACTCATCATGCTGCTCCTAGCCTTATGACGTTGATTTCATGGCTGAGTGATATTCCATTGTACATAAGGACCACAACTTCTTTATCCATTCTTCTCTTTCCTGGGATGTTTCAGGTGTAACGAAGTGGAGGTTCTTGTCAACAGAGCAGCCCTAAACTTTGGGGTGCCTGTGTCTTGCTGATTTTTAGTTTTCCCAATTTATACGCCCATGAGTGGAAGTGCCCTATGCTCTCTAAGCTGAGTTTTTTAGATGTTTCAGGACACACCGTACACTTCTCCAGAGTGGCTGTTGGCAATTTACAGCCCGCCCATCAGCGTAGCAAGGCTCCCATTTCTCCATGGCCTGTCCTGCATTTCTGGTTTTGACACTTTATTCAGCATGGCCCTTTTGACCGATGGGAAGCGAGACTTCTTTGTAGCGCTGATTTGCCTTTCCAGGTTGCTTGGTTGGCCAAAAAGGGCGTATGCGTTTTTTCCTGAATATATTCAGGAAAAAACGCATACGCCCTTTTTGGCCAAGGGCATCATTGTCGAGGTTTTGCCGCTTTTCCTGTGCTTTAAAGGCGATTCGAATCTACCTCCTGAAATCTGTTTCCTGCAATTCTGCCTTGCTTTCAAATCCTCTTCGTAGCCTTCCCTCCATATATTTGTGGACGAGAGTTATCATTTCTAACTCTGCAGGTTTGTGAATTGCAGTGCCCCTGAGCTCCATTTTTCAACTCGCTTTCTTGGGAGCTGGCCGCAAAAGCGCAGGATTGCTTCAGGCCCTATTCTGGCTCCGGGCGGCAGGCTGAGCCTGTCGTTAATTCTTCTTCCTGATGGGAAAATAGAGTGACTTGTGCCTGTCCCAACACCTAGAGCTAGTCTCTCATTGGTTCCCCCTCTTCCCGTTCATCCTCAGGACAAATTGCAACGTGTACGGAACAGGAGGTTAAAGGTGCTGATTCTCCCAGAAGGGAGATTGCTAGTAAAGCGGCTGGAATGGCGAACCGGAGCACAAGGAGATGAGAAATGAGGTGCGTTTTAGAAACCTTTCCCGGTCACACGGTGTACCATCTTCTGGGTTTCTCGTGCGTGTTTTCGATGTAGGAAGATGCCCTTGAACCTGGAGATTTGGGACGCATGGGATGGGTACCACGCCGTATTACTTTAAAGGGTCTGCGTTTGCTCACCCAACCTCACCAAACCTCTCAGCCCCAAGAGTGTCCACCCTTATGTCTCAGTCATCTGTGGGTCTAGATATGGTCAATCCAGGTGGCATCGCAGCCCCTGAACGAATTTTGTAAGAATTTCTCTCTCTTTCACTGTCTTTGTTTCACGGGTTTTTAAAAGTAATTGATTTTTATAATGGGGTTTAGCTGCTTTGCACTGCTGTGTTTATGCCGCTTTACACCCACTTGACTCACTTACAGAGAGATATCAATACATAGGTTTTAAGATTCTTACTAGTCAGATATATTCTTGGGCGGTGAATAGGGGGCGTTGAGTCCAGTTCACTGAGCAAGGAGTAGGTCTTGTCTATTACATATTGGGTTTATGGAACGGTATCTGAGCTAATTTGAAACCCTTGTTTTATGCATCACCCCACCTCACCTTTCCCGTTAAGCAGCCATAGTGTGTTTTCTAAACGTGCGACTCTGTTCTGTTTTGTAATTCAGTTCAAGGGTAGCGGTTTTTACATTCCCTCTGTAAGTGATATCTTATGATAAGTGTCTTTTTCTGTGTGACTTATTTCACTTAGAATCGTCGTACCTAAATCCACTCATCATGCTGCTCCTAGCCTTATGACGTTGATTTCATGGCTGAGTGATATTCCATTGTACATAAGGACCACAACTTCTTTATCCATTCTTCTCTTTCCTGGGATGTTTAAGGTGTAACGAAGTGGAGCTTCTTGTCAACAGAGCAGCCCTAAACTTTGGGGTGCCTGTGTCTTGCTGATTTTTAGTTTTCCCAATTTATACGCCCATGAGTGGAAGTGCCCTATGCTCTCTAAGCTGAGTTTTTTAGATGTTTCAGGACACACCGTACACTTCTCCAGAGTGGCTGTTGGCAATTTACAGCCCGCCCATCAGCGTAGCAAGGCTCCCATTTCTCCATGGCCTGTCCTGCATTTCTGGTTTTGACACTTTATTCAGCATGGCCCTTTTGACCGATGGGAAGCGAGACTTCTTTGTAGCGCTGATTTGCCTTTCCAGGTTGCTTGGTTGGCCAAAAAGGGCGTATGCGTTTTTTCCTGAATATATTCAGGAAAAAACGCATACGCCCTTTTTGGCCAAGGGCATCATTGTCGAGGTTTTGCCGCTTTTCCTGTGCTTTAAAGGCGATTCGAATCTACCTCCTGAAATCTGTTTCCTGCAATTCTACCTTGCTTTCAAATCCTCTTCGTAGCCTTCCTTCCATATATTTGTGGACGAGAGTTATCATTTCTACCTCTGCAGGTTTGTGAATTGCAGTGCCCCTGAGCTCCATTTTTTAACTCGCTTTCTTGGGAGCTGGCCGCAAAAGCGCAGGATTGCTTCAGGCCCTATTCTGGCTCCGGGCGGCAGGCTGAGCCTGTCGTTAATTCTTCTTCCTGATGGGAAAATAGAGTGACTTGTGCCTGTCCCAACACCTAGAGCTAGTCTCTCATTGGTTCCCCCTCTTCCCGTTCATCCTCAGGACAAATTGCAACGTGTACGGAACAGGAGGTTAAAGGTGCTCATTCTTCCAGGAGGGAGATTGCTAGTAAAGCGGCTGGAATGGCGAACCGGAGCACAAGGAGATGAGAAATGAGGTGCGTTTTAGAAACCTTTCCTGGTCACACGGTGTACCATCTTCTGGGTTTCTCGTGCATGTTTTCGATGTAGGAAGATGCCCTTGAACCTGGAGATTTGGGACCCATGGGATGGGTAGCACGCCGTATTACTTTAAAGGGTCTGCGTTTGCTCACCCAACCTCACCAAACCTCTCAGCCCCAAGAGTGTCCACCCTTATGTCTCAATCAGCTGTGGGTCTAGATATGGTCAATCCAGGTGGCATCGCAGCCCCTGAACGAATTTTGTAAGAATTTCTCTCTCTTTCACTGTCTTTGTTTCACGGGTTTTTAAAAGTAATTGATTTTTATAATAGGGTTTAGCTGCTTTGCACTGCTGTGTTTATGCCGCTTTACACCCACTTGACTCACTTACAGAGAGATATCAATACATAGGTTTTAAGATTCTTACTAGTCAGATATATTCTTGGGCGGTGAATAGGGGGCGTTGAGTCCAGTTCACTGAGCAAGGAGTAGGTCTTGTCTATTACATATTGGGTTTATGGAACGGTATCTGAGCTAATTTGAAACCCTTGTTTTATGCATCACCCCACCTCACCTTTCCCGTTAAGCAGCCATAGTGTGTTTTCTAAACGTGCGACTCTGTTCTGTTTTGTAATTCAGTTCAAGGGTAGCGGTTTTTACATTCCCTCTGTAAGTGATATCTTATGATAAGTGTCTTTTTCTGTGTGACTTATTTCACTTAGAATCGTCGTACCTAAATCCACTCATCATGCTGCTCCTAGCCTTATGACGTTGATTTCATGGCTGAGTGATATTCCATTGTACATAAGGACCACAACTTCTTTATCCATTCTTCTCTTTCCTGGGATGTTTAAGGTGTAACGAAGTGGAGCTTCTTGTCAACAGAGCAGCCCTAAACTTTGGGGTGCCTGTGTCTTGCTGATTTTTAGTTTTCCCAATTTATACGCCCATGAGTGGAAGTGCCCTATGCTCTCTAAGCTGAGTTTTTTAGATGTTTCAGGACACACCGTACACTTCTCCAGAGTGGCTGTTGGCAATTTACAGCCCGCCCATCAGCGTAGCAAGGCTCCCATTTCTCCATGGCCTGTCCTGCATTTCTGGTTTTGACACTTTATTCAGCATGGCCCTTTTGACCGATGGGAAGCGAGACTTCTTTGTAGCGCTGATTTGCCTTTCCAGGTTGCTTGGTTGGCCAAAAAGGGCGTATGCGTTTTTTCCTGAATATATTCAGGAAAAAACGCATACGCCCTTTTTGGCCAAGGGCATCATTGTCGAGGTTTTGCCGCTTTTCCTGTGCTTTAAAGGCGATTCGAATCTACCTCCTGAAATCGGTTTCCTGCAATTCTGCCTTGCTTTCAAATCCTCTTCGTTGCCTTCCCTCCATATATTTGTGGACGAGAGTTATCATTTCTAACTCTGCAGGTTTGTGAATTGCAGTGCCCCTGAGCTCCATTTTTCAACTCGCTTTCTTGGGAGCTGGCCGCAAAAGCGCAGGATTGCTTCAGGCCCTATTCTGGCTCCGGGCGACAGGCTGAGCCTGTGGTTAATTCTGCTTCCTGATGGGAAAATAGAGTGACCTCTGCCTGTCCCAACACCTAGAGCTAGTCTCTCATTGGTTCCCCCTCTTCCCGTTCATCCTCAGGACAAATTGCAACGTGTTCGGAACAGGAGGTTAAAGGTGCTGATTCTCCAAGGAGGGAGATTGCTAGTAAAGCGGCTGGAATGGCGAACCGGAGCACAAGGAGATGAGAAATGAGGTGCGTTTTAGAAATCTTTCCCGGTCACACGGTGTACCATCTTCTGGGTTTCTCGTGCATGTTTTCGACGTAGGACGATGCCCTTGAACCTGGAGATTTGGGACCCATGGGATGGGTACCACGCCATATTACTTTACTGGGTCTGCGTTAGCTCACCCAACCTCACCAAACCTCTCAGCCCCAAGAGTGTCCTCCCTTATGTCTCAATCAGCTGTGGGTCTAGATATGGTCAATCCAGGTGGCATCGCAGCCCCTGAACGAATTTTGTAAGAATTTCTCTCTCTTTCACTGTCTTTGTTTCACGGGTTTTTAAAAGTAATTGATTTTTATAACAGGGTTTAGCTGCTTTGCACTGCTGTGTTTATGCCGCTTTACACCCACTTGACTCACTTACAGAGAGATATCAATACATAGGTTTTAAGATTCTTACTAGTCAGATATATTATTGGGCGGTGAATAGGGGGCGTTGAGTCCAGTTCACTGAGCAAGGAGTAGGTCTGGTCTATTACATATTGGGTTTATGGAACGGTATCTGAGCTAATTTGAAACCCTTGTTTTATGCATCACCCCACCTCACCTTTCCCGTTAAGCAGCCATAATGTGTTTCCTAAACGTGCGACTCTGTTCTGTTTTGTAATTCAGTTCAAGGGTAGCGGTTTTTACATTCCCTCTGTAAGTGATATCTTATGATAAGTGTCTTTTTCTGTGTGACTTATTTCACTTAGAATCGTCGTACCTAAATCCACTCATCATGCTGCTCCTAGCCTTATGACGTTGATTTCATGGCTGAGTGATATTCCATTGTACATAAGGACCACAACTTCTTTATCCATTCTTCTCTTTCCTGGGATGTTTAAGGTGTAACGAAGTGGAGGTTCTTGTCAACAGAGCAGCCCTAAACTTTGGGGTGCCTGTGTCTTGCTGATTTTTAGTTTTCCCAATTTATACGCCCATGAGTGGAAGTGCCCTATGCTCTCTAAGCTGAGTTTTTTAGATGTTTCAGGACACACCGTACACTTCTCCAGAGTGGCTGTTGGCAATTTACAGCCCGCCCATCAGCGTAGCAAGGCTCCCATTTCTCCATGGCCTGTCCTGCATTTCTGGTTTTGACACTTTATTCAGCATGGCCCTTTTGACCGATGGGAAGCGAGACTTCTTTGTAGCGCTGATTTGCCTTTCCAGGTTGCTTGGTTGGCCAAAAAGGGCGTATGCGTTTTTTCCTGAATATATTCAGGAAAAAACGCATACGCCCTTTTTGGCCAAGGGCATCATTGTCGAGGTTTTGCCGCTTTTCCTGTGCTTTAAAGGCGATTCGAATCTACCTCCTGAAATCGGTTTCCTGCAATTCTGCCTTGCTTTCAAATCCTCTTCGTAGCCTTCCCTCCATATATTTGTGGACGAGAGTTATCATTTCTAACTCTGCATGTTTGTGAATTGCAGTGCCCCTGAGCTCCATTTTTCAACTCGCTTTCTTGGGAGCTGGCCGCAAAAGCGCAGGATTGCTTCAGGCCCTATTCTGGCTCCGGGCGGCAGGCTGAGCCTGTGGTTAATTCTGCTTCCTGATGGGAAAATAGAGTGACCTCTGCCTGTCCCAACACCTAGAGCTAGTCTCTCATTGGTTCCCCCTCTTCCCGTTCATCCTCAGGACAAATTGCAACGTGTTCGGAACAGGAGGTTAAAGGTGCTGATTCTCCAAGGAGGGAGATTGCTAGTAAAGCGGCTGGAATGGCGAACCGGAGCACAAGGAGATGAGAAATGAGGTGCGTTTTAGAAACCTTTCCCGGTCACACGGTGTACCATCTTCTGGGTTGCTCGTGCATGTTTTCCACGTAGGACGATGCCCTTGAACCTGGAGATTTGGGACCCATGGGATGGGTACCACGCCGTATTACTTTACAGGGTCTGCGTTAGCTCACCCAACCTCACCAAACCTCTCAGCCCCAAGAGTGTCCTCCCTTATGTCTCAATCAGCTGTGGGCCTAGATATGGTCAATCCAGGTGGCATCGCAGCCCCTGAACGAATTTTGTAAGAATTTCTCTCTCTTTCACTGTCTTTGTTTCACGGGTTTTTAAAAGTAATTGATTTTTATAACAGGGTTTAGCTGCTTTGCACTGCTGTGTTTATGCCGCTTTACACCCACTTGACTCACTTACAGAGAGATATCAATACATAGGTTTTAAGATTCTTACTAGTCAGATATATTCTTGGGCGGTGAATAGGGGGCGTTGAGTCCAGTTCACTGAGCAAGGAGTAGGTCTGGTCTATTACATATTGGGTTTATGGAACGGTATCTGAGCTAATTTGAAACCCTTGTTTTATGCATCACCCCACCTCACCTTTCCCGTTAAGCAGCCATAGTGTGTTTTCTAAACGTGCGACTCTGTTCTGTTTTGTAATTCAGTTCAAGGGTAGCGGTTTTTACATTCCCTCTGTAAGTGATATCTTATGATAAGTGTCTTTTTCTGTGTGACTTATTTCACTTAGAATCGTCGTACCTAAATCCACTCATCATGCTGCTCCTAGCCTTATGACGTTGATTTCATGGCTGAGTGATATTCCATTGTACATAAGGACCACAACTTCTTTATCCATTCTTCTCTTTCCTGGGATGTTTAAGGTGTAACGAAGTGGAGCTTCTTGTCAACAGAGCAGCCCTAAACTTTGGGGTGCCTGTGTCTTGCTGATTTTTAGTTTTCCCAATTTATACGCCCATGAGTGGAAGTGCCCTATGCTCTCTAAGCTGAGTTTTTTAGATGTTTCAGGACACACCGTACACTTCTCCAGAGTGGCTGTTGGCAATTTACAGCCCGCCCATCAGCGTAGCAAGGCTCCCATTTCTCCATGGCCTGTCCTGCATTTCTGGTTTTGACACTTTATTCAGCATGGCCCTTTTGACCGATGGGAAGCGAGACTTCTTTGTAGCGCTGATTTGCCTTTCCAGGTTGCTTGGTTGGCCAAAAAGGGCGTATGCGTTTTTTCCTGAATATATTCAGGAAAAAACGCATACGCCCTTTTTGGCCAAGGGCATCATTGTCGAGGTTTTGCCGCTTTTCCTGTGCTTTAAAGGCGATTCGAATCTACCTCCTGAAATCGGTTTCCTGCAATTCTGCCTTGCTTTCAAATCCTCTTCGTTGCCTTCCCTCCATATATTTGTGGACGAGAGTTATCATTTCTAACTCTGCAGGTTTGTGAATTGCAGTGCCCCTGAGCTCCATTTTTCAACTCGCTTTCTTGGGAGCTGGCCGCAAAAGCGCAGGATTGCTTCAGGCCCTATTCTGGCTCCGGGCGGCAGGCTGAGCCTGTGGTTAATTCTGCTTCCTGATGGGAAAATAGAGTGACCTCTGCCTGTCCCAACACCTAGAGCTAGTCTCTCATTGGTTCCCCCTCTTCCCGTTCATCCTCAGGACAAATTGCAACGTGTTCGGAACAGGAGGTTAAAGGTGCTGATTCTCCAAGGAGGGAGATTGCTAGTAAAGCGGCTGGAATGGCGAACCGGAGCACAAGGAGATGAGAAATGAGGTGCGTTTTAGAAACCTTTCCCGGTCACACGGTGTACCATCTTCTGGGTTGCTCGTGCATGTTTTCCACGTAGGACGATGCCCTTGAACCTGGAGATTTGGGACCCATGGGATGGGTACCACGCCGTATTACTTTACAGGGTCTGCGTTAGCTCACCCAACCTCACCAAACCTCTCAGCCCCAAGAGTGTCCTCCCTTATGTCTCAATCAGCTGTGGGTCTAGATATGGTCAATCCAGGTGGCATCGCAGCCCCTGAACGAATTTTGTAAGAATTTCTCTCTCTTTCACTGTCTTTGTTTCACGGGTTTTTAAAAGTAATTGATTTTTATAACAGGGTTTAGCTGCTTTGCACTGCTGTGTTTATACCGCTTTACACCCACTTGACTCACTTACAGAGAGATATCAATACATAGGTTTTAAGATTCTTACTAGTCAGATATATTCTTGGGCGGTGAATAGGGGGCGTTGAGTCCAGTTCACTGAGCAAGGAGTAGGTCTGGTCTATTACATATTGGGTTTATGGAACGGTATCTGAGCTAATTTGAAACCCTTGTTTTATGCATCACCCCACCTCACCTTTCCCGTTAAGCAGCCATAGTGTGTTTTCTAAACGTGCGACTCTGTTCTGTTTTGTAATTCAGTTCAAGGGTAGCGGTTTTTACATTCCCTCTGTAAGTGATATCTTATGATAAGTGTCTTTTTCTGTGTGACTTATTTCACTTAGAATCGTCGTACCTAAATCCACTCATCATGCTGCTCCTAGCCTTATGACGTTGATTTCATGGCTGAGTGATATTCCATTGTACATAAGGACCACAACTTCTTTATCCATTCTTCTCTTTCCTGGGATGTTTAAGGTGTAACGAAGTGGAGGTTCTTGTCAACAGAGCAGCCCTAAACTTTGGGGTGCCTGTGTCTTGCTGATTTTTAGTTTTCCCAATTTATACGCCCATGAGTGGAAGTGCCCTATGCTCTCTAAGCTGAGTTTTTTAGATGTTTCAGGACACACCGTACACTTCTCCAGAGTGGCTGTTGGCAATTTACAGCCCGCCCATCAGCGTAGCAAGGCTCCCATTTCTCCATGGCCTGTCCTGCATTTCTGGTTTTGACACTTTATTCAGCATGGCCCTTTTGACCGATGGGAAGCGAGACTTCTTTGTAGCGCTGATTTGCCTTTCCAGGTTGCTTGGTTGGCCAAAAAGGGCGTATGCGTTTTTTCCTGAATATATTCAGGAAAAAACGCATACGCCCTTTTTGGCCAAGGGCATCATTGTCGAGGTTTTGCCGCTTTTCCTGTGCTTTAAAGGCGATTCGAATCTACCTCCTGAAATCGGTTTCCTGCAATTCTGCCTTGCTTTCAAATCCTCTTCGTAGCCTTCCCTCCATATATTTGTGGACGAGAGTTATCATTTCTAACTCTGCAGGTTTGTGAATTGCAGTGCCCCTGAGCTCCATTTTTCAACTCGCTTTCTTGGGAGCTGGCCGCAAAAGCGCAGGATTGCTTCAGGCCCTATTCTGGCTCCGGGCGTCAGGCTGAGCCTGTGGTTAATTCTGCTTCCTGATGGGAAAATAGAGTGACCTCTGCCTGTCCCAACACCTAGAGCTAGTCTCTCATTGGTTCCCCCTCTTCCCGTTCATCCTCAGGACAAATTGCAACGTGTTCGGAACAGGAGGTTAAAGGTGCTGATTCTCCAAGGAGGGAGATTGCTAGTAAAGCGGCTGGAATGGCGAACCGGAGCACAAGGAGATGAGAAATGAGGTGCGTTTTAGAAACCTTTCCCGGTCACACGGTGTACCATCTTCTGGGTTGCTCGTGCATGTTTTCCACGTAGGACGATGCCCTTGAACCTGGAGATTTGGGACCCATGGGATGGGTACCACGCCGTATTACTTTACAGGGTCTGCGTTAGCTCACCCAACCTCACCAAACCTCTCAGCCCCAAGAGTGTCCTCCCTTATGTCTCAATCAGCTGTGGGTCTAGATATGGTCAATCCAGGTGGCATCGCAGCCCCTGAACGAATTTTGTAAGAATTTCTCTCTCTTTCACTGTCTTTGTTTCACGGGTTTTTAAAAGTAATTGATTTTTATAACAGGGTTTAGCTGCTTTGCACTGCTGTGTTTATGCCGCTTTACACCCACTTGACTCACTTACAGAGAGATATCAATACATAGGTTTTAAGATTCTTACTAGTCAGATATATTATTGGGCGGTGAATAGGGGGCGTTGAGTCCAGTTCACTGAGCAAGGAGTAGGTCTGGTCTATTACATATTGGGTTTATGGAACGGTATCTGAGCTAATTTGAAACCCTTGTTTTATGCATCACCCCACCTCACCTTTCCCGTTAAGCAGCCATAGTGTGTTTTCTAAACGTGCGACTCTGTTCTGTTTTGTAATTCAGTTCAAGGGTAGCGGTTTTTACATTCCCTCTGTAAGTGATATCTTATGATAAGTGTCTTTTTCTGTGTGACTTATTTCACTTAGAATTGTCGTACCTAAATCCACTCATCATGCTGCTCCTAGCCTTATGACGTTGATTTCATGGCTGAGTGATATTCCATTGTACATAAGGACCACAACTTCTTTATCCATTCTTCTCTTTCCTGGGATGTTTAAGGTGTAACGAAGTGGAGGTTCTTGTCAACAGAGCAGCCCTAAACTTTGGGGTGCCTGTGTCTTGCTGATTTTTAGTTTTCCCAATTTATACGCCCATGAGTGGAAGTGCCCTATGCTCTCTAAGCTGAGTTTTTTAGATGTTTCAGGACACACCGTACACTTCTCCAGAGTGGCTGTTGGCAATTTACAGCCCGCCCATCAGCGTAGCAAGGCTCCCATTTCTCCATGGCCTGTCCTGCATTTCTGGTTTTGACACTTTATTCAGCATGGCCCTTTTGACCGATGGGAAGCGAGACTTCTTTGTAGCGCTGATTTGCCTTTCCAGGTTGCTTGGTTGGCCAAAAAGGGCGTATGCGTTTTTTCCTGAATATATTCAGGAAAAAACGCATACGCCCTTTTTGGCCAAGGGCATCATTGTCGAGGTTTTGCCGCTTTTCCTGTGCTTTAAAGGCGATTCGAATCTACCTCCTGAAATCGGTTTCCTGCAATTCTGCCTTGCTTTCAAATCCTCTTCGTTGCCTTCCCTCCATATATTTTTGGACGAGAGTTATCATTTCTAACTCTGCAGGTTTGTGAATTGCAGTGCCCCTGAGCTCCATTTTTCAACTCGCTTTCTTGGGAGCTGGCCGCAAAAGCGCAGGATTGCTTCAGGCCCTATTCTGGCTCCGGGCGGCAGGCTGAGCCTGTGGTTAATTCTGCTTCCTGATGGGAAAATAGAGTGACCTCTGCCTGTCCCAACACCTAGAGCTAGTCTCTCATTGGTTCCCCCTCTTCCCGTTCATCCTCAGGACAAATTGCAACGTGTACGGAACAGGAGGTTAAAGGTGCTGATTCTCCAAGGAGGGAGATTGCTAGTAAAGCGGCTGGAATGGCGAACCGGAGCACAAGGAGATGAGAAATGAGGTGCGTTTTAGAAACCTTTCCCGGTCACACGGTGTACCATCTTCTGGGTTTCTCGTGCATGTTTTCGACGTAGGAAGATGCCCTTGAACCTGGAGATTTGGGACCCATGGGATGGGTACCACGCCGTATTACTTTAAAGGGTCTGCGTTAGCTCACCCAACCTCACCAAACCTCTCAGCCCCAAGAGTGTCCACCCTTATGTCTCAATCAGCTGTGGGTCTAGATATGGTCAATCCAGGTGGCATCGCAGCCCCTGAACGAATTTTGTAAGAATTTCTCTCTCTTTCACTGTCTTTGTTTCACGGGTTTTTAAAAGTAATTGATTTTTATAACAGGGTTTAGCTGCTTTGCACTGCTGTGTTTATGCCGCTTTACACCCACTTGACTCACTTACAGAGAGATATCAATACATAGGTTTTAAGATTCTTACTAGTCAGATATATTCTTGGGCGGTGAATAGGGGGCGTTGAGTCCAGTTCACTGAGCAAGGAGTAGGTCTGGTCTATTACATATTGGGTTTATGGAACGGTATCTGAGCTAATTTGAAACCCTTGTTTTATGCATCACCCCACCTCACCTTTCCCGTTAAGCAGCCATAGTGTGTTTTCTAAACGTGCGACTCTGTTCTGTTTTGTAATTCAGTTCAAGGGTAGCGGTTTTTACATTCCCTCTGTAAGTGATATCTTATGATAAGTGTCTTTTTCTGTGTGACTTATTTCACTTAGAATCGTCGTACCTAAATCCACTCATCATGCTGCTCCGAGCCTTATGACGTTGATTTCATGGCTGAGTGATATTCCATTGTACATAAGGACCACAACTTCTTTATCCATTCTTCTCTTTCCTGGGATGTTTAAGGTGTAACGAAGTGGAGGTTCTTGTCAACAGAGCAGCCCTAAACTTTGGGGTGCCTGTGTCTTGCTGATTTTTAGTTTTCCCAATTTATACGCCCATGGGTGGAAGTGCCCTATGCTCTCTAAGCTGAGTTTTTTAGATGTTTCAGGACACACCGTACACTTCTCCAGAGTGGCTGTTGGCAATTTACAGCCCGCCCATCAGCGTAGCAAGGCTCCCATTTCTCCATGGCCTGTCCTGCATTTCTGGTTTTGACACTTTATTCAGCATGGCCCTTTTGACCGATGGGAAGCGAGACTTCTTTGTAGCGCTGATTTGCCTTTCCAGGTTGCTTGGTTGGCCAAAAAGGGCGTATGCGTTTTTTCCTGAATATATTCAGGAAAAAACGCATACGCCCTTTTTGGCCAAGGGCATCATTGTCGAGGTTTTGCCGCTTTTCCTGTGCTTTAAAGGCGATTCGAATCTACCTCCTGAAATCGGTTTCCTGCAATTCTGCCTTGCTTTCAAATCCTCTTCGTTGCCTTCCCTCCATATATTTGTGGACGAGAGTTATCATTTCTAACTCTGCAGGTTTGTGAATTGCAGTGCCCCTGAGCTCCATTTTTCAACTCGCTTTCTTGGGAGCTGGCCGCAAAAGCGCAGGATTGCTTCAGGCCCTATTCTGGCTCCGGGCGGCAGGCTGAGCCTGTGGTTAATTCTGCTTCCTGATGGGAAAATAGAGTGACCTCTGCCTGTCCCAACACCTAGAGCTAGTCTCTCATTGGTTCCCCCTCTTCCCGTTCATCCTCAGGACAAATTGCAACGTGTTCGGAACAGGAGGTTAAAGGTGCTGATTCTCCAAGGAGGGAGATTGCTAGTAAAGCGGCTGGAATGGCGAACCGGAGCACAAGGAGATGAGAAATGAGGTGCGTTTTAGAAACCTTTCCCGGTCACACGGTGTACCATCTTCTGGGTTGCTCGTGCATGTTTTCCACGTAGGACGATGCCCTTGAACCTGGAGATTTGGGACCCATGGGATGGGTACCACGCCGTATTACTTTACAGGGTCTGCGTTAGCTCACCCAACCTCACCAAACCTCTCAGCCCCAAGAGTGTCCTCCCTTATGTCTCAATCAGCTGTGGGTCTAGATATGGTCAATCCAGGTGGCATCGCAGCCCCTGAACGAATTTTGTAAGAATTTCTCTCTCTTTCACTGTCTTTGTTTCACGGGTTTTTAAAAGTAATTGATTTTTATAATAGGGTTTAGCTGCTTTGCACTGCTGTGTTTATGCCGCTTTACACCCACTTGACTCACTTACAGAGAGATATCAATACATAGGTTTTAAGATTCTTACTAGTCAGATATATTCTTGGGCGGTGAATAGGGGGCGTTGAGTCCAGTTCACTGAGCAAGGAGTAGGTCTGGTCTATTACATATTGGGTTTATGGAACGGTATCTGAGCTAATTTGAAACCCTTGTTTTATGCATCACCCCACCTCACCTTTCCCGTTAAGCAGCCATAGTGTGTTTTCTAAACGTGCGACTCTGTTCTGTTTTGTAATTCAGTTCAAGGGTAGCGGTTTTTACATTCCCTCTGTAAGTGATATCTTATGATAAGTGTCTTTTTCTGTGTGACTTATTTCACTTAGAATCGTCGTACCTAAATCCACTCATCATGCTGCTCCTAGCCTTATGACGTTGATTTCATGGCTGAGTGATATTCCATTGTACATAAGGACCACAACTTCTTTATCCATTCTTCTCTTTCCTGGGATGTTTCAGGTGTAACGAAGTGGAGGTTCTTGTCAACAGAGCAGCCCTAAACTTTGGGGTGCCTGTGTCTTGCTGATTTTTAGTTTTCCCAATTTATACGCCCATGAGTGGAAGTGCCCTATGCTCTCTAAGCTGAGTTTTTTAGATGTTTCAGGACACACCGTACACTTCTCCAGAGTGGCTGTTGGCAATTTACAGCCCGCCCATCAGCGTAGCAAGGCTCCCATTTCTCCATGGCCTGTCCTGCATTTCTGGTTTTGACACTTTATTCAGCATGGCCCTTTTGACCGATGGGAAGCGAGACTTCTTTGTAGCGCTGATTTGCCTTTCCAGGTTGCTTGGTTGGCCAAAAAGGGCGTATGCGTTTTTTCCTGAATATATTCAGGAAAAAACGCATACGCCCTTTTTGGCCAAGGGCATCATTGTCGAGGTTTTGCCGCTTTTCCTGTGCTTTAAAGGCGATTCGAATCTACCTCCTGAAATCGGTTTCCTGCAATTCTGCCTTGCTTTCAAATCCTCTTCGTTGCCTTCCCTCCATATATTTGTGGACGAGAGTTATCATTTCTAACTCTGCAGGTTTGTGAATTGCAGTGCCCCTGAGCTCCATTTTTCAACTCGCTTTCTTGGGAGCTGGCCGCAAAAGCGCAGGATTGCTTCAGGCCCTATTCTGGCTCCGGGCGGCAGGCTGAGCCTGTGATTAATTCTGCTTCCTGATGGGAAAATAGAGTGACCTCTGCCTGTCCCAACACCTAGAGCTAGTCTCTCATTGGTTCCCCCTCTTCCCGTTCATCCTCAGGACAAATTGCAACGTGTTCGGAACAGGAGGTTAAAGGTGCTGATTCTCCAAGGAGGGAGATTGCTAGTAAAGCGGCTGGAATGGCGAACCGGAGCACAAGGAGATGAGAAATGAGGTGCGTTTTAGAAACCTTTCCCGGTCACACGGTGTACCATCTTCTGGGTTTCTCGTGCATGTTTTCGACGTAGGACGATGCCCTTGAACCTGGAGATTTGGGACCCATGGGATGGGTACCACGCCGTATTACTTTACAGGGTCTGCGTTAGCTCACCCAACCTCACCAAACCTCTCAGCCCCAAGAGTGTCCTCCCTTATGTCTCAATCAGCTGTGGGTCTAGATATGGTCAATCCAGGTGGCATCGCAGCCCCTGAACGAATTTTGTAAGAATTTCTCTCTCTTTCACTGTCTTTGTTTCACGGGTTTTTAAAAGTAATTGATTTTTATAACAGGGTTTAGCTGCTTTGCACTGCTGTGTTTATGCCGCTTTACACCCACTTGACTCACTTACAGAGAGATATCAATACATAGGTTTTAATATTCTTACTAGTCAGATATATTATTGGGCGGTGAATAGGGGGCGTTGAGTCCAGTTCACTGAGCAAGGAGTAGGTCTGGTCTATTACATATTGGGTTTATGGAACGGTATCTGAGCTAA
The DNA here is from genome assembly GCF_965194805.1 of Balaenoptera borealis. NCBI lineage: Eukaryota > Metazoa > Chordata > Mammalia > Artiodactyla > Balaenopteridae > Balaenoptera > Balaenoptera borealis. The sequence goes on along the minus strand of NC_138874.1, from coordinate 36,854,510 downwards.
TTTGAAACCCTTGTTTTATGCATCACCCCACCTCACCTTTCCCGTTAAGCAGCCATAGTGTGTTTTCTAAACGTGCGACTCTGTTCTGTTTTGTAATTCAGTTCAAGGGTAGCGGTTTTTACATTCCCTCTGTAAGTGATATCTTATGATAAGTGTCTTTTTCTGTGTGACTTATTTCACTTAGAATCGTCGTACCTAAATCCACTCATCATGCTGCTCCTAGCCTTATGACGTTGATTTCATGGCTGAGTGATATTCCATTGTACATAAGGACCACAACTTCTTTATCCATTCTTCTCTTTCCTGGGATGTTTAAGGTGTAACGAAGTGGAGGTTCTTGTCAACAGAGCAGCCCTAAACTTTGGGGTGCCTGTGTCTTGCTGATTTTTAGTTTTCCCAATTTATACGCCCATGAGTGGAAGTGCCCTATGCTCTCTAAGCTGAGTTTTTTAGATGTTTCAGGACACACCGTACACTTCTCCAGAGTGGCTGTTGGCAATTTACAGCCCGCCCATCAGCGTAGCAAGGCTCCCATTTCTCCATGGCCTGTCCTGCATTTCTGGTTTTGACACTTTATTCAGCATGGCCCTTTTGACCGATGGGAAGCGAGACTTCTTTGTAGCGCTGATTTGCCTTTCCAGGTTGCTTGGTTGGCCAAAAAGGGCGTATGCGTTTTTTCCTGAATATATTCAGGAAAAAACGCATACGCCCTTTTTGGCCAAGGGCATCATTGTCGAGGTTTTGCCGCTTTTCCTGTGCTTTAAAGGCGATTCGAATCTACCTCCTGAAATCGGTTTCCTGCAATTCTGCCTTGCTTTCAAATCCTCTTCGTAGCCTTCCCTCCATATATTTGTGGACGAGAGTTATCATTTCTAACTCTGCAGGTTTGTGAATTGCAGTGCCCCTGAGCTCCATTTTTCAACTCGCTTTCTTGGGAGCTGGCCGCAAAAGCGCAGGATTGCTTCAGGCCCTATTCTGGCTCCGGGCGGCAGGCTGAGCCTGTGGTTAATTCTGCTTCCTGATGGGAAAATAGAGTGACCTCTGCCTGTCCCAACACCTAGAGCTAGTCTCTCATTGGTTCCCCCTCTTCCCGTTCATCCTCAGGACAAATTGCAACGTGTTCGGAACAGGAGGTTAAAGGTGCTGATTCTCCAAGGAGGGAGATTGCTAGTAAAGCGGCTGGAATGGCGAACCGGAGCACAAGGAGATGAGAAATGAGGTGCGTTTTAGAAACCTTTCCCGGTCACACGGTGTACCATCTTCTGGGTTGCTCGTGCATGTTTTCCACGTAGGACGATGCCCTTGAACCTGGAGATTTGGGACCCATGGGATGGGTACCACGCCGTATTACTTTACAGGGTCTGCGTTAGCTCACCCAACCTCACCAAACCTCTCAGCCCCAAGAGTGTCCTCCCTTATGTCTCAATCAGCTGTGGGTCTAGATATGGTCAATCCAGGTGGCATCGCAGCCCCTGAACGAATTTTGTAAGAATTTCTCTCTCTTTCACTGTCTTTGTTTCACGGGTTTTTAAAAGTAATTGATTTTTATAACAGGGTTTAGCTGCTTTGCACTGCTGTGTTTATGCCGCTTTACACCCACTTGACTCACTTACAGAGAGATATCAATACATAGGTTTTAAGATTCTTACTAGTCAGATATATTCTTGGGCGGTGAATAGGGGGCGTTGAGTCCAGTTCACTGAGCAAGGAGTAGGTCTGGTCTATTACATATTGGGTTTATGGAACGGTATCTGAGCTAATTTGAAACCCTTGTTTTATGCATCACCCCACCTCACCTTTCCCGTTAAGCAGCCATAGTGTGTTTTCTAAACGTGCGACTCTGTTCTGTTTTGTAATTCAGTTCAAGGGTAGCGGTTTTTACATTCCCTCTGTAAGTGATATCTTATGATAAGTGTCTTTTTCTGTGTGACTTATTTCACTTAGAATCGTCGTACCTAAATCCACTCATCATGCTGCTCCTAGCCTTATGACGTTGATTTCATGGCTGAGTGATATTCCATTGTACATAAGGACCACAACTTCTTTATCCATTCTTCTCTTTCCTGGGATGTTTAAGGTGTAACGAAGTGGAGGTTCTTGTCAACAGAGCAGCCCTAAACTTTGGGGTGCCTGTGTCTTGCTGATTTTTAGTTTTCCCAATTTATACGCCCATGAGTGGAAGTGCCCTATGCTCTCTAAGCTGAGTTTTTTAGATGTTTCAGGACACACCGTACACTTCTCCAGAGTGGCTGTTGGCAATTTACAGCCCGCCCATCAGCGTAGCAAGGCTCCCATTTCTCCATGGCCTGTCCTGCATTTCTGGTTTTGACACTTTATTCAGCATGGCCCTTTTGACCGATGGGAAGCGAGACTTCTTTGTAGCGCTGATTTGCCTTTCCAGGTTGCTTGGTTGGCCAAAAAGGGCGTATGCGTTTTTTCCTGAATATATTCAGGAAAAAACGCATACGCCCTTTTTGGCCAAGGGCATCATTGTCGAGGTTTTGCCGCTTTTCCTGTGCTTTAAAGGCGATTCGAATCTACCTCCTGAAATCGGTTTCCTGCAATTCTGCCTTGCTTTCAAATCCTCTTCGTTGCCTTCCCTCCATATATTTGTGGACGAGAGTTATCATTTCTAACTCTGCAGGTTTGTGAATTGCAGTGCCCCTGAGCTCCATTTTTCAACTCGCTTTCTTGGGAGCTGGCCGCAAAAGCGCAGGATTGCTTCAGGCCCTATTCTGGCTCCGGGCGGCAGGCTGAGGCTGTGGTTAATTCTGCTTCCTGATGGGAAAATAGAGTGACCTCTGCCTGTCCCAACACCTAGAGCTAGTCTCTCATTGGTTCCCCCTCTTCCCGTTCATCCTCAGGACAAATTGCAACGTGTTCGGAACAGGAGGTTAAAGGTGCTGATTCTCCAAGGAGGGAGATTGCTAGTAAAGCGGCTGGAATGGCGAACCGGAGCACAAGGAGATGAGAAATGAGGTGCGTTTTAGAAACCTTTCCCGGTCACACGGTGTACCATCTTCTGGGTTTCTCGTGCATGTTTTCGACGTAGGACGATGCCCTTGAACCTGGAGATTTGGGACCCATGGGATGGGTACCACGCCGTATTACTTTACAGGGTCTGCGTTAGCTCACCCAACCTCACCAAACCTCTCAGCCCCAAGAGTGTCCTCCCTTATGTCTCAATCAGCTGTGGGTCTAGATATGGTCAATCCAGGTGGCATCGCAGCCCCTGAACGAATTTTGTAAGAATTTCTCTCTCTTTCACTGTCTTTGTTTCACGGGTTTTTAAAAGTAATTGATTTTTATAACAGGGTTTAGCTGCTTTGCACTGCTGTGTTTATGCCGCTTTACACCCACTTGACTCACTTACAGAGAGATATCAATACATAGGTTTTAAGATTCTTACTAGTCAGATATATTATTGGGCGGTGAATAGGGGGCGTTGAGTCCAGTTCACTGAGCAAGGAGTAGGTCTGGTCTATTACATATTGGGTTTATGGAACGGTATCTGAGCTAATTTGAAACCCTTGTTTTATGCATCACCCCACCTCACCTTTCCCGTTAAGCAGCCATAGTGTGTTTTCTAAACGTGCGACTCTGTTCTGTTTTGTAATTCAGTTCAAGGGTAGCGGTTTTTACATTCCCTCTGTAAGTGATATCTTATGATAAGTGTCTTTTTCTGTGTGACTTATTTCACTTAGAATCGTCGTACCTAAATCCACTCATCATGCTGCTCCTAGCCTTATGACGTTGATTTCATGGCTGAGTGATATTCCATTGTACATAAGGACCACAACTTCTTTATCCATTCTTCTCTTTCCTGGGATGTTTAAGGTGTAACGAAGTGGAGGTTCTTGTCAACAGAGCAGCCCTAAACTTTGGGGTGCCTGTGTCTTGCTGATTTTTAGTTTTCCCAATTTATACGCCCATGAGTGGAAGTGCCCTATGCTCTCTAAGCTGAGTTTTTTAGATGTTTCAGGACACACCGTACACTTCTCCAGAGTGGCTGTTGGCAATTTACAGCCCGCCCATCAGCGTAGCAAGGCTCCCATTTCTCCATGGCCTGTCCTGCATTTCTGGTTTTGACACTTTATTCAGCATGGCCCTTTTGACCGATGGGAAGCGAGACTTCTTTGTAGCGCTGATTTGCCTTTCCAGGTTGCTTGGTTGGCCAAAAAGGGCGTATGCGTTTTTTCCTGAATATATTCAGGAAAAAACGCATACGCCCTTTTTGGCCAAGGGCATCATTGTCGAGGTTTTGCCGCTTTTCCTGTGCTTTAAAGGCGATTCGAATCTACCTCCTGAAATCGGTTTCCTGCAATTCTGCCTTGCTTTCAAATCCTCTTCGTAGCCTTCCCTCCATATATTTGTGGACGAGAGTTATCATTTCTAACTCTGCAGGTTTGTGAATTGCAGTGCCCCTGAGCTCCATTTTTCAACTCGCTTTCTTGGGAGCTGGCCGCAAAAGCGCAGGATTGCTTCAGGCCCTATTCTGGCTCCGGGCGGCAGGCTGAGCCTGTGGTTAATTCTGCTTCCTGATGGGAAAATAGAGTGACCTCTGCCTGTCCCAACACCTAGAGCTAGTCTCTCATTGGTTCCCCCTCTTCCCGTTCATCCTCAGGACAAATTGCAACGTGTTCGGAACAGGAGGTTAAAGGTGCTGATTCTCCAAGGAGGGAGATTGCTAGTAAAGCGGCTGGAATGGCGAACCGGAGCACAAGGAGATGAGAAATGAGGTGCGTTTTAGAAACCTTTCCCGGTCACACGGTGTACCATCTTCTGGGTTGCTCGTGCATGTTTTCCACGTAGGACGATGCCCTTGAACCTGGAGATTTGGGACCCATGGGATGGGTACCACGCCGTATTACTTTACAGGGTCTGCGTTAGCTCACCCAACCTCACCAAACCTCTCAGCCCCAAGAGTGTCCTCCCTTATGTCTCAATCAGCTGTGGGTCTAGATATGGTCAATCCAGGTGGCATCGCAGCCCCTGAACGAATTTTGTAAGAATTTCTCTCTCTTTCACTGTCTTTGTTTCACGGGTTTTTAAAAGTAATTGATTTTTATAACAGGGTTTAGCTGCTTTGCACTGCTGTGTTTATGCCGCTTTACACCCACTTGACTCACTTACAGAGAGATATCAATACATAGGTTTTAAGATTCTTACTAGTCAGATATATTCTTGGGCGGTGAATAGGGGGCGTTGAGTCCAGTTCACTGAGCAAGGAGTAGGTCTGGTCTATTACATATTGGGTTTATGGAACGGTATCTGAGCTAATTTGAAACCCTTGTTTTATGCATCACCCCACCTCACCTTTCCCGTTAAGCAGCCATAGTGTGTTTTCTAAACGTGCGACTCTGTTCTGTTTTGTAATTCAGTTCAAGGGTAGCGGTTTTTACATTCCCTCTGTAAGTGATATCTTATGATAAGTGTCTTTTTCTGTGTGACTTATTTCACTTAGAATCGTCGTACCTAAATCCACTCATCATGCTGCTCCTAGCCTTATGACGTTGATTTCATGGCTGAGTGATATTCCATTGTACATAAGGACCACAACTTCTTTATCCATTCTTCTCTTTCCTGGGATGTTTAAGGTGTAACGAAGTGGAGCTTCTTGTCAACAGAGCAGCCCTAAACTTTGGGGTGCCTGTGTCTTGCTGATTTTTAGTTTTCCCAATTTATACGCCCATGAGTGGAAGTGCCCTATGCTCTGTAAGCTGAGTTTTTTAGATGTTTCAGGACACACCGTACACTTCTCCAGAGTGGCTGTTGGCAATTTACAGCCCGCCCATCAGCGTAGCAAGGCTCCCATTTCTCCATGGCCTGTCCTGCATTTCTGGTTTTGACACTTTATTCAGCATGGCCCTTTTGACCGATGGGAAGCGAGACTTCTTTGTAGCGCTGATTTGCCTTTCCAGGTTGCTTGGTTGGCCAAAAAGGGCGTATGCGTTTTTTCCTGAATATATTCAGGAAAAAACGCATACGCCCTTTTTGGCCAAGGGCATCATTGTCGAGGTTTTGCCGCTTTTCCTGTGCTTTAAAGGCGATTCGAATCTACCTCCTGAAATCGGTTTCCTGCAATTCTGCCTTGCTTTCAAATCCTCTTCGTTGCCTTCCCTCCATATATTTGTGGACGAGAGTTATCATTTCTAACTCTGCAGGTTTGTGAATTGCAGTGCCCCTGAGCTCCATTTTTCAACTCGCTTTCTTGGGAGCTGGCCGCAAAAGCGCAGGATTGCTTCAGGCCCTATTCTGGCTCCGGGCGGCAGGCTGAGCCTGTGGTTAATTCTGCTTCCTGATGGGAAAATAGAGTGACCTCTGCCTGTCCCAACACCTAGAGCTAGTCTCTCATTGGTTCCCCCTCTTCCCGTTCATCCTCAGGACAAATTGCAACGTGTTCGGAACAGGAGGTTAAAGGTGCTGATTCTCCAAGGAGGGAGATTGCTAGTAAAGCGGCTGGAATGGCGAACCGGAGCACAAGGAGATGAGAAATGAGGTGCGTTTTAGAAACCTTTCCCGGTCACACGGTGTACCATCTTCTGGGTTGCTCGTGCATGTTTTCGACGTAGGACGATGCCCTTGAACCTGGAGATTTGGGACCCATGGGATGGGTACCACGCCGTATTACTTTACAGGGTCTGCGTTAGCTCACCCAACCTCACCAAACCTCTCAGCCCCAAGAGTGTCCTCCCTTATGTCTCAATCAGCTGTGGGTCTAGATATGGTCAATCCAGGTGGCATCGCAGCCCCTGAACGAATTTTGTAAGAATTTCTCTCTCTTTCACTGTCTTTGTTTCACGGGTTTTTAAAAGTAATTGATTTTTATAACAGGGTTTAGCTGCTTTGCACTGCTGTGTTTATGCCGCTTTACACCCACTTGACTCACTTACAGAGAGATATCAATACATAGGTTTTAAGATTCTTACTAGTCAGATATATTATTGGGCGGTGAATAGGGGGCGTTGAGTCCAGTTCACTGAGCAAGGAGTAGGTCTGGTCTATTACATATTGGGTTTATGGAACGGTATCTGAGCTAATTTGAAACCCTTGTTTTATGCATCACCCCACCTCACCTTTCCCGTTAAGCAGCCATAGTGTGTTTTCTAAACGTGCGACTCTGTTCTGTTTTGTAATTCAGTTCAAGGGTAGCGGTTTTTACATTCCCTCTGTAAGTGATATCTTATGATAAGTGTCTTTTTCTGTGTGACTTATTTCACTTAGAATCGTCGTACCTAAATCCACTCATCATGCTGCTCCTAGCCTTATGACGTTGATTTCATGGCTGAGTGATATTCCATTGTACATAAGGACCACAACTTCTTTATCCATTCTTCTCTTTCCTGGGATGTTTAAGGTGTAACGAAGTGGAGGTTCTTGTCAACAGAGCAGCCCTAAACTTTGGGGTGCCTGTGTCTTGCTGATTTTTAGTTTTCCCAATTTATACGCCCATGAGTGGAAGTGCCCTATGCTCTCTAAGCTGAGTTTTTTAGATGTTTCAGGACACACCGTACACTTCTCCAGAGTGGCTGTTGGCAATTTACAGCCCGCCCATCAGCGTAGCAAGGCTCCCATTTCTCCATGGCCTGTCCTGCATTTCTGGTTTTGACACTTTATTCAGCATGGCCCTTTTGACCGATGGGAAGCGAGACTTCTTTGTAGCGCTGATTTGCCTTTCCAGGTTGCTTGGTTGGCCAAAAAGGGCGTATGCGTTTTTTCCTGAATATATTCAGGAAAAAACGCATACGCCCTTTTTGGCCAAGGGCATCATTGTCGAGGTTTTGCCGCTTTTCCTGTGCTTTAAAGGCGATTCGAATCTACCTCCTGAAATCGGTTTCCTGCAATTCTGCCTTGCTTTCAAATCCTCTTCGTAGCCTTCCCTCCATATATTTGTGGACGAGAGTTATCATTTCTAACTCTGCAGGTTTGTGAATTGCAGTGCCCCTGAGCTCCATTTTTCAACTCGCTTTCTTGGGAGCTGGCCGCAAAAGCGCAGGATTGCTTCAGGCCCTATTCTGGCTCCGGGCGGCAGGCTGAGCCTGTGGTTAATTCTGCTTCCTGATGGGAAAATAGAGTGACCTGTGCCTGTCCCAACACCTAGAGCTAGTCTCTCATTGGTTCCCCCTCTTCCCGTTCATCCTCAGGACAAATTGCAACGTGTTCGGAACAGGAGGTTAAAGGTGCTGATTCTCCAAGGAGGGAGATTGCTAGTAAAGCGGCTGGAATGGCGAACCGGAGCACAAGGAGATGAGAAATGAGGTGCGTTTTAGAAACCTTTCCCGGTCACACGGTGTACCATCTTCTGGGTTGCTCGTGCATGTTTTCCACGTAGGACGATGCCCTTGAACCTGGAGATTTGGGACCCATGGGATGGGTACCACGCCGTATTACTTTACAGGGTCTGCGTTAGCTCACCCAACCTCACCAAACCTCTCAGCCCCAAGAGTGTCCTCCCTTATGTCTCAATCAGCTGTGGGTCTAGATATGGTCAATCCAGGTGGCATCGCAGCCCCTGAACGAATTTTGTAAGAATTTCTCTCTCTTTCACTGTCTTTGTTTCACGGGTTTTTAAAAGTAATTGATTTTTATAACAGGGTTTAGCTGCTTTGCACTGCTGTGTTTATGCCGCTTTACACCCACTTGACTCACTTACAGAGAGATATCAATACATAGGTTTTAAGATTCTTACTAGTCAGATATATTCTTGGGCGGTGAATAGGGGGCGTTGAGTCCAGTTCACTGAGCAAGGAGTAGGTCTGGTCTATTACATATTGGGTTTATGGAACGGTATCTGAGCTAATTTGAAACCCTTGTTTTATGCATCACCCCACCTCACCTTTCCCGTTAAGCAGCCATAGTGTGTTTTCTAAACGTGCGACTCTGTTCTGTTTTGTAATTCAGTTCAAGGGTAGCGGTTTTTACATTCCCTCTGTAAGTGATATCTTATGATAAGTGTCTTTTTCTGTGTGACTTATTTCACTTAGAATCGTCGTACCTAAATCCACTCATCATGCTGCTCCTAGCCTTATGACGTTGATTTCATGGCTGAGTGATATTCCATTGTACATAAGGACCACAACTTCTTTATCCATTCTTCTCTTTCCTGGGATGTTTAAGGTGTAACGAAGTGGAGGTTCTTGTCAACAGAGCAGCCCTAAACTTTGGGGTGCCTGTGTCTTGCTGATTTTTAGTTTTCCCAATTTATACGCCCATGAGTGGAAGTGCCCTATGCTCTCTAAGCTGAGTTTTTTAGATGTTTCAGGACACACCGTACACTTCTCCAGAGTGGCTGTTGGCAATTTACAGCCCGCCCATCAGCGTAGCAAGGCTCCCATTTCTCCATGGCCTGTCCTGCATTTCTGGTTTTGACACTTTATTCAGCATGGCCCTTTTGACCGATGGGAAGCGAGACTTCTTTGTAGCGCTGATTTGCCTTTCCAGGTTGCTTGGTTGGCCAAAAAGGGCGTATGCGTTTTTTCCTGAATATATTCAGGAAAAAACGCATACGCCCTTTTTGGCCAAGGGCATCATTGTCGAGGTTTTGCCGCTTTTCCTGTGCTTTAAAGGCGATTCGAATCTACCTCCTGAAATCGGTTTCCTGCAATTCTGCCTTGCTTTCAAATCCTCTTCGTAGCCTTCCCTCCATATATTTGTGGACGAGAGTTATCATTTCTAACTCTGCAGGTTTGTGAATTGCAGTGCCCCTGAGCTCCATTTTTCAACTCGCTTTCTTGGGAGCTGGCCGCAAAAGCGCAGGATTGCTTCAGGCCCTATTCTGGCTCCGGGCGGCAGGCTGAGCCTGTGGTTAATTCTGCTTCCTGATGGGAAAATAGAGTGACCTGTGCCTGTCCCAACACCTAGAGCTAGTCTCTCATTGGTTCCCCCTCTTCCCGTTCATCCTCAGGACAAATTGCAACGTGTTCGGAACAGGAGGTTAAAGGTGCTGATTCTCCAAGGAGGGAGATTGCTAGTAAAGCGGCTGGAATGGCGAACCGGAGCACAAGGAGATGAGAAATGAGGTGCGTTTTAGAAACCTTTCCCGGTCACACGGTGTACCATCTTCTGGGTTGCTCGTGCATGTTTTCCACGTAGGACGATGCCCTTGAACCTGGAGATTTGGGACCCATGGGATGGGTACCACGCCGTATTACTTTACAGGGTCTGCGTTAGCTCACCCAACCTCACCAAACCTCTCAGCCCCAAGAGTGTCCTCCCTTATGTCTCAATCAGCTGTGGGTCTAGATATGGTCAATCCAGGTGGCATCGCAGCCCCTGAACGAATTTTGTAAGAATTTCTCTCTCTTTCACTGTCTTTGTTTCACGGGTTTTTAAAAGTAATTGATTTTTATAACAGGGTTTAGCTGCTTTGCACTGCTGTGTTTATGCCGCTTTACACCCACTTGACTCACTTACAGAGAGATATCAATACATAGGTTTTAAGATTCTTACTAGTCAGATATATTCTTGGGCGGTGAATAGGGGGCGTTGAGTCCAGTTCACTGAGCAAGGAGTAGGTCTGGTCTATTACATATTGGGTTTATGGAACGGTATCTGAGCTAATTTGAAACCCTTGTTTTATGCATCACCCCACCTCACCTTTCCCGTTAAGCAGCCATAGTGTGTTTTCTAAACGTGCGACTCTGTTCTGTTTTGTAATTCAGTTCAAGGGTAGCGGTTTTTACATTCCCTCTGTAAGTGATATCTTATGATAAGTGTCTTTTTCTGTGTGACTTATTTCACTTAGAATCGTCGTACCTAAATCCACTCATCATGCTGCTCCTAGCCTTATGACGTTGATTTCATGGCTGAGTGATATTCCATTGTACATAAGGACCACAACTTCTTTATCCATTCTTCTCTTTCCTGGGATGTTTAAGGTGTAACGAAGTGGAGGTTCTTGTCAACAGAGCAGCCCTAAACTTTGGGGTGCCTGTGTCTTGCTGATTTTTAGTTTTCCCAATTTATACGCCCATGAGTGGAAGTGCCCTATGCTCTCTAAGCTGAGTTTTTTAGATGTTTCAGGACACACCGTACACTTCTCCAGAGTGGCTGTTGGCAATTTACAGCCCGCCCATCAGCGTAGCAAGGCTCCCATTTCTCCATGGCCTGTCCTGCATTTCTGGTTTTGACACTTTATTCAGCATGGCCCTTTTGACCGATGGGAAGCGAGACTTCTTTGTAGCGCTGATTTGCCTTTCCAGGTTGCTTGGTTGGCCAAAAAGGGCGTATGCGTTTTTTCCTGAATATATTCAGGAAAAAACGCATACGCCCTTTTTGGCCAAGGGCATCATTGTCGAGGTTTTGCCGCTTTTCCTGTGCTTTAAAGGCGATTCGAATCTACCTCCTGAAATCGGTTTCCTGCAATTCTGCCTTGCTTTCAAATCCTCTTCGTAGCCTTCCCTCCATATATTTGTGGACGAGAGTTATCATTTCTAACTCTGCAGGTTTGTGAATTGCAGTGCCCCTGAGCTCCATTTTTCAACTCGCTTTCTTGGGAGCTGGCCGCAAAAGCGCAGGATTGCTTCAGGCCCTATTCTGGCTCCGGGCGGCAGGCTGAGCCTGTGGTTAATTCTGCTTCCTGATGGGAAAATAGAGTGACCTCTGCCTGTCCCAACACCTAGAGCTAGTCTCTCATTGGTTCCCCCTCTTCCCGTTCATCCTCAGGACAAATTGCAACGTGTTCGGAACAGGAGGTTAAAGGTGCTGATTCTCCAAGGAGGGAGATTGCTAGTAAAGCGGCTGGAATGGCGAACCGGAGCACAAGGAGATGAGAAATGAGGTGCGTTTTAGAAACCTTTCCCGGTCACACGGTGTACCATCTTCTGGGTTTCTCGTGCATGTTTTCGACGTAGGACGATGCCCTTGAACCTGGAGATTTGGGACCCATGGGATGGGTACCACGCCGTATTACTTTACAGGGTCTGCGTTAGCTCACCCAACCTCACCAAACCTCTCAGCCCCAAGAGTGTCCTCCCTTATGTCTCAATCAGCTGTGGGTCTAGATATGGTCAATCCAGGTGGCATCGCAGCCCCTGAACGAATTTTGTAAGAATTTCTCTCTCTTTCACTGTCTTTGTTTCACGGGTTTTTAAAAGTAATTGATTTTTATAACAGGGTTTAGCTGCTTTGCACTGCTGTGTTTATGCCGCTTTACACCCACTTGACTCACTTACAGAGAGATATCAATACATAGGTTTTAAGATTCTTACTAGTCAGATATATTATTGGGCGGTGAATAGGGGGCGTTGAGTCCAGTTCACTGAGCAAGGAGTAGGTCTGGTCTATTACATATTGGGTTTATGGAACGGTATCTGAGCTAATTTGAAACCCTTGTTTTATGCATCACCCCACCTCACCTTTCCCGTTAAGCAGCCATAGTGTGTTTTCTAAACGTGCGACTCTGTTCTGTTTTGTAATTCAGTTCAAGGGTAGCGGTTTTTACATTCCCTCTGTAAGTGATATCTTATGATAAGTGTCTTTTTCTGTGTGACTTATTTCACTTAGAATCGTCGTACCTAAATCCACTCATCATGCTGCTCCTAGCCTTATGACGTTGATTTCATGGCTGAGTGATATTCCATTGTACATAAGGACCACAACTTCTTTATCCATTCTTCTCTTTCCTGGGATGTTTAAGGTGTAACGAAGTGGAGGTTCTTGTCAACAGAGCAGCCCTAAACTTTGGGGTGCCTGTGTCTTGCTGATTTTTAGTTTTCCCAATTTATACGCCCATGAGTGGAAGTGCCCTATGCTCTCTAAGCTGAGTTTTTTAGATGTTTCAGGACACACCGTACACTTCTCCAGAGTGGCTGTTGGCAATTTACAGCCCGCCCATCAGCGTAGCAAGGCTCCCATTTCTCCATGGCCTGTCCTGCATTTCTGGTTTTGACACTTTATTCAGCATGGCCCTTTTGACCGATGGGAAGCGAGACTTCTTTGTAGCGCTTATTTGCCTTTCCAGGTTGCTTGGTTGGCCAAAAAGGGCGTATGCGTTTTTTCCTGAATATATTCAGGAAAAAACGCATACGCCCTTTTTGGCCAAGGGCATCATTGTCGAGGTTTTGCCGCTTTTCCTGTGCTTTAAAGGCGATTCGAATCTACCTCCTGAAATCGGTTTCCTGCAATTCTGCCTTGCTTTCAAATCCTCTTCGTTGCCTTCCCTCTATATATTTTTGGACGAGAGTTATCATTTCTAACTCTGCAGGTTTGTGAATTGCAGTGCCCCTGAGCTCCATTTTTCAACTCGCTTTCTTGGGAGCTGGCCGCAAAAGCGCAGGATTGCTTCAGGCCCTATTCTGGCTCCGGGCGGCAGGCTGAGCCTGTGGTTAATTCTGCTTCCTGATGGGAAAATAGAGTGACCTCTGCCTGTCCCAACACCTAGAGCTAGTCTCTCATTGGTTCCCCCTCTTCCCGTTCATCCTCAGGACAAATTGCAACGTGTTCGGAACAGGAGGTTAAAGGTGCTGATTCTCCAAGGAGGGAGATTGCTAGTAAAGCGGCTGGAATGGCGAACCGGAGCACAAGGAGATGAGAAATGAGGTGCGTTTTAGAAACCTTTCCCGGTCACACGGTGTACCATCTTCTGGGTTGCTCGTGCATGTTTTCGACGTAGGACGATGCCCTTGAACCTGGAGATTTGGGACCCATGGGATGGGTACCACGCCGTATTACTTTACAGGGTCTGCGTTAGCTCACCCAACCTCACCAAACCTCTCAGCCCCAAGAGTGTCCTCCCTTATGTCTCAATCAGCTGTGGGTCTAGATATGGTCAATCCAGGTGGCATCGCAGCCCCTGAACGAATTTTGTAAGAATTTCTCTCTCTTTCACTGTCTTTGTTTCACGGGTTTTTAAAAGTAATTGATTTTTATAATAGGGTTTAGCTGCTTTGCACTGCTGTGTTTATGCCGCTTTACACCCACTTGACTCACTTACAGAGAGATATCAATACATAGGTTTTAAGATTCTTACTAGTCAGATATATTCTTGGGCGGTGAATAGGGGGCGTTGAGTCCAGTTCACTGAGCAAGGAGTAGGTCTGGTCTATTACATATTGGGTTTATGGAACGGTATCTGAGCTAATTTGAAACCCTTGTTTTATGCATCACCCCACCTCACCTTTCCCGTTAAGCAGCCATAGTGTGTTTTCTAAACGTGCGACTCTGTTCTGTTTTGTAATTCAGTTCAAGGGTAGCGGTTTTTACATTCCCTCTGTAAGTGATATCTTATGATAAGTGTCTTTTTCTGTGTGACTTATTTCACTTAGAATCGTCGTACCTAAATCCACTCATCATGCTGCTCCTAGCCTTATGACGTTGATTTCATGGCTGAGTGATATTCCATTGTACATAAGGACCACAACTTCTTTATCCATTCTTCTCTTTCCTGGGATGTTTAAGGTGTAACGAAGTGGAGGTTCTTGTCAACAGAGCAGCCCTAAACTTTGGGGTGCCTGTGTCTTGCTGATTTTTAGTTTTCCCAATTTATACGCCCATGAGTGGAAGTGCCCTATGCTCTCTAAGCTGAGTTTTTTAGATGTTTCAGGACACACCGTACACTTCTCCAGAGTGGCTGTTGGCAATTTACAACCCGCCCATCAGCGTAGCAAGGCTCCCATTTCTCCATGGCCTGTCCTGCATTTCTGGTTTTGACACTTTATTCAGCATGGCCCTTTTGACCGATGGGAAGCGAGACTTCTTTGTAGCGCTGATTTGCCTTTCCAGGTTGCTTGGTTGGCCAAAAAGGGCGTATGCGTTTTTTCCTGAATATATTCAGGAAAAAACGCATACGCCCTTTTTGGCCAAGGGCATCATTGTCGAGGTTTTGCCGCTTTTCCTGTGCTTTAAAGGCGATTCGAATCTACCTCCTGAAATCGGTTTCCTGCAATTCTGCCTTGCTTTCAAATCCTCTTCGTTGCCTTCCCTCCATATATTTGTGGACGAGAGTTATCATTTCTAACTCTGCAGGTTTGTGAATTGCAGTGCCCCTGAGCTCCATTTTTCAACTCGCTTTCTTGGGAGCTGGCCGCAAAAGCGCAGGATTGCTTCAGGCCCTATTCTGGCTCCGGGCGGCAGGCTGAGCCTGTGGTTAATTCTGCTTCCTGATGGGAAAATAGAGTGACCTCTGCCTGTCCCAACACCTAGAGCTAGTCTCTCATTGGTTCCCCCTCTTCCCGTTCATCCTCAGGACAAATTGCAACGTGTACGGAACAGGAGGTTAAAGGTTCTGATTCTCCAAGGAGGGAGATTGCTAGTAAAGCGGGTGGAATGGCGAACCGGAGCACAAGGAGATGAGAAATGAGGTGCGTTTTAGAAACCTTTCCCGGTCACACGGTGTACCATCTTCTGGGTTTCTCGTGCATGTTTTCGACGTAGGAAGATGCCCTTGAACCTGGAGATTTGGGACCCATGGGATGGGTACCACGCCGTATTACTTTAAAGGGTCTGCGTTAGCTCACCCAACCTCACCAAACCTCTCAGCCCCAAGAGTGTCCACCCTTATGTCTCAATCAGCTGTGGGTCTAGATATGGTCAATCCAGGTGGCATCGCAGCCCCTGAACGAATTTTGTAAGAATTTCTCTCTCTTTCACTGTCTTTGTTTCACGGGTTTTTAAAAGTAATTGATTTTTATAACAGGGTTTAGCTGCTTTGCACTGCTGTGTTTATGCCGCTTTACACCCACTTGACTCACTTACAGAGAGATATCAATACATAGGTTTTAAGATTCTTACTAGTCAGATATATTCTTGGGCGGTGAATAGGGGGCGTTGAGTCCAGTTCACTGAGCAAGGAGTAGGTCTGGTCTATTACATATTGGGTTTATGGAACGGTATCTGAGCTAATTTGAAACCCTTGTTTTATGCATCACCCCACCTCACCTTTCCCGTTAAGCAGCCATAGTGTGTTTTCTAAACGTGCGACTCTGTTCTGTTTTGTAATTCAGTTCAAGGGTAGCGGTTTTTACATTCCCTCTGTAAGTGATATCTTATGATAAGTGTCTTTTTCTGTGTGACTTATTTCACTTAGAATCGTCGTACCTAAATCCACTCATCATGCTGCTCCTAGCCTTATGACGTTGATTTCATGGCTGAGTGATATTCCATTGTACATAAGGACCACAACTTCTTTATCCATTCTTCTCTTTCCTGGGATGTTTAAGGTGTAACGAAGTGGAGGTTCTTGTCAACAGAGCAGCCCTAAACTTTGGGGTGCCTGTGTCTTGCTGATTTTTAGTTTTCCCAATTTATACGCCCATGGGTGGAAGTGCCCTATGCTCTCTAAGCTGAGTTTTTTAGATGTTTCAGGACACACCGTACACTTCTCCAGAGTGGCTGTTGGCAATTTACAGCCCGCCCATCAGCGTAGCAAGGCTCCCATTTCTCCATGGCCTGTCCTGCATTTCTGGTTTTGACACTTTATTCAGCATGGCCCTTTTGACCGATGGGAAGCGAGACTTCTTTGTAGCGCTGATTTGCCTTTCCAGGTTGCTTGGTTGGCCAAAAAGGGCGTATGCGTTTTTTCCTGAATATATTCAGGAAAAAACGCATACGCCCTTTTTGGCCAAGGGCATCATTGTCGAGGTTTTGCCGCTTTTCCTGTGCTTTAAAGGCGATTCGAATCTACCTCCTGAAATCGGTTTCCTGCAATTCTGCCTTGCTTTCAAATCCTCTTCGTAGCCTTCCCTCCATATATTTGTGGACGAGAGTTATCATTTCTAACTCTGCAGGTTTGTGAATTGCAGTGCCCCTGAGCTCCATTTTTCAACTCGCTTTCTTGGGAGCTGGCCGCAAAAGCACAGGATTGCTTCAGGCCCTATTCTGGGTCCGGGCGGCAGGCTGAGCCTGTGGTTAATTCTGCTTCCTGATGGGAAAATAGAGTGACCTCTGCCTGTCCCAACACCTAGAGCTAGTCTCTCATTGGTTCCCCCTCTTCCCGTTCATCCTCAGGACAAATTGCAACGTGTACGGAACAGGAGGTTAAAGGTGCTGATTCTCCAAGGAGGGAGATTGCTAGTAAAGCGGCTGGAATGGCGAACCGGAGCACAAGGAGATGAGAAATGAGGTGCGTTTTAGAAACCTTTCCCGGTCACACGGTGTACCATCTTCTGGGTTTCTCGTGCATGTTTTCGACGTAGGAAGATGCCCTTGAACCTGGAGATTTGGGACCCATGGGATGGGTACCACGCCATATTACTTTAAAGGGTCTGCGTTAGCTCACCCAACCTCACCAAACCTCTCAGCCCCAAGAGTGTCCACCCTTATGTCTCAATCAGCTGTGGGTCTAGATATGGTCAATCCAGGTGGCATCGCAGCCCCTGAACGAATTTTGTAAGAATTTCTCTCTCTTTCACTGTCTTTGTTTCACGGGTTTTTAAAAGTAATTGATTTTTATAACAGGGTTTAGCTGCTTTGCACTGCTGTGTTTATGCCGCTTTACACCCACTTGACTCACTTACAGAGAGATATCAATACATAGGTTTTAAGATTCTTACTAGTCAGATATATTCTTGGGCGGTGAATAGGGGGCGTTGAGTCCAGTTCACTGAGCAAGGAGTAGGTCTGGTCTATTACATATTGGGTTTATGGAACGGTATCTGAGCTAATTTGAAACCCTTGTTTTATGCATCACCCCACCTCACCTTTCCCGTTAAGCAGCCATAGTGTGTTTTCTAAACGTGCGACTCTGTTCTGTTTTGTAATTCAGTTCAAGGGTAGCGGTTTTTACATTCCCTCTGTAAGTGATATCTTATGATAAGTGTCTTTTTCTGTGTGACTTATTTCACTTAGAATCGTCGTACCTAAATCCACTCATCATGCTGCTCCTAGCCTTATGACGTTGATTTCATGGCTGAGTGATATTCCATTGTACATAAGGACCACAACTTCTTTATCCATTCTTCTCTTTCCTGGGATGTTTAAGGTGTAACGAAGTGGAGGTTCTTGTCAACAGAGCAGCCCTAAACTTTGGGGTGCCTGTGTCTTGCTGATTTTTAGTTTTCCCAATTTATACGCCCATGAGTGGAAGTGCCCTATGCTCTCTAAGCTGAGTTTTTTAGATGTTTCAGGACACACCGTACACTTCTCCAGAGTGGCTGTTGGCAATTTACAGCCCGCCCATCAGCGTAGCAAGGCTCCCATTTCTCCATGGCCTGTCCTGCATTTCTGGTTTTGACACTTTATTCAGCATGGCCCTTTTGACCGATGGGAAGCGAGACTTCTTTGTAGCGCTTATTTGCCTTTCCAGGTTGCTTGGTTGGCCAAAAAGGGCGTATGCGTTTTTTCCTGAATATATTCAGGAAAAAACGCATACGCCCTTTTTGGCCAAGGGCATCATTGTCGAGGTTTTGCCGCTTTTCCTGTGCTTTAAAGGCGATTCGAATCTACCTCCTGAAATCTGTTTCCTGCAATTCTGCCTTGCTTTCAAATCCTCTTCGTTGCCTTCCCTCCATATATTTGTGGACGAGAGTTATCATTTCTAACTCTGCAGGTTTGTGAATTGCAGTGCCCCTGAGCTCCATTTTTCAACTCGCTTTCTTGGGAGCTGGCCGCAAAAGCGCAGGATTGCTTCAGGCCCTATTCTGGCTCCGGGCGGCAGGCTGAGCCTGTGGTTAATTCTGCTTCCTGATGGGAAAATAGAGTGACCTCTGCCTGTCCCAACACCTAGAGCTAGTCTCTCATTGGTTCCCCCTCTTCCCGTTCATCCTCAGGACAAATTGCAACGTGTTCGGAACAGGAGGTTAAAGGTGCTGATTCTCCAAGGAGGGAGATTGCTAGTAAAGCGGCTGGAATGGCGAACCGGAGCACAAGGAGATGAGAAATGAGGTGCGTTTTAGAAACCTTTCCCGGTCACACGGTGTACCATCTTCTGGGTTGCTCGTGCATGTTTTCGACGTAGGACGATGCCCTTGAACCTGGAGATTTGGGACCCATGGGATGGGTACCACGCCGTATTACTTTACAGGGTCTGCGTTAGCTCACCCAACCTCACCAAACCTCTCAGCCCCAAGAGTGTCCTCCCTTATGTCTCAATCAGCTGTGGGTCTAGATATGGTCAATCCAGGTGGCATCGCAGCCCCTGAACGAATTTTGTAAGAATTTCTCTCTCTTTCACTGTCTTTGTTTCACGGGTTTTTAAAAGTAATTGATTTTTATAATAGGGTTTAGCTGCTTTGCACTGCTGTGTTTATGCCGCTTTACACCCACTTGACTCACTTACAGAGAGATATCAATACATAGGTTTTAAGATTCTTACTAGTCAGATATATTCTTGGGCGGTGAATAGGGGGCGTTGAGTCCAGTTCACTGAGCAAGGAGTAGGTCTGGTCTATTACATATTGGGTTTATGGAACGGTATCTGAGCTAATTTGAAACCCTTGTTTTATGCATCACCCCACCTCACCTTTCCCGTTAAGCAGCCATAGTGTGTTTTCTAAACGTGCGACTCTGTTCTGTTTTGTAATTCAGTTCAAGGGTAGCGGTTTTTACATTCCCTCTGTAAGTGATATCTTATGATAAGTGTCTTTTTCTGTGTGACTTATTTCACTTAGAATCGTCGTACCTAAATCCACTCATCATGCTGCTCCTAGCCTTATGACGTTGATTTCATGGCTGAGTGATATTCCATTGTACATAAGGACCACAACTTCTTTATCCATTCTTCTCTTTCCTGGGATGTTTCAGGTGTAACGAAGTGGAGGTTCTTGTCAACAGAGCAGCCCTAAACTTTGGGGTGCCTGTGTCTTGCTGATTTTTAGTTTTCCCAATTTATACGCCCATGAGTGGAAGTGCCCTATGCTCTCTAAGCTGAGTTTTTTAGATGTTTCAGGACACACCGTACACTTCTCCAGAGTAGCTGTTGGCAATTTACAGCCCGCCCATCAGCGTAGCAAGGCTCCCATTTCTCCATGGCCTGTCCTGCATTTCTGGTTTTGACACTTTATTCAGCATGGCCCTTTTGACCGATGGGAAGCGAGACTTCTTTGTAGCGCTGATTTGCCTTTCCAGGTTGCTTGGTTGGCCAAAAAGGGCGTATGCGTTTTTTCCTGAATATATTCAGGAAAAAACGCATACGCCCTTTTTGGCCAAGGGCATCATTGTCGAGGTTTTGCCGCTTTTCCTGTGCTTTAAAGGCGATTCGAATCTACCTCCTGAAATCGGTTTCCTGCAATTCTGCCTTGCTTTCAAATCCTCTTCGTTGCCTTCCCTCCATATATTTGTGGATGAGAGTTATCATTTCTAACTCTGCAGGTTTGTGAATTGCAGTGCCCCTGAGCTCCATTTTTCAACTCGCTTTCTTGGGAGCTGGCCGCAAAAGCGCAGGATTGCTTCAGGCCCTATTCTGGCTCCGGGCGGCAGGCTGAGCCTGTGGTTAATTCTTCTTCCTGATGGGAAAATAGAGTGACCTGTGCCTGTCCCAACACCTAGAGCTAGTCTCTCATTGGTTCCCCCTCTTCCCGTTCATCCTCAGGACAAATTGCAACGTGTACGGAACAGGAGGTTAAAGGCGCTGATTCTCCAAGGAGGGAGATTGCTAGTAAAGCGGCTGGAATGGCGAACCGGAGCACAAGGAGATGAGAAATGAGGTGCGTTTTAGAAACCTTTCCCGGTCACACGGTGTACCATCTTCTGGGTTTCTCGTGCATGTTTTCGACGTAGGAAGATGCCCTTGACCCTGGAGATTTGGGACCCATGGGATGGGTACCACGCCGTATTACTTTACAGGGTCTGCGTTAGCTCACCCAACCTCACCAAACCTCTCAGCCCCAAGAGTGTCCACCCTTATGTCTCAATCAGCTGTGGGTCTAGATATGGTCAATCCAGGTGGCATCGCAGCCCCTGAACGAATTTTGTAAGAATTTCTCTCTCTTTCACTGTCTTTGTTTCACGGGTTTTTAAAAGTAATTGATTTTTATAATAGGGTTTAGCTGCTTTGCACTGCTGTGTTTATGCCGCTTTTCACCCACTTGACTCACTTACAGAGAGATATCAATACATAGGTTTTAAGATTCTTACTAGTCAGATATATTCTTGGGCGGTGAATAGGGGGCGTTGAGTCCAGTTCACTGAGCAAGGAGTAGGTCTTGTCTATTACATATTGGGTTTATGGAACGGTATCTGAGCTAATTTGAAACCCTTGTTTTATGCATCACCCCACCTCACCTTTCCCGTTAAGCAGCCATAGTGTGTTTTCTAAACGTGCGACTCTGTTCTGTTTTGTAATTCAGTTCAAGGGTAGCGGTTTTTACATTCTCTCTGTAAGTGATATCTTATGATAAGTGTCTTTTTCTGTGTGACTTATTTCACTTAGAATCGTCGTACCTAAATCCACTCATCATGCTGCTCCTAGCCTTATGACGTTGATTTCATGGCTGAGTGATATTCCATTGTACATAAGGACCACAACTTCTTTATCCATTCTTCTCTTTCCTGGGATGTTTAAGGTGTAATGAAGTGGAGGTTCTTGTCAACAGAGCAGCCCTAAACTTTGGGGTGCCTGTGTCTTGCTGATTTTTAGTTTTCCCAATTTATACGCCCATGAGTGGAAGTGCCCTATGCTCTCTAAGCTGAGTTTTTTAGATGTTTCAGGACACACCGTACACTTCTCCAGAGTGGCTGTTGGCAATTTACAGCCCGCCCATCAGCGTAGCAAGGCTCCCATTTCTCCATGGCCTGTCCTGCATTTCTGGTTTTGACACTTTATTCAGCATGGCCCTTTTGACCGATGGGAAGCGAGACTTCTTTGTAGCGCTGATTTGCCTTTCCAGGTTGCTTGGTTGGCCAAAAAGGGCGTATGCGTTTTTTCCTGAATATATTCAGGAAAAAACGCATACGCCCTTTTTGGCCAAGGGCATCATTGTCGAGGTTTTGCCGCTTTTCCTGTGCTTTAAAGGCGATTCGAATCTACCTCCTGAAATCGGTTTCCTGCAATTCTGCCTTGCTTTCAAATCCTCTTCGTTGCCTTCCCTCCATATATTTGTGGATGAGAGTTATCATTTCTAACTCTGCAGGTTTGTGAATTGCAGTGCCCCTGAGCTCCATTTTTCAACTCGCTTTCTTGGGAGCTGGCCGCAAAAGCGCAGGATTGCTTCAGGCCCTATTCTGGCTCCGGGCGGCAGGCTGAGCCTGTGGTTAATTCTTCTTCCTGATGGGAAAATAGAGTGACCTGTGCCTGTCCCAACACCTAGAGCTAGTCTCTCATTGGTTCCCCCTCTTCCCGTTCATCCTCAGGACAAATTGCAACGTGTACGGAACAGGAGGTTAAAGGCGCTGATTCTCCAAGGAGGGAGATTGCTAGTAAAGCGGCTGGAATGGCGAACCGGAGCACAAGGAGATGAGAAATGAGGTGCGTTTTAGAAACCTTTCCCGGTCACACGGTGTACCATCTTCTGGGTTTCTCGTGCATGTTTTCGACGTAGGAAGATGCCCTTGACCCTGGAGATTTGGGACCCATGGGATGGGTACCACGCCGTATTACTTTACAGGGTCTGCGTTAGCTCACCCAACCTCACCAAACCTCTCAGCCCCAAGAGTGTCCACCCTTATGTCTCAATCAGCTGTGGGTCTAGATATGGTCAATCCAGGTGGCATCGCAGCCCCTGAACGAATTTTGTAAGAATTTCTCTCTCTTTCACTGTCTTTGTTTCACGGGTTTTTAAAAGTAATTGATTTTTATAATAGGGTTTAGCTGCTTTGCACTGCTGTGTTTATGCCGCTTTTCACCCACTTGACTCACTTACAGAGAGATATCAATACATAGGTTTTAAGATTCTTACTAGTCAGATATATTCTTGGGCGGTGAATAGGGGGCGTTGAGTCCAGTTCACTGAGCAAGGAGTAGGTCTTGTCTATTACATATTGGGTTTATGGAACGGTATCTGAGCTAATTTGAAACCCTTGTTTTATGCATCACCCCACCTCACCTTTCCCGTTAAGCAGCCATAGTGTGTTTTCTAAACGTGCGACTCTGTTCTGTTTTGTAATTCAGTTCAAGGGTAGCGGTTTTTACATTCTCTCTGTAAGTGATATCTTATGATAAGTGTCTTTTTCTGTGTGACTTATTTCACTTAGAATCGTCGTACCTAAATCCACTCATCATGCTGCTCCTAGCCTTATGACGTTGATTTCATGGCTGAGTGATATTCCATTGTACATAAGGACCACAACTTCTTTATCCATTCTTCTCTTTCCTGGGATGTTTAAGGTGTAATGAAGTGGAGGTTCTTGTCAACAGAGCAGCCCTAAACTTTGGGGTGCCTGTGTCTTGCTGATTTTTAGTTTTCCCAATTTATACGCCCATGAGTGGAAGTGCCCTATGCTCTCTAAGCTGAGTTTTTTAGATGTTTCAGGACACACCGTACACTTCTCCAGAGTGGCTGTTGGCAATTTACAGCCCGCCCATCAGCGTAGCAAGGCTCCCATTTCTCCATGGCCTGTCCTGCATTTCTGGTTTTGACACTTTATTCAGCATGGCCCTTTTGACCGATGGGAAGCGAGACTTCTTTGTAGCGCTGATTTGCCTTTCCAGGTTGCTTGGTTGGCCAAAAAGGGCGTATGCGTTTTTTCCTGAATATATTCAGGAAAAAACGCATACGCCCTTTTTGGCCAAGGGCATCATTGTCGAGGTTTTGCCGCTTTTCCTGTGCTTTAAATGCGATTCGAATCTACCTCCTGAAATCTGTTTCCTGCAATTCTGCCTTGCTTTCAAATCCTCATCGTTGCCTTCCTTCCATATATTTGTGGACGAGAGTTATCATTTCTACCTCTGCAGGTTTGTGAATTGCAGTGCCCCTGAGCTCCATTTTTTAACTCGTTTTCTTGGGAGCTGGCCGCAAAAGCGCAGGATTGCTTCAGGCCCTATTCTGGCTCCGGGCGGCAGGCTGAGCCTGTCGTTAATTCTTCTTCCTGATGGGAAAATAGAGTGACTTGTGCCTGTCCCAAAACCTAGAGCTAGTCTCTCATTGGTTCCCCCTCTTCCCGTTCATCCTCAGGACAAATTGCAACCTGTACGGAACAGGAGGTTAAAGGTGCTGATTCTCCCAGGAGGGAGATTGCTAGTAAAGCGGCTGGAATGGCGAACCGGAGCACAAGGAGATGAGAAATGAGGTGCGTTTTAGAAACCTTTCCCGGTCACACGGTGTACCATCTTCTGGGTTTCTCGTGCATGTTTTCGATGTAGGAAGATGCCCTTGAACCTGGAGATTTGGGACCCATGGGATGGGTACCACGCCGTATAACTTTAAAGGGTCTGCGTTTGCTCACCCAACCTCACCAAACCTCTCAGCCCCAAGAGTGTCCACCCTTATGTCTCAGTCATCTGTGGGTCTAGATATGGTCAATCCAGGTGGCATCGCAGCCCCTGAACGAATTTTGTAAGAATTTCTCTCTCTTTCACTGTCTTTGTTTCACGCGTTTTTAAAAGTAATTGATTTTTATAATGGGGTTTAGCTGCTTTGCACTGCTGTGTTTATGCCACTTTACACCTACTTGACTCACTTACAGAGAGATATCAATACATAGGTTTTAAGATTCTTACTAGTCAGATATATTCTTGGGCGGTGAATAGGGGTTGTTGAGTCCAGTTCACTGAGCAAGGAGTAGGTCTTGTCTATTACATATTGGGTTTATGGAACGGTATCTGAGCTAATTTGAAACCCTTGTTTTATGCATCACCCCACCTCACCTTTCCCGTTAAGCAGCCATAGTGTGTTTTCTAAACGTGCGACTCTGTTCTGTTTTGTAATTCAGTTCAAGGGTAGCGGTTTTTACATTCCCTCTGTAAGTGATATCTTATGATAAGTGTCTTTTTCTGTGTGACTTATTTCACTTAGAATCGTCGTACCTAAATCCACTCATCATGCTGCTCCTAGCCTTATGACGTTGATTTCATGGCTGAGTGATATTCCATTGTACATAAGGACCACAACTTCTTTATCCATTCTTCTCTTTCCTGGGATGTTTCAGGTGTAACGAAGTGGAGGTTCTTGTCAACAGAGCAGCCCTAAACTTTGGGGTGCCTGTGTCTTGCTGATTTTTAGTTTTCCCAATTTATACGCCCATGAGTGGAAGTGCCCTATGCTCTCTAAGCTGAGTTTTTTAGATGTTTCAGGACACACCGTACACTTCTCCAGAGTGGCTGTTGGCAATTTACAGCCCGCCCATCAGCGTAGCAAGGCTCCCATTTCTCCATGGCCTGTCCTGCATTTCTGGTTTTGACACTTTATTCAGCATGGCCCTTTTGACCGATGGGAAGCGAGACTTCTTTGTAGCGCTGATTTGCCTTTCCAGGTTGCTTGGTTGGCCAAAAAGGGCGTATGCGTTTTTTCCTGAATATATTCAGGAAAAAACGCATACGCCCTTTTTGGCCAAGGGCATCATTGTCGAGGTTTTGCCGCTTTTCCTGTGCTTTAAAGGCGATTCGAATCTACCTCCTGAAATCTGTTTCCTGCAATTCTGCCTTGCTTTCAAATCCTCTTCGTAGCCTTCCCTCCATATATTTGTGGACGAGAGTTATCATTTCTAACTCTGCAGGTTTGTGAATTGCAGAGCCCCTGAGCTCCATTTTTCAACTCGCTTTCTTGGGAGCTGGCCGCAAAAGCGCAGGATTGCTTCAGGCCCTATTCTGGCTCCGGGCGGCAGGCTGAGCCTGTGGTTAATTCTGCTACCTGATGGGAAAATAGAGTGACCTGTGCCTGTCCCAACACCTAGAGCTAGTCTCTCATTGGTTCCCCCTCTTCCCGTTCATCCTCAGGACAAATTGCAACGTGTACGGAACAGGAGGTTAAAGGCGCTGATTCTCCAAGGAGGGAGATTGCTAGTAAAGCGGCTGGAATGGCGAACCGGAGCACAAGGAGATGAGAAATGAGGTGCGTTTTAGAAACCTTTCCCGGTCACACGGTGTACCATCTTCTGGGTTTCTCGTGCATGTTTTCGATGTAGGAAGATGCCCTTGACACTGGAGATTTGGGACCCATGGGATGGGTACCACGCCGTATTACGTTAAAGGGTCTGCGTTTGCTCACCCAACCTCACCAAACCTCTCAGCCCCAAGAGTGTCCACCCTTATGTCTCAGTCATCTGTGGGTCTAGATATGGTCAATCCAGGTGGCATCGCAGCCCCTGAACGAATTTTGTAAGAATTTCTCTCTCTTTCACTGTCTTTGTTTCACGGGTTTTTAAAAGTAATTGATTTTTATAATAGGGTTTAGCTGCTTTGCACTGCTGTGTTTATGCCGCTTTTCACCCACTTGACTCACTTACAGAGAGATATCAATACATAGGTTTTAAGATTCTTACTAGTCAGATATATTCTTGGGCGGTGAATAGGGGTTGTTGAGTCCAGTTCACTGAGCAAGGAGTAGGTCTTGTCTATTACATATTGGGTTTATGGAACGGTATCTGAGCTAATTTGAAACCCTTGTTTTATGCATCACCCCACCTCACCTTTCCCGTTAAGCAGCCATAGTGTGTTTTCTAAACGTGCGACTCTGTTCTGTTTTGTAATTCAGTTCAAGGGTAGCGGTTTTTACATTCTCTCTGTAAGTGATATCTTATGATAAGTGTCTTTCTGTGTGACTTATTTCACTTAGAATCGTCGTACCTAAATCCACTCATCATGCTGCTCCTAGCCTTATGACGTTGATTTCATGGCTGAGTGATATTCCATTGTACATAAGGACCACAACTTCTTTATCCATTCTTCTCTTTCCTGGGATGTTTAAGGTGTAACGAAGTGGAGGTTCTTGTCAACAGAGCAGCCCTAAACTTTGGGGTGCCTGTGTCTTGCTGATTTTTAGTTTTCCCAATTTATACGCCCATGAGTGGAAGTGCCCTATGCTCTCTAAGCTGAGTTTTTTAGATGTTTCAGGACACACCGTACACTTCTCCAGAGTGGCTGTTGGCAATTTACAGCCCGCCCATCAGCGTAGCAAGGCTCCCATTTCTCCATGGCCTGTCCTGCATTTCTGGTTTTGACACTTTATTCAGCATGGCCCTTTTGACCGATGGGAAGCGAGACTTCTTTGTAGCGCTGATTTGCCTTTCCAGGTTGCTTGGTTGGCCAAAAAGGGCGTATGCGTTTTTTCCTGAATATATTCAGGAAAAAACGCATACGCCCTTTTTGGCCAAGGGCATCATTGTCGAGGTTTTGCCGCTTTTCCTGTGCTTTAAAGGCGATTCGAATCTACCTCCTGAAATCTGTTTCCTGCAATTCTGCCTTGCTTTCAAATCCTCATCGTTGCCTTCCTTCCATATATTTGTGGACGAGAGTTATCATTTCTACCTCTGCAGGTTTGTGAATTGCAGTGCCCCTGAGCTCCATTTTTTAACTCGTTTTCTTGGGAGCTGGCCGCAAAAGCGCAGGATTGCTTCAGGCCCTATTCTGGCTCCGGGCGGCAGGCTGAGCCTGTCGTTAATTCTTCTTCCTGATGGGAAAATAGAGTGACTTGTGCCTGTCCCAAAACCTAGAGCTAGTCTCTCATTGGTTCCCCCTCTTCCCGTTCATCCTCAGGACAAATTGCAACCTGTACGGAACAGGAGGTTAAAGGTGCTGATTCTCCCAGGAGGGAGATTGCTAGTAAAGCGGCTGGAATGGCGAACCGGAGCACAAGGAGATGAGAAATGAGGTGCGTTTTAGAAACCTTTCCCGGTCACACGGTGTACCATCTTCTGGGTTTCTCGTGCATGTTTTCGATGTAGGAAGATGCCCTTGAACCTGGAGATTTGGGACCCATGGGATGGGTACCACGCCGTATTACTTTAAAGGGTCTGCGTTTGCTCACCCAACCTCACCAAACCTCTCAGCCCCAAGAGTGTCCACCCTTATGTCTCAGTCATCTGTGGGTCTAGATATGGTCAATCCAGGTGGCATCGCAGCCCCTGAACGAATTTTGTAAGAATTTCTCTCTCTTTCACTGTCTTTGTTTCACGGGTTTTTAAAAGTAATTGATTTTTATAATGGGGTTTAGCTGCTTTGCACTGCTGTGTTTATGCCGCTTTACACCTACTTGACTCACTTACAGAGAGATATCAATACATAGGTTTTAAGATTCTTACTAGTCAGATATATTCTTGGGCGGTGAATAGGGGTTGTTGAGTCCAGTTCACTGAGCAAGGAGTAGGTCTTGTCTATTACATATTGGGTTTATGGAACGGTATCTGAGCTAATTTGAAACCCTTGTTTTATGCATCACCCCACCTCACCTTTCCCGTTAAGCAGCCATAGTGTGTTTTCTAAACGTGCGACTCTGTTCTGTTTTGTAATTCAGTTCAAGGGTAGCGGTTTTTACATTCCCTCTGTAAGTGATATCTTATGATAAGTGTCTTTTTCTGTGTGACTTATTTCACTTAGAATCGTCGTACCTAAATCCACTCATCATGCTGCTCCTAGCCTTATGACGTTGATTTCATGGCTGAGTGATATTCCATTGTACATAAGGACCACAACTTCTTTATCCATTCTTCTCTTTCCTGGGATGTTTCAGGTGTAACGAAGTGGAGGTTCTTGTCAACAGAGCAGCCCTAAACTTTGGGGTGCCTGTGTCTTGCTGATTTTTAGTTTTCCCAATTTATACGCCCATGAGTGGAAGTGCCCTATGCTCTCTAAGCTGAGTTTTTCAGATGTTTCAGGACACACCGTACACTTCTCCAGAGTGGCTGTTGGCAATTTACAGCCCGCCCATCAGCGTAGCAAGGCTCCCATTTCTCCATGGCCTGTCCTGCATTTCTGGTTTTGACACTTTATTCAGCATGGCCCTTTTGACCGATGGGAAGCGAGACTTCTTTGTAGCGCTGATTTGCCTTTCCAGGTTGCTTGGTTGGCCAAAAAGGGCGTATGCGTTTTTTCCTGAATATATTCAGGAAAAAACGCATACGCCCTTTTTGGCCAAGGGCATCATTGTCGAGGTTTTGCCGCTTTTCCTGTGCTTTAAAGGCGATTCGAATCTACCTCCTGAAATCTGTTTCCTGCAATTCTGCCTTGCTTTCAAATCCTCTTCGTAGCCTTCCCTCCATATATTTGTGGACGAGAGTTATCATTTCTAACTCTGCAGGTTTGTGAATTGCAGTGCCCCTGAGCTCCATTTTTCAACTCGCTTTCTTGGGAGCTGGCCGCAAAAGCGCAGGATTGCTTCAGGCCCTATTCTGGCTCCGGGCGGCAGGCTGAGCCTGTGGTTAATTCTGCTACCTGATGGGAAAATAGAGTGACCTGTGCCTGTCCCAACACCTAGAGCTAGTCTCTCATTGGTTCCCCCTCTTCCCGTTCATCCTCAGGACAAATTGCAACGTGTACGGAACAGGAGGTTAAAGGCGCTGATTCTCCAAGGAGGGAGATTGCTAGTAAAGCGGCTGGAATGGCGAACCGGAGCACAAGGAGATGAGAAATGAGGTGCGTTTTAGAAACCTTTCCCGGTCACACGGTGTACCATCTTCTGGGTTTCTCGTGCATGTTTTCGATGTAGGAAGATGCCCTTGACACTGGAGATTTGGGACCCATGGGATGGGTACCACGCCGTATTACGTTAAAGGGTCTGCGTTTGCTCACCCAACCTCACCAAACCTCTCAGCCCCAAGAGTGTCCACCCTTATGTCTCAGTCATCTGTGGGTCTAGATATGGTCAATCCAGGTGGCATCGCAGCCCCTGAACGAATTTTGTAAGAATTTCTCTCTCTTTCACTGTCTTTGTTTCACGGGTTTTTAAAAGTAATTGATTTTTATAATAGGGTTTAGCTGCTTTGCACTGCTGTGTTTATGCCGCTTTTCACCCACTTGACTCACTTACAGAGAGATATCAATACATAGGTTTTAAGATTCTTACTAGTCAGATATATTCTTGGGCGGTGAATAGGGGTTGTTGAGTCCAGTTCACTGAGCAAGGAGTAGGTCTTGTCTATTACATATTGGGTTTATGGAACGGTATCTGAGCTAATTTGAAACCCTTGTTTTATGCATCACCCCACCTCACCTTTCCCGTTAAGCAGCCATAGTGTGTTTTCTAAACGTGCGACTCTGTTCTGTTTTGTAATTCAGTTCAAGGGTAGCGGTTTTTACATTCTCTCTGTAAGTGATATCTTATGATAAGTGTCTTTTTCTGTGTGACTTATTTCACTTAGAATCGTCGTACCTAAATCCACTCATCATGCTGCTCCTAGCCTTATGACGTTGATTTCATGGCTGAGTGATATTCCATTGTACATAAGGACCACAACTTCTTTATCCATTCTTCTCTTTCCTGGGATGTTTAAGGTGTAACGAAGTGGAGGTTCTTGTCAACAGAGCAGCCCTAAACTTTGGGGTGCCTGTGTCTTGCTGATTTTTAGTTTTCCCAATTTATACGCCCATGAGTGGAAGTGCCCTATGCTCTCTAAGCTGAGTTTTTTAGATGTTTCAGGACACACCGTACACTTCTCCAGAGTGGCTGTTGGCAATTTACAGCCCGCCCATCAGCGTAGCAAGGCTCCCATTTCTCCATGGCCTGTCCTGCATTTCTGGTTTTGACACTTTATTCAGCATGGCCCTTTTGACCGATGGGAAGCGAGACTTCTTTGTAGCGCTGATTTGCCTTTCCAGGTTGCTTGGTTGGCCAAAAAGGGCGTATGCGTTTTTTCCTGAATATATTCAGGAAAAAACGCATACGCCCTTTTTGGCCAAGGGCATCATTGTCGAGGTTTTGCCGCTTTTCCTGTGCTTTAAAGTCGATTCGAATCTACCTCCTGAAATCGGTTTCCTGCAATTCTGCCTTGCTTTCAAATCCTCTTCGTTGCCTTCCCTCCATATATTTGTGGACGAGAGTTATCATTTCTAACTCTGCATGTTTGTGAATTGCAGTGCCCCTGAGCTCCATTTTTCAACTCGCTTTCTTGGGAGCTGGCCGCAAAAGCGCAGGATTGCTTCAGGCCCTATTCTGGCTCCGGGCGGCAGGCTGAGCCTGTGGTTAATTCTGCTTCCTGATGGGAAAATAGAGTGACCTGTGCCTGTCCCAACACCTAGAGCTAGTCTCTCATTGGTTCCCCCTCTTCCCGTTCATCCTCAGGACAAATTGCAGCGTGTTCGGAACAGGAGGTTAAAGGTGCTGATTCTCCAAGGAGGGAGATTGCTAGTAAAGCGGCTGGAATGGCGAACCGGAGCACAAGGAGATGAGAAATGAGGTGCGTTTTAGAAACCTTTCCCGGTCACACGGTGTACCATCTTCTGGGTTTCTCGTGCATGTTTTCGATGTAGGAAGATGCCCTTGAACCTGGAGATTTGGGACCCATGGGATGGGTACCACGCCGTATAACTTTAAAGGGTCTGCGTTTGCTCACCCAACCTCACCAAACCTCTCAGCCCCAAGAGTGTCCACCCTTATGTCTCAGTCATCTGTGGGTCTAGATATGGTCAATCCAGGTGGCATCGCAGCCCCTGAACGAATTTTGTAAGAATTTCTCTCTCTTTCACTGTCTTTGTTTCACGGGTTTTTAAAAGTAATTGATTTTTATAATGGGGTTTAGCTGCTTTGCACTGCTGTGTTTATGCCACTTTACACCTACTTGACTCACTTACAGAGAGATATCAATACATAGGTTTTAAGATTCTTACTAGTCAGATATATTCTTGGGCGGTGAATAGGGGTTGTTGAGTCCAGTTCACTGAGCAAGGAGTAGGTCTTGTCTATTACATATTGGGTTTATGGAACGGTATCTGAGCTAATTTGAAACCCTTGTTTTATGCATCACCCCACCTCACCTTTCCCGTTAAGCAGCCATAGTGTGTTTTCTAAACGTGCGACTCTGTTCTGTTTTGTAATTCAGTTCAAGGGTAGCGGTTTTTACATTCCCTCTGTAAGTGATATCTTATGATAAGTGTCTTTTTCTGTGTGACTTATTTCACTTAGAATCGTCGTACCTAAATCCACTCATCATGCTGCTCCTAGCCTTATGACGTTGATTTCATGGCTGAGTGATATTCCATTGTACATAAGGACCACAACTTCTTTATCCATTCTTCTCTTTCCTGGGATGTTTCAGGTGTAACGAAGTGGAGGTTCTTGTCAACAGAGCAGCCCTAAACTTTGGGGTGCCTGTGTCTTGCTGATTTTTAGTTTTCCCAATTTATACGCCCATGAGTGGAAGTGCCCTATGCTCTCTAAGCTGAGTTTTTTAGATGTTTCAGGACACACCGTACACTTCTCCAGAGTGGCTGTTGGCAATTTACAGCCCGCCCATCAGCGTAGCAAGGCTCCCATTTCTCCATGGCCTGTCCTGCATTTCTGGTTTTGACACTTTATTCAGCATGGCCCTTTTGACCGATGGGAAGCGAGACTTCTTTGTAGCGCTGATTTGCCTTTCCAGGTTGCTTGGTTGGCCAAAAAGGGCGTATGCGTTTTTTCCTGAATATATTCAGGAAAAAACGCATACGCCCTTTTTGGCCAAGGGCATCATTGTCGAGGTTTTGCCGCTTTTCCTGTGCTTTAAAGGCGATTCGAATCTACCTCCTGAAATCTGTTTCCTGCAATTCTGCCTTGCTTTCAAATCCTCTTCGTAGCCTTCCCTCCATATATTTGTGGACGAGAGTTATCATTTCTAACTCTGCAGGTTTGTGAATTGCAGTGCCCCTGAGCTCCATTTTTCAACTCGCTTTCTTGGGAGCTGGCCGCAAAAGCGCAGGATTGCTTCAGGCCCTATTCTGGCTCCGGGCGGCAGGCTGAGCCTGTGGTTAATTCTGCTACCTGATGGGAAAATAGAGTGACCTGTGCCTGTCCCAACACCTAGAGCTAGTCTCTCATTGGTTCCCCCTCTTCCCGTTCATCCTCAGGACAAATTGCAACGTGTACGGAACAGGAGGTTAAAGGCGCTGATTCTCCAAGGAGGGAGATTGCTAGTAAAGCGGCTGGAATGGCGAACCGGAGCACAAGGAGATGTGAAATGAGGTGCGTTTTAGAAACCTTTCCCGGTCACACGGTGTACCATCTTCTGGGTTTCTCGTGCATGTTTTCGATGTAGGAAGATGCCCTTGACACTGGAGATTTGGGACCCATGGGATGGGTACCACGCCGTATTACGTTAAAGGGTCTGCGTTTGCTCACCCAACCTCACCAAACCTCTCAGCCCCAAGAGTGTCCACCCTTATGTCTCAGTCATCTGTGGGTCTAGATATGGTCAATCCAGGTGGCATCGCAGCCCCTGAACGAATTTTGTAAGAATTTCTCTCTCTTTCACTGTCTTTGTTTCACGGGTTTTTAAAAGTAATTGATTTTTATAATAGGGTTTAGCTGCTTTGCACTGCTGTGTTTATGCCGCTTTTCACCCACTTGACTCACTTACAGAGAGATATCAATACATAGGTTTTAAGA
This sequence comes from Balaenoptera borealis, assembly GCF_965194805.1. NCBI lineage: Eukaryota > Metazoa > Chordata > Mammalia > Artiodactyla > Balaenopteridae > Balaenoptera > Balaenoptera borealis. Next base: position 36,821,190 of record NC_138874.1, on the reverse strand, counting down.
TTCTTACTAGTCAGATATATTCTTGGGCGGTGAATAGGGGTTGTTGAGTCCAGTTCACTGAGCAAGGAGTAGGTCTTGTCTATTACATATTGGGTTTATGGAACGGTATCTGAGCTAATTTGAAACCCTTGTTTTATGCATCACCCCACCTCACCTTTCCCGTTAAGCAGCCATAGTGTGTTTTCTAAACGTGCGACTCTGTTCTGTTTTGTAATTCAGTTCAAGGGTAGCGGTTTTTACATTCTCTCTGTAAGTGATATCTTATGATAAGTGTCTTTCTGTGTGACTTATTTCACTTAGAATCGTCGTACCTAAATCCACTCATCATGCTGCTCCTAGCCTTATGACGTTGATTTCATGGCTGAGTGATATTCCATTGTACATAAGGACCACAACTTCTTTATCCATTCTTCTCTTTCCTGGGATGTTTAAGGTGTAACGAAGTGGAGGTTCTTGTCAACAGAGCAGCCCTAAACTTTGGGGTGCCTGTGTCTTGCTGATTTTTAGTTTTCCCAATTTATACGCCCATGAGTGGAAGTGCCCTATGCTCTCTAAGCTGAGTTTTTTAGATGTTTCAGGACACACCGTACACTTCTCCAGAGTGGCTGTTGGCAATTTACAGCCCGCCCATCAGCGTAGCAAGGCTCCCATTTCTCCATGGCCTGTCCTGCATTTCTGGTTTTGACACTTTATTCAGCATGGCCCTTTTGACCGATGGGAAGCGAGACTTCTTTGTAGCGCTGATTTGCCTTTCCAGGTTGCTTGGTTGGCCAAAAAGGGCGTATGCGTTTTTTCCTGAATATATTCAGGAAAAAACGCATACGCCCTTTTTGGCCAAGGGCATCATTGTCGAGGTTTTGCCGCTTTTCCTGTGCTTTAAAGGCGATTCGAATCTACCTCCTGAAATCTGTTTCCTGCAATTCTGCCTTGCTTTCAAATCCTCATCGTTGCCTTCCTTCCATATATTTGTGGACGAGAGTTATCATTTCTACCTCTGCAGGTTTGTGAATTGCAGTGCCCCTGAGCTCCATTTTTTAACTCGTTTTCTTGGGAGCTGGCCGCAAAAGCGCAGGATTGCTTCAGGCCCTATTCTGGCTCCGGGCGGCAGGCTGAGCCTGTCGTTAATTCTTCTTCCTGATGGGAAAATAGAGTGACTTGTGCCTGTCCCAAAACCTAGAGCTAGTCTCTCATTGGTTCCCCCTCTTCCCGTTCATCCTCAGGACAAATTGCAACCTGTACGGAACAGGAGGTTAAAGGTGCTGATTCTCCCAGGAGGGAGATTGCTAGTAAAGCGGCTGGAATGGCGAACCGGAGCACAAGGAGATGAGAAATGAGGTGCGTTTTAGAAACCTTTCCCGGTCACACGGTGTACCATCTTCTGGGTTTCTCGTGCATGTTTTCGATGTAGGAAGATGCCCTTGAACCTGGAGATTTGGGACCCATGGGATGGGTACCACGCCGTATTACTTTAAAGGGTCTGCGTTTGCTCACCCAACCTCACCAAACCTCTCAGCCCCAAGAGTGTCCACCCTTATGTCTCAGTCATCTGTGGGTCTAGATATGGTCAATCCAGGTGGCATCGCAGCCCCTGAACGAATTTTGTAAGAATTTCTCTCTCTTTCACTGTCTTTGTTTCACGGGTTTTTAAAAGTAATTGATTTTTATAATGGGGTTTAGCTGCTTTGCACTGCTGTGTTTATGCCGCTTTACACCTACTTGACTCACTTACAGAGAGATATCAATACATAGGTTTTAAGATTCTTACTAGTCAGATATATTCTTGGGCGGTGAATAGGGGTTGTTGAGTCCAGTTCACTGAGCAAGGAGTAGGTCTTGTCTATTACATATTGGGTTTATGGAACGGTATCTGAGCTAATTTGAAACCCTTGTTTTATGCATCACCCCACCTCACCTTTCCCGTTAAGCAGCCATAGTGTGTTTTCTAAACGTGCGACTCTGTTCTGTTTTGTAATTCAGTTCAAGGGTAGCGGTTTTTACATTCCCTCTGTAAGTGATATCTTATGATAAGTGTCTTTTTCTGTGTGACTTATTTCACTTAGAATCGTCGTACCTAAATCCACTCATCATGCTGCTCCTAGCCTTATGACGTTGATTTCATGGCTGAGTGATATTCCATTGTACATAAGGACCACAACTTCTTTATCCATTCTTCTCTTTCCTGGGATGTTTCAGGTGTAACGAAGTGGAGGTTCTTGTCAACAGAGCAGCCCTAAACTTTGGGGTGCCTGTGTCTTGCTGATTTTTAGTTTTCCCAATTTATACGCCCATGAGTGGAAGTGCCCTATGCTCTCTAAGCTGAGTTTTTTAGATGTTTCAGGACACACCGTACACTTCTCCAGAGTGGCTGTTGGCAATTTACAGCCCGCCCATCAGCGTAGCAAGGCTCCCATTTCTCCATGGCCTGTCCTGCATTTCTGGTTTTGACACTTTATTCAGCATGGCCCTTTTGACCGATGGGAAGCGAGACTTCTTTGTAGCGCTGATTTGCCTTTCCAGGTTGCTTGGTTGGCCAAAAAGGGCGTATGCGTTTTTTCCTGAATATATTCAGGAAAAAACGCATACGCCCTTTTTGGCCAAGGGCATCATTGTCGAGGTTTTGCCGCTTTTCCTGTGCTTTAAAGGCGATTCGAATCTACCTCCTGAAATCTGTTTCCTGCAATTCTGCCTTGCTTTCAAATCCTCTTCGTAGCCTTCCCTCCATATATTTGTGGACGAGAGTTATCATTTCTAACTCTGCAGGTTTGTGAATTGCAGTGCCCCTGAGCTCCATTTTTCAACTCGCTTTCTTGGGAGCTGGCCGCAAAAGCGCAGGATTGCTTCAGGCCCTATTCTGGCTCCGGGCGGCAGGCTGAGCCTGTGGTTAATTCTGCTACCTGATGGGAAAATAGAGTGACCTGTGCCTGTCCCAACACCTAGAGCTAGTCTCTCATTGGTTCCCCCTCTTCCCGTTCATCCTCAGGACAAATTGCAACGTGTACGGAACAGGAGGTTAAAGGCGCTGATTCTCCAAGGAGGGAGATTGCTAGTAAAGCGGCTGGAATGGCGAACCGGAGCACAAGGAGATGAGAAATGAGGTGCGTTTTAGAAACCTTTCCCGGTCACACGGTGTACCATCTTCTGGGTTTCTCGTGCATGTTTTCGATGTAGGAAGATGCCCTTGACACTGGAGATTTGGGACCCATGGGATGGGTACCACGCCGTATTACGTTAAAGGGTCTGCGTTTGCTCACCCAACCTCACCAAACCTCTCAGCCCCAAGAGTGTCCACCCTTATGTCTCAGTCATCTGTGGGTCTAGATATGGTCAATCCAGGTGGCATCGCAGCCCCTGAACGAATTTTGTAAGAATTTCTCTCTCTTTCACTGTCTTTGTTTCACGGGTTTTTAAAAGTAATTGATTTTTATAATAGGGTTTAGCTGCTTTGCACTGCTGTGTTTATGCCGCTTTTCACCCACTTGACTCACTTACAGAGAGATATCAATACATAGGTTTTAAGATTCTTACTAGTCAGATATATTCTTGGGCGGTGAATAGGGGTTGTTGAGTCCAGTTCACTGAGCAAGGAGTAGGTCTTGTCTATTACATATTGGGTTTATGGAACGGTATCTGAGCTAATTTGAAACCCTTGTTTTATGCATCACCCCACCTCACCTTTCCCGTTAAGCAGCCATAGTGTGTTTTCTAAACGTGCGACTCTGTTCTGTTTTGTAATTCAGTTCAAGGGTAGCGGTTTTTACATTCTCTCTGTAAGTGATATCTTATGATAAGTGTCTTTTTCTGTGTGACTTATTTCACTTAGAATCGTCGTACCTAAATCCACTCATCATGCTGCTCCTAGCCTTATGACGTTGATTTCATGGCTGAGTGATATTCCATTGTACATAAGGACCACAACTTCTTTATCCATTCTTCTCTTTCCTGGGATGTTTAAGGTGTAACGAAGTGGAGGTTCTTGTCAACAGAGCAGCCCTAAACTTTGGGGTGCCTGTGTCTTGCTGATTTTTAGTTTTCCCAATTTATACGCCCATGAGTGGAAGTGCCCTATGCTCTCTAAGCTGAGTTTTTTAGATGTTTCAGGACACACCGTACACTTCTCCAGAGTGGCTGTTGGCAATTTACAGCCCGCCCATCAGCGTAGCAAGGCTCCCATTTCTCCATGGCCTGTCCTGCATTTCTGGTTTTGACACTTTATTCAGCATGGCCCTTTTGACCGATGGGAAGCGAGACTTCTTTGTAGCGCTGATTTGCCTTTCCAGGTTGCTTGGTTGGCCAAAAAGGGCGTATGCGTTTTTTCCTGAATATATTCAGGAAAAAACGCATACGCCCTTTTTGGCCAAGGGCATCATTGTCGAGGTTTTGCCGCTTTTCCTGTGCTTTAAAGTCGATTCGAATCTACCTCCTGAAATCGGTTTCCTGCAATTCTGCCTTGCTTTCAAATCCTCTTCGTTGCCTTCCCTCCATATATTTGTGGACGAGAGTTATCATTTCTAACTCTGCATGTTTGTGAATTGCAGTGCCCCTGAGCTCCATTTTTCAACTCGCTTTCTTGGGAGCTGGCCGCAAAAGCGCAGGATTGCTTCAGGCCCTATTCTGGCTCCGGGCGGCAGGCTGAGCCTGTGGTTAATTCTGCTTCCTGATGGGAAAATAGAGTGACCTGTGCCTGTCCCAACACCTAGAGCTAGTCTCTCATTGGTTCCCCCTCTTCCCGTTCATCCTCAGGACAAATTGCAGCGTGTTCGGAACAGGAGGTTAAAGGTGCTGATTCTCCAAGGAGGGAGATTGCTAGTAAAGCGGCTGGAATGGCAAACCGGAGCACAAGGAGATGAGAAATGAGGTGCGTTTTAGAAACCTTTCCCGGTCACACGGTGTACCATCTTCTGGGTTTCTCGTGCATGTTTTCGACGTAGGACGATGCCCTTGAACCTGGAGATTTGGGACCGATGGGATGGGTACCACGCCGTATTACTTTACAGGGTCTGCGTTAGCTCACCCAACCTCACCAAACCTCTCAGCCCCAAGAGTGTCCTCCCTTATGTCTCAATCAGCTGTGGGTCTAGATATGGTCAATCCAGGTGGCATCGCAGCCCCTGAACGAATTTTGTAAGAATTTCTCTCTCTTTCACTGTCTTTGTTTGACGGGTTTTTAAAAGTAATTGATTTTTATAATAGGGTTTAGCTGCTTTGCACTGCTGTGTTTATGCCGCTTTACACCCACTTGACTCACTTACAGAGAGATATCAATACATAGGTTTTAAGATTCTTACTAGTCAGATATATTCTTGGGCGGTGAATAGGGGGCGTTGAGTCCAGTTCACTGAGCAAGGAGTAGGTCTTGTCTATTACATATTGGGTTTATGGAACGGTATCTGAGCTAATTTGAAACCCTTTTTTTATGCATCACCCCACCTCACCTTTCCCATTAAGCAGCCATAGTGTGTTTTCTAAACGTGCGACTCTGTTCTGTTTTGTAATTCAGTTCAAGGGTAGCGGTTTTTACATTCCCTCTGTAAGTGATATCTTATGATAAGTGTCTTTTTCTGTGTGACTTATTTCACTTAGAATCGTCGTACCTAAATCCACTCATCATGCTGCTCCTAGCCTTATGACGTTGATTTCATGGCTGAGTGATATTCCATTGTACATAAGGACCACAACTTCTTTATCCATTCTTCTCTTTCCTGGGATGTTTCAGGTGTAACGAAGTGGAGGTTCTTGTCAACAGAGCAGCCCTAAACTTTGGGGTGCCTGTGTCTTGCTGATTTTTAGTTTTCCCAATTTATACGCCCATGAGTGGAAGTGCCCTATGCTCTCTAAGCTGAGTTTTTTAGATGTTTCAGGACACACCGTACACTTCTCCAGAGTGGCTGTTGGCAATTTACAGCCCGCCCATCAGCGTAGCAAGGCTCCCATTTCTCCATGGCCTGTCCTGCATTTCTGGTTTTGACACTTTATTCAGCATGGCCCTTTTGACCGATGGGAAGCGAGACTTCTTTGTAGCGCTGATTTGCCTTTCCAGGTTGCTTGGTTGGCCAAAAAGGGCGTATGCGTTTTTTCCTGAATATATTCAGGAAAAAACGCATACGCCCTTTTTGGCCAAGGGCATCATTGTCGAGGTTTTGCCGCTTTTCCTGTGCTTTAAAGGCGATTCGAATCTACCTCCTGAAATCGGTTTCCTGCAATTCTGCCTTGCTTTCAAATCCTCTTCGTAGCCTTCCCTCCATATATTTGTGGACGAGAGTTATCATTTCTAACTCTGCAGGTTTGTGAATTGCAGTGCCCCTGAGCTCCATTTTTCAACTGGCTTTCTTGGGAGCTGGCCGCAAAAGCGCAGGATTGCTTCAGGCCCTATTCTGGCTCCGGGCGGCAGGCTGAGCCTGTGGTTAATTCTGCTACCTGATGGGAAAATAGAGTGACCTGTGCCTGTCCCAACACCTAGAGCTAGTCTCTCATTGGTTCCCCCTCTTCCCGTTCATCCTCAGGACAAATTGCAACGTGTACGGAACAGGAGGTTAAAGGCGCTGATTCTCCAAGGAGGGAGATTGCTAGTAAAGCGGCTGGAATGGCGAACCGGAGCACAAGGAGATGAGAAATGAGGTGCGTTTTAGAAACCTTTCCCGGTCACATGGTGTACCATCTTCTGGGTTTCTCGTGCATGTTTTCGATGTAGGAAGATGCCCTTGACACTGGAGATTTGGGACCCATGGGATGGGTACCACGCCGTATTACGTTAAAGGGTCTGCGTTTGCTCACCCAACCTCACCAAACCTCTCAGCCCCAAGAGTGTCCACCCTTATGTCTCAGTCATCTGTGGGTCTAGATATGGTCAATCCAGGTGGCATCGCAGCCCCTGAACGAATTTTGTAAGAATTTCTCTCTCTTTCACTGTCTTTGTTTCACGGGTTTTTAAAAGTAATTGATTTTTATAATAGGGTTTAGCTGCTTTGCACTGCTGTGTTTATGCCGCTTTTCACCCACTTGACTCACTTACAGAGAGATATCAATACATAGGTTTTAAGATTCTTACTAGTCAGATATATTCTTGGGCGGTGAATAGGGGTTGTTGAGTCCAGTTCACTGAGCAAGGAGTAGGTCTTGTCTATTACATATTGGGTTTATGGAACGGTATCTGAGCTAATTTGAAACCCTTGTTTTATGCATCACCCCACCTCACCTTTCCCGTTAAGCAGCCATAGTGTGTTTTCTAAACGTGCGACTCTGTTCTGTTTTGTAATTCAGTTCAAGGGTAGCGGTTTTTACATTCTCTCTGTAAGTGATATCTTATGATAAGTGTCTTTTTCTGTGTGACTTATTTCACTTAGAATCGTCGTACCTAAATCCACTCATCATGCTGCTCCTAGCCTTATGACGTTGATTTCATGGCTGAGTGATATTCCATTGTACATAAGGACCACAACTTCTTTATCCATTCTTCTCTTTCCTGGGATGTTTAAGGTGTAACGAAGTGGAGGTTCTTGTCAACAGAGCAGCTCTAAACTTTGGGGTGCCTGTGTCTTGCTGATTTTTAGTTTTCCCAATTTATACGCCCATGAGTGGAAGTGCCCTATGCTCTCTAAGCTGAGTTTTTTAGATGTTTCAGGACACACCGTACACTTCTCCAGAGTGGCTGTTGGCAATTTACAGCCCGCCCATCAGCGTAGCAAGGCTCCCATTTCTCCATGGCCTGTCCTGCATTTCTGGTTTTGACACTTTATTCAGCATGGCCCTTTTGACCGATGGGAAGCGAGACTTCTTTGTAGCGCTGATTTGCCTTTCCAGGTTGCTTGGTTGGCCAAAAAGGGCGTATGCGTTTTTTCCTGAATATATTCAGGAAAAAACGCATACGCCCTTTTTGGCCAAGGGCATCATTGTCGAGGTTTTGCCGCTTTTCCTGTGCTTTAAAGGCGATTCGAATCTACCTCCTGAAATCGGTTTCCTGCAATTCTGCCTTGCTTTCAAATCCTCTTCGTTGCCTTCCCTCCATATATTTGTGGACGAGAGTTATCATTTCTAACTCTGCATGTTTGTGAATTGCAGTGCCCCTGAGCTCCATTTTTCAACTCGCTTTCTTGGGAGCTGGCCGCAAAAGCGCAGGATTGCTTCAGGCCCTATTCTGGCTCCGGGCGGCAGGCTGAGCCTGTGGTTAATTCTGCTTCCTGATGGGAAAATAGAGTGACCTGTGCCTGTCCCAACACCTAGAGCTAGTCTCTCATTGGTTCCCCCTCTTCCCGTTCATCCTCAGGACAAATTGCAACGTGTTCGGAACAGGAGGTTAAAGGTGCTGATTCTCCAAGGAGGGAGATTGCTAGTAAAGCGGCTGGAATGGCGAACCGGAGCACAAGGAGATGAGAAATGAGGTGCGTTTTAGAAACCTTTCCCGGTCACACGGTGTACCATCTTCTGGGTTTCTCGTGCATGTTTTCGACGTAGGACGATGCCCTTGAACCTGGAGATTTGGGACCGATGGGATGGGTACCACGCCGTATTACTTTACAGGGTCTGCGTTAGCTCACCCAACCTCACCAAACCTCTCAGCCCCAAGAGTGTCCTCCCTTATGTCTCAATCAGCTGTGGGTCTAGATATGGTCAATCCAGGTGGCATCGCAGCCCCTGAACGAATTTTGTAAGAATTTCTCTCTCTTTCACTGTCTTTGTTTGACGGGTTTTTAAAAGTAATTGATTTTTATAATAGGGTTTAGCTGCTTTGCACTGCTGTGTTTATGCCGCTTTACACCCACTTGACTCACTTACAGAGAGATATCAATACATAGATTTTAAGATTCTTACTAGTCAGATATATTCTTGGGCGGTGAATAGGGGGCGTTGAGTCCAGTTCACTGAGCAAGGAGTAGGTCTTGTCTATTACATATTGGGTTTATGGAACGGTATCTGAGCTAATTTGAAACCCTTGTTTTATGCATCACCCCACCTCACCTTTCCCGTTAAGCAGCCATAGTGTGTTTTCTAAACGTGCGACTCTGTTCTGTTTTGTAATTCAGTTCAAGGGTAGCGGTTTTTACATTCCCTCTGTAAGTGATATCTTATGATAAGTGTCTTTTTCTGTGTGACTTATTTCACTTAGAATCGTCGTACCTAAATCCACTCATCATGCTGCTCCTAGCCTTATGACGTTGATTTCATGGCTGAGTGATATTCCATTGTACATAAGGACCACAACTTCTTTATCCATTCTTCTCTTTCCTGGGATGTTTAAGGTGTAACGAAGTGGAGGTTCTTGTCAACAGAGCAGCCCTAAACTTTGGGGTGCCTGTGTCTTGCTGATTTTTAGTTTTCCCAATTTATACGCCCATGAGTGGAAGTGCCCTATGCTCTCTAAGCTGAGTTTTTTAGATGTTTCAGGACACACCGTACACTTCTCCAGAGTGGCTGTTGGCAATTTACAGCCCGCCCATCAGCGTAGCAAGGCTCCCATTTCTCCATGGCCTGTCCTGCATTTCTGGTTTTGACACTTTATTCAGCATGGCCCTTTTGACCGATGGGAAGCGAGACTTCTTTGTAGCGCTGATTTGCCTTTCCAGGTTGCTTGGTTGGCCAAAAAGGGCGTATGCGTTTTTTCCTGAATATATTCAGGAAAAAACGCATACGCCCTTTTTGGCCAAGGGCATCATTGTCGAGGTTTTGCCGCTTTTCCTGTGCTTTAAAGTCGATTCGAATCTACCTCCTGAAATCGGTTTCCTGCAATTCTGCCTTGCTTTCAAATCCTCTTCGTTGCCTTCCCTCCATATATTTGTGGACGAGAGTTATCATTTCTAACTCTGCATGTTTGTGAATTGCAGTGCCCCTGAGCTCCATTTTTCAACTCGCTTTCTTGGGAGCTGGCCGCAAAAGCGCAGGATTGCTTCAGGCCCTATTCTGGCTCCGGGCGGCAGGCTGAGCCTGTGGTTAATTCTGCTTCCTGATGGGAAAATAGAGTGACCTGTGCCTGTCCCAACACCTAGAGCTAGTCTCTCATTGGTTCCCCCTCTTCCCGTTCATCCTCAGGACAAATTGCAACGTGTTCGGAACAGGAGGTTAAAGGTGCTGATTCTCCAAGGAGGGAGATTGCTAGTAAAGCGGCTGGAATGGCGAACCGGAGCACAAGGAGATGAGAAATGAGGTGCGTTTTAGAAACCTTTCCCGGTCACACGGTGTACCATCTTCTGGGTTTCTCGTGCATGTTTTCGACGTAGGACGATGCCCTTGAACCTGGAGATTTGGGACCCATGGGATGGGTACCACGCCGTATTACTTTACAGGGTCTGCGTTAGCTCACCCAACCTCACCAAACCTCTCAGCCCCAAGAGTGTCCTCCCTTATGTCTCAATCAGCTGTGGGTCTAGATATGGTCAATCCAGGTGGCATCGCAGCCCCTGAACGAATTTTGTAAGAATTTCTCTCTCTTTCACTGTCTTTGTTTCACGGGTTTTTAAAAGTAATTGATTTTTATAATAGGGTTTAGCTGCTTTGCACTGCTGTGTTTATGCCGCTTTACACCCACTTGACTCACTTACAGAGAGATATCAATACATAGGTTTTAAGATTCTTACTAGTCAGATATATTCTTGGGCGGTGAATAGGGGGCGTTGAGTCCAGTTCACTGAGCAAGGAGTAGGTCTTGTCTATTACATATTGGGTTTATGGAACGGTATCTGAGCTAATTTGAAACCCTTGTTTTATGCATCACCCCACCTCACCTTTCCCGTTAAGCAGCCATAGTGTGTTTTCTAAACGTGCGACTCTGTTCTGTTTTGTAATTCAGTTCAAGGGTAGCGGTTTTTACATTCCCTCTGTAAGTGATATCTTATGATAAGTGTCTTTTTCTGTGTGACTTATTTCACTTAGAATCGTCGTACCTAAATCCACTCATCATGCTGCTCCTAGCCTTATGACGTTGATTTCATGGCTGAGTGATATTCCATTGTACATAAGGACCACAACTTCTTTATCCATTCTTCTCTTTCCTGGGATGTTTAAGGTGTAACGAAGTGGAGGTTCTTGTCAACAGAGCAGCCCTAAACTTTGGGGTGCCTGTGTCTTGCTGATTTTTAGTTTTCCCAATTTATACGCCCATGAGTGGAAGTGCCCTATGCTCTCTAAGCTGAGTTTTTTAGATGTTTCAGGACACACCGTACACTTCTCCAGAGTGGCTGTTGGCAATTTACAGCCCGCCCATCAGCGTAGCAAGGCTCCCATTTCTCCATGGCCTGTCCTGCATTTCTGGTTTTGACACTTTATTCAGCATGGCCCTTTTGACCGATGGGAAGCGAGACTTCTTTGTAGCGCTGATTTGCCTTTGCAGGTTGCTTGGTTGGCCAAAAAGGGCGTATGCGTTTTTTCCTGAATATATTCAGGAAAAAATGCATACGCCCTTTTTGGCCAAGGGCATCATTGTCGAGGTTTTGCCGCTTTTCCTGTGCTTTAAAGGCGATTCGAATCTACCTCCTGAAATCGGTTTCCTGCAATTCTGCCTTGCTTTCAAATCCTCTTCGTTGCCTTCCCTCCATATATTTGTGGACGAGAGTTATCATTTCTAACTCTGCATGTTTGTGAATTGCAGTGCCCCTGAGCTCCATTTTTCAACTCGCTTTCTTGGGAGCTGGCCGCAAAAGCACAGGATTGCTTCAGGCCCTATTCTGGCTCCGGGCGGCAGGCTGAACCTGTGGTTAATTCTGCTTCCTGATGGGAAAATAGAGTGACCTGTGCCTGTCCCAACACCTAGAGCTAGTCTCTCATTGGTTCCCCCTCTTCCCGTTCATCCTCAGGACAAATTGCAACGTGTTCGGAACAGGAGGTTAAAGGTGCTGATTCTCCAAGGAGGGAGATTGCTAGTAAAGCGGCTGGAATGGCGAACCGGAGCACAAGGAGATGAGAAATGAGGTGCGTTTTAGAAACCTTTCCCGGTCACACGGTGTACCATTTTCTGGGTTTCTCGTGCATGTTTTTGACGTAGGACGATGCCCTTGAACCTGGAGATTTGGGACCGATGGGATGGGTACCACGCCGTATTACTTTACAGGGTCTGCGTTAGCTCACCCAACCTCACCAAACCTCTCAGCCCCAAGAGTGTCCTCCCTTATGTCTCAATCAGCTGTGGGTCTAGATATGGTCAATCCAGGTGGCATCGCAGCCCCTGAACGAATTTTGTAAGAATTTCTCTCTCTTTCACTGTCTTTGTTTGACGGGTTTTTAAAAGTAATTGATTTTTATAATAGGGTTTAGCTGCTTTGCACTGCTGTGTTTATGCCGCTTTACACCCACTTGACTCACTTACAGAGAGATATCAATACATAGGTTTTAAGATTCTTACTAGTCAGATATATTCTTGGGCGGTGAATAGGGGGCGTTGAGTCCAGTTCACTGAGCAAGGAGTAGGTCTTGTCTATTACATATTGGGTTTATGGAACGGTATCTGAGCTAATTTGAAACCCTTGTTTTATGCATCACCCCACCTCACCTTTCCCGTTAAGCAGCCATAGTGTGTTTTCTAAACGTGCGACTCTGTTCTGTTTTGTAATTCAGTTCAAGGGTAGCGGTTTTTACATTCCCTCTGTAAGTGATATCTTATGATAAGTGTCTTTTTCTGTGTGACTTATTTCACTTAGAATCGTCGTACCTAAATCCACTCATCATGCTGCTCCTAGCCTTATGACGTTGATTTCATGGCTCAGTGATATTCCATTGTACATAAGGACCACAACTTCTTTATCCATTCTTCTCTTTCCTGGGATGTTTAAGGTGTAACGAAGTGGAGGTTCTTGTCAACAGAGCAGCCCTAAACTTTGGGGTGCCTGTGTCTTGCTGATTTTTAGTTTTCCCAATTTATACGCCCATGAGTGGAAGTGCCCTATGCTCTCTAAGCTGAGTTTTTTAGATGTTTCAGGACACACCGTACACTTCTCCAGAGTGGCTGTTGGCAATTTACAGCCCGCCCATCAGCGTAGCAAGGCTCCCATTTCTCCATGGCCTGTCCTGCATTTCTGGTTTTGACACTTTATTCAGCATGGCCCTTTTGACCGATGGGAAGCGAGACTTCTTTGTAGCGCTGATTTGCCTTTCCAGGTTGCTTGGTTGGCCAAAAAGGGCGTATGCGTTTTTTCCTGAATATATTCAGGAAAAAACGCATACGCCCTTTTTGGCCAAGGGCATCATTGTCGAGGTTTTGCCGCTTTTCCTGTGCTTTAAAGGCGATTCGAATCTACCTCCTGAAATCGGTTTCCTGCAATTCTGCCTTGCTTTCAAATCCTCTTCGTAGTCTTCCCTCCATATATTTGTGGACGAGAGTTATCATTTCTAACTCTGCAGGTTTGTGAATTGCAGTGCCCCTGAGCTCCATTTTTCAACTGGCTTTCTTGGGAGCTGGCCGCAAAAGCGCAGGATTGCTTCAGGCCCTATTCTGGCTCCGGGCGGCAGGCTGAGCCTGTGGTTAATTCTGCTACCTGATGGGAAAATAGAGTGACCTGTGCCTGTCCCAACACCTAGAGCTAGTCTCTCATTGGTTCCCCCTCTTCCCGTTCATCCTCAGGACAAATTGCAACGTGTACGGAACAGGAGGTTAAAGGCGCTGATTCTCCAAGGAGGGAGATTGCTAGTAAAGCGGCTGGAATGGCGAACCGGAGCACAAGGAGATGAGAAATGAGGTGCGTTTTAGAAACCTTTCCCGGTCACACGGTGTACCATCTTCTGGGTTTCTCGTGCATGTTTTCGATGTAGGAAGATGCCCTTGACACTGGAGATTTGGGACCCATGGGATGGGTACCACGCCGTATTACGTTAAAGGGTCTGCGTTTGCTCACCCAACCTCACCAAACCTCTCAGCCCCAAGAGTGTCCACCCTTATGTCTCAGTCATCTGTGGGTCTAGATATGGTCAATCCAGGTGGCATCGCAGCCCCTGAACGAATTTTGTAAGAATTTCTCTCTCTTTCACTGTCTTTGTTTGACGGGTTTTTAAAAGTAATTGATTTTTATAATAGGGTTTAGCTGCTTTGCACTGCTGTGTTTATGCCGCTTTACACCCACTTGACTCACTTACAGAGAGATATCAATACATAGGTTTTAAGATTCTTACTAGTCAGATATATTCTTGGGCGGTGAATAGGGGGCGTTGAGTCCAGTTCACTGAGCAAGGAGTAGGTCTTGTCTATTACATATTGGGTTTATGGAACGGTATCTGAGCTAATTTGAAACCCTTGTTTTATGCATCACCCCACCTCACCTTTCCCGTTAAGCAGCCATAGTGTGTTTTCTAAACGTGCGACTCTGTTCTGTTTTGTAATTCAGTTCAAGGGTAGCGGTTTTTACATTCCCTCTGTAAGTGATATCTTATGATAAGTGTCTTTTTCTGTGTGACTTATTTCACTTAGAATCGTCGTACCTAAATCCACTCATCATGCTGCTCCTAGCCTTATGACGTTGATTTCATGGCTGAGTGATATTCCATTGTACATAAGGACCACAACTTCTTTATCCATTCTTCTCTTTCCTGGGATGTTTAAGGTGTAACGAAGTGGAGGTTCTTATCAACAGAGCAGCCCTAAACTTTGGGGTGTCTGTGTCTTGCTGATTTTTAGTTTTCCCAATTTATACGCCCATGAGTGGAAGTGCCCTATGCTCTCTAAGCTGAGTTTTTTAGATGTTTCAGGACACACCGTACACTTCTCCAGAGTGGCTGTTGGCAATTTACAGCCCGCCCATCAGCGTAGCAAGGCTCCCATTTCTCCATGGCCTGTCCTGCATTTCTGGTTTTGACACTTTATTCAGCATGGCCCTTTTGACCGATGGGAAGCGAGACTTCTTTGTAGCGCTGATTTGCCTTTCCAGGTTGCTTGGTTGGCCAAAAAGGGCGTATGCGTTTTTTCCTGAATATATTCAGGAAAAAACGCATACGCCCTTTTTGGCCAAGGGCATCATTGTCGAGGTTTTGCCGCTTTTCCTGTGCTTTAAAGGCGATTCGAATCTACCTCCTGAAATCGGTTTCCTGCAATTCTGCCTTGCTTTCAAATCCTCTTCGTAGCCTTCCCTCCATATATTTGTGGACGAGAGTTATCATTTCTAACTCTGCAGGTTTGTGAATTGCAGTGCCCCTGAGCTCCATTTTTCAACTCGCTTTCTTGGGAGCTGGCCGCAAAAGCGCAGGATTGCTTCAGGCCCTATTCTGGCTCCGGGCGGCAGGCTGAGCCTGTGGTTAATTCTGCTTCCTGATGGGAAAATAGAGTGACCTGTGCCTGTCCCAACACCTAGAGCTAGTCTCTCATTGGTTCCCCCTCTTCCCGTTCATCCTCAGGACAAATTGCAACGTGTTCGGAACAGGAGGTTAAAGGTGCTGATTCTCCAAGGAGGGAGATTGCTAGTAAAGCGGCTGGAATGGCGAACCGGAGCACAAGGAGATGAGAAATGAGGTGCGTTTTAGAAACCTTTTCCGGTCACACGGTGTACCATCTTCTGGGTTTCTCGTGCATGTTTTTGACGTAGGAAGATGCCCTTGAACCTGGAGATTTGGGACCCATGGGATGGGTACCACGCCGTATTACTTTACAGGGTCTGCGTTAGCTCACCCAACCTCACCAAACCTCTCAGCCCCAAGAGTGTCCTCCCTTATGTCTCAATCAGCTGTGGGTCTAGATATGGTCAATCCAGGTGGCATCGCAGCCCCTGAACGAATTTTGTAAGAATTTCTCTCTCTTTCACTGTCTTTGTTTGACGGGTTTTTAAAAGTAATTGATTTTTATAATAGGGTTTAGCTGCTTTGCACTGCTGTGTTTATGCCGCTCTACACCCACTTGACTCACTTACAGAGAGATATCAATACATAGGTTTTAAGATTCTTACTAGTCAGATATATTCTTGGGCGGTGAATAGGGGGCGTTGAGTCCAGTTCACTGAGCAAGGAGTAGGTCTTGTCTATTACATATTGGGTTTATGGAACGGTATCTGAGCTAATTTGAAACCCTTGTTTTATGCATCACCCCACCTCACCTTTCCCGTTAAGCAGCCATAGTGTGTTTTCTAAACGTGCGACTCTGTTCTGTTTTGTAATTCAGTTCAAGGGTAGCGGTTTTTACATTCCCTCTGTAAGTGATATCTTATGATAAGTGTCTTTTTCTGTGTGACTTATTTCACTTAGAATCGTCGTACCTAAATCCACTCATCATGCTGCTCCTAGCCTTATGACGTTGATTTCATGGCTGAGTGATATTCCATTGTACATAAGGACCACAACTTCTTTATCCATTCTTCTCTTTCCTGGGATGTTTAAGGTGTAACGAAGTGGAGGTTCTTATCAACAGAGCAGCCCTAAACTTTGGGGTGTCTGTGTCTTGCTGATTTTTAGTTTTCCCAATTTATACGCCCATGAGTGGAAGTGCCCTATGCTCTCTAAGCTGAGTTTTTTAGATGTTTCAGGACACACCGTACACTTCTCCAGAGTGGCTGTTGGCAATTTACAGCCCGCCCATCAGCGTAGCAAGGCTCCCATTTCTCCATGGCCTGTCCTGCATTTCTGGTTTTGACACTTTATTCAGCATGGCCCTTTTGACCGATGGGAAGCGAGACTTCTTTGTAGCGCTGATTTGCCTTTCCAGGTTGCTTGGTTGGCCAAAAAGGGCGTATGCGTTTTTTCCTGAATATATTCAGGAAAAAACGCATACGCCCTTTTTGGCCAAGGGCATCATTGTCGAGGTTTTGCCGCTTTTCCTGTGCTTTAAAGGCGATTCGAATCTACCTCCTGAAATCGGTTTCCTGCAATTCTGCCTTGCTTTCAAATCCTCTTCGTAGCCTTCCCTCCATATATTTGTGGACGAGAGTTATCATTTCTAACTCTGCAGGTTTGTGAATTGCAGTGCCCCTGAGCTCCATTTTTCAACTCGCTTTCTTGGGAGCTGGCCACAAAAGCGCAGGATTGCTTCAGGCCCTATTCTGGCTCCGGGCGGCAGGCTGAGCCTGTGGTTAATTCTGCTACCTGATGGGAAAATAGAGTGACCTGTGCCTGTCCCAACACCTAGAGCTAGTCTCTCATTGGTTCCCCCTCTTCCCGTTCATCCTCAGGACAAATTGCAACGTGTACGGAACAGGAGGTTAAAGGCGCTGATTCTCCAAGGAGGGAGATTGCTAGTAAAGCGGCTGGAATGGCGAACCGGAGCACAAGGAGATGAGAAATGAGGTGCGTTTTAGAAACCTTTCCCGGTCACACGGTGTACCATCTTCTGGGTTTCTCGTGCATGTTTTCAACGTAGGAAGATGCCCTTGACCCTGGAGATTTGGGACCCATGGGATGGGTACCACGCCGTATTACTTTACAGGGTCTGTGTTAGATCACCCAACCTCACCAAACCTCTCAGCCCCAAGAGTGTCCACCCTTATGTCTCAATCAGCTGTGGGTCTAGATATGGTCAATCCAGGTGGCATCGCAGCCCCTGAACGAATTTTGTAAGAATTTCTCTCTCTTTCACTGTCTTTGTTTCACGGGTTTTTAAAAGTAATTGATTTTTATAATAGGGTTTAGCTGCTTTGCACTGCTGTGTTTATGCCGCTTTTCACCCACTTGACTCACTTACAGAGAGATATCAATACATAGGTTTTAAGATTCTTACTAGTCAGATATATTCTTGGGCGGTGAATAGGGGGCGTTGAGTCCAGTTCACTGAGCAAGGAGTAGGTCTTGTCTATTACATATTGGGTTTATGGAACGGTATCTGAGCTAATTTGAAACCCTTGTTTTATGCATCACCCCACCTCACCTTTCCCGTTAAGCAGCCATAGTGTGTTTTCTAAACGTGCGACTCTGTTCTGTTTTGTAATTCAGTTCAAGGGTAGCGGTTTTTACATTCTCTCTGTAAGTGATACCTTATGATAAGTGTCTTTTTCTGTGTGACTTATTTCACTTAGAATCGTCGTACCTAAATCCACTCATCATGCTGCTCCTAGCCTTATGACGTTGATTTCATGGCTGAGTGATATTCCATTGTACATAAGGACCACAACTTCTTTATCCATTCTTCTCTTTCCTGGGATGTTTAAGGTGTAACGAAGTGGAGGTTCTTGTCAACAGAGCAGCCCTAAACTTTGGAGTGCCTGTGTCTTGCTGATTTTTAGTTTTCCCAATTTATACGCCCATGAGTGGAAGTGCCCTATGCTCTCTAAGCTGAGTTTTTTAGATGTTTCAGGACACACCGTACACTTCTCCAGAGTGGCTGTTGGCAATTTACAGCCCGCCCATCAGCGTAGCAAGGCTCCCATTTCTCCATGGCCTGTCCTGCATTTCTGGTTTTGACACTTTATTCAGCATGGCCCTTTTGACCGATGGGAAGCGAGACTTCTTTGTAGCGCTGATTTGCCTTTCCAGGTTGCTTGGTTGGCCAAAAAGGGCGTATGCGTTTTTTCCTGAATATATTCAGGAAAAAACGCATACGCCCTTTTTGGCCAAGGGCATCATTGTCGAGGTTTTGCCGCTTTTCCTGTGCTTTAAAGGCGATTCGAATCTACCTCCTGAAATCTGTTTCCTGCAATTCTGCCTTGCTTTCAAATCCTCATCGTTGCCTTCCTTCCATATATTTGTGGACGAGAGTTATCATTTCTACCTCTGCAGGTTTGTGAATTGCAGTGCCCCTGAGCTCCATTTTTTAACTCGTTTTCTTGGGAGCTGGCCGCAAAAGCGCAGGATTGCTTCAGGCCCTATTCTGGCTCCGGGCGGCAGGCTGAGCCTGTCGTTAATTCTTCTTCCTGATGGGAAAATAGAGTGACTTGTGCCTGTCCCAAAACCTAGAGCTAGTCTCTCATTGGTTCCCCCTCTTCCCGTTCATCCTCAGGACAAATTGCAACCTGTACGGAACAGGAGGTTAAAGGTGCTGATTCTCCCAGGAGGGAGATTGCTAGTAAAGCGGCTGGAATGGCGAACCGGAGCACAAGGAGATGAGAAATGAGGTGCGTTTTAGAAACCTTTCCCGGTCACACGGTGTACCATCTTCTGGGTTTCTCGTGCATGTTTTCGATGTAGGAAGATGCCCTTGAACCTGGAGATTTGGGACCCATGGGATGGGTACCACGCCGTATTACTTTAAAGGGTCTGCGTTTGCTCACCCAACCTCACCAAACCTCTCAGCCCCAAGAGTGTCCACCCTTATGTCTCAGTCATCTGTGGGTCTAGATATGGTCAATCCAGGTGGCATCGCAGCCCCTGAACGAATTTTGTAAGAATTTCTCTCTCTTTCACTGTCTTTGTTTCACGGGTTTTTAAAAGTAATTGATTTTTATAATGGGGTTTAGCTGCTTTGCACTGCTGTGTTTATGCCGCTTTACACCTACTTGACTCACTTACAGAGAGATATCAATACATAGGTTTTAAGATTCTTACTAGTCAGATATATTCTTGGGCGGTGAATAGGGGTTGTTGAGTCCAGTTCACTGAGCAAGGAGTAGGTCTTGTCTATTACATATTGGGTTTATGGAACGGTATCTGAGCTAATTTGAAACCCTTGTTTTATGCATCACCCCACCTCACCTTTCCCGTTAAGCAGCCATAGTGTGTTTTCTAAACGTGCGACTCTGTTCTGTTTTGTAATTCAGTTCAAGGGTAGCGGTTTTTACATTCCCTCTGTAAGTGATATCTTATGATAAGTGTCTTTTTCTGTGTGACTTATTTCACTTAGAATCGTCGTACCTAAATCCACTCATCATGCTGCTCCTAGCCTTATGACGTTGATTTCATGGCTGAGTGATATTCCATTGTACATAAGGACCACAACTTCTTTATCCATTCTTCTCTTTCCTGGGATGTTTCAGGTGTAACGAAGTGGAGGTTCTTGTCAACAGAGCAGCCCTAAACTTTGGGGTGCCTGTGTCTTGCTGATTTTTAGTTTTCCCAATTTATACGCCCATGAGTGGAAGTGCCCTATGCTCTCTAAGCTGAGTTTTTTAGATGTTTCAGGACACACCGTACACTTCTCCAGAGTGGCTGTTGGCAATTTACAGCCCGCCCATCAGCGTAGCAAGGCTCCCATTTCTCCATGGCCTGTCCTGCATTTCTGGTTTTGACATTTTATTCAGCATGGCCCTTTTGACCGATGGGAAGCGAGACTTCTTTGTAGCGCTGATTTGCCTTTCCAGGTTGCTTGGTTGGCCAAAAAGGGCGTATGCGTTTTTTCCTGAATATATTCAGGAAAAAACGCATACGCCCTTTTTGGCCAAGGGCATCATTGTCGAGGTTTTGCCGCTTTTCCTGTGCTTTAAAGGCGATTCGAATCTACCTCCTGAAATCTGTTTCCTGCAATTCTGCCTTGCTTTCAAATCCTCTTCGTAGCCTTCCCTCCATATATTTGTGGACGAGAGTTATCATTTCTAACTCTGCAGGTTTGTGAATTGCAGTGCCCCTGAGCTCCATTTTTCAACTCGCTTTCTTGGGAGCTGGCCGCAAAAGCGCAGGATTGCTTCAGGCCCTATTCTGGCTCCGGGCGGCAGGCTGAGCCTGTGTTTAATTCTGCTACCTGATGGGAAAATAGAGTGACCTGTGCCTGTCCCAACACCTAGAGCTAGTCTCTCATTGGTTCCCCCTCTTCCCGTTCATCCTCAGGACAAATTGCAACGTGTACGGAACAGGAGGTTAAAGGTGCTGATTCTCCCAGGAGGGAGATTGCTAGTAAAGCGGCTGGAATGGCGAACCGGAGCACAAGGAGATGAGAAATGAGGTGCGTTTTAGAAACCTTTCCCGGTCACACGGTGTACCATCTTCTGGGTTGCTCGTGCATGTTTTCGACGTAGGAAGATGCCCTTGAACCTGGAGATTTGGGACCCATGGGATGGGTACCACGCCGTATTACTTTAAAGGGTCTGCGTTAGCTCACCCAACCTCACCAAACCTCTCAGCCCCAAGAGTGTCCACCCTTATGTCTCAATCAGCTGTGGTTCTAGATATGGTCAATCCAGGTGGCATCGCAGCCCCTGAACGAATTTTGTAAGAATTTATCTCTCTTTCACTGTCTTTGTTTGACGGGTTTTTAAAAGTAATTGATTTTTATAATGGGGTTTAGCTGCTTTGCACTGCTGTGTTTATGCCGCTTTACACCCACTTGACTCACTTACAGAGAGATATCAATACATAGGTTTTAAGATTCTTACTAGTCAGATATATTCTTGGGCGGTGAATAGGGGGCGTTGAGTCCAGTTCACTGAGCAAGGAGTAGGTCTTGTCTATTACATATTGGGTTTATGGAACGGTATCTGAGCTAATTTGAAACCCTTGTTTTATGCATCACCCCACCTCACCTTTCCCGTTAAGCAGCCATAGTGTGTTTTCTAAACGTGCGACTCTGTTCTGTTTTGTAATTCAGTTCAAGGGTAGCGGTTTTTACATTCTCTCTGTAAGTGATATCTTATGATAAGTGTCTTTTTCTGTGTGACTTATTTCACTTAGAATCGTCGTACCTAAATCCACTCATCATGCTGCTCCTAGCCTTATGACGTTGAGTTCATGGCTGAGTGATATTCCATTGTACATAAGGACCACAACTTCTTTATCCATTCTTCTCTTTCCTGGGATGTTTAAGGTGTAACGAAGTGGAGGTTCTTGTCAACAGAGCAGCCCTAAACTTTGGGGTGCCTGTGTCTTGCTGATTTTTAGTTTTCCCAATTTATACGCCCATGAGTGGAAGTGCCCTATGCTCTCTAAGCTGAGTTTTTTAGATGTTTCAGGACACACCGTACACTTCTCCAGAGTGGCTGTTGGCAATTTACAGCCCACCCATTAGCGTAGCAAGGCTCCCATTTCTCCATGGCCTGTCCTGCATTTCTGGTTTTGACACTTTATTCAGCATGGCCCTTTTGACCGATGGGAAGCAAGACTTCTTTGTAGCGCTGATTTGCCTTTCCAGGTTGCTTGGTTGGCCAAAAAGGGCGTATGCGTTTTTTCCTGAATATATTCAGGAAAAAACGCATACGCCCTTTTTGGCCAAGGGCATCATTGTCGAGGTTTTGCCGCTTTTCCTGTGCTTTAAAGGCGATTCGAATCTACCTCCTGAAATCTGTTTCCTGCAATTCTACCTTGCTTTCCAATCCTCTTCGTAGCCTTCCCTCCATATATTTGTGGACGAGAGTTATCATTTCTAACTCTGCAGGTTTGTGAATTGCAGTGCCCCTGAGCTCCATTTTTCAACTCGCTTTCTTGGGAGCTGGCCGCAAAAGCGCAGGATTGCTTCAGGCCCTATTCTGGCTCCGGGCGGCAGGCTGAGCCTGTGGTTAATTCTTCTTCCTGATGGGAAAATAGAGTGACCTGTGCCTGTCCCAGCACCTAGAGCTAGTCTCTCATTGGTTCCCCCTCTTCCCGTTCATCCTCAGGACAAATTGCAACGTGTACGGAACAGGAGGTTAAAGGTGCTGATTCTCCCAGGAGGGAGATTGCTAGTAAAGCGGCTGGAATGGCGAACCGGAGCACAAGGAGATGAGAAATGAGGTGCGTTTTAGAAACCTTTCCCGGTCACACGGTGTACCATCTTCTGGGTTGCTCGTGCATGTTTTCGACGTAGGAAGATGCCCTTGAACCTGGAGATTTGGGACCCATGGGATGGGTACCACGCCGTATTACTTTAAAGGGTCTGCGTTAGCTCACCCAACCTCACCAAACCTCTCAGCCCCAAGAGTGTCCACCCTTATGTCTCAATCAGCTGTGGTTCTAGATATGGTCAATCCAGGTGGCATCGCAGCCCCTGAACGAATTTTGTAAGAATTTATCTCTCTTTCACTGTCTTTGTTTGACGGGTTTTTAAAAGTAATTGATTTTTATAATGGGGTTTAGCTGCTTTGCACTGCTGTGTTTATGCCGCTTTACACCCACTTGACTCACTTACAGAGAGATATCAATACATAGGTTTTAAGATTCTTACTAGTCAGATATATTCTTGGGCGGTGAATAGGGGGCGTTGAGTCCAGTTCACTGAGCAAGGAGTAGGTCTTGTCTATTACATATTGGGTTTATGGAACGGTATCTGAGCTAATTTGAAACCCTTGTTTTATGCATCACCCCACCTCACCTTTCCCGTTAAGCAGCCATAGTGTGTTTTCTAAACGTGCGACTCTGTTCTGTTTTGTAATTCAGTTCAAGGGTAGCGGTTTTTACATTCCCTCTGTAAGTGATATCTTATGATAAGTGTCTTTTTCTGTGTGAGTTATTTCACTTAGAATCGTCGTACCTAAATCCACTCATCATGCTGCTCCTAGCCTTATGACGTTGATTTCATGGCTGAGTGATATTCCATTGTACATAAGGACCACAACTTCTTTATCCATTCTTCTCTTTCCTGGGATGTTTAAGGTGTAACGAAGTGGAGGTTCTTGTCAACAGAGCAGCCCTAAACTTTGGGGTGCCTGTGTCTTGCTGATTTTTAGTTTTCCCAATTTATACGCCCATGAGTGGAAGTGCCCTATGCTCTCTAAGCTGAGTTTTTTAGATGTTTCAGGACACACCGTACACTTCTCCAGAGTGGCTGTTGGCAATTTACAGCCCGCCCATCAGCGTAGCAAGGCTCCCATTTCTCCATGGCCTGTCCTGCATTTCTGGTTTTGACACTTTATTCAGCATGGCCCTTTTGACCGATGGGAAGCGAGACTTCTTTGTAGCGCTGATTTGCCTTTCCAGGTTGCTTGGTTGGCCAAAAAGGGCGTATGCGTTTTTTCCTGAATATATTCAGGAAAAAACGCATACGCCCTTTTTGGCCAAGGGCATCATTGTCGAGGTTTTGCCGCTTTTCCTGTGCTTTAAAGGCGATTCGAATCTACCTCCTGAAATCGGTTTCCTGCAATTCTGCCTTGCTTTCAAATCCTCATCGTTGCCTTCCTTCCATATATTTGTGGACGAGAGTTATCATTTCTACCTCTGCAGGTTTGTGAATTGCAGTGCCCCTGAGCTCCATTTTTTAACTCGTTTTCTTGGGAGCTGGCCGCAAAAGCGCAGGATTGCTTCAGGCCCTATTCTGGCTCCGGGCGGCAGGCTGAGCCTGTCGTTAATTCTTCTTCCTGATGGGAAAATAGAGTGACTTGTGCCTGTCCCAAAACCTAGAGCTAGTCTCTCATTGGTTCCCCCTCTTCCCGTTCATCCTCAGGACAAATTGCAACCTGTACGGAACAGGAGGTTAAAGGTGCTGATTCTCCAAGGAGGGAGATTGCTAGTAAAGCGGCTGGAATGGCGAACCGGAGCACAAGGAGATGAGAAATGAGGTGCGTTTTAGAAACCTTTCCCGGTCACACGGTGTACCATCTTCTGGGTTTCTCGTGCATGTTTTCGATGTAGGAAGGTGCCCTTGAACCTGGAGATTTGGGACCCATGGGATGGGTACCACGCCGTATTACTTTAAAGGGTCTGCGTTTGCTCACCCAACCTCACCAAACCTCTCAGCCCCAAGAGTGTCCACCCTTATGTCTCAGTCATCTGTGGGTCTAGATATGGTCAATCCAGGTGGCATCGCAGCCCCTGAACTAATTTTGTAAGAATTTCTCTCTCTTTCACTGTCTTTGTTTCACGGGTTTTTAAAAGTAATTGATTTTTATAATGGGGTTTAGCTGCTTTGCACTGCTGTGTTTATGCCGCTTTACACCTACTTGACTCACTTACAGAGAGATATCAATACATAGGTTTTAAGATTCTTACTAGTCAGATATATTCTTGGGCGGTGAATAGGGGTTGTTGAGTCCAGTTCACTGAGCAAGGAGTAGGTCTTGTCTATTACATATTGGGTTTATGGAACGGTATCTGAGCTAATTTGAAACCCTTGTTTTATGCATCACCCCACCTCACCTTTCCCGTTAAGCAGCCATAGTGTGTTTTCTAAACGTGCGACTCTGTTCTGTTTTGTAATTCAGTTCAAGGGTAGCGGTTTTTACATTCCCTCTGTAAGTGATATCTTATGATAAGTGTCTTTTTCTGTGTGACTTATTTCACTTAGAATCGTCGTACCTAAATCCACTCATCATGCTGCTCCTAGCCTTATGACGTTGATTTCATGGCTGAGTGATATTCCATTGTACATAAGGACCACAACTTCTTTATCCATTCTTCTCTTTCCTGGGATGTTTCAGGTGTAACGAAGTGGAGGTTCTTGTCAACAGAGCAGCCCTAAACTTTGGGGTGCCTGTGTCTTGCTGATTTTTAGTTTTCCCAATTTATACGCCCATGAGTGGAAGTGCCCTATGCTCTCTAAGCTGAGTTTTTTAGATGTTTCAGGACACACCGTACACTTCTCCAGAGTGGCTGTTGGCAATTTACAGCCCGCCCATCAGCGTAGCAAGGCTCCCATTTCTCCATGGCCTGTCCTGCATTTCTGGTTTTGACACTTTATTCAGCATGGCCCTTTTGACCGATGGGAAGCGAGACTTCTTTGTAGCGCTGATTTGCCTTTCCAGGTTGCTTGGTTGGCCAAAAAGGGCGTATGCGTTTTTTCCTGAATATATTCAGGAAAAAACGCATACGCCCTTTTTGGCCAAGGGCATCATTGTCGAGGTTTTGCCGCTTTTCCTGTGCTTTAAAGGTGATTCGAATCTACCTCCTGAAATCGGTTTCCTGCAATTCTGCCTTGCTTTCAAATCCTCTTCGTAGCCTTCCCTCCATATATTTGTGGACGAGAGTTATCATTTCTACCTTTGCAGGTTTGTGAATTGCAGTGCCCCTGAGCTCCATTTTTCAACTCGCTTTCTTGGGAGCTGGCCGCAAAAGCGCAGGATTGCTTCAGGCCCTATTCTGGCTCCGGGCGGCAGGCTGAGCCTGTGGTTAATTCTGCTACCTGATGGGAAAATAGAGTGACCTCTGCCTGTCCCAACACCTAGAGCTAGTCTCTCATTGGTTCCCCCTCTTCCCGTTCATCCTCAGGACAAATTGCAACGTGTACGGAACAGGAGGTTAAAGGCGCTGATTCTCCAAGGAGGGAGATTGCTAGTAAAGAGGCTGGAATGGCGAACCGGAGCACAAGGAGATGAGAAATGAGGTGCGTTTTAGAAACCTTTCCCGGTCACACGGTGTACCATCTTCTGGGTTTCTCGTGCATGTTTTCGACGTAGGAAGATGCCCTTGACCCTGGAGATTTGGGACCCATGGGATGGGTACCACGCCGTATTACTTTACAGGGTCTGCGTTAGCTCACCCAACCTCACCAAACCTCTCAGCCCCAAGAGTGTCCACCCTTATGTCTCAGTCATCTGTGGGTCTAGATATGGTCAATCCAGGTGGCATCGCAGCCCCTGAACGAATTTTGTAAGAATTTCTCTCTCTTTCTCTGTCTTTGTTTCACGGGTTTTTAAAACTAATTGATTTTTATAATAGGGTTTAGCTGCTTGGCACTGCTGTGTTTATGCCGCTTTTCACCCACTTGACTCACTTACAGAGAGATATCAATACATAGGTTTTAAGATTCTTACTAGTCAGATATATTCTTGGGCGGTGAATAGGGGGCGTTGAGTCCAGTTCACTGAGCAAGGAGTAGGTCTTGTCTATTACATATTGGGTTTATGGAACGGTATCTGAGCTAATTTGAAACCCTTGTTTTATGCATCACCCCACCTCACCTTTCCCGTTAAGCAGCCATAGTGTGTTTTCTAAACGTGCGACTCTGTTCTGTTTTGTAATTCAGTTCAAGGGTAGCGGTTTTTACATTCTCTCTGTAAGTGATATCTTATGATAAGTGTCTTTTTCTGTGTGACTTATTTCACTTAGAATCGTCGTACCTAAATCCACTCATCATGCTGCTCCTAGCCTTATGACGTTGATTTCATGGCTGAGTGATATTCCATTGTACATAAGGACCACAACTTCTTTATCCATTCTTCTCTTTCCTGGGATGTTTCAGGTGTAACGAAGTGGAGGTTCTTGTCAACAGAGCAGCCCTAAACTTTGGGGTGCCTGTGTCTTGCTGATTTTTAGTTTTCCCAATTTATACGCCCATGAGTGGAAGTGCCCTATGCTCTCTAAGCTGAGTTTTTTAGATGTTTCAGGACACACCGTACACTTCTCCAGAGTGGCTGTTGGCAATTTACAGCCCGCCCATCAGCGTAGCAAGGCTCCCATTTCTCCATGGCCTGTCCTGCATTTCTGGTTTTGACACTTTATTCAGCATGGCCCTTTTGACCGATGGGAAGCGAGACTTCTTTGTAGCGCTGATTTGCCTTTCCAGGTTGCTTGGTTGGCCAAAAAGGGCGTATGCGTTTTTTCCTGAATATATTCAGGAAAAAACGCATACGCCCTTTTTGGCCAAGGGCATCATTGTCGAGGTTTTGCCGCTTTTCCTGTGCTTTAAAGGCGATTCGAATCTACCTCCTGAAATCTGTTTCCTGCAATTCTGCCTTGCTTTCAAATCCTCTTCGTAGCCTTCCCTCCATATATTTGTGGACGAGAGTTATCATTTCTAACTCTGCAGGTTTGTGAATTGCAGTGCCCCTGAGCTCCATTTTTCAACTCGCTTTCTTGGGAGCTGGCCGCAAAAGCGCAGGATTGCTTCAGGCCCTATTCTGGCTCCGGGCGGCAGGCTGAGCCTGTGGTTAATTCTGCTTCCTGATGGGAAAATAGAGTGACCTGTGCCTGTCCCAACACCTAGAGCTAGTCTCTCATTGGTTCCCCCTCTTCCCGTTCATCCTCAGGACAAATTGCAACGTGTTCGGAACAGGAGGTTAAAGGTGCTGATTCTCCCAGGAGGGAGATTGCTAGTAAAGCGGCTGGAATGGCGAACCGGAGCACAAGGAGATGAAAAATGAGGTGCGTTTTAGAAACCTTTCCCGGTCACACGGTGTATCATCTTCTGGGTTGCTCGTGCATGTTTTTGACGTAGGACGATGCCCTTGAACCTGGAGATTTGGGACCCATGGGATGGGTACCACGCCGTATTACTTTAAAGGGTCTGCGTTAGCTCACCCAACCTCACCAAACCTTTCAGCCCCAAGAGTGTCCTCCCTTATGTCTCAATCAGCTGTGGTTCTAGATATGGTCAATCCAGGTGGCATCGCAGCCCCTGAACGAATTTTGTAAGAATTTATCTCTCTTTCACTGTCTTTGTTTGACGGGTTTTTAAAAGTAATTGATTTTTATAATGGGGTTTAGCTGCTTTGCACTGCTGTGTTTATGCCGCTTTACACCCACTTGACTCACTTACAGAGAGATATCAATACATAGGTTTTAAGATTCTTACTAGTCAGATATATTCTTGGGCGGTGAATAGGGGGCGTTGAGTCCAGTTCACTGAGCAAGGAGTAGGTCTTGTCTATTACATATTGGGTTTATGGAACGGTATCTGAGCTAATTTGAAACCCTTGTTTTATGCATCACCCCACCTCACCTTTCCCGTTAAGCAGCCATAGTGTGTTTTCTAAACGTGCGACTCTGTTCTGTTTTGTAATTCAGTTCAAGGGTAGCGGTTTTTACATTCTCTCTGTAAGTGATATCTTATGATAAGTGTCTTTTTCTGTGTGACTTATTTCACTTAGAATCGTCGTACCTAAATCCACTCATCATGCTGCTCCTAGCCTTATGACGTTGATTTCATGGCTGAGTGATATTCCATTGTACATAAGGACCACAACTTCTTTATCCATTCTTCTCTTTCCTGGGATGTTTAAGGTGTAACGAAGTGGAGGTTCTTGTCAACAGAGCAGCCCTAAACTTTGGGGTGCCTGTGTCTTGCTGATTTTTAGTTTTCCCAATTTATACGCCCATGAGTGGAAGTGCCCTATGCTCTCTAAGCTGAGTTTTTTAGATGTTTCAGGACACACCGTACACTTCTCCAGAGTGGCTGTTGGCAATTTACAGCCCGCCCATCAGCGTAGCAAGGCTCCCATTTCTCCATGGCCTGTCCTGCATTTCTGGTTTTGACACTTTATTCAGCATGGCCCTTTTGACCGATGGGAAGCGAGACTTCTTTGTAGCGCTGATTTGCCTTTCCAGGTTGCTTGGTTGGCCAAAAAGGGCGTATGCGTTTTTTCCTGAATATATTCAGGAAAAAACGCATACGCCCTTTTTGGCCAAGGGCATCATTGTCGAGGTTTTGCCGCTTTTCCTGTGCTTTAAAGGCGATTCGAATCTACCTCCTGAAATCGGTTTCCTGCAATTCTGCCTTGCTTTCAAATCCTCATCGTTGCCTTCCTTCCATATATTTGTGGACGAGAGTTATCATTTCTACCTCTGCAGGTTTGTGAATTGCAGTGCCCCTGAGCTCCATTTTTTAACTCGTTTTCTTGGGAGCTGGCCGCAAAAGCGCAGGATTGCTTCAGGCCCTATTCTGGCTCCGGGCGGCAGGCTGAGCCTGTCGTTAATTCTTCTTCCTGATGGGAAAATAGAGTGACTTGTGCCTGTCCCAAAACCTAGAGCTAGTCTCTCATTGGTTCCCCCTCTTCCCGTTCATCCTCAGGACAAATTGCAACCTGTACGGAACAGGAGGTTAAAGGTGCTGATTCTCCAAGGAGGGAGATTGCTAGTAAAGCGGCTGGAATGGCGAACCGGAGCACAAGGAGATGAGAAATGAGGTGCGTTTTAGAAACCTTTCCCGGTCACACGGTGTACCATCTTCTGGGTTTCTCGTGCATGTTTTCGATGTAGGAAGATGCCCTTGAACCTGGAGATTTGGGACCCATGGGATGGGTACCACGCCGTATTACTTTAAAGGGTCTGCGTTTGCTCACCCAACCTCACCAAACCTCTCAGCCCCAAGAGTGTCCACCCTTATGTCTCAGTCATCTGTGGGTCTAGATATGGTCAGTCCAGGTGGCATCGCAGCCCCTGAACGAATTTTGTAAGAATTTCTCTCTCTTTCACTGTCTTTGTTTCACGGGTTTTTAAAAGTAATTGATTTTTATAATGGGGTTTAGCTGCTTTGCACTGCTGTGTTTATGCCGCTTTACACCTACTTGACTCACTTACAGAGAGATATCAATACATAGGTTTTAAGATTCTTACTAGTCAGATATATTCTTGGGCGGTGAATAGGGGTTGTTGAGTCCAGTTCACTGAGCAAGGAGTAGGTCTTGTCTATTACATATTGGGTTTATGGAACGGTATCTGAGCTAATTTGAAACCCTTGTTTTATGCATCACCCCACCTCACCTTTCCCGTTAAGCAGCCATAGTGTGTTTTCTAAACGTGCGACTCTGTTCTGTTTTGTAATTCAGTTCAAGGGTAGCGGTTTTTACATTCCCTCTGTAAGTGATATCTTATGATAAGTGTCTTTTTCTGTGTGACTTATTTCACTTAGAATCGTCGTACCTAAATCCACTCATCATGCTGCTCCTAGCCTTATGACGTTGATTTCATGGCTGAGTGATATTCCATTGTACATAAGGACCACAACTTCTTTATCCATTCTTCTCTTTCCTGGGATGTTTCAGGTGTAACGAAGTGGAGGTTCTTGTCAACAGAGCAGCCCTAAACTTTGGGGTGCCTGTGTCTTGCTGATTTTTAGTTTTCCCAATTTATACGCCCATGAGTGGAAGTGCCCTATGCTCTCTAAGCTGAGTTTTTTAGATGTTTCAGGACACACCGTACACTTCTCCAGAGTGGCTGTTGGCAATTTACAGCCCGCCCATCAGCGTAGCAAGGCTCCCATTTCTCCATGGCCTGTCCTGCATTTCTGGTTTTGACACTTTATTCAGCATGGCCCTTTTGACTGATGGGAAGCGAGACTTCTTTGTAGCGCTGATTTGCCTTTCCAGGTTGCTTGGTTGGCCAAAAAGGGCGTATGCGTTTTTTCCTGAATATATTCAGGAAAAAACGCATACGCCCTTTTTGGCCAAGGGCATCATTGTCGAGGTTTTGCCGCTTTTCCTGTGCTTTAAAGGCGATTCGAATCTACCTCCTGAAATCGGTTTCCTGCAATTCTGCCTTGCTTTCAAATCCTCTTCGTAGCCTTCCCTCCATATATTTGTGGACGAGAGTTATCATTTCTAACTCTGCAGGTTTGTGAATTGCAGTGCCCCTGAGCTCCATTTTTCAACTCGCTTTCTTGGGAGCTGGCCGCAAAAGCGCAGGATTGCTTCAGGCCCTATTCTGGCTCCGGGCGGCAGGCTGAGCCTGTGGTTAATTCTGCTACCTGATGGGAAAATAGAGTGACCTCTGCCTGTCCCAACACCTAGAGCTAGTCTCTCATTGGTTCCCCCTCTTCCCGTTCATCCTCAGGACAAATTGCAACGTGTACGGAACAGGAGGTTAAAGGCGCTGATTCTCCAAGGAGGGAGATTGCTAGTAAAGAGGCTGGAATGGCGAACCGGAGCACAAGGAGATGAGAAATGAGGTGCGTTTTAGAAACCTTTCCCGGTCACACGGTGTACCATCTTCTGGGTTTCTCGTGCATGTTTTCGACGTAGGAAGATGCCCTTGACCCTGGAGATTTGGGACCCATGGGATGGGTACCACGCCGTATTACTTTAAAGGGTCTGCGTTTGCTCACCCAACCTCACCAAACCTCTCAGCCCCAAGAGTGTCCACCCTTATGTCTCAGTCATCTGTGGGTCTAGATATGGTCAATCCAGGTGGCATCGCAGCCCCTGAACGAATTTTGTAAGAATTTCTCTCTCTTTCACTGTCTTTGTTTCACGGGTTTTTAAAAGTAATTGATTTTTATAATAGGGTTTAGCTGCTTTGCACTGCTGTGTTTATGCCGCTTTTCACCCACTTGACTCACTTACAGAGAGATATCAATACATAGGTTTTAAGATTCTTACTAGTCAGATATATTCTTGGGCGGTGAATAGGGGGCGTTGAGTCCAGTTCACTGAGCAAGGAGTAGGTCTGGTCTATTACATATTGGGTTTATGGAACGGTATCTGAGCTAATTTGAAACCCTTGTTTTATGCATCACCCCACCTCACCTTTCCCGTTAAGCAGCCATAGTGTGTTTTCTAAACGTGCGACTCTGTTCTGTTTTGTAATTCAGTTCAAGGGTAGCGGTTTTTACATTCCCTCTGTAAGTGATATCTTATGATAAGTTTCTTTTTCTGTGTGACTTATTTCACTTAGAATCGTCGTACCTAAATCCACTCATCATGCTGCTCCTAGCCTTATGACGTTGATTTCATGGCTGAGTGATATTCCATTGTACATAAGGACCACAACTTCTTTATCCATTCTTCTCTTTCCTGGGATGTTTAAGGTGTAACGAAGTGGAGGTTCTTGTCAACAGAGCAGCCCTAAACTTTGGGGTGCCTGTGTCTTGCTGATTTTTAGTTTTCCCAATTTATACGCCCATGAGTGGAAGTGCCCTATGCTCTCTAAGCTGAGTTTTTTAGATGTTTCAGGACACACCGTACACTTCTCCAGAGTGGCTGTTGGCAATTTACAGCCCGCCCATCAGCGTAGCAAGGCTCCCATTTCTCCATGGCCTGTCCTGCATTTCTGGTTTTGACACTTTATTCAGCATGGCCCTTTTGACCGATGGGAAGCGAGACTTCTTTGTAGCGCTGATTTGCCTTTCCAGGTTGCTTGGTTGGCCAAAAAGGGCGTATGCGTTTTTTCCTGAATATATTCAGGAAAAAACGCATACGCCCTTTTTGGCCAAGGGCATCATTGTCGAGGTTTTGCCGCTTTTCCTGTGCTTTAAAGGCGATTCGAATCTACCTCCTGAAATCGGTTTCCTGCAATTCTGCCTTGCTTTCAAATCCTCTTCGTAGCCTTCCCTCCATATATTTGTGGACGAGAGTTATCATTTCTAACTCTGCAGGTTTGTGAATTGCAGTGCCCCTGAGCTCCATTTTTCAACTCGCTTTCTTGGGAGCTGGCCGCAAAAGCGCAGGATTGCTTCAGGCCCTATTCTGGCTCCGGGCGGCAGGCTGAGCCTGTGGTTAATTCTGCTACCTGATGGGAAAATAGAGTGACCTGTGCCTGTCCCAACACCTAGAGCTAGTCTCTCATTGGTTCCCCCTCTTCCCGTTCATCCTCAGGACAAATTGCAACGTGTACGGAACAGGAGGTTAAAGGCGCTGATTCTCCAAGGAGGGAGATTGCTAGTAAAGCGGCTGGAATGGCGAACCGGAGCACAAGGAGATGAGAAATGAGGTGCGTTTTAGAAACCTTTCCCGGTCACACGGTGTACCATCTTCTGGGTTTCTCGTGCATGTTTTCGACGTAGGAAGATGCCCTTGACCCTGGAGATTTGGGACCCATGGGATGGGTACCACGCCGTATTACTTTAAAGGGTCTGCGTTTGCTCACCCAACCTCACCAAACCTCTCAGCCCCAAGAGTGTCCTCCCTTATGTCTCAATCAGCTGTGGGTCTAGATATGGTCAATCCAGATGGCATCGCAGCCCCTGAACGAATTTTGTAAGAATTTCTCTCTCTTTCACTGTCTTTGTTTCACGGGTTTTTAAAAGTAATTGATTTTTATAATAGGGTTTAGCTGCTTTGCACTGCTGTGTTTATGCCGCTTTACACCCACTTGACTCACTTACAGAGAGATATCAATACATAGGTTTTAAGATTCTTACTAGTCAGATATATTCTTGGGCGGTGAATAGGGGGCGTTGAGTCCAGTTCACTGAGCAAGGAGTAGGTCTGGTCTATTACATATTGGGTTTATGGAACGGTATCTGAGCTAATTTGAAACCCTTGTTTTATGCATCACCCCACCTCACCTTTCCCGTTAAGCAGCCATAGTGTGTTTTCTAAACGTGCGACTCTGTTCTGTTTTGTAATTCAGTTCAAGGGTAGCGGTTTTTACATTCCCTCTGTAAGTGATATCTTATGATAAGTGTCTTTTTCTGTGTGACTTATTTCACTTAGAATCGTCGTACCTAAATCCACTCATCATGCTGCTCCTAGCCTTATGACGTTGATTTCATGGCTGAGTGATATTCCATTGTACATAAGGACCACAACTTCTTTATCCATTCTTCTCTTTCCTGGGATGTTTAAGGTGTAACGAAGTGGAGGTTCTTGTCAACAGAGCAGCCCTAAACTTTGGGGTGCCTGTGTCTTGCTGATTTTTAGTTTTCCCAATTTATACGCCCATGAGTGGAAGTGCCCTATGCTCTCTAAGCTGAGTTTTTTAGATGTTTCAGGACACACCGTACACTTCTCCAGAGTGGCTGTTGGCAATTTACAGCCCGCCCATCAGCGTAGCAAGGCTCCCATTTCTCCATGGCCTGTCCTGCATTTCTGGTTTTGACACTTTATTCAGCATGGCCCTTTTGACCGATGGGAAGCGAGACTTCTTTGTAGCGCTGATTTGCCTTTCCAGGTTGCTTGGTTGGCCAAAAAGGGCGTATGCGTTTTTTCCTGAATATATTCAGGAAAAAACGCATACGCCCTTTTTGGCCAAGGGCATCATTGTCGAGGTTTTGCCGCTTTTCCTGTGCTTTAAAGGCGATTCGAATCTACCTCCTGAAATCGGTTTCCTGCAATTCTGCCTTGCTTTCAAATCCTCTTCGTAGCCTTCCCTCCATATATTTGTGGACGAGAGTTATCATTTCTAACTCTGCAGGTTTGTGAATTGCAGTGCCCCTGAGCTCCATTTTTCAACTCGCTTTCTTGGGAGCTGGCCGCAAAAGCGCAGGATTGCTTCAGGCCCTATTCTGGCTCCGGGCGGCAGGCTGAGCCTGTGGTTAATTCTGCTACCTGATGGGAAAATAGAGTGACCTGTGCCTGTCCCAACACCTAGAGCTAGTCTCTCATTGGTTCCCCCTCTTCCCGTTCATCCTCAGGACAAATTGCAACGTGTACGGAACAGGAGGTTAAAGGCGCTGATTCTCCAAGGAGGGAGATTGCTAGTAAAGCGGCTGGAATGGCGAACCGGAGCACAAGGAGATGAGAAATGAGGTGCGTTTTAGAAACCTTTCCCGGTCACACGGTGTACCATCTTCTGGGTTTCTCGTGCATGTTTTCGACGTAGGAAGATGCCCTTGACCCTGGAGATTTGGGACCCATGGGATGGGTACCACGCCGTATTACTTTAAAGGGTCTGCGTTTGCTCACCCAACCTCACCAAACCTCTCAGCCCCAAGAGTGTCCTCCCTTATGTCTCAATCAGCTGTGGGTCTAGATATGGTCAATCCAGATGGCATCGCAGCCCCTGAACGAATTTTGTAAGAATTTCTCTCTCTTTCACTGTCTTTGTTTCACGGGTTTTTAAAAGTAATTGATTTTTATAATAGGGTTTAGCTGCTTTGCACTGCTGTGTTTATGCCGCTTTACACCCACTTGACTCACTTACAGAGAGATATCAATACATAGGTTTTAAGATTCTTACTAGTCAGATATATTCTTGGGCGGTGAATAGGGGGCGTTGAGTCCAGTTCACTGAGCAAGGAGTAGGTCTGGTCTATTACATATTGGGTTTATGGAACGGTATCTGAGCTAATTTGAAACCCTTGTTTTATGCATCACCCCACCTCACCTTTCCCGTTAAGCAGCCATAGTGTGTTTTCTAAACGTGCGACTCTGTTCTGTTTTGTAATTCAGTTCAAGGGTAGCGGTTTTTACATTCCCTCTGTAAGTGATATCTTATGATAAGTGTCTTTTTCTGTGTGACTTATTTCACTTAGAATCGTCGTACCTAAATCCACTCATCATGCTGCTCCTAGCCTTATGACGTTGATTTCATGGCTGAGTGATATTCCATTGTACATAAGGACCACAACTTCTTTATCCATTCTTCTCTTTCCTGGGATGTTTAAGGTGTAACGAAGTGGAGGTTCTTGTCAACAGAGCAGCCCTAAACTTTGGGGTGCCTGTGTCTTGCTGATTTTTAGTTTTCCCAATTTATACGCCCATGAGTGGAAGTGCCCTATGCTCTCTAAGCTGAGTTTTTTAGATGTTTCAGGACACACCGTACACTTCTCCAGAGTGGCTGTTGGCAATTTACAGCCCGCCCATCAGCGTAGCAAGGCTCCCATTTCTCCATGGCCTGTCCTGCATTTCTGGTTTTGACACTTTATTCAGCATGGCCCTTTTGACCGATGGGAAGCGAGACTTCTTTGTAGCGCTGATTTGCCTTTCCAGGTTGCTTGGTTGGCCAAAAAGGGCGTATGCGTTTTTTCCTGAATATATTCAGGAAAAAACGCATACGCCCTTTTTGGCCAAGGGCATCATTGTCGAGGTTTTGCCGCTTTTCCTGTGCTTTAAAGGCGATTCGAATCTACCTCCTGAAATCGGTTTCCTGCAATTCTGCCTTGCTTTCAAATCCTCTTCGTAGCCTTCCCTCCATATATTTGTGGACGAGAGTTATCATTTCTAACTCTGCAGGTTTGTGAATTGCAGTGCCCCTGAGCTCCATTTTTCAACTCGCTTTCTTGGGAGCTGGCCGCAAAAGCGCAGGATTGCTTCAGGCCCTATTCTGGCTCCGGGCGGCAGGCTGAGCCTGTGGTTAATTCTGCTACCTGATGGGAAAATAGAGTGACCTGTGCCTGTCCCAACACCTAGAGCTAGTCTCTCATTGGTTCCCCCTCTTCCCGTTCATCCTCAGGACAAATTGCAACGTGTACGGAACAGGAGGTTAAAGGCGCTGATTCTACAAGGAGGGAGATTGCTAGTAAAGCGGCTGGAATGGCGAACCGGAGCACAAGGAGATGAGAAATGAGGTGCGTTTTAGAAACCTTTCCCGGTCACACGGTGTACCATCTTCTGGGTTTCTCGTGCATGTTTTCGACGTAGGAAGATGCCCTTGACCCTGGAGATTTGGGACCCATGGGATGGGTACCACGCCGTATTACTTTACAGGGTCTGCGTTAGCTCACCCAACCTCACCAAACCTCTCAGCCCCAAGAGTGTCCACCCTTATGTCTCAATCAGCTGTGGGTCTAGATATGGTCAATCCAGGTGGCATCGCAGCCCCTGAACGAATTTTGTAAGAATTTCTCTCTCTTTCACTGTCTTTGTTTCACGGGTTTTTAAAAGTAATTGATTTTTATAATAGGGTTTAGCTGCTTTGCACTGCTGTGTTTATGCCGCTTTTCACCCACTTGACTCACTTACAGAGAGATATCAATACATAGGTTTTAAGATTCTTACTAGTCAGATATATTCTTGGGCGGTGAATAGGGGGCGTTGAGTCCAGTTCACTGAGCAAGGAGTAGGTCTTGTCTATTACATATTGGGTTTATGGAACGGTATCTGAGCTAATTTGAAACCCTTGTTTTATGCATCACCCCACCTCACCTTTCCCGTTAAGCAGCCATAGTGTGTTTTCTAAACGTGCGACTCTGTTCTGTTTTGTAATTCAGTTCAAGGGTAGCGGTTTTTACATTCTCTCTGTAAGTGATATCTTATGATAAGTGTCTTTTTCTGTGTGACTTATTTCACTTAGAATCGTCGTACCTAAATCCACTCATCATGCTGCTCCTAGCCTTATGACGTTGATTTCATGGCTGAGTGATATTCCATTGTACATAAGGACCACAACTTCTTTATCCATTCTTCTCTTTCCTGGGATGTTTAAGGTGTAACGAAGTGGAGGTTCTTGTCAACAGAGCAGCCCTAAACTTTGGGGTGCCTGTGTCTTGCTGATTTTTAGTTTTCCCAATTTATACGCCCATGAGTGGAAGTGCCCTATGCTCTCTAAGCTGAGTTTTTTAGATGTTTCAGGACACACCGTACACTTCTCCAGAGTGGCTGTTGGCAATTTACAGCCCGCCCATCAGCGTAGCAAGGCTCCCATTTCTCCATGGCCTGTCCTGCATTTCTGGTTTTGACACTTTATTCAGCATGGCCCTTTTGACCGATGGGAAGCGAGACTTCTTTGTAGCGCTGATTTGCCTTTCCAGGTTGCTTGGTTGGCCAAAAAGGGCGTATGCGTTTTTTCCTGAATATATTCAGGAAAAAACGCATACGCCCTTTTTGGCCAAGGGCATCATTGTCGATGTTTTGCCGCTTTTCCTGTGCTTTAAAGGTGATTCGAATCTACCTCCTGAAATCTGTTTCCTGCAATTCTGCCTTGCTTTCAAATCCTCATCGTTGCCTTCCTTCCATATATTGTGGACGAGAGTTATCATTTCTACCTCTGCAGGTTTGTGAATTGCAGTGCCCCTGAGCTCCATTTTTTAACTCGTTTTCTTGGGAGCTGGCCGCAAAAGCGCAGGATTGCTTCAGGCCCTATTCTGGCTCCGGGCGGCAGGCTGAGCCTGTCGTTAATTCTTCTTCCTGATGGGAAAATAGAGTGACTTGTGCCTGTCCCAAAACCTAGAGCTAGTCTCTCATTGGTTCCCCCTCTTCCCGTTCATCCTCAGGACAAATTGCAACCTGTACGGAACAGGAGGTTAAAGGTGCTGATTCTCCCAGGAGGGAGATTGCTAGTAAAGCGGCTGGAATGGCGAACCGGAGCACAAGGAGATGAGAAATGAGGTGCGTTTTAGAAACCTTTCCCGGTCACACGGTGTACCATCTTCTGGGTTTCTCGTGCGTGTTTTCGATGTAGGAAGATGCCCTTGAACCTGGAGATTTGGGACCCATGGGATGGGTACCACGCCGTATTACTTTAAAGGGTCTGCGTTTGCTCACCCAACCTCACCAAACCTCTCAGCCCCAAGAGTGTCCACCCTTATGTCTCAGTCATCTGTGGGTCTAGATATGGTCAATCCAGGTGGCATCGCAGCCCCTGAACGAATTTTGTAAGAATTTCTCTCTCTTTCACTGTCTTTGTTTCACGGGTTTTTAAAAGTAATTGATTTTTATAATGGGGTTTAGCTGCTTTGCACTGCTGTGTTTATGCCGCTTTACACCTACTTGACTCACTTACAGAGAGATATCAATACATAGGTTTTAAGATTCTTACTAGTCAGATATATTCTTGGGC
The DNA here is from genome assembly GCF_965194805.1 of Balaenoptera borealis. Classification (NCBI taxonomy): domain Eukaryota; kingdom Metazoa; phylum Chordata; class Mammalia; order Artiodactyla; family Balaenopteridae; genus Balaenoptera; species Balaenoptera borealis. The sequence continues at coordinate 36,782,445 of NC_138874.1, read as the reverse complement.
GGTGAATAGGGGTTGTTGAGTCCAGTTCACTGAGCAAGGAGTAGGTCTTGTCTATTACATATTGGGTTTATGGAACGGTATCTGAGCTAATTTGAAACCCTTGTTTTATGCATCACCCCACCTCACCTTTCCCGTTAAGCAGCCATAGTGTGTTTTCTAAACGTGCGACTCTGTTCTGTTTTGTAATTCAGTTCAAGGGTAGCGGTTTTTACATTCCCTCTGTAAGTGATATCTTATGATAAGTGTCTTTTTCTGTGTGACTTATTTCACTTAGAATCGTCGTACCTAAATCCACTCATCATGCTGCTCCTAGCCTTATGACGTTGATTTCATGGCTGAGTGATATTCCATTGTACATAAGGACCACAACTTCTTTATCCATTCTTCTCTTTCCTGGGATGTTTCAGGTGTAACGAAGTGGAGGTTCTTGTCAACAGAGCAGCCCTAAACTTTGGGGTGCCTGTGTCTTGCTGATTTTTAGTTTTCCCAATTTATACGCCCATGAGTGGAAGTGCCCTATGCTCTCTAAGCTGAGTTTTTTAGATGTTTCAGGACACACCGTACACTTCTCCAGAGTGGCTGTTGGCAATTTACAGCCCGCCCATCAGCGTAGCAAGGCTCCCATTTCTCCATGGCCTGTCCTGCATTTCTGGTTTTGACACTTTATTCAGCATGGCCCTTTTGACCGATGGGAAGCGAGACTTCTTTGTAGCGCTGATTTGCCTTTCCAGGTTGCTTGGTTGGCCAAAAAGGGCGTATGCGTTTTTTCCTGAATATATTCAGGAAAAAACGCATACGCCCTTTTTGGCCAAGGGCATCATTGTCGAGGTTTTGCCGCTTTTCCTGTGCTTTAAAGGCGATTCGAATCTACCTCCTGAAATCTGTTTCCTGCAATTCTGCCTTGCTTTCAAATCCTCTTCGTAGCCTTCCCTCCATATATTTGTGGACGAGAGTTATCATTTCTAACTCTGCAGGTTTGTGAATTGCAGTGCCCCTGAGCTCCATTTTTCAACTCGCTTTCTTGGGAGCTGGCCGCAAAAGCGCAGGATTGCTTCAGGCCCTATTCTGGCTCCGGGCGGCAGGCTGAGCCTGTGGTTAATTCTGCTACCTGATGGGAAAATAGAGTGACCTCTGCCTGTCCCAACACCTAGAGCTAGTCTCTCATTGGTTCCCCCTCTTCCCGTTCATCCTCAGGACAAATTGCAACGTGTACGGAACAGGAGGTTAAAGGTGCTGATTCTCCCAGGAGGGAGATTGCTAGTAAAGCGGCTGGAATGGCGAACCGGAGCACAAGGAGATGAGAAATGAGGTGCGTTTTAGAAACCTTTCCCGGTCACACGGTGTACCATCTTCTGGGTTTCTCGTGCGTGTTTTCGATGTAGGAAGATGCCCTTGAACCTGGAGATTTGGGACGCATGGGATGGGTACCACGCCGTATTACTTTAAAGCGTCTGCGTTTGCTCACCCAACCTCACCAAACCTCTCAGCCCCAAGAGTGTCCACCCTTATGTCTCAGTCATCTGTGGGTCTAGATATGGTCAATCCAGCTGGCATCGCAGCCCCTGAACGAATTTTGTAAGAATTTCTCTCTCTTTCACTGTCTTTGTTTCACGGGTTTTTAAAAGTAATTGATTTTTATAATGGGGTTTAGCTGCTTTGCACTGCTGTGTTTATGCCGCTTTACACCCACTTGACTCACTTACAGAGAGATATCAATACATAGGTTTTAAGATTCTTACTAGTCAGATATATTCTTGGGCGGTGAATAGGGGGCGTTGAGTCCAGTTCACTGAGCAAGGAGTAGGTCTTGTCTATTACATATTGGGTTTATGGAACGGTATCTGAGCTAATTTGAAACCCTTGTTTTATGCATCACCCCACCTCACCTTTCCCGTTAAGCAGCCATAGTGTGTTTTCTAAACGTGCGACTCTGTTCTGTTTTGTAATTCAGTTCAAGGGTAGCGGTTTTTACATTCTCTCTGTAAGTGATATCTTATGATAAGTGTCTTTTTCTGTGTGACTTATTTCACTTAGAATCGTCGTACCTAAATCCACTCATCATGCTGCTCCTAGCCTTATGACGTTGATTTCATGGCTGAGTGATATTCCATTGTACATAAGGACCACAACTTCTTTATCCATTCTTCTCTTTCCTGGGATGTTTCAGGTGTAATGAAGTGGAGGTTCTTGTCAACAGAGCAGCCCTAAACTTTGGGGTGCCTGTGTCTTGCTGATTTTTAGTTTTCCCAATTTATACGCCCATGAGTGGAAGTGCCCTATGCTCTCTAAGCTGAGTTTTTTAGATGTTTCAGGACACACCGTACACTTCTCCAGAGTGGCTGTTGGCAATTTACAGCCCGCCCATCAGCGTAGCAAGGCTCCCATTTCTCCATGGCCTGTCCTGCATTTCTGGTTTTGACACTTTATTCAGCATGGCCCTTTTGACCGATGGGAAGCGAGACTTCTTTGTAGCGCTGATTTGCCTTTCCAGGTTGCTTGGTTGGCCAAAAAGGGCGTATGCGTTTTTTCCTGAATATATTCAGGAAAAAACGCATACGCCCTTTTTGGCCAAGGGCATCATTGTCGAGGTTTTGCCGCTTTTCCTGTGCTTTAAAGGCGATTCGAATCTACCTCCTGAAATTTGTTTCCTGCAATTCTGCCTTGCTTTCAAATCCTCATCGTTGCCTTCCTTCCATATATTTGTGGACGAGAGTTATCATTTCTACCTCTGCAGGTTTGTGAATTGCAGTGCCCCTGAGCTCCATTTTTTAACTCGCTTTCTTGGGAGCTGGCCGCAAAAGCGCAGGATTGCTTCAGGCCCTATTCTGGCTCCGGGCGGCAGGCTGAGCCTGTCGTTAATTCTTCTTCCTGATGGGAAAATAGAGTGACTTGTGCCTGTCCCAACACCTAGAGCTAGTCTCTCATTGGTTCCCCCTCTTCCCGTTCATCCTCAGGACAAATTGCAACGTGTACGGAACAGGAGGTTAAAGGCGCTGATTCTCCCAGGAGGGAGATTGCTAGTAAAGCGGCTGGAATGGCGAACCGGAGCACAAGGAGATGAGAAATGAGGTGCGTTTTAGAAACCTTTCCTGGTCACACGGTGTACCATCTTCTGGGTTTCTCGTGCGTGTTTTCGATGTAGGAAGATGCCCTTGAACCTGGAGATTTGGGACCCATGGGATGGGTACCACGCCGTATTACTTTAAAGGGTCTGCGTTTGCTCACCCAACCTCACCAAACCTCTCAGCCCCAAGAGTGTCCACCCTTATGTCTCAGTCATCTGTGGGTCTAGATATGGTCAATCCAGCTGGCATCGCAGCACCTGAACGAATTTTGTAAGAATTTCTCTCTCTTTCACTGTCTTTGTTTCACGGGTTTTTAAAAGTAATTGATTTTTATAATGGGGTTTAGCTGCTTTGCACTGCTGTGTTTATGCCGCTTTACACCCACTTGACTCACTTACAGAGAGATATCAATACATAGGTTTTAAGATTCTTACTAGTCAGATATATTCTTGGGCGGTGAATAGGGGGCGTTGAGTCCAGTTCACTGAGCAAGGAGTAGGTCTTGTCTATTACATATTGGGTTTATGGAACGGTATCTGAGCTAATTTGAAACCCTTGTTTTATGCATCACCCCACCTCACCTTTCCCGTTAAGCAGCCATAGTGTGTTTTCTAAACGTGCGACTCTGTTCTGTTTTGTAATTCAGTTCAAGGGTAGCGGTTTTTACATTCTCTCTGTAAGTGATATCTTATGATCAGTGTCTTTTTCTGTGTGACTTATTTCACTTAGAATCGTCGTACCTAAATCTACTCATCATGCTGCTCCTAGCCTTATGACGTTGATTTCATGGCTGAGTGATATTCCATTGTACATAAGGACCACAACTTCTTTATCCATTCTTCTCTTTCCTGGGATGTTTAAGGTGTAACGAAGTGGAGGTTCTTGTCAACAGAGCAGCCCTAAACTTTGGGGTGCCTGTGTCTTGCTGATTTTTAGTTTTCCCAATTTATACGCCCATGAGTGGAAGTGCCCTATGCTCTCTAAGCTGAGTTTTTTAGATGTTTCAGGACACACCGTACACTTCTCCAGAGTGGCTGTTGGCAATTTACAGCCTGCCCATCAGCGTAGCAAGGCTCCCATTTCTCCATGGCCTGTCCTGCATTTCTGGTTTTGACACTTTATTCAGCATGGCCCTTTTGACCGATGGGAAGCGAGACTTCTTTGTAGCGCTGATTTGCCTTTCCAGGTTGCTTGGTTGGCCAAAAAGGGCGTATGCGTTTTTTCCTGAATATATTCAGGAAAAAACGCATACGCCCTTTTTGGCCAAGGGCATCATTGTCGAGGTTTTGCCGCTTTTCCTGTGCTTTAAAGGCGATTCGAATCTACCTCCTGAAATCTGTTTCCTGCAATTCTGCCTTGCTTTCAAATCCTCTTCGTAGCCTTCCCTCCATATATTTGTGGACGAGAGTTATCATTTCTAAGTCTGCAGGTTTGTGAATTGCAGTGCCCCTGAGCTCCATTTTTCAACTCGCTTTCTTGGGAGCTGGCCGCAAAAGCGCAGGATTGCTTCAGGCCCTATTCTGGCTCCGGGCGGCAGGCTGAGCCTGTGGTTAATTCTGCTACCTGATGGGAAAATAGAGTGACCTGTGCCTGTCCCAACACCTAGAGCTAGTCTCTCATTGGTTCCCCCTCTTCCCATTCATCCTCAGGACAAATTGCAACGTGTACGGAACAGGAGGTTAAAGGTGCTGATTCTCCCAGGAGGGAGATTGCTAGTAAAGCGGCTGGAATGGCGAACCGGAGCACAAGGAGATGAGAAATGAGGTGCGTTTTAGAAACCTTTCCCGGTCACACGGTGTACCATCTTCTGGGTTTCTCGTGCATGTTTTCGATGTAGGAAGATGCCCTTGAACCTGGAGATTTGGGACCCATGGGATGGGTAGCACGCCGTATTACTTTAAAGGGTCTGCGTTTGCTCACCCAACCTCACCAAACCTCTCAGCCCCAAGAGTGTCCACCCTTATGTCTCAGTCATCTGTGGGTCTAGATATGGTCAATCCAGGTGGCATCGCAGCCCCTGAACGAATTTTGTAAGAATTTCTCTCTCTTTCACTGTCTTTGTTTCACGGGTTTTTAAAAGTAATTGATTTTTATAATGGGGTTTAGCTGCTTTGCACTGCTGTGTTTATGCCGCTTTACACCTACTTGACTCACTTACAGAGAGATATCAATACATAGGTTTTAAGATTCTTACTAGTCAGATATATTCTTGGGCGGTGAATAGGGGTTGTTGAGTCCAGTTCACTGAGCAAGGAGTAGGTCTTGTCTATTACATATTGGGTTTATGGAACGGTATCTGAGCTAATTTGAAACCCTTGTTTTATGCATCACCCCACCTCACCTTTCCCGTTAAGCAGCCATAGTGTGTTTTCTAAACGTGCGACTCTGTTCTGTTTTGTAATTCAGTTCAAGGGTAGCGGTTTTTACATTCCCTCTGTAAGTGATATCTTATGATAAGTGTCTTTTTCTGTGTGACTTATTTCACTTAGAATCGTCGTACCTAAATCCACTCATCATGCTGCTCCTAGCCTTATGACGTTGATTTCATGGCTCAGTGATATTCCATTGTACATAAGGACCACAACTTCTTTATCCATTCTTCTCTTTCCTGGGATGTTTAAGGTGTAACAAAGTGGAGGTTCTTGTCAACAGAGCAGCCCTAAACTTTGGGGTGCCTGTGTCTTGCTGATTTTTAGTTTTCCCAATTTATACGCCCATGAGTGGAAGTGCCCTATGCTCTCTAAGCTGAGTTTTTTAGATGTTTCAGGACACACCGTACACTTCTCCAGAGTGGCTGTTGGCAATTTACAGCCCGCCCATCAGCGTAGCAAGGCTCCCATTTCTCCATGGCCTGTCCTGCATTTCTGGTTTTGACACTTTATTCAGCATGGCCCTTTTGACCGATGGGAAGCGAGACTTCTTTGTAGCGCTGATTTGCCTTTCCAGGTTGCTTGGTTGGCCAAAAAGGGCGTATGCGTTTTTTCCTGAATATATTCAGGAAAAAACGCATACGCCCTTTTTGGCCAAGGGCATCATTGTCGAGGTTTTGCCGCTTTTCCTGTGCTTTAAAGGCGATTCGAATCTACCTCCTGAAATCTGTTTCCTGCAATTCTGCCTTGCTTTCAAATCCTCTTCGTAGCCTTCCCTCCATATATTTGTGGACGAGAGTTATCATTTCTAAGTCTGCAGGTTTGTGAATTGCAGTGCCCCTGAGCTCCATTTTTCAACTCGCTTTCTTGGGAGCTGGCCGCAAAAGCGCAGGATTGCTTCAGGCCCTATTCTGGCTCCGGGCGGCAGGCTGAGCCTGTGGTTAATTCTGCTACCTGATGGGAAAATAGAGTGACCTGTGCCTGTCCCAACACCTAGAGCTAGTCTGTCAATGGTTCCCCCTCTTCCCGTTCATCCTCAGGAGAAATTGCAACGTGTACGGAACAGGAGGTTAAAGGTGCTGATTCTCCAAGGAGGGAGATTGCTAGTAAAGCGGCTGGAATGGCGAACCGGAGCACAAGGAGATGAGAAATGAGGTGCGTTTTAGAAACCTTTCCCGGTCACACGGTGTACCATCTTCTGGGTTGCTCGTGCATGTTTTCGACGTAGGAAGATGCCCTTGACCCTGGAGATTTGGGACCCATGGGATGGGTACCACGCCATATTACTTTAAAGGGTCTGCGTTTGCTCACCCAACCTCACCAAACCTCTCAGCCCCAAGACTGTCCACCCTTATGTCTCAGGCATCTGTGGGTCTAGATATGGTCAATCCAGCTGGCATCGCAGCACCTGAACGAATTTTGTAAGAATTTCTCTCTCTTTCACTGTCTTTGTTTCACGGGTTTTTAAAAGTAATTGATTTTTATAATGGGGTTTAGCTGCTTTGCACTGCTGTGTTTATGCCGCTTTACACCTACTTGACTCACTTACAGAGAGCTATCAATACATAGGTTTTAAGATTCTTACTAGTCAGATATATTCTTGGGCGGTGAATAGGGGTTGTTGAGTCCAGTTCACTGAGCAAGGAGTAGGTCTTGTCTATTACATATTGGGTTTATGGAACGGTATCTGAGCTAATTTGAAACCCTTGTTTTATGCATCACCCCACCTCACCTTTCCCGTTAAGCAGCCATAGTGTGTTTTCTAAACGTGCGACTCTGTTCTGTTTTGTAATTCAGTTCAAGGGTAGCGGTTTTTACATTCCCTCTGTAAGTGATATCTTATGATAAGTGTCTTTTTCTGTGTGACTTATTTCACTTAGAATCGTCGTACCTAAATCCACTCATCATGCTGCTCCTAGCATTATGACGTTGATTTCATGGCTGAGTGATATTCCATTGTACATAAGGACCACAACTTCTTTATCCATTCTTCTCTTTCCTGGGATGTTTAAGGTGTAACGAAGTGGAGGTTCTTGTCAACAGAGCAGCTCTAAACTTTGGGGTGCCTGTGTCTTGCTGATTTTTAGTTTTCCCAATTTATACGCCCATGAGTGGAAGTGCCCTATGCTCTCTAAGCTGAGTTTTTTAGATGTTTCAGGACACACCGTACACTTCTCCAGAGTGGCTGTTGGCAATTTACAGCCCGCCCATCAGCGTAGCAAGGCTCCCATTTCTCCATGGCCTGTCCTGCATTTCTGGTTTTGACACTTTATTCAGCATGGCCCTTTTGACCGATGGGAAGCGAGACTTCTTTGTAGCGCTGATTTGCCTTTCCAGGTTGCTTGGTTGGCCAAAAAGGGCGTATGCGTTTTTTCCTGAATATATTCAGGAAAAAACGCATACGCCCTTTTTGGCCAAGGGCATCATTGTCGAGGTTTTGCCGCTTTTCCTGTGCTTTAAAGGCGATTCGAATCTACCTCCTGAAATCTGTTTCCTGCAATTCTACCTTGCTTTCAAATCCTCTTCGTAGCCTTCCTTCCATATATTTGTGGACGAGAGTTATCATTTCTACCTCTGCAGGTTTGTGAATTGCAGTGCCCCTGAGCTCCATTTTTTAACTCGCTTTCTTGGGAGCTGGCCGCAAAAGCGCAGGATTGCTTCAGGCCCTATTCTGGCTCCGGGCGGCAGGCTGAGCCTGTCGTTAATTCTTCTTCCTGATGGGAAAATAGAGTGACTTGTGCCTGTCCCAACACCTAGAGCTAGTCTCTCATTGGTTCCCCCTCTTCCCGTTCATCCTCAGGACAAATTGCAACGTGTACGGAACAGGAGGTTAAAGGTGCTCATTCTCCCAGGAGGGAGATTGCTAGTAAAGCGGCTGGAATGGCGAACCGGAGCACAAGGAGATGAGAAATGAGGTGCGTTTTAGAAACCTTTCCTGGTCACACGGTGTACCATCTTCTGGGTTTCTCGTGCATGTTTTCGATGTAGGAAGATGCCCTTGAACCTGGAGATTTGGGACCCATGGGATGGGTAGCACGCCGTATTACTTTACAGGGTCTGCGTTTGCTCACCCAACCTCACCAAACCTCTCAGCCCCAAGAGTGTCCACCCTTATGTCTCAATCAGCTGTGGGTCTAGATATGGTCAATCCAGGTGGCATCGCAGCCCCTGAACGAATTTTGTAAGAATTTCTCTCTCTTTCACTGTCTTTGTTTCACGGGTTTTTAAAAGTAATTGATTTTTATAATGGGGTTTAGCTGCTTTGCACTGCTGTGTTTATGCCACTTTACACCTACTTGTCTCACTTACAGAGAGATATCACTACATAGGTTTTAAGATTCTTACTAGTCAGATATATTCTTGGGCGGTGAATAGGGGTTGTTGAGTCCAGTTCACTGAGCAAGGAGTAGGTCTTGTGTATTACATATTGGGTTTATGGAACGGTATCTGAGCTAATTTGAAACCCTTGTTTTATGCATCACCCCACCTCACCTTTCCCGTTAAGCAGCCATAGTGTGTTTTCTAAACGTGCGACTCTGTTCTGTTTTGTAATTCAGTTCAAGGGTAGCGGTTTTTACATTCCCTCTGTAAGTGATATCTTATGATAAGTGTCTTTTTCTGTGTGACTTATTTCACTTAGAATCGTCGTACCTAAATCCACTCATCATGCTGCTCCTAGCCTTATGACGTTGATTTCATGGCTGAGTGATATTCCATTGTACATAAGGACCACAACTTCTTTATCCATTCTTCTCTTTCCTGGGATGTTTAAGGTGTAACGAAGTGGAGCTTCTTGTCAACAGAGCAGCCCTAAACTTTGGGGTGCCTGTGTCTTGCTGATTTTTAGTTTTCCCAATTTATACGCCCATGAGTGGAAGTGCCCTATGCTCTCTAAGCTGAGTTTTTTAGATGTTTCAGGACACACCGTACACTTCTCCAGAGTGGCTGTTGGCAATTTACAGCCCGCCCATCAGCGTAGCAAGGCTCCCATTTCTCCATGGCCTGTCCTGCATTTCTGGTTTTGACAATTTATTCAGCAGGGCCCTTTTGACCGATGGGAAGCGAGACTTCTTTGTAGCGCTGATTTGCCTTTCCAGGTTGCTTGGTTGGCCAAAAAGGGCGTATGCGTTTCTTCCTGAATATATTCAGGAAAAAACGCATACGCCCTTTTTGGCCAAGGGCATCATTGTCGAGGTTTTGCCGCTTTTCCTGTGCTTTAAAGGCGATTCGAATCTACCTCCTGAAATCGGTTTCCTGCAATTCTGCCTTGCTTTCAAATCCTCTTCGTAGCCTTCCCTCCATATATTTGTGGACGAGAGTTATCATTTCTAACTCTGCAGGTTTGTGAATTGCAGTGCCCCTGAGCTCCATTTTTCAACTCGCTTTCTTGGGAGCTGGCCGCAAAAGCGCAGGATTGCTTCAGGCCCTATTCTGGCTCCGGGCGGCAGGCTGAGCCTGTGGTTAATTCTGCTTCCTGATGGGAAAATAGAGTTACCTCTGCCTGTCCCAACACCTAGAGCTAGTCTCTCATTGGTTCCCCCTCTTCCCGTTCATCCTCAGGACAAATTGCAACGTGTACGGAACAGGAGGTTAAAGGTGCTCATTCTCCCAGGAGGGAGATTGCTAGTAAAGCGGCTGGAATGGCGAACCGGAGCACAAGGAGATGAGAAATGAGGTGCGTTTTAGAAACCTTTCCTGGTCACACGGTGTACCATCTTCTGGGTTTCTCGTGCATGTTTTCGATGTAGGAAGATGCCCTTGAACCTGGAGATTTGGGACCCATGGGATGGGTAGCACGCCGTATTACTTTAAAGGGTCTGCGTTTGCTCACCCAACCTCACCAAACCTCTCAGCCCCAAGAGTGTCCACCCTTATGTCTCAATCAGCTGTGGGTCTAGATATGGTCAATCCAGGTGGCATCGCAGCCCCTGAACGAATTTTGTAAGAATTTCTCTCTCTTTCACTGTCTTTGTTTCACGGGTTTTTAAAAGTAATTGATTTTTATAATAGGGTTTAGCTGCTTTGCACTGCTGTGTTTATGCCGCTTTACACCCACTTGACTCACTTACAGAGAGATATCAATACATAGGTTTTAAGATTCTTACTAGTCAGATATATTCTTGGGCGGTGAATAGGGGGCGTTGAGTCCAGTTCACTGAGCAAGGAGTAGGTCTTGTCTATTACATATTGGGTTTATGGAACGGTATCTGAGCTAATTTGAAACCCTTGTTTTATGCATCACCCCACCTCACCTTTCCCGTTAAGCAGCCATAGTGTGTTTTCTAAACGTGCGACTCTGTTCTGTTTTGTAATTCAGTTCAAGGGTAGCGGTTTTTACATTCCCTCTGTAAGTGATATCTTATGATAAGTGTCTTTTTCTGTGTGACTTATTTCACTTAGAATCGTCGTACCTAAATCCACTCATCATGCTGCTCCTAGCCTTATGACGTTGATTTCATGGCTGAGTGATATTCCATTGTACATAAGGACCACAACTTCTTTATCCATTCTTCTCTTTCCTGGGATGTTTAAGGTGTAACGAAGTGGAGGTTCTTGTCAACAGAGCAGCCCTAAACTTTGGGGTGCCTGTGTCTTGCTGATTTTTAGTTTTCCCAATTTATACGCCCATGAGTGGAAGTGCCCTATGCTCTCTAAGCTGAGTTTTTTAGATGTTTCAGGACACACCGTACACTTCTCCAGAGTGGCTGTTGGCAATTTACAGCCCGCCCATCAGCGTAGCAAGGCTCCCATTTCTCCATGGCCTGTCCTGCATTTCTGGTTTTGACACTTTATTCAGCATGGCCCTTTTGACCGATGGGAAGCGAGACTTCTTTGTAGTGCTGATTTGCCTTTCCAGGTTGCTTGGTTGGCCAAAAAGGGCGTATGCGTTTTTTCCTGAATATATTCACGAAAAAACGCATACGCCCTTTTTGGCCAAGGGCATCATTGTCGAGGTTTTGCCGCTTTTCCTGTGCTTTAAAGGCGATTCGAATCTACCTCCTGAAATCGGTTTCCTGCAATTCTGCCTTGCTTTCAAATCCTCTTCGTAGCCTTCCCTCCATATATTTGTGGACGAGAGTTATCATTTCTAACTCTGCAGGTTTGTGAATTGCAGTGCCCCTGAGCTCCATTTTTCAACTCGCTTTCTTGGGAGCTGGCCGCAAAAGCGCAGGATTGCTTCAGGCCCTATTCTGGCTCCGGGCGGCAGGCTGAACCTGTGGTTAATTCTGCTTCCTGATGGGAAAATAGAGTGACCTCTGCCTGCCCCAACACCTAGAGCTAGTCTCTCATTGGTTCCCCCTCTTCCCGTTCATCCTCAGGACAAATTGCAACGTGTACGGAACAGGAGGTTAAAGGTGCTGATTCTCCAAGGAGGGAGATTGCTAGTAAAGCGGCTGGAATGGCGAACCGGAGCACAAGGAGATGAGAAATGAGGTGCGTTTTAGAAACCTTTCCCGGTCACACGGTGTACCATCTTCTGGGTTTCTCGTGCATGTTTTCGACGTAGGAAGATGCCCTTGAACCTGGAGATTTGGGACCCATGGGATGGGTACCACGCCGTATTACTTTAAAGGGTCTGCGTTAGCTCACCCAACCTCACCAAACCTCTCAGCCCCAAGAGTGTCCACCCTTATGTCTCAATCAGCTGTGGGTCTAGATATGGTCAATCCAGGTGGCATCGCAGCCCCTGAACGAATTTTGTAAGAATTTCTCTCTCTTTCACTGTCTTTGTTTCACGGGTTTTTAAAAGTAATTGATTTTTATAATAGGGTTTAGCTGCTTTGCACTGCTGTGTTTATGCTGCTTTACACCCACTTGACTCACTTACAGAGAGATATCAATACATAGGTTTTAAGATTCTTACTAGTCAGATATATTCCTGGGCGGTGAATAGGGGTTGTTGAGTCCAGTTCACTGAGCAAGGAGTAGGTCTTGTCTATTACATATTGGGTTTATGGAACGGTATCTGAGCTAATTTGAAACCCTTGTTTTATGCATCACCCCACCTCACCTTTCCCGTTAAGCAGCCATAGTGTGTTTTCTAAACGTGCGACTCTGTTCTGTTTTGTAATTCAGTTCAAGGGTAGCGGTTTTTACATTCTCTCTGTAAGTGATATCTTATGATAAGTGTCTTTTTCTGTGTGACTTATTTCACTTAGAATCGTCGTACCTAAATCCACTCATCATGCTGCTCCTAGCCTTATGACGTTGATTTCATGGCTGAGTGATATTCCATTGTACATAAGGACCACAACTTCTTTATCCATTCTTCTCTTTCCTGGGATGTTTAAGGTGTAACGAAGTGGAGGTTCTTGTCAACAGAGCAGCCCTAAACTTTGGGGTGCCTGTGTCTTGCTGATTTTTAGTTTTCCCAATTTATACGCCCATGAGTGGAAGTGCCCTATGCTCTCTAAGCTGAGTTTTTTAGATGTTTCAGGACACACCGTACACTTCTCCAGAGTGGCTGTTGGCAATTTACAGCCCGCCCATCAGCGTAGCAAGGCTCCCATTTCTCCATGGCCTGTCCTGCATTTCTGGTTTTGACACTTTATTTAGCATGGCCCTTTTGACCGATGGGAAGCGAGACTTCTTTGTAGCGCTGATTTGCCTTTCCAGGTTGCTTGGTTGGCCAAAAAGGGCGTATGCGTTTTTTCCTGAATATATTCAGGAAAAAACGCATACGCCCTTTTTGGCCAAGGGCATCATTGTCGAGGTTTTGCCGCTTTTCCTGTGCTTTAAAGGCGATTCGAATCTACCTCCTTAAATCGGTTTCCTGCAATTCTGCCTTGCTTTCAAATCCTCTTCGTTGCCTTCCCTCCATATATTTGTGGACGAGAGTTATCATTTCTAACTCTGCAGGTTTGTGAATTGCAGTGCCCCTGAGCTCCATTTTTCAACTCGCTTTCTTGGGAGCTGGCCGCAAAAGCGCAGGATTGCTTCAGGCCCTATTCTGGCTCCAGGCGGCAGGCTGAGCCTGTGGTTAATTCTGCTTCCTGATGGGAAAATAGAGTGACCTGTGCCTGTCCCAACACCTAGAGCTAGTCTCTCATTGGTTCCCCCTCTTCCCGTTCATCCTCAGGACAAATTGCAACGTGTTCGGAACAGGAGGTTAAAGGTGCTGATTCTCCAAGAAGGGAGATTGCTAGTAAAGCGGCTGGAATGGCGAACCGGAGCACAAGGAGATGAGAAATGAGGTGCGTTTTAGAAACCTTTCCCGGTCACACGGTGTACCATCTTCTGGGTTTCTCGTGCATGTTTTCGACGTAGGACGATGCCCTTGAACCTGGAGATTTGGGACCCATGGGATGGGTACCACGCCGTATTACTTTACAGGGTCTGCGTTAGCTCACCCAACCTCACCAAACCTCTCAGCCCCAAGAGTGTCCACCCTTATGTCTCAATCAGCTGTGGGTCTAGATATGGTCAATCCAGGTGGCATCGCAGCCCCTGAACGAATTTTGTAAGAATTTCTCTCTCTGTCACTGTCTTTGTTTCACGGGTTTTTAAAAGTAATTGATTTTTATAATAGGGTTTAGCTGCTTTGCTCTGCTGTGTTTATGCCGCTTTACACCCACTTGACTCACTTACAGAGAGATATCAATACATAGGTTTTAAGATTCTTACTAGTCAGATATATTCTTGGGCGGTGAATAGGGGGCGTTGAGTCCAGTTCACTGAGCAAGGAGTAGGTCTGGTCTATTACATATTGGGTTTATGGAACGGTATCTGAGCTAATTTGAAACCCTTGTTTTATGCATCACCCCACCTCACCTTTCCCGTTAAGCAGCCATAGTGTGTTTTCTAAACGTGCGACTCTGTTCTGTTTTGTAATTCAGTTCAAGGGTAGCGGTTTTTACATTCCCTCTGTAAGTGATATCTTATGATAAGTGTCTTTTTCTGTGTGACTTATTTCACTTAGAATCGTCGTACCTAAATCCACTCATCATGCTGCTCCTAGCCTTATGACGTTGATTTCATGGCTGAGTGATATTCCATTGTACATAAGGACCACAACTTCTTTATCCATTCTTCTCTTTCCTGGGATGTTTAAGGTGTAACGAAGTGGAGGTTCTTGTCAACAGAGCAGCCCTAAACTTTGGGGTGCCTGTGTCTTGCTGATTTTTAGTTTTCCCAATTTATACGCCCATGAGTGGAAGTGCCCTATGCTCTCTAAGCTGAGTTTTTTAGATGTTTCAGGACACACCGTACACTTCTCCAGAGTGGCTGTTGGCAATTTACAGCCCGCCCATCAGCGTAGCAAGGCTCCCATTTCTCCATGGCCTGTCCTGCATTTCTGGTTTTGACACTTTATTCAGCATGGCCCTTTTGACCGATGGGAAGCGAGACTTCTTTGTAGCGCTGATTTGCCTTTCCAGGTTGCTTGGTTGGCCAAAAAGGGCGTATGCGTTTTTTCCTGAATATATTCAGGAAAAAACGCATACGCCCTTTTTGGCCAAGGGCATCATTGTCGAGGTTTTGCCGCTTTTCCTGTGCTTTAAAGGCGATTCGAATCTACCTCCTGAAATCTGTTTCCTGCAATTCTGCCTTGCTTTCAAATCCTCTTCGTAGCCTTCCCTCCATATATTTGTGGACGAGAGTTATCATTTCTAAGTCTGCAGGTTTGTGAATTGCAGTGCCCCTGAGCTCCATTTTTCAACTCGCTTTCTTGGGAGCTGGCCGCAAAAGCGCAGGATTGCTTCAGGCCCTATTCTGGCTCCGGGCGGCAGGCTGAGCCTGTGGTTAATTCTGCTACCTGATGGGAAAATAGAGTGACCTGTGCCTGTCCCAACACCTAGAGCTAGTCTGTCAATGGTTCCCCCTCTTCCCGTTCATCCTCAGGAGAAATTGCAACGTGTACGGAACAGGAGGTTAAAGGTGCTGATTCTCCAAGGAGGGAGATTGCTAGTAAAGCGGCTGGAATGGCGAACCGGAGCACAAGGAGATGAGAAATGAGGTGCGTTTTAGAAACCTTTCCCGGTCACACGGTGTACCATCTTCTGGGTTGCTCGTGCATGTTTTCGACGTAGGAAGATGCCCTTGACCCTGGAGATTTGGGACCCATGGGATGGGTACCACGCCATATTACTTTAAAGGGTCTGCGTTTGCTCACCCAACCTCACCAAACCTCTCAGCCCCAAGACTGTCCACCCTTATGTCTCAGGCATCTGTGGGTCTAGATATGGTCAATCCAGCTGGCATCGCAGCACCTGAACGAATTTTGTAAGAATTTCTCTCTCTTTCACTGTCTTTGTTTCACGGGTTTTTAAAAGTAATTGATTTTTATAATGGGGTTTAGCTGCTTTGCACTGCTGTGTTTATGCCGCTTTACACCTACTTGACTCACTTACAGAGAGCTATCAATACATAGGTTTTAAGATTCTTACTAGTCAGATATATTCTTGGGCGGTGAATAGGGGTTGTTGAGTCCAGTTCACTGAGCAAGGAGTAGGTCTTGTCTATTACATATTGGGTTTATGGAACGGTATCTGAGCTAATTTGAAACCCTTGTTTTATGCATCACCCCACCTCACCTTTCCCGTTAAGCAGCCATAGTGTGTTTTCTAAACGTGCGACTCTGTTCTGTTTTGTAATTCAGTTCAAGGGTAGCGGTTTTTACATTCCCTCTGTAAGTGATATCTTATGATAAGTGTCTTTTTCTGTGTGACTTATTTCACTTAGAATCGTCGTACCTAAATCCACTCATCATGCTGCTCCTAGCATTATGACGTTGATTTCATGGCTGAGTGATATTCCATTGTACATAAGGACCACAACTTCTTTATCCATTCTTCTCTTTCCTGGGATGTTTAAGGTGTAACGAAGTGGAGGTTCTTGTCAACAGAGCAGCCCTAAACTTTGGGGTGCCTGTGTCTTGCTGATTTTTAGTTTTCCCAATTTATACGCCCATGAGTGGAAGTGCCCTATGCTCTCTAAGCTGAGTTTTTTAGATGTTTCAGGACACACCGTACACTTCTCCAGAGTGGCTGTTGGCAATTTACAGCCCGCCCATCAGCGTAGCAAGGCTCCCATTTCTCCATGGCCTGTCCTGCATTTCTGGTTTTGACACTTTATTCAGCATGGCCCTTTTGACCGATGGGAAGCGAGACTTCTTTGTAGCGCTGATTTGCCTTTCCAGGTTGCTTGGTTGGCCAAAAAGGGCGTATGCGTTTTTTCCTGAATATATTCAGGAAAAAACGCATACGCCCTTTTTGGCCAAGGGCATCATTGTCGAGGTTTTGCCGCTTTTCCTGTGCTTTAAAGGCGATTCGAATCTACCTCCTGAAATCTGTTTCCTGCAATTCTACCTTGCTTTCAAATCCTCTTCGTAGCCTTCCTTCCATATATTTGTGGACGAGAGTTATCATTTCTACCTCTGCAGGTTTGTGAATTGCAGTGCCCCTGAGCTCCATTTTTTAACTCGCTTTCTTGGGAGCTGGCCGCAAAAGCGCAGGATTGCTTCAGGCCCTATTCTGGCTCCGGGCGGCAGGCTGAGCCTGTCGTTAATTCTTCTTCCTGATGGGAAAATAGAGTGACTTGTGCCTGTCCCAACACCTAGAGCTAGTCTCTCATTGGTTCCCCCTCTTCCCGTTCATCCTCAGGACAAATTGCAACGTGTACGGAACAGGAGGTTAAAGGTGCTCATTCTCCCAGGAGGGAGATTGCTAGTAAAGCGGCTGGAATGGCGAACCGGAGCACAAGGAGATGAGAAATGAGGTGCGTTTTAGAAACCTTTCCTGGTCACACGGTGTACCATCTTCTGGGTTTCTCGTGCATGTTTTCGATGTAGGAAGATGCCCTTGAACCTGGAGATTTGGGACCCATGGGATGGGTAGCACGCCGTATTACTTTAAAGGGTCTGCGTTTGCTCACCCAACCTCACCAAACCTCTCAGCCCCAAGAGTGTCCACCCTTATGTCTCAATCAGCTGTGGGTCTAGATATGGTCAATCCAGGTGGCATCGCAGCCCCTGAACGAATTTTGTAAGAATTTCTCTCTCTTTCACTGTCTTTGTTTCACGGGTTTTTAAAAGTAATTGATTTTTATAATGGGGTTTAGCTGCTTTGCACTGCTGTGTTTATGCCACTTTACACCTACTTGTCTCACTTACAGAGAGATATCACTACATAGGTTTTAAGATTCTTACTAGTCAGATATATTCTTGGGCGGTGAATAGGGGTTGTTGAGTCCAGTTCACTGAGCAAGGAGTAGGTCTTGTGTATTACATATTGGGTTTATGGAACGGTATCTGAGCTAATTTGAAACCCTTGTTTTATGCATCACCCCACCTCACCTTTCCCGTTAAGCAGCCATAGTGTGTTTTCTAAACGTGCGACTCTGTTCTGTTTTGTAATTCAGTTCAAGGGTAGCGGTTTTTACATTCCCTCTGTAAGTGATATCTTATGATAAGTGTCTTTTTCTGTGTGACTTATTTCACTTAGAATCGTCGTACCTAAATCCACTCATCATGCTGCTCCTAGCCTTATGACGTTGATTTCATGGCTGAGTGATATTCCATTGTACATAAGGACCACAACTTCTTTATCCATTCTTCTCTTTCCTGGGATGTTTAAGGTGTAACGAAGTGGAGCTTCTTGTCAACAGAGCAGCCCTAAACTTTGGGGTGCCTGTGTCTTGCTGATTTTTAGTTTTCCCAATTTATACGCCCATGAGTGGAAGTGCCCTATGCTCTCTAAGCTGAGTTTTTTAGATGTTTCAGGACACACCGTACACTTCTCCAGAGTGGCTGTTGGCAATTTACAGCCCGCCCATCAGCGTAGCAAGGCTCCCATTTCTCCATGGCCTGTCCTGCATTTCTGGTTTTGACAATTTATTCAGCAGGGCCCTTTTGACCGATGGGAAGCGAGACTTCTTTGTAGCGCTGATTTGCCTTTCCAGGTTGCTTGGTTGGCCAAAAAGGGCGTATGCGTTTCTTCCTGAATATATTCAGGAAAAAACGCATACGCCCTTTTTGGCCAAGGGCATCATTGTCGAGGTTTTGCCGCTTTTCCTGTGCTTTAAAGGCGATTCGAATCTACCTCCTGAAATCGGTTTCCTGCAATTCTGCCTTGCTTTCAAATCCTCTTCGTAGCCTTCCCTCCATATATTTGTGGACGAGAGTTATCATTTCTAACTCTGCAGGTTTGTGAATTGCAGTGCCCCTGAGCTCCATTTTTCAACTCGCTTTCTTGGGAGCTGGCCGCAAAAGCGCAGGATTGCTTCAGGCCCTATTCTGGCTCCGGGCGGCAGGCTGAGCCTGTGGTTAATTCTGCTTCCTGATGGGAAAATAGAGTTACCTCTGCCTGTCCCAACACCTAGAGCTAGTCTCTCATTGGTTCCCCCTCTTCCCGTTCATCCTCAGGACAAATTGCAACGTGTACGGAACAGGAGGTTAAAGGTGCTCATTCTCCCAGGAGGGAGATTGCTAGTAAAGCGGCTGGAATGGCGAACCGGAGCACAAGGAGATGAGAAATGAGGTGCGTTTTAGAAACCTTTCCTGGTCACACGGTGTACCATCTTCTGGGTTTCTCGTGCATGTTTTCGATGTAGGAAGATGCCCTTGAACCTGGAGATTTGGGACCCATGGGATGGGTAGCACGCCGTATTACTTTAAAGGGTCTGCGTTTGCTCACCCAACCTCACCAAACCTCTCAGCCCCAAGAGTGTCCACCCTTATGTCTCAATCAGCTGTGGGTCTAGATATGGTCAATCCAGGTGGCATCGCAGCCCCTGAACGAATTTTGTAAGAATTTCTCTCTCTTTCACTGTCTTTGTTTCACGGGTTTTTAAAAGTAATTGATTTTTATAATAGGGTTTAGCTGCTTTGCACTGCTGTGTTTATGCCGCTTTACACCCACTTGACTCACTTACAGAGAGATATCAATACATAGGTTTTAAGATTCTTACTAGTCAGATATATTCTTGGGCGGTGAATAGGGGGCGTTGAGTCCAGTTCACTGAGCAAGGAGTAGGTCTTGTCTATTACATATTGGGTTTATGGAACGGTATCTGAGCTAATTTGAAACCCTTGTTTTATGCATCACCCCACCTCACCTTTCCCGTTAAGCAGCCATAGTGTGTTTTCTAAACGTGCGACTCTGTTCTGTTTTGTAATTCAGTTCAAGGGTAGCGGTTTTTACATTCCCTCTGTAAGTGATATCTTATGATAAGTGTCTTTTTCTGTGTGACTTATTTCACTTAGAATCGTCGTACCTAAATCCACTCATCATGCTGCTCCTAGCCTTATGACGTTGATTTCATGGCTGAGTGATATTCCATTGTACATAAGGACCACAACTTCTTTATCCATTCTTCTCTTTCCTGGGATGTTTAAGGTGTAACGAAGTGGAGGTTCTTGTCAACAGAGCAGCCCTAAACTTTGGGGTGCCTGTGTCTTGCTGATTTTTAGTTTTCCCAATTTATACGCCCATGAGTGGAAGTGCCCTATGCTCTCTAAGCTGAGTTTTTTAGATGTTTCAGGACACACCGTACACTTCTCCAGAGTGGCTGTTGGCAATTTACAGCCCGCCCATCAGCGTAGCAAGGCTCCCATTTCTCCATGGCCTGTCCTGCATTTCTGGTTTTGACACTTTATTCAGCATGGCCCTTTTGACCGATGGGAAGCGAGACTTCTTTGTAGTGCTGATTTGCCTTTCCAGGTTGCTTGGTTGGCCAAAAAGGGCGTATGCGTTTTTTCCTGAATATATTCACGAAAAAACGCATACGCCCTTTTTGGCCAAGGGCATCATTGTCGAGGTTTTGCCGCTTTTCCTGTGCTTTAAAGGCGATTCGAATCTACCTCCTGAAATCGGTTTCCTGCAATTCTGCCTTGCTTTCAAATCCTCTTCGTAGCCTTCCCTCCATATATTTGTGGACGAGAGTTATCATTTCTAACTCTGCAGGTTTGTGAATTGCAGTGCCCCTGAGCTCCATTTTTCAACTCGCTTTCTTGGGAGCTGGCCGCAAAAGCGCAGGATTGCTTCAGGCCCTATTCTGGCTCCGGGCGGCAGGCTGAACCTGTGGTTAATTCTGCTTCCTGATGGGAAAATAGAGTGACCTCTGCCTGCCCCAACACCTAGAGCTAGTCTCTCATTGGTTCCCCCTCTTCCCGTTCATCCTCAGGACAAATTGCAACGTGTACGGAACAGGAGGTTAAAGGTGCTGATTCTCCAAGGAGGGAGATTGCTAGTAAAGCGGCTGGAATGGCGAACCGGAGCACAAGGAGATGAGAAATGAGGTGCGTTTTAGAAACCTTTCCCGGTCACACGGTGTACCATCTTCTGGGTTTCTCGTGCATGTTTTCGACGTAGGAAGATGCCCTTGAACCTGGAGATTTGGGACCCATGGGATGGGTACCACGCCGTATTACTTTAAAGGGTCTGCGTTAGCTCACCCAACCTCACCAAACCTCTCAGCCCCAAGAGTGTCCACCCTTATGTCTCAATCAGCTGTGGGTCTAGATATGGTCAATCCAGGTGGCATCGCAGCCCCTGAACGAATTTTGTAAGAATTTCTCTCTCTTTCACTGTCTTTGTTTCACGGGTTTTTAAAAGTAATTGATTTTTATAATAGGGTTTAGCTGCTTTGCACTGCTGTGTTTATGCTGCTTTACACCCACTTGACTCACTTACAGAGAGATATCAATACATAGGTTTTAAGATTCTTACTAGTCAGATATATTCCTGGGCGGTGAATAGGGGTTGTTGAGTCCAGTTCACTGAGCAAGGAGTAGGTCTTGTCTATTACATATTGGGTTTATGGAACGGTATCTGAGCTAATTTGAAACCCTTGTTTTATGCATCACCCCACCTCACCTTTCCCGTTAAGCAGCCATAGTGTGTTTTCTAAACGTGCGACTCTGTTCTGTTTTGTAATTCAGTTCAAGGGTAGCGGTTTTTACATTCTCTCTGTAAGTGATATCTTATGATAAGTGTCTTTTTCTGTGTGACTTATTTCACTTAGAATCGTCGTACCTAAATCCACTCATCATGCTGCTCCTAGCCTTATGACGTTGATTTCATGGCTGAGTGATATTCCATTGTACATAAGGACCACAACTTCTTTATCCATTCTTCTCTTTCCTGGGATGTTTAAGGTGTAACGAAGTGGAGGTTCTTGTCAACAGAGCAGCCCTAAACTTTGGGGTGCCTGTGTCTTGCTGATTTTTAGTTTTCCCAATTTATACGCCCATGAGTGGAAGTGCCCTATGCTCTCTAAGCTGAGTTTTTTAGATGTTTCAGGACACACCGTACACTTCTCCAGAGTGGCTGTTGGCAATTTACAGCCCGCCCATCAGCGTAGCAAGGCTCCCATTTCTCCATGGCCTGTCCTGCATTTCTGGTTTTGACACTTTATTTAGCATGGCCCTTTTGACCGATGGGAAGCGAGACTTCTTTGTAGCGCTGATTTGCCTTTCCAGGTTGCTTGGTTGGCCAAAAAGGGCGTATGCGTTTTTTCCTGAATATATTCAGGAAAAAACGCATACGCCCTTTTTGGCCAAGGGCATCATTGTCGAGGTTTTGCCGCTTTTCCTGTGCTTTAAAGGCGATTCGAATCTACCTCCTTAAATCGGTTTCCTGCAATTCTGCCTTGCTTTCAAATCCTCTTCGTTGCCTTCCCTCCATATATTTGTGGACGAGAGTTATCATTTCTAACTCTGCAGGTTTGTGAATTGCAGTGCCCCTGAGCTCCATTTTTCAACTCGCTTTCTTGGGAGCTGGCCGCAAAAGCGCAGGATTGCTTCAGGCCCTATTCTGGCTCCAGGCGGCAGGCTGAGCCTGTGGTTAATTCTGCTTCCTGATGGGAAAATAGAGTGACCTGTGCCTGTCCCAACACCTAGAGCTAGTCTCTCATTGGTTCCCCCTCTTCCCGTTCATCCTCAGGACAAATTGCAACGTGTTCGGAACAGGAGGTTAAAGGTGCTGATTCTCCAAGAAGGGAGATTGCTAGTAAAGCGGCTGGAATGGCGAACCGGAGCACAAGGAGATGAGAAATGAGGTGCGTTTTAGAAACCTTTCCCGGTCACACGGTGTACCATCTTCTGGGTTTCTCGTGCATGTTTTCGACGTAGGACGATGCCCTTGAACCTGGAGATTTGGGACCCATGGGATGGGTACCACGCCGTATTACTTTACAGGGTCTGCGTTAGCTCACCCAACCTCACCAAACCTCTCAGCCCCAAGAGTGTCCACCCTTATGTCTCAATCAGCTGTGGGTCTAGATATGGTCAATCCAGGTGGCATCGCAGCCCCTGAACGAATTTTGTAAGAATTTCTCTCTCTGTCACTGTCTTTGTTTCACGGGTTTTTAAAAGTAATTGATTTTTATAATAGGGTTTAGCTGCTTTGCTCTGCTGTGTTTATGCCGCTTTACACCCACTTGACTCACTTACAGAGAGATATCAATACATAGGTTTTAAGATTCTTACTAGTCAGATATATTCTTGGGCGGTGAATAGGGGGCGTTGAGTCCAGTTCACTGAGCAAGGAGTAGGTCTGGTCTATTACATATTGGGTTTATGGAACGGTATCTGAGCTAATTTGAAACCCTTGTTTTATGCATCACCCCACCTCACCTTTCCCGTTAAGCAGCCATAGTGTGTTTTCTAAACGTGCGACTCTGTTCTGTTTTGTAATTCAGTTCAAGGGTAGCGGTTTTTACATTCCCTCTGTAAGTGATATCTTATGATAAGTGTCTTTTTCTGTGTGACTTATTTCACTTAGAATCGTCGTACCTAAATCCACTCATCATGCTGCTCCTAGCCTTATGACGTTGATTTCATGGCTGAGTGATATTCCATTGTACATAAGGACCACAACTTCTTTATCCATTCTTCTCTTTCCTGGGATGTTTAAGGTGTAACGAAGTGGAGGTTCTTGTCAACAGAGCAGCCCTAAACTTTGGGGTGCCTGTGTCTTGCTGATTTTTAGTTTTCCCAATTTATACGCCCATGAGTGGAAGTGCCCTATGCTCTCTAAGCTGAGTTTTTTAGATGTTTCAGGACACACCGTACACTTCTCCAGAGTGGCTGTTGGCAATTTACAGCCCGCCCATCAGCGTAGCAAGGCTCCCATTTCTCCATGGCCTGTCCTGCATTTCTGGTTTTGACACTTTATTCAGCATGGCCCTTTTGACCGATGGGAAGCGAGACTTCTTTGTAGCGCTGATTTGCCTTTCCAGGTTGCTTGGTTGGCCAAAAAGGGCGTATGCGTTTTTTCCTGAATATATTCAGGAAAAAACGCATACGCCCTTTTTGGCCAAGGGCATCATTGTCGAGGTTTTGCCGCTTTTCCTGTGCTTTAAAGGCGATTCGAATCTACCTCCTGAAATCGGTTTCCTGCAATTCTGCCTTGCTTTCAAATCCTCTTCGTAGCCTTCCCTCCATATATTTGTGGACGAGAGTTATCATTTCTAACTCTGCAGGTTTGTGAATTGCAGTGCCCCTGAGCTCCATTTTTCAACTCGCTTTCTTGGGAGCTGGCCGCAAAAGCGCAGGATTGCTTCAGGCACTATTCTGGCTCCGGGCGGCAGGCTGAGCCTGTGGTTAATTCTGCTACCTGATGGGAAAATAGAGTGACCTCTGCCTGTCCCAACACCTAGAGCTAGTCTCTCAATGGTTCCCCCTCTTCCCGTTCATCCTGAGGAGAAATTGCAACGTGTACGGAACAGGAGGTTAAAGGTGCTGATTCTCCAAGGAGGGAGATTGCTAGTAAAGCGGCTGGAATGGCGAACCGGAGCACAAGGAGATGAGAAATGAGGTGCGTTTTAGAAACCTTTCCCGGTCACACGGTGTACCATCTTCTGGGTTGCTCGTGCATGTGTTCGACGTAGGAAGATGCCCTTGACCCTGGAGATTTGGGACCCATGGGATGGGTACCACGCCGTATTACTTTAAAGGGTCTGCGTTTGCTCACCCAACCTCACCAAACCTCTCAGCCCCAAGAGTGTCCACCCTTATGTCTCAGTCATCTGTGGGTCTAGATATGGTCAATCCAGCTGGCATCGCAGCACCTGAACGAATTTTGTAAGAATTTCTCTCTCTTTCACTGTCTTTGTTTCACGGGTTTTTAAAAGTAATTGATTTTTATAATGGGGTTTAGCTGCTTTGCACTGCTGTGTTTATGCCGCTTTACACCTACTTGACTCACTTACAGAGAGATATCAATACATAGGTTTTAAGATTCTTACTAGTCAGATATATTCTTGGGCGGTGAATAGGGGTTGTTGAGTCCAGTTCACTGAGCAAGGAGTAGGTCTTGTCTATTACATATTGGGTTTATGGAACGGTATCTGAGCTAATTTGAAACCCTTGTTTTATGCATCACCCCACCTCACCTTTCCCGTTAAGCAGCCATAGTGTGTTTTCTAAACGTGCGACTCTGTTCTGTTTTGTAATTCAGTTCAAGGGTAGCGGTTTTTACATTCCCTCTGTAAGTGATATCTTATGATAAGTGTCTTTTTCTGTGTGACTTATTTCACTTAGAATCGTCGTACCTAAATCCACTCATCATGCTGCTCCTAGCCTTATGACGTTGATTTCATGGCTGAGTGATATTCCATTGTACATAAGGACCACAACTTCTTTATCCATTCTTCTCTTTCCTGGGATGTTTCAGGTGTAACGAAGTGGAGGTTCTTGTCAACAGAGCAGCCCTAAACTTTGGGGTGCCTGTGTCTTGCTGATTTTTAGTTTTCCCAATTTATACGCCCATGAGTGGAAGTGCCCTATGCTCTCTAAGCTGAGTTTTTTAGATGTTTCAGGACACACCGTACACTTCTCCAGAGTGGCTGTTGGCAATTTACAGCCCGCCCATCAGCGTAGCAAGGCTCCCATTTCTCCATGGCCTGTCCTGCATTTCTGGTTTTGACACTTTATTCAGCATGGCCCTTTTGACCGATGGGAAGCGAGACTTCTTTGTAGCGCTGATTTGCCTTTCCAGGTTGCTTGGTTGGCCAAAAAGGGCGTATGCGTTTTTTCCTGAATATATTCAGGAAAAAACGCATACGCCCTTTTTGGCCAAGGGCATCATTGTCGAGGTTTTGCCGCTTTTCCTGTGCTTTAAAGGCGATTCGAATCTACCTCCTGAAATTTGTTTCCTGCAATTCTGCCTTGCTTTCAAATCCTCATCGTTGCCTTCCTTCCATATATTTGTGGATGAGAGTTATCATTTCTACCTTTGCAGGTTTGTGAATTGCAGTGCCCCTGAGCTCCATTTTTCAACTCGCTTTCTTGGGAGCTGGCCGCAAAAGCGCAGGATTGCATCAGGCGCTATTCTGGCTCCGGGCGGCAGGCTGAGCCTGTCGTTAATTCTTCTTCCTGATGGGAAAATAGAGTGACTTGTGCCTGTCCCAACACCTAGAGCTAGTCTCTCATTGGTTCCCCCTCTTCCCGTTCATCCTCAGGACAAATTGCAACGTGTACGGAACAGGAGGTTAAAGGTGCTGATTCTCCAAGGAGGGAGATTGCTAGTAAAGCGGCTGGAATGGCGAACCGGAGCACAAGGAGATGAGAAATGAGGTGCGTTTTAGAAACCTTTCCCGGTCACACGGTGTACCATCTTCTGGGTTTCTCGTGCATGTTTTCGACGTAGGACGATGCCCTTGAACCTGGAGATTTGGGACCCATGGGATGGGTACCACGCCGTATTACTTTACAGGGTCTGCGTTAGCTCACCCAACCTCACCAAACCTCTCAGCCCCAAGAGTGTCCTCCCTTATGTCTCAATCAGCTGTGGGTCTAGATATGGTCAATCCAGGTGGCATCGCAGCCCCTGAACGAATTTTGTAAGAATTTCTCTCTCTTTCACTGTCTTTGTTTCACGGGTTTTTAAAAGTAATTGATTTTTATAATAGGGTTTAGCTGCTTTGCACTGCTGTGTTTATGCCGCTTTACACCCACTTGACTCACTTACAGAGAGATATCAATACATAGGTTTTAAGATTCTTACTAGTCAGATATATTCTTGGGCGGTGAATAGGGGGCGTTGAGTCCAGTTCACTGAGCAAGGAGTAGGTCTTGTCTATTACATATTGGGTTTATGGAACGGTATCTGAGCTAATTTGAAACCCTTGTTTTATGCATCACCCCACCTCACCTTTCCCGTTAAGCAGCCATAGTGTGTTTTCTAAACGTGCGACTCTGTTCTGTTTTGTAATTCAGTTCAAGGGTAGCGGTTTTTACATTCTCTCTGTAAGTGATATCTTATGATAAGTGTCTTTCTGTGTGACTTATTTCACTTAGAATCGTCGTACCTAAATCCACTCATCATGCTGCTCCTAGCCTTATGACGTTGATTTCATGGCTGAGTGATATTCCATTGTACATAAGGACCACAACTTCTTTATCCATTCTTCTCTTTCCTGGGATGTTTAAGGTGTAACGAAGTGGAGGTTCTTGTCAACAGAGCAGCCCTAAACTTTGGGGTGCCTGTGTCTTGCTGATTTTTAGTTTTCCCAATTTATACGCCCATGAGTGGAAGTGCCCTATGCTCTCTAAGCTGAGTTTTTTAGATGTTTCAGGACACACCGTACACTTCTCCAGAGTGGCTGTTGGCAATTTACAGCCCGCCCATCAGCGTAGCAAGGCTCCCATTTCTCCATGGCCTGTCCTGCATTTCTGGTTTTGACACTTTATTCAGCATGGCCCTTTTGACCGATGGGAAGCGAGACTTCTTTGTAGCGCTGATTTGCCTTTCCAGGTTGCTTGGTTGGCCAAAAAGGGCGTATGCGTTTTTTCCTGAATATATTCAGGAAAAAACGCATACGCCCTTTTTGGCCAAGGGCATCATTGTCGAGGTTTTGCCGCTTTTCCTGTGCTTTAAAGGCGATTCGAATCTACCTCCTGAAATCGGTTTCCTGCAATTCTGCCTTGCTTTCAAATCCTCTTCGTTGCCTTCCCTCCATATATTTGTGGACGAGAGTTATCATTTCTAACTCTGCAGGTTTGTGAATTGCAGTGCCCCTGAGCTCCATTTTTCAACTCGCTTTCTTGGGAGCTGGCCGCAAAAGCGCAGGATTGCTTCAGGCCCTATTCTGGCTCCGGGTGGCAGGCTGAGCCTGTGGTTAATTCTGCTTCCTGATGGGAAAATAGAGTGACCTGTGCCTGTCCCAACACCTAGAGCTAGTCTCTCATTGGTTCCCCCTCTTCCCGTTCATCCTCAGGACAAATTGCAACGTGTTCGGAACAGGAGGTTAAAGGTGCTGATTCTCCAAGGAGGGAGATTGCTAGTAAAGCGGCTGGAATGGCGAACCGGAGCACAAGGAGATGAGAAATGAGGTGCGTTTTAGAAACCTTTCCCGGTCACACGGTGTACCATCTTCTGGGTTTCTCGTGCATGTTTTCGACGTAGGACGATGCCCTTGAACCTGGAGATTTGGGACCCATGGGATGGGTACCACGCCGTATTACTTTACAGGGTCTGCGTTAGCTCACCCAACCTCACCAAACCTCTCAGCCCCAAGAGTGTCCTCCCTTATGTCTCAATCAGCTGTGGGTCTAGATATGGTCAATCCAGGTGGCATCGCAGCCCCTGAACGAATTTTGTAAGAATTTCTCTCTCTTTCACTGTCTTTGTTTGACGGGTTTTTAAAAGTAATTGATTTTTATAATAGGGTTTAGCTGCTTTGCACTGCTGTGTTTATGCCGCTTTACACCCACTTGACTCACTTACAGAGAGATATCAATACATAGGTTTTAAGATTCTTACTAGTCAGATATATTCTTGGGCGGTGAATAGGGGGCGTTGAGTCCAGTTCACTGAGCAAGGAGTAGGTCTTGTCTATTACATATTGGGTTTATGGAACGGTATCTGAGCTAATTTGAAACCCTTGTTTTATGCATCACCCCACCTCACCTTTCCCGTTAAGCAGCCATAGTGTGTTTTGTAAACGTGCGACTCTGTTCTGTTTTGTAATTCAGTTCAAGGGTAGCGGTTTTTACATTCCCTCTGTAAGTGATATCTTATGATAAGTGTCTTTTTCTGTGTGACTTATTTCACTTAGAATCGTCGTACCTAAATCCACTCATCATGATGCTCCTAGCCTTATGACGTTGATTTCATGGCTGAGTGATATTCCATTGTACATAAGGACCACAACTTCTTTATCCATTCTTCTCTTTCCTGGGATGTTTAAGGTGTAACGAAGTGGAGGTTCTTGTCAACAGAGCAGCCCTAAACTTTGGGGTGCCTGTGTCTTGCTGATTTTTAGTTTTCCCAATTTATACGCCCATGAGTGGAAGTGCCCTATGCTCTCTAAGCTGAGTTTTTTAGATGTTTCAGGACACACCGTACACTTCTCCAGAGTGGCTGTTGGCAATTTACAGCCCGCCCATCAGCGTAGCAAGGCTCCCATTTCTCCATGGCCTGTCCTGCATTTCTGGTTTTGACACTTTATTCAGCATGGCCCTTTTGACCGATGGGAAGCGAGACTTCTTTGTAGCGCTTATTTGCCTTTCCAGGTTGCTTGGTTGGCCAAAAAGGGCGTATGCGTTTTTTCCTGAATATATTCAGGAAAAAACGCATACGCCCTTTTTGGCCAAGGGCATCATTGTCGAGGTTTTGCCGCTTTTCCTGTGCTTTAAAGGCGATTCGAATCTACCTCCTGAAATCGGTTTCCTGCAATTCTGCCTTGCTTTCAAATCCTCTTCGTTGCCTTCCCTCCATATATTTGTGGACGAGAGTTATCATTTCTAACTCTGCAGGTTTGTGAATTGCAGTGCCCCTGAGCTCCATTTTTCAACTCGCTTTCTTGGGAGCTGGCCGCAAAAGCGCAGGATTGCTTCAGGCCCTATTCTGGCTCCGGGCGGAGGCTGAGCCTGTGGTTAATTCTGCTTCCTGATGGGAAAATAGAGTGACCTGTGCCTGTCCCAACACCTAGAGCTAGTCTCTCATTGGTTCCCCCTCTTCCCGTTCATCCTCAGGACAAATTGCAACGTGTTCGGAACAGGAGGTTAAAGGTGCTGATTCTCCAAGGAGGGAGATTGCTAGTAAAGCGGCTGGAATGGCGAACCGGAGCACAAGGAGATGAGAAATGAGGTGCGTTTTAGAAACCTTTCCCGGTCACACGGTGTACCATCTTCTGGGTTTCTCGTGCATGTTTTCGACGTAGGACGATGCCCTTGAACCTGGAGATTTGGGACCCATGGGATGGGTACCACGCCGTATTACTTTACAGGGTCTGCGTTAGCTCACCCAACCTCACCAAACCTCTCAGCCCCAAGAGTGTCCTCCCTTATGTCTCAATCAGCTGTGGGTCTAGATATGGTCAATCCAGGTGGCATCGCAGCCCCTGAACGAATTTTGTAAGAATTTCTCTCTCTTTCACTGTCTTTGTTTCACGGGTTTTTAAAAGTAATTGATTTTTATAATAGGGTTTAGCTGCTTTGCACTGCTGTGTTTATGCCGCTTTACACCCACTTGACTCACTTACAGAGAGATATCAATACATAGGTTTTAAGATTCTTACTAGTCAGATATATTCTTGGGCGGTGAATAGGGGTTGTTGAGTCCAGTTCACTGAGCAAGGAGTAGGTCTTGTCTATTACATATTGGGTTTATGGAACGGTATCTGAGCTAATTTGAAACCCTTGTTTTATGCATCACCCCACCTCACCTTTCCCGTTAAGCAGCCATAGTGTGTTTTCTAAACGTGCGACTCTGTTCTGTTTTGTAATTCAGTTCAAGGGTAGCGGTTTTTACATTCCCTCTGTCAGTGATATCTTATGATAAGTGTCTTTTTCTGTGTGACTTATTTCACTTAGAATCGTCGTACCTAAATCCACTCATCATGCTGCTCCTAGCCTTATGACGTTGATTTCATGGCTGAGTGATATTCCATTGTACATAAGGACCACAACTTCTTTATCCATTCTTCTCTTTCCTGGGATGTTTAAGGTGTAACGAAGTGGAGGTTCTTGTCAACAGAGCAGCCCTAAACTTTGGGGTGCCTGTGTCTTGCTGATTTTTAGTTTTCCCAATTTATACGCCCATGAGTGGAAGTGCCCTATGCTCTCTAAGCTGAGTTTTTTAGATGTTTCAGGACACACCGTACACTTCTCCAGAGTGGCTGTTGGCCATTTACAGCCCGCCCATCAGCGTAGCAAGGCTCCCATTTCTCCATGGCCTGTCCTGCATTTCTGGTTTTGACACTTTATTCAGCATGGCCCTTTTGACCGATGGGAAGCGAGACTTCTTTGTAGCGCTGATTTGCCTTTCCAGGTTGCTTGGTTGGCCAAAAAGGGCGTATGCGTTTTTTCCTGAATATATTCAGGAAAAAACGCATACGCCCTTTTTGGCCAAGGGCATCATTGTCGAGGTTTTGCCGCTTTTCCTGTGCTTTAAAGGCGATTCGAATCTACCTCCTGAAATCGGTTTCCTGCAATTCTGCCTTGCTTTCAAATCGTCTTCGTTGCCTTCCCTCCATATATTTGTGGACGAGAGTTATCATTTCTAACTCTGCAGGTTTGTGAATTGCAGTGCTCCTGAGCTCCATTTTTCAACTCGCTTTCTTGGGAGCTGGCCGCAAAAGCGCAGGATTGCTTCAGGCCCTATTCTGGCTCCGGGCGGCAGGCTGAGCCTGTGGTTAATTCTGCTTCCTGATGGGAAAATAGAGTGACCTGTGCCTGTCCCAACACCTAGAGCTAGTCTCTCATTGGTTCCCCCTCTTCCCGTTCATCCTCAGGACAAATTGCAACGTGTTCGGAACAGGAGGTTAAAGGTGCTGATTCTCCAAGGAGGGAGATTGCTAGTAAAGCGGCTGGAATGGCGAACCGGAGCACAAGGAGATGAGAAATGAGGTGCGTTTTAGAAACCTTTCCCGGTCACACGGTGTACCATCTTCTGGGTTTCTCGTGCATGTTTTCGACGTAGGAAGATGCCCTTGAACCTGGAGATTTGGGACCCATGGGATGGGTACCACGCCGTATTACATTACAGGGTCTGCGTTAGCTCACCCAACCTCACCAAACCTCTCAGCCCCAAGAGTGTCCACCCTTATGTCTCAATCAGCTGTGGGTCTAGATATGGTCAATCCAGGTGGCATCGCAGCCCCTGAACGAATTTTGTAAGAATTTCTCTCTCTTTCACTGTCTTTGTTTCACGGGTTTTTAAAAGTAATTGATTTTTATAATAGGGTTTAGCTGCTTTGCACTGCTGTGTTTATGCCGCTTTACACCCACTTGACTCACTTACAGAGAGATATCAATACATAGGTTTTAAGATTCTTACTAGTCAGATATATTCTTGGGCGGTGAATAGGGGGCGTTGAGTCCAGTTCACTGAGCAAGGAGTAGGTCTGGTCTATTACATATTGGGTTTATGGAACGGTATCTGAGCTAATTTGAAACCCTTGTTTTATGCATCACCCCACCTCACCTTTCCCGTTAAGCAGCCATAGTGTGTTTTCTAAACGTGCGACTCTGTTCTGTTTTGTAATTCAGTTCAAGGGTAGCGGTTTTTACATTCCCTCTGTAAGTGATATCTTATGATAAGTGTCTTTTTCTGTGTGACTTATTTCACTTAGAATCGTCGTACCTAAATCCACTCATCATGCTGCTCCTAGCCTTATGACGTTGATTTCATGGCTGAGTGATATTCCATTGTACATAAGGACCACAACTTCTTTATCCATTCTTCTCTTTCCTGGGATGTTTAAGGTGTAACGAAGTGGAGGTTCTTGTCAACAGAGCAGCCCTAAACTTTGGGGTGCCTGTGTCTTGCTGATTTTTAGTTTTCCCAATTTATACGCCCATGAGTGGAAGTGCCCTATGCTCTCTAAGCTGAGTTTTTTAGATGTTTCAGGACACACCGTACACTTCTCCAGAGTGGCTGTTGGCCATTTACAGCCTGCCCATCAGCGTAGCAAGGCTCCCATTTCTCCATGGCCTGTCCTGCATTTCTGGTTTTGACACTTTATTCAGCATGGCCCTTTTGACCGATGGGAAGCGAGACTTCTTTGTAGCGCTGATTTGCCTTTCCAGGTTGCTTGGTTGGCCAAAAAGGGCGTATGCGTTTTTTCCTGAATATATTCAGGAAAAAACGCATACGCCCTTTTTGGCCAAGGGCATCATTGTCGAGGTTTTGCCGCTTTTCCTGTGCTTTAAATGCGATTCGAATCTACCTCCTGAAATCTGTT
Organism: Balaenoptera borealis; assembly: GCF_965194805.1. NCBI lineage: Eukaryota > Metazoa > Chordata > Mammalia > Artiodactyla > Balaenopteridae > Balaenoptera > Balaenoptera borealis. The sequence continues at coordinate 36,749,882 of NC_138874.1, read as the reverse complement.
TCCTGCAATTCTACCTTGCTTTCAAATCCTCTTCGTAGCCTTCCCTCCATATATTTGTGGACGAGAGTTATCATTTCTAACTCTGCAGGTTTGTGAATTGCAGTGCCCCTGAGCACCATTTTTCAACTCGCTTTCTTGGGAGCTGGCCGCAAAAGCGCAGGATTGCTTCAGGCCCTATTCTGGCTCCGGGCGGCAGGCTGAGCCTGTGGTTAATTCTGCTTCCTGATGGGAAAATAGAGTGACCTGTGCCTGTCCCAACACCTAGAGCTAGTCTCTCATTGGTTCCCCCTCTTCCCGTTCATCCTCAGGACAAATTGCAACGTGTACGGAACAGGAGGTTAAAGGTGCTGATTCTCCTAGGAGGGAGATTGCTAGTAAAGCGGCTGGAATGGCGAACCGGAGCACAAGGAGATGAGAAATGAGGTGCGTTTTAGAAACCTTTCCCGGTCACACGGTGTACCATCTTCTGGGTTTCTCGTGCATGTTTTCGACGTAGGAAGATGCCCTTGAACCTGGAGATTTGGGACCCATGGGATGGGTACCACGCCGAATTACTTTAAAGGGTCTGCGTTAGCTCACCCAACCTCACCAAACCTCTCAGCCCCAAGAGTGTCCACCCTTATGTCTCAATCAGCTGTGGGTCTAGATATGGTCAATCCAGGTGGCTTCGCAGCCCCTGAACGAATTTTGTAAGAATTTCTCTCTCTTTCACTGTCTTTGTTTCACGGGTTTTTAAAAGTAATTGATTTTTATAATAGGGTTTAGCTGCTTTGCACTGCTGTGTTTATGCCGCTTTACACCCACTTGACTCACTTACAGAGAGATATCACTACATAGGTTTTAAGATTCTTACTAGTCAGATATATTCTTGGGCGGTGAATAGGGGGCGTTGAGTCCAGTTCACTGAGCAAGGAGTAGGTCTGGTCTATTACATATTGGGTTTATGGAACGGTATCTGAGCTAATTTGAAACCCTTGTTTTATGCATCACCCCACCTCACCTTTCCCGTTAAGCAGCCATAGTGTGTTTTCTAAACGTGCGACTCTGTTCTGTTTTGTAATTCAGTTCAAGGGTAGCGGTTTTTACATTCCCTCTGTAAGTGATATCTTATGATAAGTGTCTTTTTCTGTGTGAGTTATTTCACTTAGAATCGTCGTACCTAAATCCACTCATCATGCTGCTCCTAGCCTTATGACGTTGATTTCATGGCTGAGTGATATTCCATTGTACATAAGGACCACAACTTCTTTATCCATTCTTCTCTTTCCTGGGATGTTTAAGGTGTAACGAAGTGGAGGTTCTTGTCAACAGAGCAGCCCTAAACTTTGGGGTGCCTGTGTCTTGCTGATTTTTAGTTTTCCCAATTTATACGCCCATGAGTGGAAGTGCCCTATGCTCTCTAAGCTGAGTTTTTTAGATGTTTCAGGACACACCGTACACTTCTCCAGAGTGGCTGTTGGCCATTTACAGCCCGCCCATCAGCGTAGCAAGGCTCCCATTTCTCCATGGCCTGTCCTGCATTTCTGGTTTTGACACTTTATTCAGCATGGCCCTTTTGACCGATGGGAAGCGAGACTTCTTTGTAGCGCTGATTTGCCTTTCCAGGTTGCTTGGTTGGCCAAAAAGGGCGTATGCGTTTTTTCCTGAATATATTCAGGAAAAAACGCATACGCTCTTTTTGGCCAAGGGCATCATTGTCGAGGTTTTGCCGCTTTTCCTGTGCTTTAAAGGCGATTCGAATCTACCTCCTGAAATCGGTTTCCTGCAATTCTGCCTTGCTTTCAAATCGTCTTCGTTGCCTTCCCTCCATATATTTGTGGACGAGAGTTATCATTTCTAACTCTGCAGGTTTGTGAATTGCAGTGCCCCTGAGCTCCATTTTTCAACTCGCTTTCTTGGGAGCTGGCCGCAAAAGCGCAGGATTGCTTCAGGCCCTATTCTGGCTCCGGGCGGCAGGCTGAGCCTGTGGTTAATTCTGCTTCCTGATGGGAAAATAGAGTGACCTGTGCCTGTCCCAACACCTAGAGCTAGTCTCTCATTGGTTCCCCCTCTTCCCGTTCATCCTCAGGACAAATTGCAACGTGTTCGGAACAGGAGGTTAAAGGTGCTGATTCTCCAAGGAGGGAGATTGCTAGTAAAGCGGCTGGAATGGCGAACCGGAGCACAAGGAGATGAGAAATGAGGTGCGTTTTAGAAACCTTTCCCGGTCACACGGTGTACCATCTTCTGGGTTTCTCGTGCATGTTTTCGACGTAGGAAGATGCCCTTGAACCTGGAGATTTGGGACCCATGGGATGGGTACCACGCCGTATTACATTACAGGGTCTGCGTTAGCTCACCCAACCTCACCAAACCTCTCAGCCCCAAGAGTGTCCACCCTTATGTCTCAATCAGCTGTGGGTCTAGATATGGTCAATCCAGGTGGCATCGCAGCCCCTGAACGAATTTTGTAAGAATTTCTCTCTCTTTCACTGTCTTTGTTTCACGGGTTTTTAAAAGTAATTGATTTTTATAATAGGGTTTAGCTGCTTTGCACTGCTGTGTTTATGCCGCTTTACACCCACTTGACTCACTTACAGAGAGATATCAATACATAGGTTTTAAGATTCTTACTAGTCAGATATATTCTTGGGCGGTGAATAGGGGGCGTTGAGTCCAGTTCACTGAGCAAGGAGTAGGTCTGGTCTATTACATATTGGGTTTATGGAACGGTATCTGAGCTAATTTGAAACCCTTGTTTTATGCATCACCCCACCTCACCTTTCCCGTTAAGCAGCCATAGTGTGTTTTCTAAACGTGCGACTCTGTTCTGTTTTGTAATTCAGTTCAAGGGTAGCGGTTTTTACATTCCCTCTGTAAGTGATATCTTATGATAAGTGTCTTTTTCTGTGTGACTTATTTCACTTAGAATCGTCGTACCTAAATCCACTCATCATGCTGCTCCTAGCCTTATGACGTTGATTTCATGGCTGAGTGATATTCCATTGTACATAAGGACCACAACTTCTTTATCCATTCTTCTCTTTCCTGGGATGTTTAAGGTGTAACGAAGTGGAGGTTCTTGTCAACAGAGCAGCCCTAAACTTTGGGGTGCCTGTGTCTTGCTGATTTTTAGTTTTCCCAATTTATACGCCCATGAGTGGAAGTGCCCTATGCTCTCTAAGCTGAGTTTTTTAGATGTTTCAGGACACACCGTACACTTCTCCAGAGTGGCTGTTGGCCATTTACAGCCTGCCCATCAGCGTAGCAAGGCTCCCATTTCTCCATGGCCTGTCCTGCATTTCTGGTTTTGACACTTTATTCAGCATGGCCCTTTTGACCAATGGGAAGCGAGACTTCTTTGTAGCGCTGATTTGCCTTTCCAGGTTGCTTGGTTGGCCAAAAAGGGCGTATGCGTTTTTTCCTGAATATATTCAGGAAAAAACGCATACGCCCTTTTTGGCCAAGGGCATCATTGTCGAGGTTTTGCCGCTTTTCCTGTGCTTTAAATGCGATTCGAATCTACCTCCTGAAATCTGTTTCCTGCAATTCTACCTTGCTTTCAAATCCTCTTCGTAGCCTTCCCTCCATATATTTGTGGACGAGAGTTATCATTTCTAACTCTGCAGGTTTGTGAATTGCAGTGCCCCTGAGCACCATTTTTCAACTCGCTTTCTTGGGAGCTGGCCGCAAAAGCGCAGGATTGCTTCAGGCCCTATTCTGGCTCCGGGCGGCAGGCTGAGCCTGTGGTTAATTCTGCTTCCTGATGGGAAAATAGAGTGACCTGTGCCTGTCCCAACACCTAGAGCTAGTCTCTCATTGGTTCCCCCTCTTCCCGTTCATCCTCAGGACAAATTGCAACGTGTACGGAACAGGAGGTTAAAGGTGCTGATTCTCCTAGGAGGGAGATTGCTAGTAAAGCGGCTGGAATGGCGAACCGGAGCACAAGGAGATGAGAAATGAGGTGCGTTTTAGAAACCTTTCCCGGTCACACGGTGTACCATCTTCTGGGTTTCTCGTGCATGTTTTCGACGTAGGAAGATGCCCTTGAACCTGGAGATTTGGGACCCATGGGATGGGTACCACGCCGAATTACTTTAAAGGGTCTGCGTTAGCTCACCCAACCTCACCAAACCTCTCAGCCCCAAGAGTGTCCACCCTTATGTCTCAATCAGCTGTGGGTCTAGATATGGTCAATCCAGGTGGCTTCGCAGCCCCTGAACGAATTTTGTAAGAATTTCTCTCTCTTTCACTGTCTTTGTTTCACGGGTTTTTAAAAGTAATTGATTTTTATAATAGGGTTTAGCTGCTTTGCACTGCTGTGTTTATGCCGCTTTACACCCACTTGACTCACTTACAGAGAGATATCACTACATAGGTTTTAAGATTCTTACTAGTCAGATATATTCTTGGGCGGTGAATAGGGGGCGTTGAGTCCAGTTCACTGAGCAAGGAGTAGGTCTGGTCTATTACATATTGGGTTTATGGAACGGTATCTGAGCTAATTTGAAACCCTTGTTTTATGCATCACCCCACCTCACCTTTCCCGTTAAGCAGCCATAGTGTGTTTTCTAAACGTGCGACTCTGTTCTGTTTTGTAATTCAGTTCAAGGGTAGCGGTTTTTACATTCCCTCTGTAAGTGATATCTTATGATAAGTGTCTTTTTCTGTGTGAGTTATTTCACTTAGAATCGTCGTACCTAAATCCACTCATCATGCTGCTCCTAGCCTTATGACGTTGATTTCATGGCTGAGTGATATTCCATTGTACATAAGGACCACAACTTCTTTATCCATTCTTCTCTTTCCTGGGATGTTTAAGGTGTAACGAAGTGGAGGTTCTTGTCAACAGAGCAGCCCTAAACTTTGGGGTGCCTGTGTCTTGCTGATTTTTAGTTTTCCCAATTTATACGCCCATGAGTGGAAGTGCCCTATGCTCTCTAAGCTGAGTTTTTTAGATGTTTCAGGACACACCGTACACTTCTCCAGAGTGGCTGTTGGCAATTTACAGCCCGCCCATCAGCGTAGCAAGGCTCCCATTTCTCCATGGCCTGTCCTGCATTTCTGGTTTTGACACTTTATTCAGCATGGCCCTTTTGACCGATGGGAAGCGAGACTTCTTTGTAGCGCTGATTTGCCTTTCCAGGTTGCTTGGTTGGCCAAAAAGGGCGTATGCGTTTTTTCCTGAATATATTCAGGAAAAAACGCATACGCCCTTTTTGGCCAAGGGCATCATTGTCGAGGTTTTGCCGCTTTTCCTGTGCTTTAAAGGCGATTCGAATCTACCTCCTGAAATCGGTTTCCTGCAATTCTGCCTTGCTTTCAAATCCTCTTCGTTGCCTTCCCTCCATATATTTGTGGACGAGAGTTATCATTTCTAACTCTGCAGGTTTGTGAATTGCAGTGCCCCTGAGCTCCATTTTTCAACTCGCTTTCTTGGGAGCTGGCCGCAAAAGCGCAGGATTGCTTCAGGCCCTATTCTGGCTCCGGGCGGCAGGCTGAGCCTGTGGTTAATTCTGCTTCCTGATGGGAAAATAGAGTGACCTGTGCCTGTCCCAACACCTAGAGCTAGTCTCTCATTGGTTCCCCCTCTTCCCGTTCATCCTCAGGACAAATTGCAACGTGTACGGAACAGGAGGTTAAAGGTGCTGATTCTCCTAGGAGGGAGATTGCTAGTAAAGCGGCTGGAATGGCGAACCGGAGCACAAGGAGATGAGAAATGAGGTGCGTTTTAGAAACCTTTCCCGGTCACACGGTGTACCATCTTCTGGGTTTCTCGTGCATGTTTTCGACGTAGGAAGATGCCCTTGAACCTGGAGATTTGGGACCCATGGGATGGGTACCACGCCGAATTACTTTAAAGGGTCTGCGTTAGCTCACCCAACCTCACCAAACCTCTCAGCCCCAAGAGTGTCCACCCTTATGTCTCAATCAGCTGTGGGTCTAGATATGGTCAATCCAGGTGGCTTCGCAGCCCCTGAACGAATTTTGTAAGAATTTCTCTCTCTTTCACTGTCTTTGTTTCACGGGTTTTTAAAAGTAATTGATTTTTATAATAGGGTTTAGCTGCTTTGCACTGCTGTGTTTATGCCGCTTTACACCCACTTGACTCACTTACAGAGAGATATCACTACATAGGTTTTAAGATTCTTACTAGTCAGATATATTCTTGGGCGGTGAATAGGGGGCGTTGAGTCCAGTTCACTGAGCAAGGAGTAGGTCTGGTCTATTACATATTGGGTTTATGGAACGGTATCTGAGCTAATTTGAAACCCTTGTTTTATGCATCACCCCACCTCACCTTTCCCGTTAAGCAGCCATAGTGTGTTTTCTAAACGTGCGACTCTGTTCTGTTTTGTAATTCAGTTCAAGGGTAGCGGTTTTTACATTCCCTCTGTAAGTGATATCTTATGATAAGTGTCTTTTTCTGTGTGAGTTATTTCACTTAGAATCGTCGTACCTAAATCCACTCATCATGCTGCTCCTAGCCTTATGACGTTGATTTCATGGCTGAGTGATATTCCATTGTACATAAGGACCACAACTTCTTTATCCATTCTTCTCTTTCCTGGGATGTTTAAGGTGTAACGAAGTGGAGGTTCTTGTCAACAGAGCAGCCCTAAACTTTGGGGTGCCTGTGTCTTGCTGATTTTTAGTTTTCCCAATTTATACGCCCATGAGTGGAAGTGCCCTATGCTCTCTAAGCTGAGTTTTTTAGATGTTTCAGGACACACCGTACACTTCTCCAGAGTGGCTGTTGGCAATTTACAGCCCGCCCATCAGCGTAGCAAGGCTCCCATTTCTCCATGGCCTGTCCTGCATTTCTGGTTTTGACACTTTATTCAGCATGGCCCTTTTGACCGATGGGAAGCGAGACTTCTTTGTAGCGCTGATTTGCCTTTCCAGGTTGCTTGGTTGGCCAAAAAGGGCGTATGCGTTTTTTCCTGAATATATTCAGGAAAAAACGCATACGCCCTTTTTGGCCAAGGGCATCATTGTCGAGGTTTTGCCGCTTTTCCTGTGCTTTAAAGGCGATTCGAATCTACCTCCTGAAATCGGTTTCCTGCTATTCTGCCTTGCTTTCAAATCCTCTTCGTTGCCTTCCCTCCATATATTTGTGGACGAGAGTTATCATTTCTAACTCTGCAGGTTTGTGAATTGCAGTGCCCCTGAGCTCCATTTTTCAACTCGCTTTCTTGGGAGCTGGCCGCAAAAGCGCAGGATTGCTTCAGGCCCTATTCTGGCTCCGGGCGGCAGGCTGAGCCTGTGGTTAATTCTGCTTCCTGATGGGAAAATAGAGTGACCTGTGCCTGTCCCAACACCTAGAGCTAGTCTCTCATTGGTTCCCCCTCTTCCCGTTCATCCTCAGGACAAATTGCAACGTGTACGGAACAGGAGGTTAAAGGTGCTGATTCTCCTAGGAGGGAGATTGCTAGTAAAGCGGCTGGAATGGCGAACCGGAGCACAAGGAGATGAGAAATGAGGTGCGTTTTAGAAACCTTTCCCGGTCACACGGTGTACCATCTTCTGGGTTTCTCGTGCATGTTTTCGACGTAGGAAGATGCCCTTGAACCTGGAGATTTGGGACCCATGGGATGGGTACCACGCCGAATTACTTTAAAGGGTCTGCGTTAGCTCACCCAACCTCACCAAACCTCTCAGCCCCAAGAGTGTCCACCCTTATGTCTCAATCAGCTGTGGGTCTAGATATGGTCAATCCAGGTGGCTTCGCAGCCCCTGAACGAATTTTGTAAGAATTTCTCTCTCTTTCACTGTCTTTGTTTCACGGGTTTTTAAAAGTAATTGATTTTTATAATAGGGTTTAGCTGCTTTGCACTGCTGTGTTTATGCCGCTTTACACCCACTTGACTCACTTACAGAGAGATATCACTACATAGGTTTTAAGATTCTTACTAGTCAGATATATTCTTGGGCGGTGAATAGGGGGCGTTGAGTCCAGTTCACTGAGCAAGGAGTAGGTCTGGTCTATTACATATTGGGTTTATGGAACGGTATCTGAGCTAATTTGAAACCCTTGTTTTATGCATCACCCCACCTCACCTTTCCCGTTAAGCAGCCATAGTGTGTTTTCTAAACGTGCGACTCTGTTCTGTTTTGTAATTCAGTTCAAGGGTAGCGGTTTTTACATTCCCTCTGTAAGTGATATCTTATGATAAGTGTCTTTTTCTGTGTGAGTTATTTCACTTAGAATCGTCGTACCTAAATCCACTCATCATGCTGCTCCTAGCCTTATGACGTTGATTTCATGGCTGAGTGATATTCCATTGTACATAAGGACCACAACTTCTTTATCCATTCTTCTCTTTCCTGGGATGTTTAAGGTGTAACGAAGTGGAGGTTCTTGTCAACAGAGCAGCCCTAAACTTTGGGGTGCCTGTGTCTTGCTGATTTTTAGTTTTCCCAATTTATACGCCCATGAGTGGAAGTGCCCTATGCTCTCTAAGCTGAGTTTTTTAGATGTTTCAGGACACACCGTACACTTCTCCAGAGTGGCTGTTGGCAATTTACAGCCCGCCCATCAGCGTAGCAAGGCTCCCATTTCTCCATGGCCTGTCCTGCATTTCTGGTTTTGACACTTTATTCAGCATGGCCCTTTTGACCGATGGGAAGCGAGACTTCTTTGTAGCGCTGATTTGCCTTTCCAGGTTGCTTGGTTGGCCAAAAAGGGCGTATGCGTTTTTTCCTGAATATATTCAGGAAAAAACGCATACGCCCTTTTTGGCCAAGGGCATCATTGTCGAGGTTTTGCCGCTTTTCCTGTGCTTTAAAGGCGATTCGAATCTACCTCCTGAAATCGGTTTCCTGCAATTCTGCCTTGCTTTCAAATCCTCTTCGTTGCCTTCCCTCCATATATTTGTGGACGAGAGTTATCATTTCTAACTCTGCAGGTTTGTGAATTGCAGTGCCCCTGAGCTCCATTTTTCAACTCGCTTTCTTGGGAGCTGGCCGCAAAAGCGCAGGATTGCTTCAGGCCCTATTCTGGCTCCGGGCGGCAGGCTGAGCCTGTGGTTAATTCTGCTTCCTGATGGGAAAATAGAGTGACCTGTGCCTGTCCCAACACCTAGAGCTAGTCTCTCATTGGTTCCCCCTCTTCCCGTTCATCCTCAGGACAAATTGCAACGTGTACGGAACAGGAGGTTAAAGGTGCTGATTCTCCTAGGAGGGAGATTGCTAGTAAAGCGGCTGGAATGGCGAACCGGAGCACAAGGAGATGAGAAATGAGGTGCGTTTTAGAAACCTTTCCCGGTCACACGGTGTACCATCTTCTGGGTTTCTCGTGCATGTTTTCGACGTAGGAAGATGCCCTTGAACCTGGAGATTTGGGACCCATGGGATGGGTACCACGCCGTATTACTTTACAGGGTCTGCGTTAGCTCACCCAACCTCACCAAACCTCTCAGCCCCAAGAGTGTCCACCCTTATGTCTCAATCAGCTGTGGGTCTAGATATGGTCAATCCAGGTGGCATCGCAGCCCCTGAACGAATTTTGTAAGAATTTCTCTCTCTTTCACTGTCTTTATTTCACGGGTTTTTAAAAGTAATTGATTTTTATAATAGGGTTTAGCTGCTTTGCACTGCTGTGTTTATGCCGCTTTACACCCACTTGACTCACTTACAGAGAGATATCACTACATAGGTTTTAAGATTCTTACTAGTCAGATATATTCTTGGGCGGTGAATAGGGGGCGTTGAGTCCAGTTCACTGAGCAAGGAGTAGGTCTGGTCTATTACATATTGGGTTTATGGAACGGTATCTGAGCTAATTTGAAACCCTTGTTTTATGCATCACCCCACCTCACCTTTCCCGTTAAGCAGCCATAGTGTGTTTTCTAAACGTGCGACTCTGTTCTGTTTTGTAATTCAGTTCAAGGGTAGCGGTTTTTACATTCCCTCTGTAAGTGATATCTTATGATAAGTGTCTTTTTCTGTGTGAGTTATTTCACTTAGAATCGTCGTACCTAAATCCACTCATCATGCTGCTCCTAGCCTTATGACGTTGATTTCATGGCTGAGTGATATTCCATTGTACATAAGGACCACAACTTCTTTATCCATTCTTCTCTTTCCTGGGATGTTTAAGGTGTAACGAAGTGGAGGTTCTTGTCAACAGAGCAGCCCTAAACTTTGGGGTGCCTGTGTCTTGCTGATTTTTAGTTTTCCCAATTTATACGCCCATGAGTGGAAGTGCCCTATGCTCTCTAAGCTGAGTTTTTTAGATGTTTCAGGACACACCGTACACTTCTCCAGAGTGGCTGTTGGCAATTTACAGCCCGCCCATCAGCGTAGCAAGGCTCCCATTTCTCCATGGCCTGTCCTGCATTTCTGGTTTTGACACTTTATTCAGCATGGCCCTTTTGACCGATGGGAAGCGAGACTTCTTTGTAGCGCTGATTTGCCTTTCCAGGTTGCTTGGTTGGCCAAAAAGGGCGTATGCGTTTTTTCCTGAATATATTCAGGAAAAAACGCATACGCCCTTTTTGGCCAAGGGCATCATTGTCGAGGTTTTGCCGCTTTTCCTGTGCTTTAAAGGCGATTCGAATCTACCTCCTGAAATCGGTTTCCTGCAATTCTGCCTTGCTTTCAAATCCTCTTCGTTGCCTTCCCTCCATATATTTGTGGACGAGAGTTATCATTTCTAACTCTGCAGGTTTGTGAATTGCAGTGCCCCTGAGCTCCATTTTTCAACTCGCTTTCTTGGGAGCTGGCCGCAAAAGCGCAGGATTGCTTCAGGCCCTATTCTGGCTCCGGGCGGCAGGCTGAGCCTGTGGTTAATTCTGCTTCCTGATGGGAAAATAGAGTGACCTGTGCCTGTCCCAACACCTAGAGCTAGTCTGTCATTGGTTCCCCCTCTTCCCGTTCATCCTCAGGACAAATTGCAACGTGTACGGAACAGGAGGTTAAAGGTGCTGATTCTCCTAGGAGGGAGATTGCTAGTAAAGCGGCTGGAATGGCGAACCGGAGCACAAGGAGATGAGAAATGAGGTGCGTTTTAGAAACCTTTCCCGGTCACACGGTGTACCATCTTCTGGGTTTCTCGTGCATGTTTTCGACGTAGGAAGATGCCCTTGAACCTGGAGATTTGGGACCCATGGGATGGGTACCACGCCGTATTACTTTACAGGGTCTGCGTTAGCTCACCCAACCTCACCAAACCTCTCAGCCCCAAGAGTGTCCACCCTTATGTCTCAATCAGCTGTGGGTCTAGATATGGTCAATCCAGGTGGCATCGCAGCCCCTGAACGAATTTTGTAAGAATTTCTCTCTCTTTCACTGTCTTTGTTTCACGGGTTTTTAAAAGTAATTGATTTTTATAATAGGGTTTAGCTGCTTTGCACTGCTGTGTTTATGCCGCTTTACACCCACTTGACTCACTTACAGAGAGATATCAATACATAGGTTTTAAGATTCTTACTAGTCAGATATATTCTTGGGCGGTGAATAGGGGGCGTTGAGTCCAGTTCACTGAGCAAGGAGTAGGTCTGGTCTATTACATATTGGGTTTATGGAACGGTATCTGAGCTAATTTGAAACCCTTGTTTTATGCATCACCCCACTTCACCTTTCCCGTTAAGCAGCCATAGTGTGTTTTCTAAACGTGCGACTCTGTTCTGTTTTGTAATTCAGTTCAAGGGTAGCGGTTTTTACATTCCCTCTGTAAGTGATATCTTATGATAAGTGTCTTTTTCTGTGTGAGTTATTTCACTTAGAATCGTCGTACCTAAATCCACTCATCATGCTGCTCCTAGCCTTATGACGTTGATTTCATGGCTGAGTGATATTCCATTGTACATAAGGACCACAACTTCTTTATCCATTCTTCTCTTTCCTGGGATGTTTAAGGTGTAACGAAGTGGAGGTTCTTGTCAACAGAGCAGCCCTAAACTTTGGGGTGCCTGTGTCTTGCTGATTTTTAGTTTTCCCAATTTATACGCCCATGAGTGGAAGTGCCCTATGCTCTCTAAGCTGAGTTTTTTAGATGTTTCAGGACACACCGTACACTTCTCCAGAGTGGCTGTTGGCAATTTACAGCCCGCCCATCAGCGTAGCAAGGCTCCCATTTCTCCATGGCCTGTCCTGCATTTCTGGTTTTGACACTTTATTCAGCATGGCCCTTTTGACCGATGGGAAGCGAGACTTCTTTGTAGCGCTGATTTGCCTTTCCAGGTTGCTTGGTTGGCCAAAAAGGGCGTATGCGTTTTTTCCTGAATATATTCAGGAAAAAACGCATACGCCCTTTTTGGCCAAGGGCATCATTGTCGAGGTTTTGCCGCTTTTCCTGTGCTTTAAAGGCGATTCGAATCTACCTCCTGAAATCGGTTTCCTGCAATTCTGCCTTGCTTTCAAATCCTCTTCGTTGCCTTCCCTCCATATATTTGTGGACGAGAGTTATCATTTCTAACTCTGCAGGTTTGTGAATTGCAGTGCCCCTGAGCTCCATTTTTCAACTCGCTTTCTTGGGAGCTGGCCGCAAAAGCGCAGGATTGCTTCAGGCCCTATTCTGGCTCCGGGCGGCAGGCTGAGCCTGTGGTTAATTCTGCTTCCTGATGGGAAAATAGAGTGACCTGTGCCTGTCCCAACACCTAGAGCTAGTCTCTCATTGGTTCCCCCTCTTCCCGTTCATCCTCAGGACAAATTGCAACGTGTACGGAACAGGAGGTTAAAGGTGCTGATTCTCCTAGGAGGGAGATTGCTAGTAAAGCGGCTGGAATGGCGAACCGGAGCACAAGGAGATGAGAAATGAGGTGCGTTTTAGAAACCTTTCCCGGTCACACGGTGTACCATCTTCTGGGTTTCTCGTGCATGTTTTCGACGTAGGAAGATGCCCTTGAACCTGGAGATTTGGGACCCATGGGATGGGTACCACGCCGTATTACTTTACAGGGTCTGCGTTAGCTCACCCAACCTCACCAAACCTCTCAGCCCCAAGAGTGTCCACCCTTATGTCTCAATCAGCTGTGGGTCTAGATATGGTCAATCCAGGTGGCATCGCAGCCCCTGAACGAATTTTGTAAGAATTTCTCTCTCTTTCACTGTCTTTGTTTCACGGGTTTTTAAAAGTAATTGATTTTTATAATAGGGTTTAGCTGCTTTGCACTGCTGTGTTTATGCCGCTTTACACCCACTTGACTCACTTACAGAGAGATATCACTACATAGGTTTTAAGATTCTTACTAGTCAGATATATTCTTGGGCGGTGAATAGGGGGCGTTGAGTCCAGTTCACTGAGCAAGGAGTAGGTCTGGTCTATTACATATTGGGTTTATGGAACGGTATCTGAGCTAATTTGAAACCCTTGTTTTATGCATCACCCCACCTCACCTTTCCCGTTAAGCAGCCATAGTGTGTTTTCTAAACGTGCGACTCTGTTCTGTTTTGTAATTCAGTTCAAGGGTAGCGGTTTTTACATTCCCTCTGTAAGTGATATCTTATGATAAGTGTCTTTTTCTGTGTGAGTTATTTCACTTAGAATCGTCGTACCTAAATCCACTCATCATGCTGCTCCTAGCCTTATGACGTTGATTTCATGGCTGAGTGATATTCCATTGTACATAAGGACCACAACTTCTTTATCCATTCTTCTCTTTCCTGGGATGTTTAAGGTGTAACGAAGTGGAGGTTCTTGTCAACAGAGCAGCCCTAAACTTTGGGGTGCCTGTGTCTTGCTGATTTTTAGTTTTCCCAATTTATACGCCCATGAGTGGAAGTGCCCTATGCTCTCTAAGCTGAGTTTTTTAGATGTTTCAGGACACACCGTACACTTCTCCAGAGTGGCTGTTGGCAATTTACAGCCCGCCCATCAGCGTAGCAAGGCTCCCATTTCTCCATGGCCTGTCCTGCATTTCTGGTTTTGACACTTTATTCAGCATGGCCCTTTTGACCGATGGGAAGCGAGACTTCTTTGTAGCACTGATTTGCCTTTCCAGGTTGCTTGGTTGGCCAAAAAGGGCGTATGCGTTTTTTCCTGAATATATTCAGGAAAAAACGCATACGCCCTTTTTGGCCAAGGGCATCATTGTCGAGGTTTTGCCGCTTTTCCTGTGCTTTAAAGGCGATTCGAATCTACCTCCTGAAATCGGTTTCCTGCAATTCTGCCTTGCTTTCAAATCCTCTTCGTTGCCTTCCCTCCATATATTTGTGGACGAGAGTTATCATTTCTAACTCTGCAGGTTTGTGAATTGCAGTGCCCCTGAGCTCCATTTTTCAACTCGCTTTCTTGGGAGCTGGCCGCAAAAGCGCAGGATTGCTTCAGGCCCTATTCTGGCTCCGGGCGGCAGGCTGAGCCTGTGGTTAATTCTGCTTCCTGATGGGAAAATAGAGTGACCTGTGCCTGTCCCAACACCTAGAGCTAGTCTGTCATTGGTTCCCCCTCTTCCCGTTCATCCTCAGGACAAATTGCAACGTGTACGGAACAGGAGGTTAAAGGTGCTGATTCTCCTAGGAGGGAGATTGCTAGTAAAGCGGCTGGAATGGCGAACCGGAGCACAAGGAGATGAGAAATGAGGTGCGTTTTAGAAACCTTTCCCGGTCACACGGTGTACCATCTTCTGGGTTTCTCGTGCATGTTTTCGACGTAGGAAGATGCCCTTGAACCTGGAGATTTGGGACCCATGGGATGGGTACCACGCCGTATTACTTTACAGGGTCTGCGTTAGCTCACCCAACCTCACCAAACCTCTCAGCCCCAAGAGTGTCCACCCTTATGTCTCAATCAGCTGTGGGTCTAGATATGGTCAATCCAGGTGGCATCGCAGCCCCTGAACGAATTTTGTAAGAATTTCTCTCTCTTTCACTGTCTTTGTTTCACGGGTTTTTAAAAGTAATTGATTTTTATAATAGGGTTTAGCTGCTTTGCACTGCTGTGTTTATGCCGCTTTACACCCACTTGACTCACTTACAGAGAGATATCAATACATAGGTTTTAAGATTCTTACTAGTCAGATATATTCTTGGGCGGTGAATAGGGGGCGTTGAGTCCAGTTCACTGAGCAAGGAGTAGGTCTTGTCTATTACATATTGGGTTTATGGAACGGTATCTGAGCTAATTTGAAACCCTTGTTTTATGCATCACCCCACCTCACCTTTCCCGTTAAGCAGCCATAGTGTGTTTTCTAAACGTGCGACTCTGTTCTGTTTTGTAATTCAGTTCAAGGGTAGCGGTTTTTACATTCTCTCTGTAAGTGATATCTTATGATAAGTGTCTTTTTCTGTGTGAGTTATTTCACTTAGAATCGTCGTACCTAAATCCACTCATCATGCTGCTCCTAGCCTTATGACGTTGATTTCATGGCTGAGTGATATTCCATTGTACATAAGGACCACAACTTCTTTATCCATTCTTCTCTTTCCTGGGATGTTTAAGGTGTAACGAAGTGGAGGTTCTTGTCAACAGAGCAGCCCTAAACTTTGGGGTGCCTGTGTCTTGCTGATTTTTAGTTTTCCCAATTTATACGCCCATGAGTGGAAGTGCCCTATGCTCTCTAAGCTGAGTTTTTTAGATGTTTCAGGACACACCGTACACTTCTCCAGAGTGGCTGTTGGCAATTTACAGCCCGCCCATCAGCGTAGCAAGGCTCCCATTTCTCCATGGCCTGTCCTGCATTTCTGGTTTTGACACTTTATTCAGCATGGCCCTTTTGACCGATGGGAAGCGAGACTTCTTTGTAGCGCTGATTTGCCTTTCCAGGTTGCTTGGTTGGCCAAAAAGGGCGTATGCGTTTTTTCCTGAATATATTCAGGAAAAAACGCATACGCCCTTTTTGGCCAAGGGCATCATTGTCGAGGTTTTGCCGCTTTTCCTGTGCTTTAAAGGCGATTCGAATCTACCTCCTGAAATCGGTTTCCTGCAATTCTGCCTTGCTTTCAAATCCTCTTCGTAGCCTTCCCTCCATATATTTGTGGACGAGAGTTATCATTTCTAACTCTGCAGGTTTGTGAATTGCAGTGCCCCTGAGCTCCATTTTTCAACTCGCTTTCTTGGGAGCTGGCCGCAAAAGCGCAGGATTGCTTCAGGCCCTATTCTGGCTCCGGGCGGCAGGCTGAGCCTGTGGTTAATTCTGCTTCCTGATGGGAAAATAGAGTGACCTCTGCCTGTCCCAACACCTAGAGCTAGTCTCTCATTGGTTCCCCCTCTTCCCGTTCATCCTCAGGACAAATTGCAACGTGTTCGGAACAGGAGGTTAAAGGTGCTGATTCTCCAAGGAGGGAGATTGCTAGTAAAGCGGCTGGAATGGCGAACCGGAGCACAAGGAGATGAGAAATGAGGTGCGTTTTAGAAACCTTTCCCGGTCACACGGTGTACCATCTTCTGGGTTTCTCGTGCATGTTTTCGACGTAGGAAGATGCCCTTGAACCTGGAGATTTGGGACCCATGGGATTCGTACCACGCCGAATTACTTTACAGGGTCTGCGTTAGCTCACCCAACCTCACCAAACCTCTCAGCCCCAAGAGTGTCCACCCTTATGTCTCAGTCATCTGTGGGTCTAGATATGGTCAATCCAGGTGGCATCGCAGCCCCTGAACGAATTTTGTAAGAATTTCTCTCTCTTTCACTGTCTTTGTTTCACGGGTTTTTAAAAGTAATTGATTTTTATAATGGGGTTTAGCTGCTTTGCACTGCTGTGTTTATGCCGCTTTACACCTACTTGACTCACTTACAGAGAGATATCACTACATAGGTTTTAAGATTCTTACTAGTCAGATATATTCTTGGGCGGTGAATAGGGGTTGTTGAGTCCAGTTCACTGAGCAAGGAGTAGGTCTTGTCTATTACATATTGGGTTTATGGAACGGTATCTGAGCTAATTTGAAACCCTTGTTTTATGCATCACCCCACCTCACCTTTCCCGTTAAGCAGCCATAGTGTGTTTTCTAAACGTGCGACTCTGTTCTCTTTTGTAATTCAGTTCAAGGGTAGCGGTTTTTACATTCCCTCTGTCAGTGATATCTTATGATAAGTGTCTTTTTCTGTGTGACTTATTTCACTTAGAATCGTCGTACCTAAATCCACTCATCATGCTGCTCCTAGCCTTATGACGTTGATTTCATGGCTGAGTGATATTCCATTGTACATAAGGACCACAACTTCTTTATCCATTCTTCTCTTTCCTGGGATGTTTAAGGTGTAACGAAGTGGAGGTTCTTGTCAACAGAGCAGCCCTAAACTTTGGGGTGCCTGTGTCTTGCTGATTTTTAGTTTTCCCAATTTATACGCCCATGAGTGGAAGTGCCCTATGCTCTCTAAGCTGAGTTTTTTAGATGTTTCAGGACACACCGTACACTTCTCCAGAGTGGCTGTTGGCAATTTACAGCCCGCCCATCAGCGTAGCAAGGCTCCCATTTCTCCATGGCCTGTCCTGCATTTCTGGTTTTGACACTTTATTCAGCATGGCCCTTTTGACCGATGGGAAGCGAGACTTCTTTGTAGCGCTGATTTGCCTTTCCAGGTTGCTTGGTTGGCCAAAAAGGGCGTATGCGTTTTTTCCTGAATATATTCAGGAAAAAACGCATACGCCCTTTTTGGCCAAGGGCATCATTGTCGAGGTTTTGCCGCTTTTCCTGTGCTTTAAAGGCGATTCGAATCTACCTCCTGAAATCGGTTTCCTGCAATTCTGCCTTGCTTTCAAATCCTCTTCGTTGCCTTCCCTCCATATATTTGTGGACGAGAGTTATCATTTCTAACTCTGCAGGTTTGTGAATTGCAGTGCCCCTGAGCTCCATTTTTCAACTCGCTTTCTTGGGAGCTGGCCGCAAAAGCGCAGGATTGCTTCAGGCCCTATTCTGGCTCCGGGCGGCAGGCTGAGCCTGTGGTTAATTCTGCTTCCTGATGGGAAAATAGAGTGACCTGTGCCTGTCCCAACACCTAGAGCTAGTCTCTCATTGGTTCCCCCTCTTCCCGTTCATCCTCAGGACAAATTGCAACGTGTACGGAACAGAAGGTTAAAGGTGCTGATTCTCCAAGGAGGGAGATTGCTAGTAAAGCGGCTGGAATGGCGAACCGGAGCACAAGGAGATGAGAAATGAGGTGCGTTTTAGAAACCTTTCCCGGTCACACGGTGTACCATCTTCTGGGTTGCTCGTGCATGTTTTCGACGTAGGAAGATGCCCTTGACCCTGGAGATTTGGGACCCATGGGATGGGTACCACGCCGTATTACTTTAAAGGGTCTGCGTTTGCTCACCCAACCTCACCAAACCTCTCAGCCCCAAGAGTGTCCACCCTTATGTCTCAGTCATTTGTGGGTCTAGATATGGTCAATCCAGGTGGCATCGCAGCCCCTGAACGAATTTTGTAAGAATTTCTCTCTCTTTCACTGTCTTTGTTTCACGGGTTTTTAAAAGTAATTGATTTTTATAATAGGGTTTAGCTGCTTTGCACTGCTGTGTTTATGCCGCTTTTCACCCACTTGACTCACTTACAGAGAGATATCAATACATAGGTTTTAAGATTCTTACTAGTCAGATATATTCTTGGGCGGTGAATAGGGGGCGTTGAGTCCAGTTCACTGAGCAAGGAGTAGGTCTTGTCTATTACATATTGGGTTTATGGAACGGTATCTGAGCTAATTTGAAACCCTTGTTTTATGCATCACCCCACCTCACCTTTCCCGTTAAGCAGCCATAGTGTGTTTTCTAAACGTGCGACTCTGTTCTGTTTTGTAATTCAGTTCAAGGGTAGCGGTTTTTACATTCTCTCTGTAAGTGATATCTTATGATAAGTGTCTTTCTGTGTGACTTATTTCACTTAGAATCGTCGTACCTAAATCCACTCATCATGCTGCTCCTAGCCTTATGACGTTGATTTCATGGCTGAGTGATATTCCATTGTACATAAGGACCACAACTTCTTTATCCATTCTTCTCTTTCCTGGGATGTTTAAGGTGTAACGAAGTGGAGGTTCTTGTCAACAGAGCAGCCCTAAACTTTGGGGTGCCTGTGTCTTGCTGATTTTTAGTTTTCCCAATTTATACGCCCATGAGTGGAAGTGCCCTATGCTCTCTAAGCTGAGTTTTTTAGATGTTTCAGGACACACCGTACACTTCTCCAGAGTGGCTGTTGGCAATTTACAGCCCGCCCATCAGCGTAGCAAGGCTCCCATTTCTCCATGGCCTGTCCTGCATTTCTGGTTTTGACACTTTATTCAGCATGGCCCTTTTGACCGATGGGAAGCGAGACTTCTTTGTAGCGCTGATTTGCCTTTCCAGGTTGCTTGGTTGGCCAAAAAGGGCGTATGCGTTTTTTCCTGAATATATTCAGGAAAGAACGCATACGCCCTTTTTGGCCAAGGGCATCATTGTCGAGGTTTTGCTGCTTTTCCTGTGCTTTAAAGGCGATTCGAATCTACCTCCTGGAATCGGTTTCCTGCAATTCTGCCTTGCTTTCAAATCCTCTTCGTTGCCTTCCCTCCATATATTTGTGGACGAGAGTTATCATTTCTAACACTGCAGGTTTGTGAATTGCAGTGCCCCTGAGCTCCATTTTTCAACTCGCTTTCTTGGGAGCTGGCCGCAAAAGCGCAGGATTGCTTCAGGCCCTGTTCTGACTCTCGGCAGCAGGCTGAGCCTGTGGTTAATTCTTCTTCCTGATGGGAAAATAGAGTGACCTGTGCCTGTCCCAACACCTAGAGCTAGTCTCTCATTGGTTCCCCCTCTTCCCGTTCATCCTCAGGACAAATTGCAACGTGTACGGAACAGGAGGTTAAAGGTGCTGATTCTCCAAGGAGGGAGATTGCTAGTAAAGCGGCTGGAATGGCGAACCGGAGCACAAGGAGATGAGAAATGAGGTGCGTTTTAGAAACCTTTCCCGGTCACACGGTGTACCATCTTCTGGGTTGCTCGTGCATGTTTTCGACGTAGGAAGATGCCCTTGAACCTGGAGATTTGGGACCCATGGGATGGGTACCACGCCGTATTACTTTAAAGGGTCTGCGTTTGCTCACCCAACCTCACCAAACCTCTCAGCCCCAAGAGTGTCCACCCTTATGTCTCAGTCATCTGTGGGTCTAGATATGGTCAATCCAGGTGGCATCGCAGCCCCTGAACGAATTTTGTAAGAATTTCTCTCTCTTTCACTGTCTTTGTTTCACGGGTTTTTAAAAGTAATTGATTTTTATAATGGGGTTTAGCTGCTTTGCACTGCTGTGTTTATGCCGCTTTACACCTACTTGACTCACTTACAGAGAGATATCACTACATAGGTTTTAAGATTCTTACTAGTCAGATATATTCTTGGGCGGTGAATAGGGGTTGTTGAGTCCAGTTCACTGAGCAAGGAGTAGGTCTTGTCTATTACATATTGGGTTTATGGAACGGTATCTGAGCTAATTTGAAACCCTTGTTTTATGCATCACCCCACCTCACCTTTCCCGTTAAGCAGCCATAGTGTGTTTTCTAAACGTGCGACTCTGTTCTGTTTTGTAATTCAGTTCAAGGGTAGCGGTTTTTACATTCCCTCTGTCAGTGATATCTTATGATAAGTGTCTTTTTCTGTGTGACTTATTTCACTTAGAATCGTCGTACCTAAATCCACTCATCATGCTGCTCCTAGCCTTATGACGTTGATTTCATGGCTGAGTGATATTCCATTGTACATAAGGACCACAACTTCTTTATCCATTCTTCTCTTTCCTGGGATGTTTAAGGTGTAACGAAGTGGAGGTTCTTGTCAACAGAGCAGCCCTAAACTTTGGGGTGCCTGTGTCTTGCTGATTTTTAGTTTTCCCAATTTATACGCCCATGAGTGGAAGTGCCCTATGCTCTCTAAGCTGAGTTTTTTAGATGTTTCAGGACACACCGTACACTTCTCCAGAGTGGCTGTTGGCCATTTACAGCCCGCCCATCAGCGTAGCAAGGCTCCCATTTCTCCATGGCCTGTCCTGCATTTCTGGTTTTGACACTTTATTCAGCATGGCCCTTTTGACCGATGGGAAGCGAGACTTCTTTGTAGCGCTGATTTGCCTTTCCAGGTTGCTTGGTTGGCCAAAAAGGGCGTATGCGTTTTTTCCTGAATATATTCAGGAAAAAACGCATACGCCCTTTTTGGCCAAGGGCATCATTGTCGAGGTTTTGCCGCTTTTCCTGTGCTTTAAAGGCGATTCGAATCTACCTCCTGAAATCGGTTTCCTGCAATTCTGCCTTGCTTTCAAATCCTCTTCGTTGCCTTCCCTCCATATATTTGTGGACGAGAGTTATCATTTCTAACTCTGCAGGTTTGTGAATTGCAGTGCCCCTGAGCTCCATTTTTCAACTCGCTTTCTTGGGAGCTGGCCGCAAAAGCGCAGGATTGCTTCAGGCCCTATTCTGGCTCCGGGCGGCAGGCTGAGCCTGTGGTTAATTCTGCTTCCTGATGGGAAAATAGAGTGACCTGTGCCTGTCCCAACACCTAGAGCTAGTCTGTCATTGGTTCCCCCTCTTCCCGTTCATCCTCAGGACAAATTGCAACGTGTACGGAACAGGAGGTTAAAGGTGCTGATTCTCCTAGGAGGGAGATTGCTAGTAAAGCGGCTGGAATGGCGAACCGGAGCACAAGGAGATGAGAAATGAGGTGCGTTTTAGAAACCTTTCCCGGTCACACGGTGTACCATCTTCTGGGTTTCTCGTGCATGTTTTCGACGTAGGAAGATGCCCTTGAACCTGGAGATTTGGGACCCATGGGATGGGTACCACGCCGTATTACTTTACAGGGTCTGCGTTAGCTCACCCAACCTCACCAAACCTCTCAGCCCCAAGAGTGTCCACCCTTATGTCTCAATCAGCTGTGGGTCTAGATATGGTCAATCCAGGTGGCATCGCAGCCCCTGAACGAATTTTGTAAGAATTTCTCTCTCTTTCACTGTCTTTGTTTCACGGGTTTTTAAAAGTAATTGATTTTTATAATAGGGTTTAGCTGCTTTGCACTGCTGTGTTTATGCCGCTTTACACCCACTTGACTCACTTACAGAGAGATATCAATACATAGGTTTTAAGATTCTTACTAGTCAGATATATTCTTGGGCGGTGAATAGGGGGCGTTGAGTCCAGTTCACTGAGCAAGGAGTAGGTCTGGTCTATTACATATTGGGTTTATGGAACGGTATCTGAGCTAATTTGAAACCCTTGTTTTATGCATCACCCCACTTCACCTTTCCCGTTAAGCAGCCATAGTGTGTTTTCTAAACGTGCGACTCTGTTCTGTTTTGTAATTCAGTTCAAGGGTAGCGGTTTTTACATTCCCTCTGTAAGTGATATCTTATGATAAGTGTCTTTTTCTGTGTGAGTTATTTCACTTAGAATCGTCGTACCTAAATCCACTCATCATGCTGCTCCTAGCCTTATGACGTTGATTTCATGGCTGAGTGATATTCCATTGTACATAAGGACCACAACTTCTTTATCCATTCTTCTCTTTCCTGGGATGTTTAAGGTGTAACGAAGTGGAGGTTCTTGTCAACAGAGCAGCCCTAAACTTTGGGGTGCCTGTGTCTTGCTGATTTTTAGTTTTCCCAATTTATACGCCCATGAGTGGAAGTGCCCTATGCTCTCTAAGCTGAGTTTTTTAGATGTTTCAGGACACACCGTACACTTCTCCAGAGTGGCTGTTGGCAATTTACAGCCCGCCCATCAGCGTAGCAAGGCTCCCATTTCTCCATGGCCTGTCCTGCATTTCTGGTTTTGACACTTTATTCAGCATGGCCCTTTTGACCGATGGGAAGCGAGACTTCTTTGTAGCGCTGATTTGCCTTTCCAGGTTGCTTGGTTGGCCAAAAAGGGCGTATGCGTTTTTTCCTGAATATATTCAGGAAAAAACGCATACGCCCTTTTTGGCCAAGGGCATCATTGTCGAGGTTTTGCCGCTTTTCCTGTGCTTTAAAGGCGATTCGAATCTACCTCCTGAAATCGGTTTCCTGCAATTCTGCCTTGCTTTCAAATCCTCTTCGTTGCCTTCCCTCCATATATTTGTGGACGAGAGTTATCATTTCTAACTCTGCAGGTTTGTGAATTGCAGTGCCCCTGAGCTCCATTTTTCAACTCGCTTTCTTGGGAGCTGGCCGCAAAAGCGCAGGATTGCTTCAGGCCCTATTCTGGCTCCGGGCGGCAGGCTGAGCCTGTGGTTAATTCTGCTTCCTGATGGGAAAATAGAGTGACCTGTGCCTGTCCCAACACCTAGAGCTAGTCTCTCATTGGTTCCCCCTCTTCCCGTTCATCCTCAGGACAAATTGCAACGTGTACGGAACAGGAGGTTAAAGGTGCTGATTCTCCTAGGAGGGAGATTGCTAGTAAAGCGGCTGGAATGGCGAACCGGAGCACAAGGAGATGAGAAATGAGGTGCGTTTTAGAAACCTTTCCCGGTCACACGGTGTACCATCTTCTGGGTTTCTCGTGCATGTTTTCGACGTAGGAAGATGCCCTTGAACCTGGAGATTTGGGACCCATGGGATGGGTACCACGCCGTATTACTTTACAGGGTCTGCGTTAGCTCACCCAACCTCACCAAACCTCTCAGCCCCAAGAGTGTCCACCCTTATGTCTCAATCAGCTGTGGGTCTAGATATGGTCAATCCAGGTGGCATCGCAGCCCCTGAACGAATTTTGTAAGAATTTCTCTCTCTTTCACTGTCTTTGTTTCACGGGTTTTTAAAAGTAATTGATTTTTATAATAGGGTTTAGCTGCTTTGCACTGCTGTGTTTATGCCGCTTTACACCCACTTGACTCACTTACAGAGAGATATCACTACATAGGTTTTAAGATTCTTACTAGTCAGATATATTCTTGGGCGGTGAATAGGGGGCGTTGAGTCCAGTTCACTGAGCAAGGAGTAGGTCTGGTCTATTACATATTGGGTTTATGGAACGGTATCTGAGCTAATTTGAAACCCTTGTTTTATGCATCACCCCACCTCACCTTTCCCGTTAAGCAGCCATAGTGTGTTTTCTAAACGTGCGACTCTGTTCTGTTTTGTAATTCAGTTCAAGGGTAGCGGTTTTTACATTCCCTCTGTAAGTGATATCTTATGATAAGTGTCTTTTTCTGTGTGAGTTATTTCACTTAGAATCGTCGTACCTAAATCCACTCATCATGCTGCTCCTAGCCTTATGACGTTGATTTCATGGCTGAGTGATATTCCATTGTACATAAGGACCACAACTTCTTTATCCATTCTTCTCTTTCCTGGGATGTTTAAGGTGTAACGAAGTGGAGGTTCTTGTCAACAGAGCAGCCCTAAACTTTGGGGTGCCTGTGTCTTGCTGATTTTTAGTTTTCCCAATTTATACGCCCATGAGTGGAAGTGCCCTATGCTCTCTAAGCTGAGTTTTTTAGATGTTTCAGGACACACCGTACACTTCTCCAGAGTGGCTGTTGGCAATTTACAGCCCGCCCATCAGCGTAGCAAGGCTCCCATTTCTCCATGGCCTGTCCTGCATTTCTGGTTTTGACACTTTATTCAGCATGGCCCTTTTGACCGATGGGAAGCGAGACTTCTTTGTAGCACTGATTTGCCTTTCCAGGTTGCTTGGTTGGCCAAAAAGGGCGTATGCGTTTTTTCCTGAATATATTCAGGAAAAAACGCATACGCCCTTTTTGGCCAAGGGCATCATTGTCGAGGTTTTGCCGCTTTTCCTGTGCTTTAAAGGCGATTCGAATCTACCTCCTGAAATCGGTTTCCTGCAATTCTGCCTTGCTTTCAAATCCTCTTCGTTGCCTTCCCTCCATATATTTGTGGACGAGAGTTATCATTTCTAACTCTGCAGGTTTGTGAATTGCAGTGCCCCTGAGCTCCATTTTTCAACTCGCTTTCTTGGGAGCTGGCCGCAAAAGCGCAGGATTGCTTCAGGCCCTATTCTGGCTCCGGGCGGCAGGCTGAGCCTGTGGTTAATTCTGCTTCCTGATGGGAAAATAGAGTGACCTGTGCCTGTCCCAACACCTAGAGCTAGTCTGTCATTGGTTCCCCCTCTTCCCGTTCATCCTCAGGACAAATTGCAACGTGTACGGAACAGGAGGTTAAAGGTGCTGATTCTCCTAGGAGGGAGATTGCTAGTAAAGCGGCTGGAATGGCGAACCGGAGCACAAGGAGATGAGAAATGAGGTGCGTTTTAGAAACCTTTCCCGGTCACACGGTGTACCATCTTCTGGGTTTCTCGTGCATGTTTTCGACGTAGGAAGATGCCCTTGAACCTGGAGATTTGGGACCCATGGGATGGGTACCACGCCGTATTACTTTACAGGGTCTGCGTTAGCTCACCCAACCTCACCAAACCTCTCAGCCCCAAGAGTGTCCACCCTTATGTCTCAATCAGCTGTGGGTCTAGATATGGTCAATCCAGGTGGCATCGCAGCCCCTGAACGAATTTTGTAAGAATTTCTCTCTCTTTCACTGTCTTTGTTTCACGGGTTTTTAAAAGTAATTGATTTTTATAATAGGGTTTAGCTGCTTTGCACTGCTGTGTTTATGCCGCTTTACACCCACTTGACTCACTTACAGAGAGATATCAATACATAGGTTTTAAGATTCTTACTAGTCAGATATATTCTTGGGCGGTGAATAGGGGGCGTTGAGTCCAGTTCACTGAGCAAGGAGTAGGTCTTGTCTATTACATATTGGGTTTATGGAACGGTATCTGAGCTAATTTGAAACCCTTGTTTTATGCATCACCCCACCTCACCTTTCCCGTTAAGCAGCCATAGTGTGTTTTCTAAACGTGCGACTCTGTTCTGTTTTGTAATTCAGTTCAAGGGTAGCGGTTTTTACATTCCCTCTGTAAGTGATATCTTATGATAAGTGTCTTTTTCTGTGTGAGTTATTTCACTTAGAATCGTCGTACCTAAATCCACTCATCATGCTGCTCCTAGCCTTATGACGTTGATTTCATGGCTGAGTGATATTCCATTGTACATAAGGACCACAACTTCTTTATCCATTCTTCTCTTTCCTGGGATGTTTAAGGTGTAACGAAGTGGAGGTTCTTGTCAACAGAGCAGCCCTAAACTTTGGGGTGCCTGTGTCTTGCTGATTTTTAGTTTTCCCAATTTATACGCCCATGAGTGGAAGTGCCCTATGCTCTCTAAGCTGAGTTTTTTAGATGTTTCAGGACACACCGTACACTTCTCCAGAGTGGCTGTTGGCAATTTACAGCCCGCCCATCAGCGTAGCAAGGCTCCCATTTCTCCATGGCCTGTCCTGCATTTCTGGTTTTGACACTTTATTCAGCATGGCCCTTTTGACCGATGGGAAGCGAGACTTCTTTGTAGCGCTGATTTGCCTTTCCAGGTTGCTTGGTTGGCCAAAAAGGGCGTATGCGTTTTTTCCTGAATATATTCAGGAAAAAACGCATACGCCCTTTTTGGCCAAGGGCATCATTGTCGAGGTTTTGCCGCTTTTCCTGTGCTTTAAAGGCGATTCGAATCTACCTCCTGAAATCGGTTTCCTGCAATTCTGCCTTGCTTTCAAATCCTCTTCGTAGCCTTCCCTCCATATATTTGTGGACGAGAGTTATCATTTCTAACTCTGCAGGTTTGTGAATTGCAGTGCCCCTGAGCTCCATTTTTCAACTCGCTTTCTTGGGAGCTGGCCGCAAAAGCGCAGGATTGCTTCAGGCCCTATTCTGGCTCCGGGCGGCAGGCTGAGCCTGTGGTTAATTCTGCTTCCTGATGGGAAAATAGAGTGACCTCTGCCTGTCCCAACACCTAGAGCTAGTCTCTCATTGGTTCCCCCTCTTCCCGTTCATCCTCAGGACAAATTGCAACGTGTTCGGAACAGGAGGTTAAAGGTGCTGATTCTCCAAGGAGGGAGATTGCTAGTAAAGCGGCTGGAATGGCGAACCGGAGCACAAGGAGATGAGAAATGAGGTGCGTTTTAGAAACCTTTCCCGGTCACACGGTGTACCATCTTCTGGGTTTCTCGTGCATGTTTTCGACGTAGGAAGATGCCCTTGAACCTGGAGATTTGGGACCCATGGGATGGGTACCACGCCGAATTACTTTACAGGGTCTGCGTTAGCTCACCCAACCTCACCAAACCTCTCAGCCCCAAGAGTGTCCACCCTTATGTCTCAGTCATCTGTGGGTCTAGATATGGTCAATCCAGGTGGCATCGCAGCCCCTGAACGAATTTTGTAAGAATTTCTCTCTCTTTCACTGTCTTTGTTTCACGGGTTTTTAAAAGTAATTGATTTTTATAATGGGGTTTAGCTGCTTTGCACTGCTGTGTTTATGCCGCTTTACACCTACTTGACTCACTTACAGAGAGATATCACTACATAGGTTTTAAGATTCTTACTAGTCAGATATATTCTTGGGCGGTGAATAGGGGTTGTTGAGTCCAGTTCACTGAGCAAGGAGTAGGTCTTGTCTATTACATATTGGGTTTATGGAACGGTATCTGAGCTAATTTGAAACCCTTGTTTTATGCATCACCCCACCTCACCTTTCCCGTTAAGCAGCCATAGTGTGTTTTCTAAACGTGCGACTCTGTTCTCTTTTGTAATTCAGTTCAAGGGTAGCGGTTTTTACATTCCCTCTGTCAGTGATATCTTATGATAAGTGTCTTTTTCTGTGTGACTTATTTCACTTAGAATCGTCGTACCTAAATCCACTCATCATGCTGCTCCTAGCCTTATGACGTTGATTTCATGGCTGAGTGATATTCCATTGTACATAAGGACCACAACTTCTTTATCCATTCTTCTCTTTCCTGGGATGTTTAAGGTGTAACGAAGTGGAGGTTCTTGTCAACAGAGCAGCCCTAAACTTTGGGGTGCCTGTGTCTTGCTGATTTTTAGTTTTCCCAATTTATACGCCCATGAGT
The DNA here is from genome assembly GCF_965194805.1 of Balaenoptera borealis. Lineage (NCBI taxonomy): Eukaryota > Metazoa > Chordata > Mammalia > Artiodactyla > Balaenopteridae > Balaenoptera > Balaenoptera borealis. Next base: position 36,722,103 of record NC_138874.1, on the reverse strand, counting down.
GGAAGTGCCCTATGCTCTCTAAGCTGAGTTTTTTAGATGTTTCAGGACACACCGTACACTTCTCCAGAGTGGCTGTTGGCAATTTACAGCCCGCCCATCAGCGTAGCAAGGCTCCCATTTCTCCATGGCCTGTCCTGCATTTCTGGTTTTGACACTTTATTCAGCATGGCCCTTTTGACCGATGGGAAGCGAGACTTCTTTGTAGCGCTGATTTGCCTTTCCAGGTTGCTTGGTTGGCCAAAAAGGGCGTATGCGTTTTTTCCTGAATATATTCAGGAAAAAACGCATACGCCCTTTTTGGCCAAGGGCATCATTGTCGAGGTTTTGCCGCTTTTCCTGTGCTTTAAAGGCGATTCGAATCTACCTCCTGAAATCGGTTTCCTGCAATTCTGCCTTGCTTTCAAATCCTCTTCGTTGCCTTCCCTCCATATATTTGTGGACGAGAGTTATCATTTCTAACTCTGCAGGTTTGTGAATTGCAGTGCCCCTGAGCTCCATTTTTCAACTCGCTTTCTTGGGAGCTGGCCGCAAAAGCGCAGGATTGCTTCAGGCCCTATTCTGGCTCCGGGCGGCAGGCTGAGCCTGTGGTTAATTCTGCTTCCTGATGGGAAAATAGAGTGACCTGTGCCTGTCCCAACACCTAGAGCTAGTCTCTCATTGGTTCCCCCTCTTCCCGTTCATCCTCAGGACAAATTGCAACGTGTACGGAACAGAAGGTTAAAGGTGCTGATTCTCCAAGGAGGGAGATTGCTAGTAAAGCGGCTGGAATGGCGAACCGGAGCACAAGGAGATGAGAAATGAGGTGCGTTTTAGAAACCTTTCCCGGTCACACGGTGTACCATCTTCTGGGTTGCTCGTGCATGTTTTCGACGTAGGAAGATGCCCTTGACCCTGGAGATTTGGGACCCATGGGATGGGTACCACGCCGTATTACTTTAAAGGGTCTGCGTTTGCTCACCCAACCTCACCAAACCTCTCAGCCCCAAGAGTGTCCACCCTTATGTCTCAGTCATTTGTGGGTCTATATATGGTCAATCCAGGTGGCATCGCAGCCCCTGAACGAATTTTGTAAGAATTTCTCTCTCTTTCACTGTCTTTGTTTCACGGGTTTTTAAAAGTAATTGATTTTTATAATAGGGTTTAGCTGCTTTGCACTGCTGTGTTTATGCCGCTTTTCACCCACTTGACTCACTTACAGAGAGATATCAATACATAGGTTTTAAGATTCTTACTAGTCAGATATATTCTTGGGCGGTGAATAGGGGGCGTTGAGTCCAGTTCACTGAGCAAGGAGTAGGTCTTGTCTATTACATATTGGGTTTATGGAACGGTATCTGAGCTAATTTGAAACCCTTGTTTTATGCATCACCCCACCTCACCTTTCCCGTTAAGCAGCCATAGTGTGTTTTCTAAACGTGCGACTCTGTTCTGTTTTGTAATTCAGTTCAAGGGTAGCGGTTTTTACATTCTCTCTGTAAGTGATATCTTATGATAAGTGTCTTTCTGTGTGACTTATTTCACTTAGAATCGTCGTACCTAAATCCACTCATCATGCTGCTCCTAGCCTTATGACGTTGATTTCATGGCTGAGTGATATTCCATTGTACATAAGGACCACAACTTCTTTATCCATTCTTCTCTTTCCTGGGATGTTTAAGGTGTAACGAAGTGGAGGTTCTTGTCAACAGAGCAGCCCTAAACTTTGGGGTGCCTGTGTCTTGCTGATTTTTAGTTTTCCCAATTTATACGCCCATGAGTGGAAGTGCCCTATGCTCTCTAAGCTGAGTTTTTTAGATGTTTCAGGACACACCGTACACTTCTCCAGAGTGGCTGTTGGCAATTTACAGCCCGCCCATCAGCGTAGCAAGGCTCCCATTTCTCCATGGCCTGTCCTGCATTTCTGGTTTTGACACTTTATTCAGCATGGCCCTTTTGACCGATGGGAAGCGAGACTTCTTTGTAGCGCTGATTTGCCTTTCCAGGTTGCTTGGTTGGCCAAAAAGGGCGTATGCGTTTTTTCCTGAATATATTCAGGAAAGAACGCATACGCCCTTTTTGGCCAAGGGCATCATTGTCGAGGTTTTGCTGCTTTTCCTGTGCTTTAAAGGCGATTCGAATCTACCTCCTGGAATCGGTTTCCTGCAATTCTGCCTTGCTTTCAAATCCTCTTCGTTGCCTTCCCTCCATATATTTGTGGACGAGAGTTATCATTTCTAACACTGCAGGTTTGTGAATTGCAGTGCCCCTGAGCTCCATTTTTCAACTCGCTTTCTTGGGAGCTGGCCGCAAAAGCGCAGGATTGCTTCAGGCCCTGTTCTGACTCTCGGCAGCAGGCTGAGCCTGTGGTTAATTCTTCTTCCTGATGGGAAAATAGAGTGACCTGTGCCTGTCCCAACACCTAGAGCTAGTCTCTCATTGGTTCCCCCTCTTCCCGTTCATCCTCAGGACAAATTGCAACGTGTTCGGAACAGGAGGTTAAAGGTGCTGATTCTCCAAGGAGGGAGATTGCTAGTAAAGCGGCTGGAATGGCGAACCGGAGCACAAGGAGATGAGAAATGAGGTGCGTTTTAGAAACCTTTCCCGGTCACACGGTGTACCATCTTCTGGGTTGCTCGTGCATGTTTTCGACGTAGGAAGATGCCCTTGAACCTGGAGATTTGGGACCCATGGGATGGGTACCACGCCGTATTACTTTAAAGGGTCTGCGTTTGCTCACCCAACCTCACCAAACCTCTCAGCCCCAAGAGTGTCCACCCTTATGTCTCAGTCATCTGTGGGTCTAGATATGGTCAATCCAGGTGGCATCGCAGCCCCTGAACGAATTTTGTAAGAATTTCTCTCTCTTTCACTGTCTTTGTTTCACGGGTTTTTAAAAGTAATTGATTTTTATAATGGGGTTTAGCTGCTTTGCACTGCTGTGTTTATGCCGCTTTACACCTACTTGACTCACTTACAGAGAGATATCACTACATAGGTTTTAAGATTCTTACTAGTCAGATATATTCTTGGGCGGTGAATAGGGGTTGTTGAGTCCAGTTCACTGAGCAAGGAGTAGGTCTTGTCTATTACATATTGGGTTTATGGAACGGTATCTGAGCTAATTTGAAACCCTTGTTTTATGCATCACCCCACCTCACCTTTCCCGTTAAGCAGCCATAGTGTGTTTTCTAAACGTGCGACTCTGTTCTGTTTTGTAATTCAGTTCAAGGGTAGCGGTTTTTACATTCCCTCTGTCAGTGATATCTTATGATAAGTGTCTTTTTCTGTGTGACTTATTTCACTTAGAATCGTCGTACCTAAATCCACTCATCATGCTGCTCCTAGCCTTATGACGTTGATTTCATGGCTGAGTGATATTCCATTGTACATAAGGACCACAACTTCTTTATCCATTCTTCTCTTTCCTGGGATGTTTAAGGTGTAACGAAGTGGAGGTTCTTGTCAACAGAGCAGCCCTAAACTTTGGGGTGCCTGTGTCTTGCTGATTTTTAGTTTTCCCAATTTATACGCCCATGAGTGGAAGTGCCCTATGCTCTCTAAGCTGAGTTTTTTAGATGTTTCAGGACACACCGTACACTTCTCCAGAGTGGCTGTTGGCCATTTACAGCCCGCCCATCAGCGTAGCAAGGCTCCCATTTCTCCATGGCCTGTCCTGCATTTCTGGTTTTGACACTTTATTCAGCATGGCCCTTTTGACCGATGGGAAGCGAGACTTCTTTGTAGCGCTGATTTGCCTTTCCAGGTTGCTTGGTTGGCCAAAAAGGGCGTATGCGTTTTTTCCTGAATATATTCAGGAAAAAACGCATACGCCCTTTTTGGCCAAGGGCATCATTGTCGAGGTTTTGCCGCTTTTCCTGTGCTTTAAATGCGATTCGAATCTACCTCCTGAAATCTGTTTCCTGCAATTCTACCTTGCTTTCAAATCCTCTTCGTAGCCTTCCCTCCATATATTTGTGGACGAGAGTTATCATTTCTAACTCTGCAGGTTTGTGAATTGCAGTGCCCCTGAGCACCATTTTTCAACTCGCTTTCTTGGGAGCTGGCCGCAAAAGCGCAGGATTGCTTCAGGCCCTATTCTGGCTCCGGGCGGCAGGCTGAGCCTGTGGTTAATTCTGCTTCCTGATGGGAAAATAGAGTGACCTGTGCCTGTCCCAACACCTAGAGCTAGTCTCTCATTGGTTCCCCCTCTTCCCGTTCATCCTCAGGACAAATTGCAACGTGTACGGAACAGGAGGTTAAAGGTGCTGATTCTCCTAGGAGGGAGATTGCTAGTAAAGCGGCTGGAATGGCGAACCGGAGCACAAGGAGATGAGAAATGAGGTGCGTTTTAGAAACCTTTCCCGGTCACACGGTGTACCATCTTCTGGGTTTCTCGTGCATGTTTTCGACGTAGGAAGATGCCCTTGAACCTGGAGATTTGGGACCCATGGGATGGGTACCACGCCGAATTACTTTAAAGGGTCTGCGTTAGCTCACCCAACCTCACCAAACCTATCAGCCCCAAGAGTGTCCACCCTTATGTCTCAATCAGCTGTGGGTCTAGATATGGTCAATCCAGGTGGCATCGCAGCCCCTGAACGAATTTTGTAAGAATTTCTCTCTCTTTCACTGTCTTTGTTTCACGGGTTTTTAAAAGTAATTGATTTTTATAATAGGGTTTAGCTGCTTTGCACTGCTGTGTTTATGCCGCTTTACACCCACTTGACTCACTTACAGAGAGATATCACTACATAGGTTTTAAGATTCTTACTAGTCAGATATATTCTTGGGCGGTGAATAGGGGGCGTTGAGTCCAGTTCACTGAGCAAGGAGTAGGTCTGGTCTATTACATATTGGGTTTATGGAACGGTATCTGAGCTAATTTGAAACCCTTGTTTTATGCATCACCCCACCTCACCTTTCCCGTTAAGCAGCCATAGTGTGTTTTCTAAACGTGCGACTCTGTTCTGTTTTGTAATTCAGTTCAAGGGTAGCGGTTTTTACATTCTCTCTGTAAGTGATATCTTATGATAAGTGTCTTTTTCTGTGTGAGTTATTTCACTTAGAATCGTCGTACCTAAATCCACTCATCATGCTGCTCCTAGCCTTATGACGTTGATTTCATGGCTGAGTGATATTCCATTGTACATAAGGACCACAACTTCTTTATCCATTCTTCTCTTTCCTGGGATGTTTAAGGTGTAACGAAGTGGAGGTTCTTGTCAACAGAGCAGCCCTAAACTTTGGGGTGCCTGTGTCTTGCTGATTTTTAGTTTTCCCAATTTATACGCCCATGAGTGGAAGTGCCCTATGCTCTCTAAGCTGAGTTTTTTAGATGTTTCAGGACACACCGTACACTTCTCCAGAGTGGCTGTTGGCCATTTACAGCCCGCCCATCAGCGTAGCAAGGCTCCCATTTCTCCATGGCCTGTCCTGCATTTCTGGTTTTGACACTTTATTCAGCATGGCCCTTTTGACCGATGGGAAGCGAGACTTCTTTGTAGCGCTGATTTGCCTTTCCAGGTTGCTTGGTTGGCCAAAAAGGGCGTATGCGTTTTTTCCTGAATATATTCAGGAAAAAACGCATACGCCCTTTTTGGCCAAGGGCATCATTGTCGAGGTTTTGCCGCTTTTCCTGTGCTTTAAATGCGATTCGAATCTACCTCCTGAAATCTGTTTCCTGCAATTCTACCTTGCTTTCAAATCCTCTTCGTAGCCTTCCCTCCATATATTTGTGGACGAGAGTTATCATTTCTAACTCTGCAGGTTTGTGAATTGCAGTGCCCCTGAGCACCATTTTTCAACTCGCTTTCTTGGGAGCTGGCCGCAAAAGCGCAGGATTGCTTCAGGCCCTATTCTGGCTCCGGGCGGCAGGCTGAGCCTGTGGTTAATTCTGCTTCCTGATGGGAAAATAGAGTGACCTGTGCCTGTCCCAACACCTAGAGCTAGTCTCTCATTGGTTCCCCCTCTTCCCGTTCATCCTCAGGACAAATTGCAACGTGTACGGAACAGGAGGTTAAAGGTGCTGATTCTCCTAGGAGGGAGATTGCTAGTAAAGCGGCTGGAATGGCGAACCGGAGCACAAGGAGATGAGAAATGAGGTGCGTTTTAGAAACCTTTCCCGGTCACACGGTGTACCATCTTCTGGGTTTCTCGTGCATGTTTTCGACGTAGGAAGATGCCCTTGAACCTGGAGATTTGGGACCCATGGGATGGGTACCACGCCGAATTACTTTAAAGGGTCTGCGTTAGCTCACCCAACCTCACCAAACCTCTCAGCCCCAAGAGTGTCCACCCTTATGTCTCAATCAGCTGTGGGTCTAGATATGGTCAATCCAGGTGGCATCGCAGCCCCTGAACGAATTTTGTAAGAATTTCTCTCTCTTTCACTGTCTTTGTTTCACGGGTTTTTAAAAGTAATTGATTTTTATAATAGGGTTTAGCTGCTTTGCACTGCTGTGTTTATGCCGCTTTACACCCACTTGACTCACTTACAGAGAGATATCACTACATAGGTTTTAAGATTCTTACTAGTCAGATATATTCTTGGGCGGTGAATAGGGGGCGTTGAGTCCAGTTCACTGAGCAAGGAGTAGGTCTGGTCTATTACATATTGGGTTTATGGAACGGTATCTGAGCTAATTTGAAACCCTTGTTTTATGCATCACCCCACCTCACCTTTCCCGTTAAGCAGCCATAGTGTGTTTTCTAAACGTGCGACTCTGTTCTGTTTTGTAATTCAGTTCAAGGGTAGCGGTTTTTACATTCTCTCTGTAAGTGATATCTTATGATAAGTGTCTTTTTCTGTGTGAGTTATTTCACTTAGAATCGTCGTACCTAAATCCACTCATCATGCTGCTCCTAGCCTTATGACGTTGATTTCATGGCTGAGTGATATTCCATTGTACATAAGGACCACAACTTCTTTATCCATTCTTCTCTTTCCTGGGATGTTTAAGGTGTAACGAAGTGGAGGTTCTTGTCAACAGAGCAGCCCTAAACTTTGGGGTGCCTGTGTCTTGCTGATTTTTAGTTTTCCCAATTTATACGCCCATGAGTGGAAGTGCCCTATGCTCTCTAAGCTGAGTTTTTTAGATGTTTCAGGACACACCGTACACTTCTCCAGAGTGGCTGTTGGCAATTTACAGCCCGCCCATCAGCGTAGCAAGGCTCCCATTTCTCCATGGCCTGTCCTGCATTTCTGGTTTTGACACTTTATTCAGCATGGCCCTTTTGACCGATGGGAAGCGAGACTTCTTTGTAGCGCTGATTTGCCTTTCCAGGTTGCTTGGTTGGCCAAAAAGGGCGTATGCGTTTTTTCCTGAATATATTCAGGAAAAAACGCATACGCCCTTTTTGGCCAAGGGCATCATTGTCGAGGTTTTGCCGCTTTTCCTGTGCTTTAAAGGCGATTCGAATCTACCTCCTGAAATCGGTTTCCTGCAATTCTGCCTTGCTTTCAAATCCTCTTCGTTGCCTTCCCTCCATATATTTGTGGACGAGAGTTATCATTTCTAACTCTGCAGGTTTGTGAATTGCAGTGCCCCTGAGCTCCATTTTTCAACTCGCTTTCTTGGGAGCTGGCCGCAAAAGCGCAGGATTGCTTCAGGCCCTATTCTGGCTCCGGGCGGCAGGCTGAGCCTGTGGTTAATTCTGCTTCCTGATGGGAAAATAGAGTGACCTGTGCCTGTCCCAACACCTAGAGCTAGTCTCTCATTGGTTCCCCCTCTTCCCGTTCATCCTCAGGACAAATTGCAACGTGTACGGAACAGGAGGTTAAAGGTGCTGATTCTCCTAGGAGGGAGATTGCTAGTAAAGCGGCTGGAATGGCGAACCGGAGCACAAGGAGATGAGAAATGAGGTGCGTTTTAGAAACCTTTCCCGGTCACACGGTGTACCATCTTCTGGGTTTCTCGTGCATGTTTTCGACGTAGGAAGATGCCCTTGAACCTGGAGATTTGGGACCCATGGGATGGGTACCACGCCGTATTACTTTACAGGGTCTGCGTTAGCTCACCCAACCTCACCAAACCTCTCAGCCCCAAGAGTGTCCACCCTTATGTCTCAATCAGCTGTGGGTCTAGATATGGTCAATCCAGGTGGCATCGCAGCCCCTGAACGAATTTTGTAAGAATTTCTCTCTCTTTCACTGTCTTTGTTTCACGGGTTTTTAAAAGTAATTGATTTTTATAATAGGGTTTAGCTGCTTTGCACTGCTGTGTTTATGCCGCTTTACACCCACTTGACTCACTTACAGAGAGATATCACTACATAGGTTTTAAGATTCTTACTAGTCAGATATATTCTTGGGCAGTGAATAGGGGGCGTTGAGTCCAGTTCACTGAGCAAGGAGTAGGTCTGGTCTATTACATATTGGGTTTATGGAACGGTATCTGAGCTAATTTGAAACCCTTGTTTTATGCATCACCCCACCTCACCTTTCCCGTTAAGCAGCCATAGTGTGTTTTCTAAACGTGCGACTCTGTTCTGTTTTGTAATTCAGTTCAAGGGTAGCGGTTTTTACATTCCCTCTGTAAGTGATATCTTATGATAAGTGTCTTTTTCTGTGTGAGTTATTTCACTTAGAATCGTCGTACCTAAATCCACTCATCATGCTGCTCCTAGCCTTATGACGTTGATTTCATGGCTGAGTGATATTCCATTGTACATAAGGACCACAACTTCTTTATCCATTCTTCTCTTTCCTGGGATGTTTAAGGTGTAACGAAGTGGAGGTTCTTGTCAACAGAGCAGCCCTAAACTTTGGGGTGCCTGTGTCTTGCTGATTTTTAGTTTTCCCAATTTATACGCCCATGAGTGGAAGTGCCCTATGCTCTCTAAGCTGAGTTTTTTAGATGTTTCAGGACACACCGTACACTTCTCCAGAGTGGCTGTTGGCAATTTACAGCCCGCCCATCAGCGTAGCAAGGCTCCCATTTCTCCATGGCCTGTCCTGCATTTCTGGTTTTGACACTTTATTCAGCATGGCCCTTTTGACCGATGGGAAGCGAGACTTCTTTGTAGCGCTGATTTGCCTTTCCAGGTTGCTTGGTTGGCCAAAAAGGGCGTATGCGTTTTTTCCTGAATATATTCAGGAAAAAACGCATACGCCCTTTTTGGCCAAGGGCATCATTGTCGAGGTTTTGCCGCTTTTCCTGTGCTTTAAAGGCGATTCGAATCTACCTCCTGAAATCGGTTTCCTGCAATTCTGCCTTGCTTTCAAATCCTCTTCGTTGCCTTCCCTCCATATATTTGTGGACGAGAGTTATCATTTCTAACTCTGCAGGTTTGTGAATTGCAGTGCCCCTGAGCTCCATTTTTCAACTCGCTTTCTTGGGAGCTGGCCGCAAAAGCGCAGGATTGCTTCAGGCCCTATTCTGGCTCCGGGCGGCAGGCTGAGCCTGTGGTTAATTCTGCTTCCTGATGGGAAAATAGAGTGACCTGTGCCTGTCCCAACACCTAGAGCTAGTCTCTCATTGGTTCCCCCTCTTCCCGTTCATCCTCAGGACAAATTGCAACGTGTACGGAACAGGAGGTTAAAGGTGCTGATTCTCCTAGGAGGGAGATTGCTAGTAAAGCGGCTGGAATGGCGAACCGGAGCACAAGGAGATGAGAAATGAGGTGCGTTTTAGAAACCTTTCCCGGTCACACGGTGTACCATCTTCTGGGTTTCTCGTGCATGTTTTCGACGTAGGAAGATGCCCTTGAACCTGGAGATTTGGGACCCATGGGATGGGTACCACGCCGTATTACTTTACAGGGTCTGCGTTAGCTCACCCAACCTCACCAAACCTCTCAGCCCCAAGAGTGTCCACCCTTATGTCTCAATCAGCTGTGGGTCTAGATATGGTCAATCCAGGTGGCATCGCAGCCCCTGAACGAATTTTGTAAGAATTTCTCTCTCTTTCACTGTCTTTGTTTCACGGGTTTTTAAAAGTAATTGATTTTTATAATAGGGTTTAGCTGCTTTGCACTGCTGTGTTTATGCCGCTTTACACCCACTTGACTCACTTACAGAGAGATATCACTACATAGGTTTTAAGATTCTTACTAGTCAGATATATTCTTGGGCGGTGAATAGGGGGCGTTGAGTCCAGTTCACTGAGCAAGGAGTAGGTCTGGTCTATTACATATTGGGTTTATGGAACGGTATCTGAGCTAATTTGAAACCCTTGTTTTATGCATCACCCCACCTCACCTTTCCCGTTAAGCAGCCATAGTGTGTTTTCTAAACGTGCGACTCTGTTCTGTTTTGTAATTCAGTTCAAGGGTAGCGGTTTTTACATTCCCTCTGTAAGTGATATCTTATGATAAGTGTCTTTTTCTGTGTGAGTTATTTCACTTAGAATCGTCGTACCTAAATCCACTCATCATGCTGCTCCTAGCCTTATGACGTTGATTTCATGGCTGAGTGATATTCCATTGTACATAAGGACCACAACTTCTTTATCCATTCTTCTCTTTCCTGGGATGTTTAAGGTGTAACGAAGTGGAGGTTCTTGTCAACAGAGCAGCCCTAAACTTTGGGGTGCCTGTGTCTTGCTGATTTTTAGTTTTCCCAATTTATACGCCCATGAGTGGAAGTGCCCTATGCTCTCTAAGCTGAGTTTTTTAGATGTTTCAGGACACACCGTACACTTCTCCAGAGTGGCTGTTGGCAATTTACAGCCCGCCCATCAGCGTAGCAAGGCTCCCATTTCTCCATGGCCTGTCCTGCATTTCTGGTTTTGACACTTTATTCAGCATGGCCCTTTTGACCGATGGGAAGCGAGACTTCTTTGTAGCGCTGATTTGCCTTTCCAGGTTGCTTGGTTGGCCAAAAAGGGCGTATGCGTTTTTTCCTGAATATATTCAGGAAAAAACGCATACGCCCTTTTTGGCCAAGGGCATCATTGTCGAGGTTTTGCCGCTTTTCCTGTGCTTTAAAGGCGATTCGAATCTACCTCCTGAAATCGGTTTCCTGCAATTCTGCCTTGCTTTCAAATCCTCTTCGTAGCCTTCCCTCCATATATTTGTGGACGAGAGTTATCATTTCTAACTCTGCAGGTTTGTGAATTGCAGTGCCCCTGAGCTCCATTTTTCAACTCGCTTTCTTGGGAGCTGGCCGCAAAAGCGCAGGATTGCTTCAGGCCCTATTCTGGCTCCGGGCGGCAGGCTGAGCCTGTGGTTAATTCTGCTTCCTGATGGGAAAATAGAGTGACCTGTGCCTGTCCCAACACCTAGAGCTAGTCTCTCATTGGTTCCCCCTCTTCCCGTTCATCCTCAGGACAAATTGCAACGTGTTCGGAACAGGAGGTTAAAGGTGCTGATTCTCCAAGGAGGGAGATTGCTAGTAAAGCGGCTGGAATGGCGAACCGGAGCACAAGGAGATGAGAAATGAGGTGCGTTTTAGAAACCTTTCCCGGTCACACGGTGTACCATCTTCTGGGTTTCTAGTGCATGTTTTCGACGTAGGAAGATGCCCTTGAACCTGGAGATTTGGGACCCATGGGATGGGTACCACGCCGAATTACTTTACAGGGTCTGCGTTAGCTCACCCAACCTCACCAAACCTCTCAGCCCCAAGAGTGTCCACCCTTATGTCTCAATCAGCTGTGGGTCTAGATATGGTCAATCCAGGTGGCATCGCAGCCCCTGAACGAATTTTGTAAGAATTTCTCTCTCTTTCACTGTCTTTGTTTCACGGGTTTTTAAAAGTAATTGATTTTTATAATGGGGTTTAGCTGCTTTGCACTGCTGTGTTTATGCCGCTTTACACCTACTTGACTCACTTACAGAGAGATATCACTACATAGGTTTTAAGATTCTTACTAGTCAGATATATTCTTGGGCGGTGAATAGGGGTTGTTGAGTCCAGTTCACTGAGCAAGGAGTAGGTCTTGTCTATTACATATTGGGTTTATGGAACGGTATCTGAGCTAATTTGAAACCCTTGTTTTATGCATCACCCCACCTCACCTTTCCCGTTAAGCAGCCATAGTGTGTTTTCTAAACGTGCGACTCTGTTCTGTTTTGTAATTCAGTTCAAGGGTAGCGGTTTTTACATTCCCTCTGTAAGTGATATCTTATGATAAGTGTCTTTTTCTGTGTGAGTTATTTCACTTAGAATCGTCGTACCTAAATCCACTCATCATGCTGCTCCTAGCCTTATGACGTTGATTTCATGGCTGAGTGATATTCCATTGTACATAAGGACCACAACTTCTTTATCCATTCTTCTCTTTCCTGGGATGTTTCAGGTGTAACGAAGTGGAGGTTCTTGTCAACAGAGCAGCCCTAAACTTTGGGGTGCCTGTGTCTTGCTGATTTTTAGTTTTCCCAATTTATACGCCCATGAGTGGAAGTGCCCTATGCTCTCTAAGCTGAGTTTTTTAGATGTTTCAGGACACACCGTACACTTCTCCAGAGTGGCTGTTGGCAATTTACAGCCCGCCCATCAGCGTAGCAAGGCTCCCATTTCTCCATGGCCTGTCCTGCATTTCTGGTTTTGACACTTTATTCAGCATGGCCCTTTTGACCGATGGGAAGCGAGACTTCTTTGTAGCGCTGATTTGCCTTTCCAGGTTGCTTGGTTGGCCAAAAAGGGCGTATGCGTTTTTTCCTGAATATATTCAGGAAAAAACGCATACGCCCTTTTTGGCCAAGGGCATCATTGTCGAGGTTTTGCCGCTTTTCCTGTGCTTTAAAGGCGATTCGAATCTACCTCCTGAAATCGGTTTCCTGCAATTCTGCCTTGCTTTCAAATCCTCTTCGTAGCCTTCCCTCCATATATTTGTGGACGAGAGTTATCATTTCTACCTCTGCAGGTTTGTGAATTGCAGTGCCCCTGAGCTCCATTTTTCAACTCGCTTTCTTGGGAGCTGGCCGCAAAAGCGCAGGATTGCTTCAGGCCCTATTCTGGCTCCGGGCGGCAGGCTGAGCCTGTGGTTAATTCTGCTTCCTGATGGGAAAATAGAGTGACCTGTGCCTGTCCCAACACCTAGAGCTAGTCTCTCATTGGTTCCCCCTCTTCCCGTTCATCCTCAGGACAAATTGCAACGTGTACGGAACAGGAGGTTAAAGGTGCTGATTCTCCAAGGAGGGAGATTGCTAGTAAAGCGGCTGGAATGGCGAACCGGAGCACAAGGAGATGAGAAATGAGGTGCGTTTTAGAAACCTTTCCCGGTCACACGGTGTACCATCTTCTGGGTTTCTCGTGCATGTTTTCGACGTAGGAAGATGCCCTTGAACCTGGAGATTTGGGACCCATGGGATGGGTACCACGCCGTATTACTTTAAAGGGTCTGCGTTTGCTCACCCAACCTCACCAAACCTCTCAGCCCCAAGAGTGTCCACCCTTATGTCTCAGTCATCTGTGGGTCTAGATATGGTCAATCCAGGTGGCATCGCAGCCCCTGAACGAATTTTGTAAGAATTTCTCTCTCTTTCACTGTCTTTGTTTCATGGGTTTTTAAAAGTAATTGATTTTTATAATGGGGTTTAGCTGCTTTGCACTGCTGTGTTTATGCCGCTTTACACCTACTTGACTCACTTACAGAGAGATATCACTACATAGGTTTTAAGATTCTTACTAGTCAGATATATTCTTGGGCGGTGAATAGGGGTTGTTGAGTCCAGTTCACTGAGCAAGGAGTAGGTCTTGTCTATTACATATTGGGTTTATGGAACGGTATCTGAGCTAATTTGAAACCCTTGTTTTATGCATCACCCCACCTCACCTTTCCCGTTAAGCAGCCATAGTGTGTTTTCTAAACATGCGACTCTGTTCTGTTTTGTAATTCAGTTCAAGGGTAGCAGTTTTTACATTCCCTCTGTCAGTGATATCTTATGATAAGTGTCTTTTTCTGTGTGACTTATTTCACTTAGAATCGTCGTACCTAAATCCACTCATCATGCTGCTCCTAGCCTTATGACGTTGATTTCATGGCTGAGTGATATTCCATTGTACATAAGGACCACAACTTCTTTATCCATTCTTCTCTTTCCTGGGATGTTTAAGGTGTAACGAAGTGGAGGTTCTTGTCAACAGAGCAGCCCTAAACTTTGGGGTGCCTGTGTCTTGCTGATTTTCAGTTTTCCCAATTTATACGCCCATGAGTGGAAGTGCCCTATGCTCTCTAAGCTGAGTTTTTTAGATGTTTCAGGACACACCGTACACTTCTCCAGAGTGGCTGTTGGCAATTTACAGCCCGCCCATCAGCGTAGCAAGGCTCCCATTTCTCCATGGCCTGTCCTGCATTTCTGGTTTTGACACTTTATTCAGCATGGCCCTTTTGACCGATGGGAAGCGAGACTTCTTTGTAGCGCTGATTTGCCTTTCCAGGTTGCTTCGTTGGCCAAAAAGGGCGTATGCGTTTTTTCCTGAATATATTCAGGGAAAAACGCATACGCCCTTTTTGGCCAAGGGCATCATTGTCGAGGTTTTGCCGCTTTTCCTGTGCTTTAAAGGCGATTCGAATCTACCTCCTGAAATCGGTTTCCTGCAATTCTGCCTTGCTTTCAAATCCTCTTCGTAGCCTTCCCTCCATATATTTGTGGACGAGAGTTATCATTTCTAACTCTGCAGGTTTGTGAATTGCAGTGCCCCTGAGCTCCATTTTTCAACTCGCTTTCTTGGGAGCTGGCCGCAAAAGCGCAGGATTGCTTCAGGCCCTATTCTGGCTCCGGGCGGCAGGCTGAGCCTGTGGTTAATTCTGCTTCCTGATGGGAAAATAGAGTGACCTGTGCCTGTCCCAACACCTAGAGCTAGTCTCTCATTGGTTCCCCCTCTTCCCGTTCATCCTCAGGACAAATTGCAACGTGTACGGAACAGAAGGTTAAAGGTGCTGATTCTCCAAGGAGGGAGATTGCTAGTAAAGCGGCTGGAATGGCGAACCGGAGCACAAGGAGATGAGAAATGAGGTGCGTTTTAGAAACCTTTCCCGGTCACACGGTGTACCATCTTCTGGGTTTCTCGTGCATGTTTTCGACGTAGGAAGATGCCCTTGACCCTGGAGATTTGGGACCCATGGGATGGGTACCACGCCGTATTACTTTAAAGGGTCTGCGTTTGCTCACCCAACCTCACCAAACCTCTCAGCCCCAAGAGTGTCCACCCTTATGTCTCAGTCATCTGTGGGTCTAGATATGGTCAATCCAGGTGGCATCGCAGCCCCTGAACGAATTTTGTAAGAATTTCTCTCTCTTTCACTGTCTTTGTTTCACGGGTTTTTAAAAGTAATTGATTTTTATAATGGGGTTTAGCTGCTTTGCACTGCTGTGTTTATGCCGCTTTACACCTACTTGACTCACTTACAGAGAGATATCAATACATAGGTTTTAAGATTCTTACTAGTCAGATATATTCTTGGGCGGTGAATAGGGGTTGTTGAGTCCAGTTCACTGAGCAAGGAGTAGGTCTTGTCTATTACATATTGGGTTTATGGAACGGTATCTGAGCTAATTTGAAACCCTTGTTTTATGCATCACCCCACCTCACCTTTCCCGTTAAGCAGCCATAGTGTGTTTTCTAAACGTGCGACTCTGTTCTGTTTTGTAATTCAGTTCAAGGGTAGCGGTTTTTACATTCCCTCTGTAAGTGATATCTTATGATAAGTGTCTTTTTCTGTGTGACTTATTTCACTTAGAATCGTCGTACCTAAATCCACTCATCATGCTGCTCCTAGCCTTATGACGTTGATTTCATGGCTGAGTGATATTCCATTGTACATAAGGACCACAACTTCTTTATCCATTCTTCTCTTTCCTGGGATGTTTAAGGTGTAACGAAGTGGAGGTTCTTGTCAACAGAGCAGCCCTAAACTTTGGGGTGCCTGTGTCTTGCTGATTTTTAGTTTTCCCAATTTATACGCCCATGAGTGGAAGTGCCCTATGCTCTCTAAGCTGAGTTTTTTAGATGTTTCAGGACACACCGTACACTTCTCCAGAGTGGCTGTTGGCCATTTACAGCCCGCCCATCAGCGTAGCAAGGCTCCCATTTCTCCATGGCCTGTCCTGCATTTCTGGTTTTGACACTTTATTCAGCATGGCCCTTTTGACCGATGGGAAGCGAGACTTCTTTGTAGCGCTGATTTGCCTTTCCAGGTTGCTTGGTTGGCCAAAAAGGGCGTATGCGTTTTTTCCTGAATATATTCAGGAAAAAACGCATACGCCCTTTTTGGCCAAGGGCATCATTGTCGAGGTTTTGCCGCTTTTCCTGTGCTTTAAATGCGATTCGAATCTACCTCCTGAAATCTGTTTCCTGCAATTCTACCTTGCTTTCAAATCCTCTTCGTAGCCTTCCCTCCATATATTTGTGGACGAGAGTTATCATTTCTAACTCTGCAGGTTTGTGAATTGCAGTGCCCCTGAGCACCATTTTTCAACTCGCTTTCTTGGGAGCTGGCCGCAAAAGCGCAGGATTGCTTCAGGCCCTATTCTGGCTCCGGGCGGCAGGCTGAGCCTGTGGTTAATTCTGCTTCCTGATGGGAAAATAGAGTGACCTGTGCCTGTCCCAACACCTAGAGGTAGTCTCTCATTGGTTCCCCCTCTTCCCGTTCATCCTCAGGACAAATTGCAACGTGTACGGAACAGGAGGTTAAAGGTGCTGATTCTCCTAGGAGGGAGATTGCTAGTAAAGCGGCTGGAATGGCGAACCGGAGCACAAGGAGATGAGAAATGAGGTGCGTTTTAGAAACCTTTCCCGGTCACACGGTGTACCATCTTCTGGGTTTCTCGTGCATGTTTTCGACGTAGGAAGATGCCCTTGAACCTGGAGATTTGGGACCCATGGGATGGGTACCACGCCGAATTACTTTAAAGGGTCTGCGTTAGCTCACCCAACCTCACCAAACCTCTCAGCCCCAAGAGTGTCCACCCTTATGTCTCAATCAGCTGTGGGTCTAGATATGGTCAATCCAGGTGGCATCGCAGCCCCTGAACGAATTTTGTAAGAATTTCTCTCTCTTTCACTGTCTTTGTTTCACGGGTTTTTAAAAGTAATTGATTTTTATAATAGGGTTTAGCTGCTTTGCACTGCTGTGTTTATGCCGCTTTACACCCACTTGACTCACTTACAGAGAGATATCACTACATAGGTTTTAAGATTCTTACTAGTCAGATATATTCTTGGGCGGTGAATAGGGGGCGTTGAGTCCAGTTCACTGAGCAAGGAGTAGGTCTGGTCTATTACATATTGGGTTTATGGAACGGTATCTGAGCTAATTTGAAACCCTTGTTTTATGCATCACCCCACCTCACCTTTCCCGTTAAGCAGCCATAGTGTGTTTTCTAAACGTGCGACTCTGTTCTGTTTTGTAATTCAGTTCAAGGGTAGCGGTTTTTACATTCTCTCTGTAAGTGATATCTTATGATAAGTGTCTTTTTCTGTGTGAGTTATTTCACTTAGAATCGTCGTACCTAAATCCACTCATCATGCTGCTCCTAGCCTTATGACGTTGATTTCATGGCTGAGTGATATTCCATTGTACATAAGGACCACAACTTCTTTATCCATTCTTCTCTTTCCTGGGATGTTTAAGGTGTAACGAAGTGGAGGTTCTTGTCAACAGAGCAGCCCTAAACTTTGGGGTGCCTGTGTCTTGCTGATTTTTAGTTTTCCCAATTTATACGCCCATGAGTGGAAGTGCCCTATGCTCTCTAAGCTGAGTTTTTTAGATGTTTCAGGACACACCGTACACTTCTCCAGAGTGGCTGTTGGCAATTTACAGCCCGCCCATCAGCGTAGCAAGGCTCCCATTTCTCCATGGCCTGTCCTGCATTTCTGGTTTTGACACTTTATTCAGCATGGCCCTTTTGACCGATGGGAAGCGAGACTTCTTTGTAGCGCTGATTTGCCTTTCCAGGTTGCTTGGTTGGCCAAAAAGGGCGTATGCGTTTTTTCCTGAATATATTCAGGAAAAAACGCATACGCCCTTTTTGGCCAAGGGCATCATTGTCGAGGTTTTGCCGCTTTTCCTGTGCTTTAAAGGCGATTCGAATCTACCTCCTGAAATCGGTTTCCTGCAATTCTGCCTTGCTTTCAAATCCTCTTCGTTGCCTTCCCTCCATATATTTGTGGACGAGAGTTATCATTTCTAACTCTGCAGGTTTGTGAATTGCAGTGCCCCTGAGCTCCATTTTTCAACTCGCTTTCTTGGGAGCTGGCCGCAAAAGCGCAGGATTGCTTCAGGCCCTATTCTGGCTCCGGGCGGCAGGCTGAGCCTGTGGTTAATTCTGCTTCCTGATGGGAAAATAGAGTGACCTGTGCCTGTCCCAACACCTAGAGCTAGTCTCTCATTGGTTCCCCCTCTTCCCGTTCATCCTCAGGACAAATTGCAACGTGTACGGAACAGGAGGTTAAAGGTGCTGATTCTCCTAGGAGGGAGATTGCTAGTAAAGCGGCTGGAATGGCGAACCGGAGCACAAGGAGATGAGAAATGAGGTGCGTTTTAGAAACCTTTCCCGGTCACACGGTGTACCATCTTCTGGGTTTCTCGTGCATGTTTTCGACGTAGGAAGATGCCCTTGAACCTGGAGATTTGGGACCCATGGGATGGGTACCACGCCGTATTACTTTACAGGGTCTGCGTTAGCTCACCCAACCTCACCAAACCTCTCAGCCCCAAGAGTGTCCACCCTTATGTCTCAATCAGCTGTGGGTCTAGATATGGTCAATCCAGGTGGCATCGCAGCCCCTGAACGAATTTTGTAAGAATTTCTCTCTCTTTCACTGTCTTTGTTTCACGGGTTTTTAAAAGTAATTGATTTTTATAATAGGGTTTAGCTGCTTTGCACTGCTGTGTTTATGCCGCTTTACACCCACTTGACTCACTTACAGAGAGATATCACTACATAGGTTTTAAGATTCTTACTAGTCAGATATATTCTTGGGCAGTGAATAGGGGGCGTTGAGTCCAGTTCACTGAGCAAGGAGTAGGTCTGGTCTATTACATATTGGGTTTATGGAACGGTATCTGAGCTAATTTGAAACCCTTGTTTTATGCATCACCCCACCTCACCTTTCCCGTTAAGCAGCCATAGTGTGTTTTCTAAACGTGCGACTCTGTTCTGTTTTGTAATTCAGTTCAAGGGTAGCGGTTTTTACATTCCCTCTGTAAGTGATATCTTATGATAAGTGTCTTTTTCTGTGTGAGTTATTTCACTTAGAATCGTCGTACCTAAATCCACTCATCATGCTGCTCCTAGCCTTATGACGTTGATTTCATGGCTGAGTGATATTCCATTGTACATAAGGACCACAACTTCTTTATCCATTCTTCTCTTTCCTGGGATGTTTAAGGTGTAACGAAGTGGAGGTTCTTGTCAACAGAGCAGCCCTAAACTTTGGGGTGCCTGTGTCTTGCTGATTTTTAGTTTTCCCAATTTATACGCCCATGAGTGGAAGTGCCCTATGCTCTCTAAGCTGAGTTTTTTAGATGTTTCAGGACACACCGTACACTTCTCCAGAGTGGCTGTTGGCAATTTACAGCCCGCCCATCAGCGTAGCAAGGCTCCCATTTCTCCATGGCCTGTCCTGCATTTCTGGTTTTGACACTTTATTCAGCATGGCCCTTTTGACCGATGGGAAGCGAGACTTCTTTGTAGCGCTGATTTGCCTTTCCAGGTTGCTTGGTTGGCCAAAAAGGGCGTATGCGTTTTTTCCTGAATATATTCAGGAAAAAACGCATACGCCCTTTTTGGCCAAGGGCATCATTGTCGAGGTTTTGCCGCTTTTCCTGTGCTTTAAAGGCGATTCGAATCTACCTCCTGAAATCGGTTTCCTGCAATTCTGCCTTGCTTTCAAATCCTCTTCGTTGCCTTCCCTCCATATATTTGTGGACGAGAGTTATCATTTCTAACTCTGCAGGTTTGTGAATTGCAGTGCCCCTGAGCTCCATTTTTCAACTCGCTTTCTTGGGAGCTGGCCGCAAAAGCGCAGGATTGCTTCAGGCCCTATTCTGGCTCCGGGCGGCAGGCTGAGCCTGTGGTTAATTCTGCTTCCTGATGGGAAAATAGAGTGACCTGTGCCTGTCCCAACACCTAGAGCTAGTCTCTCATTGGTTCCCCCTCTTCCCGTTCATCCTCAGGACAAATTGCAACGTGTACGGAACAGGAGGTTAAAGGTGCTGATTCTCCTAGGAGGGAGATTGCTAGTAAAGCGGCTGGAATGGCGAACCGGAGCACAAGGAGATGAGAAATGAGGTGCGTTTTAGAAACCTTTCCCGGTCACACGGTGTACCATCTTCTGGGTTTCTCGTGCATGTTTTCGACGTAGGAAGATGCCCTTGAACCTGGAGATTTGGGACCCATGGGATGGGTACCACGCCGTATTACTTTACAGGGTCTGCGTTAGCTCACCCAACCTCACCAAACCTCTCAGCCCCAAGAGTGTCCACCCTTATGTCTCAATCAGCTGTGGGTCTAGATATGGTCAATCCAGGTGGCATCGCAGCCCCTGAACGAATTTTGTAAGAATTTCTCTCTCTTTCACTGTCTTTGTTTCACGGGTTTTTAAAAGTAATTGATTTTTATAATAGGGTTTAGCTGCTTTGCACTGCTGTGTTTATGCCGCTTTACACCCACTTGACTCACTTACAGAGAGATATCACTACATAGGTTTTAAGATTCTTACTAGTCAGATATATTCTTGGGCGGTGAATAGGGGGCGTTGAGTCCAGTTCACTGAGCAAGGAGTAGGTCTGGTCTATTACATATTGGGTTTATGGAACGGTATCTGAGCTAATTTGAAACCCTTGTTTTATGCATCACCCCACCTCACCTTTCCCGTTAAGCAGCCATAGTGTGTTTTCTAAACGTGCGACTCTGTTCTGTTTTGTAATTCAGTTCAAGGGTAGCGGTTTTTACATTCCCTCTGTAAGTGATATCTTATGATAAGTGTCTTTTTCTGTGTGAGTTATTTCACTTAGAATCGTCGTACCTAAATCCACTCATCATGCTGCTCCTAGCCTTATGACGTTGATTTCATGGCTGAGTGATATTCCATTGTACATAAGGACCACAACTTCTTTATCCATTCTTCTCTTTCCTGGGATGTTTAAGGTGTAACGAAGTGGAGGTTCTTGTCAACAGAGCAGCCCTAAACTTTGGGGTGCCTGTGTCTTGCTGATTTTTAGTTTTCCCAATTTATACGCCCATGAGTGGAAGTGCCCTATGCTCTCTAAGCTGAGTTTTTTAGATGTTTCAGGACACACCGTACACTTCTCCAGAGTGGCTGTTGGCAATTTACAGCCCGCCCATCAGCGTAGCAAGGCTCCCATTTCTCCATGGCCTGTCCTGCATTTCTGGTTTTGACACTTTATTCAGCATGGCCCTTTTGACCGATGGGAAGCGAGACTTCTTTGTAGCGCTGATTTGCCTTTCCAGGTTGCTTGGTTGGCCAAAAAGGGCGTATGCGTTTTTTCCTGAATATATTCAGGAAAAAACGCATACGCCCTTTTTGGCCAAGGGCATCATTGTCGAGGTTTTGCCGCTTTTCCTGTGCTTTAAAGGCGATTCGAATCTACCTCCTGAAATCGGTTTCCTGCAATTCTGCCTTGCTTTCAAATCCTCTTCGTAGCCTTCCCTCCATATATTTGTGGACGAGAGTTATCATTTCTAACTCTGCAGGTTTGTGAATTGCAGTGCCCCTGAGCTCCATTTTTCAACTCGCTTTCTTGGGAGCTGGCCGCAAAAGCGCAGGATTGCTTCAGGCCCTATTCTGGCTCCGGGCGGCAGGCTGAGCCTGTGGTTAATTCTGCTTCCTGATGGGAAAATAGAGTGACCTGTGCCTGTCCCAACACCTAGAGCTAGTCTCTCATTGGTTCCCCCTCTTCCCGTTCATCCTCAGGACAAATTGCAACGTGTTCGGAACAGGAGGTTAAAGGTGCTGATTCTCCAAGGAGGGAGATTGCTAGTAAAGCGGCTGGAATGGCGAACCGGAGCACAAGGAGATGAGAAATGAGGTGCGTTTTAGAAACCTTTCCCGGTCACACGGTGTACCATCTTCTGGGTTTCTCGTGCATGTTTTCGACGTAGGAAGATGCCCTTGAACCTGGAGATTTGGGACCCATGGGATGGGTACCACGCCGAATTACTTTACAGGGTCTGCGTTAGCTCACCCAACCTCACCAAACCTCTCAGCCCCAAGAGTGTCCACCCTTATGTCTCAGTCATCTGTGGGTCTAGATATGGTCAATCCAGGTGGCATCGCAGCCCCTGAACGAATTTTGTAAGAATTTCTCTCTCTTTCACTGTCTTTGTTTCACGGGTTTTTAAAAGTAATTGATTTTTATAATGGGGTTTAGCTGCTTTGCACTGCTGTGTTTATGCCGCTTTACACCTACTTGACTCACTTACAGAGAGATATCACTACATAGGTTTTAAGATTCTTACTAGTCAGATATATTCTTGGGCGGTGAATAGGGGTTGTTGAGTCCAGTTCACTGAGCAAGGAGTAGGTCTTGTCTATTACATATTGGGTTTATGGAACGGTATCTGAGCTAATTTGAAACCCTTGTTTTATGCATCACCCCACCTCACCTTTCCCGTTAAGCAGCCATAGTGTGTTTTCTAAACGTGCGACTCTGTTCTGTTTTGTAATTCAGTTCAAGGGTAGCGGTTTTTACATTCCCTCTGTCAGTGATATCTTATGATAAGTGTCTTTTTCTGTGTGACTTATTTCACTTAGAATCGTCGTACCTAAATCCACTCATCATGCTGCTCCTAGCCTTATGACGTTGATTTCATGGCTGAGTGATATTCCATTGTACATAAGGACCACAACTTCTTTATCCATTCTTCTCTTTCCTGGGATGTTTAAGGTGTAACGAAGTGGAGGTTCTTGTCAACAGAGCAGCCCTAAACTTTGGGGTGCCTGTGTCTTGCTGATTTTTAGTTTTCCCAATTTATACGCCCATGAGTGGAAGTGCCCTATGCTCTCTAAGCTGAGTTTTTTAGATGTTTCAGGACACACCGTACACTTCTCCAGAGTGGCTGTTGGCAATTTACAGCCCGCCCATCAGCGTAGCAAGGCTCCCATTTCTCCATGGCCTGTCCTGCATTTCTGGTTTTGACACTTTATTCAGAATGGCCCTTTTGACCGATGGGAAGCGAGACTTCTTTGTAGCGCTGATTTGCCTTTCCAGGTTGCTTGGTTGGCCAAAAAGGGCGTATGCGTTTTTTCCTGAATATATTCAGGAAAAAACGCATACGCCCTTTTTGGCCAAGGGCATCATTGTCGAGGTTTTGCCGCTTTTCCTGTGCTTTAAAGGCGATTCGAATCTACCTCCTGAAATCGGTTTCCTGCAATTCTGCCTTGCTTTCAAATCCTCTTCGTAGCCTTCCCTCCATATATTTGTGGACGAGAGTTATCATTTCTAACTCTGCAGGTTTGTGAATTGCAGTGCCCCTGAGCTCCATTTTTCAACTCGCTTTCTTGGGAGCTGGCCGCAAAAGCGCAGGATTGCTTCAGGCCCTATTCTGGCTCCGGGCGGCAGGCTGAGCCTGTGGTTAATTCTGCTTCCTGATGGGAAAATAGAGTGACCTGTGCCTGTCCCAACACCTAGAGCTAGTCTCTCATTGGTTCCCCCTCTTCCCGTTCATCCTCAGGACAAATTGCAACGTGTTCGGAACAGGAGGTTAAAGGTGCTGATTCTCCAAGGAGGGAGATTGCTAGTAAAGCGGCTGGAATGGCGAACCGGAGCACAAGGAGATGAGAAATGAGGTGCGTTTTAGAAACCTTTCCCGGTCACACGGTGTACCATCTTCTGGGTTTCTCGTGCATGTTTTCGACGTAGGAAGATGCCCTTGAACCTGGAGATTTGGGACCCATGGGATGGGTACCACGCCGAATTACTTTACAGGGTCTGCGTTAGCTCACCCAACCTCACCAAACCTCTCAGCCCCAAGAGTGTCCACCCTTATGTCTCAATCAGCTGTGGGTCTAGATATGGTCAATCCAGGTGGCATCGCAGCCCCTGAACGAATTTTGTAAGAATTTCTCTCTCTTTCACTGTCTTTGTTTCACGGGTTTTTAAAAGTAATTGATTTTTATAATGGGGTTTAGCTGCTTTGCACTGCTGTGTTTATGCCGCTTTACACCTACTTGACTCACTTACAGAGAGATATCACTACATAGGTTTTAAGATTCTTACTAGTCAGATATATTCTTGGGCGGTGAATAGGGGTTGTTGAGTCCAGTTCACTGAGCAAGGAGTAGGTCTTGTCTATTACATATTGGGTTTATGGAACGGTATCTGAGCTAATTTGAAACCCTTGTTTTATGCATCACCCCACCTCACCTTTCCCGTTAAGCAGCCATAGTGTGTTTTCTAAACGTGCGACTCTGTTCTGTTTTGTAATTCAGTTCAAGGGTAGCGGTTTTTACATTCCCTCTGTAAGTGATATCTTATGATAAGTGTCTTTTTCTGTGTGAGTTATTTCACTTAGAATCGTCGTACCTAAATCCACTCATCATGCTGCTCCTAGCCTTATGACGTTGATTTCATGGCTGAGTGATATTCCATTGTACATAAGGACCACAACTTCTTTATCCATTCTTCTCTTTCCTGGGATGTTTCAGGTGTAACGAAGTGGAGGTTCTTGTCAACAGAGCAGCCCTAAACTTTGGGGTGCCTGTGTCTTGCTGATTTTTAGTTTTCCCAATTTATACGCCCATGAGTGGAAGTGCCCTATGCTCTCTAAGCTGAGTTTTTTAGATGTTTCAGGACACACCGTACACTTCTCCAGAGTGGCTGTTGGCAATTTACAGCCCGCCCATCAGCGTAGCAAGGCTCCCATTTCTCCATGGCCTGTCCTGCATTTCTGGTTTTGACACTTTATTCAGCATGGCCCTTTTGACCGATGGGAAGCGAGACTTCTTTGTAGCGCTGATTTGCCTTTCCAGGTTGCTTGGTTGGCCAAAAAGGGCGTATGCGTTTTTTCCTGAATATATTCAGGAAAAAACGCATACGCCCTTTTTGGCCAAGGGCATCATTGTCGAGGTTTTGCCGCTTTTCCTGTGCTTTAAAGGCGATTCGAATCTACCTCCTGAAATCGGTTTCCTGCAATTCTGCCTTGCTTTCAAATCCTCTTCGTAGCCTTCCCTCCATATATTTGTGGACGAGAGTTATCATTTCTACCTCTGCAGGTTTGTGAATTGCAGTGCCCCTGAGCTCCATTTTTCAACTCGCTTTCTTGGGAGCTGGCCGCAAAAGCGCAGGATTGCTTCAGGCCCTATTCTGGCTCCGGGCGGCAGGCTGAGCCTGTGGTTAATTCTGCTTCCTGATGGGAAAATAGAGTGACCTGTGCCTGTCCCAACACCTAGAGCTAGTCTCTCATTGGTTCCCCCTCTTCCCGTTCATCCTCAGGACAAATTGCAACGTGTACGGAACAGGAGGTTAAAGGTGCTGATTCTCCAAGGAGGGAGATTGCTAGTAAAGCGGCTGGAATGGCGAACCGGAGCACAAGGAGATGAGAAATGAGGTGCGTTTTAGAAACCTTTCCCGGTCACACGGTGTACCATCTTCTGGGTTTCTCGTGCATGTTTTCGACGTAGGAAGATGCCCTTGAACCTGGAGATTTGGGACCCATGGGATGGGTACCACGCCGTATTACTTTAAAGGGTCTGCGTTTGCTCACCCAACCTCACCAAACCTCTCAGCCCCAAGAGTGTCCACCCTTATGTCTCAGTCATCTGTGGGTCTAGATATGGTCAATCCAGGTGGCATCGCAGCCCCTGAACGAATTTTGTAAGAATTTCTCTCTCTTTCACTGTCTTTGTTTCACGGGTTTTTAAAAGTAATTGATTTTTATAATGGGGTTTAGCTGCTTTGCACTGCTGTGTTTATGCCGCTTTACACCTACTTGACTCACTTACAGAGAGATATCACTACATAGGTTTTAAGATTCTTACTAGTCAGATATATTCTTGGGCGGTGAATAGGGGTTGTTGAGTCCAGTTCACTGAGCAAGGAGTAGGTCTTGTCTATTACATATTGGGTTTATGGAACGGTATCTGAGCTAATTTGAAACCCTTGTTTTATGCATCACCCCACCTCACCTTTCCCGTTAAGCAGCCATAGTGTGTTTTCTAAACATGCGACTCTGTTCTGTTTTGTAATTCAGTTCAAGGGTAGCAGTTTTTACATTCCCTCTGTCAGTGATATCTTATGATAAGTGTCTTTTTCTGTGTGACTTATTTCACTTAGAATCGTCGTACCTAAATCCACTCATCATGCTGCTCCTAGCCTTATGACGTTGATTTCATGGCTGAGTGATATTCCATTGTACATAAGGACCACAACTTCTTTATCCATTCTTCTCTTTCCTGGGATGTTTAAGGTGTAACGAAGTGGAGGTTCTTGTCAACAGAGCAGCCCTAAACTTTGGGGTGCCTGTGTCTTGCTGATTTTCAGTTTTCCCAATTTATACGCCCATGAGTGGAAGTGCCCTATGCTCTCTAAGCTGAGTTTTTTAGATGTTTCAGGACACACCGTACACTTCTCCAGAGTGGCTGTTGGCAATTTACAGCCCGCCCATCAGCGTAGCAAGGCTCCCATTTCTCCATGGCCTGTCCTGCATTTCTGGTTTTGACACTTTATTCAGCATGGCCCTTTTGACCGATGGGAAGCGAGACTTCTTTGTAGCGCTGATTTGCCTTTCCAGGTTGCTTCGTTGGCCAAAAAGGGCGTATGCGTTTTTTCCTGAATATATTCAGGGAAAAACGCATACGCCCTTTTTGGCCAAGGGCATCATTGTCGAGGTTTTGCCGCTTTTCCTGTGCTTTAAAGGCGATTCGAATCTACCTCCTGAAATCGGTTTCCTGCAATTCTGCCTTGCTTTCAAATCCTCTTCGTAGCCTTCCCTCCATATATTTGTGGACGAGAGTTATCATTTCTAACTCTGCAGGTTTGTGAATTGCAGTGCCCCTGAGCTCCATTTTTCAACTCGCTTTCTTGGGAGCTGGCCGCAAAAGCGCAGGATTGCTTCAGGCCCTATTCTGGCTCCGGGCGGCAGGCTGAGCCTGTGGTTAATTCTGCTTCCTGATGGGAAAATAGAGTGACCTGTGCCTGTCCCAACACCTAGAGCTAGTCTCTCATTGGTTCCCCCTCTTCCCGTTCATCCTCAGGACAAATTGCAACGTGTACGGAACAGAAGGTTAAAGGTGCTGATTCTCCAAGGAGGGAGATTGCTAGTAAAGCGGCTGGAATGGCGAACCGGAGCACAAGGAGATGAGAAATGAGGTGCGTTTTAGAAACCTTTCCCGGTCACACGGTGTACCATCTTCTGGGTTTCTCGTGCATGTTTTCGACGTAGGAAGATGCCCTTGACCCTGGAGATTTGGGACCCATGGGATGGGTACCACGCCGTATTACTTTAAAGGGTCTGCGTTTGCTCACCCAACCTCACCAAACCTCTCAGCCCCAAGAGTGTCCACCCTTATGTCTCAGTCATCTGTGGGTCTAGATATGGTCAATCCAGGTGGCATCGCAGCCCCTGAACGAATTTTGTAAGAATTTCTCTCTCTTTCACTGTCTTTGTTTCACGGGTTTTTAAAAGTAATTGATTTTTATAATGGGGTTTAGCTGCTTTGCACTGCTGTGTTTATGCCGCTTTACACCTACTTGACTCACTTACAGAGAGATATCAATACATAGGTTTTAAGATTCTTACTAGTCAGATATATTCTTGGGCGGTGAATAGGGGTTGTTGAGTCCAGTTCACTGAGCAAGGAGTAGGTCTTGTCTATTACATATTGGGTTTATGGAACGGTATCTGAGCTAATTTGAAACCCTTGTTTTATGCATCACCCCACCTCACCTTTCCCGTTAAGCAGCCATAGTGTGTTTTCTAAACGTGCGACTCTGTTCTGTTTTGTAATTCAGTTCAAGGGTAGCGGTTTTTACATTCCCTCTGTAAGTGATATCTTATGATAAGTGTCTTTTTCTGTGTGACTTATTTCACTTAGAATCGTCGTACCTAAATCCACTCATCATGCTGCTCCTAGCCTTATGACGTTGATTTCATGGCTGAGTGATATTCCATTGTACATAAGGACCACAACTTCTTTATCCATTCTTCTCTTTCCTGGGATGTTTAAGGTGTAACGAAGTGGAGGTTCTTGTCAACAGAGCAGCCCTAAACTTTGGGGTGCCTGTGTCTTGCTGATTTTTAGTTTTCCCAATTTATACGCCCATGAGTGGAAGTGCCCTATGCTCTCTAAGCTGAGTTTTTTAGATGTTTCAGGACACACCGTACACTTCTCCAGAGTGGCTGTTGGCCATTTACAGCCCGCCCATCAGCGTAGCAAGGCTCCCATTTCTCCATGGCCTGTCCTGCATTTCTGGTTTTGACACTTTATTCAGCATGGCCCTTTTGACCGATGGGAAGCGAGACTTCTTTGTAGCGCTGATTTGCCTTTCCAGGTTGCTTGGTTGGCCAAAAAGGGCGTATGCGTTTTTTCCTGAATATATTCAGGAAAAAACGCATACGCCCTTTTTGGCCAAGGGCATCATTGTCGAGGTTTTGCCGCTTTTCCTGTGCTTTAAATGCGATTCGAATCTACCTCCTGAAATCTGTTTCCTGCAATTCTACCTTGCTTTCAAATCCTCTTCGTAGCCTTCCCTCCATATATTTGTGGACGAGAGTTATCATTTCTAACTCTGCAGGTTTGTGAATTGCAGTGCCCCTGAGCACCATTTTTCAACTCGCTTTCTTGGGAGCTGGCCGCAAAAGCGCAGGATTGCTTCAGGCCCTATTCTGGCTCCGGGCGGCAGGCTGAGCCTGTGGTTAATTCTGCTTCCTGATGGGAAAATAGAGTGACCTGTGCCTGTCCCAACACCTAGAGCTAGTCTCTCATTGGTTCCCCCTCTTCCCGTTCATCCTCAGGACAAATTGCAACGTGTACGGAACAGGAGGTTAAAGGTGCTGATTCTCCTAGGAGGGAGATTGCTAGTAAAGCGGCTGGAATGGCGAACCGGAGCAGAAGGAGATGAGAAATGAGGTGCGTTTTAGAAACCTTTCCCGGTCACACGGTGTACCATCTTCTGGGTTTCTCGTGCATGTTTTCGACGTAGGAAGATGCCCTTGACCCTGGAGATTTGGGACCCATGGGATGGGTACCACGCCGAATTACTTTAAAGGGTCTGCGTTAGCTCACCCAACCTCACCAAACCTCTCAGCCCCAAGAGTGTCCACCCTTATGTCTCAATCAGCTGTGGGTCTAGATATGGTCAATCCAGGTGGCATCGCAGCCCCTGAACGAATTTTGTAAGAATTTCTCTCTCTTTCACTGTCTTTGTTTCACGGGTTTTTAAAAGTAATTGATTTTTATAATAGGGTTTAGCTGCTTTGCACTGCTGTGTTTATGCCGCTTTACACCCACTTGACTCACTTACAGAGAGATATCACTACATAGGTTTTAAGATTCTTACTAGTCAGATATATTCTTGGGCGGTGAATAGGGGGCGTTGAGTCCAGTTCACTGAGCAAGGAGTAGGTCTGGTCTATTACATATTGGGTTTATGGAACGGTATCTGAGCTAATTTGAAACCCTTGTTTTATGCATCACCCCACCTCACCTTTCCCGTTAAGCAGCCATAGTGTGTTTTCTAAACGTGCGACTCTGTTCTGTTTTGTAATTCAGTTCAAGGGTAGCGGTTTTTACATTCTCTCTGTAAGTGATATCTTATGATAAGTGTCTTTTTCTGTGTGAGTTATTTCACTTAGAATCGTCGTACCTAAATCCACTCATCATGCTGCTCCTAGCCTTATGACGTTGATTTCATGGCTGAGTGATATTCCATTGTACATAAGGACCACAACTTCTTTATCCATTCTTCTCTTTCCTGGGATGTTTAAGGTGTAACGAAGTGGAGGTTCTTGTCAACAGAGCAGCCCTAAACTTTGGGGTGCCTGTGTCTTGCTGATTTTTAGTTTTCCCAATTTATACGCCCATGAGTGGAAGTGCCCTATGCTCTCTAAGCTGAGTTTTTTAGATGTTTCAGGACACACCGTACACTTCTCCAGAGTGGCTGTTGGCAATTTACAGCCCGCCCATCAGCGTAGCAAGGCTCCCATTTCTCCATGGCCTGTCCTGCATTTCTGGTTTTGACACTTTATTCAGCATGGCCCTTTTGACCGATGGGAAGCGAGACTTCTTTGTAGCGCTGATTTGCCTTTCCAGGTTGCTTGGTTGGCCAAAAAGGGCGTATGCGTTTTTTCCTGAATATATTCAGGAAAAAACGCATACGCCCTTTTTGGCCAAGGGCATCATTGTCGAGGTTTTGCCGCTTTTCCTGTGCTTTAAAGGCGATTCGAATCTACCTCCTGAAATCGGTTTCCTGCAATTCTGCCTTGCTTTCAAATCCTCTTCGTTGCCTTCCCTCCATATATTTGTGGACGAGAGTTATCATTTCTAACTCTGCAGGTTTGTGAATTGCAGTGCCCCTGAGCTCCATTTTTCAACTCGCTTTCTTGGGAGCTGGCCGCAAAAGCGCAGGATTGCTTCAGGCCCTATTCTGGCTCCGGGCGGCAGGCTGAGCCTGTGGTTAATTCTGCTTCCTGATGGGAAAATAGAGTGACCTGTGCCTGTCCCAACACCTAGAGCTAGTCTCTCATTGGTTCCCCCTCTTCCCGTTCATCCTCAGGACAAATTGCAACGTGTACGGAACAGGAGGTTAAAGGTGCTGATTCTCCTAGGAGGGAGATTGCTAGTAAAGCGGCTGGAATGGCGAACCGGAGCACAAGGAGATGAGAAATGAGGTGCGTTTTAGAAACCTTTCCCGGTCACACGGTGTACCATCTTCTGGGTTTCTCGTGCATGTTTTCGACGTAGGAAGATGCCCTTGAACCTGGAGATTTGGGACCCATGGGATGGGTACCACGCCGTATTACTTTACAGGGTCTGCGTTAGCTCACCCAACCTCACCAAACCTCTCAGCCCCAAGAGTGTCCACCCTTATGTCTCAATCAGCTGTGGGTCTAGATATGGTCAATCCAGGTGGCATCGCAGCCCCTGAACGAATTTTGTAAGAATTTCTCTCTCTTTCACTGTCTTTGTTTCACGGGTTTTTAAAAGTAATTGATTTTTATAATAGGGTTTAGCTGCTTTGCACTGCTGTGTTTATGCCGCTTTACACCCACTTGACTCACTTACAGAGAGATATCACTACATAGGTTTTAAGATTCTTACTAGTCAGATATATTCTTGGGCGGTGAATAGGGGGCGTTGAGTCCAGTTCACTGAGCAAGGAGTAGGTCTGGTCTATTACATATTGGGTTTATGGAACGGTATCTGAGCTAATTTGAAACCCTTGTTTTATGCATCACCCCACCTCACCTTTCCCGTTAAGCAGCCATAGTGTGTTTTCTAAACGTGCGACTCTGTTCTGTTTTGTAATTCAGTTCAAGGGTAGCGGTTTTTACATTCCCTCTGTAAGTGATATCTTATGATAAGTGTCTTTTTCTGTGTGACTTATTTCACTTAGAATCGTCGTACCTAAATCCACTCATCATGCTGCTCCTAGCCTTATGACGTTGATTTCATGGCTGAGTGATATTCCATTGTACATAAGGACCACAACTTCTTTATCCATTCTTCTCTTTCCTGGGATGTTTAAGGTGTAACGAAGTGGAGGTTCTTGTCAACAGAGCAGCCCTAAACTTTGGGGTGCCTGTGTCTTGCTGATTTTTAGTTTTCCCAATTTATACGCCCATGAGTGGAAGTGCCCTATGCTCTCTAAGCTGAGTTTTTTAGATGTTTCAGGACACACCGTACACTTCTCCAGAGTGGCTGTTGGCAATTTACAGCCCGCCCATCAGCGTAGCAAGGCTCCCATTTCTCCATGGCCTGTCCTGCATTTCTGGTTTTGACACTTTATTCAGCATGGCCCTTTTGACCGATGGGAAGCGAGACTTCTTTGTAGCGCTGATTTGCCTTTCCAGGTTGCTTGGTTGGCCAAAAAGGGCGTATGCGTTTTTTCCTGAATATATTCAGGAAAAAACGCATACGCCCTTTTTGGCCAAGGGCATCATTGTCGAGGTTTTGCCGCTTTTCCTGTGCTTTAAAGGCGATTCGAATCTACCTCCTGAAATCGGTTTCCTGCAATTCTGCCTTGCTTTCAAATCCTCTTCGTTGCCTTCCCTCCATATATTTGTGGACGAGAGTTATCATTTCTAACTCTGCAGGTTTGTGAATTGCAGTGCCCCTGAGCTCCATTTTTCAACTCGCTTTCTTGGGAGCTGGCCGCAAAAGCGCAGGATTGCTTCAGGCCCTATTCTGGCTCCGGGCGGCAGGCTGAGCCTGTGGTTAATTCTGCTTCCTGATGGGAAAATAGAGTGACCTGTGCCTGTCCCAACACCTAGAGCTAGTCTCTCATTGGTTCCCCCTCTTCCCGTTCATCCTCAGGACAAATTGCAACGTGTACGGAACAGGAGGTTAAAGGTGCTGATTCTCCTAGGAGGGAGATTGCTAGTAAAGCGGCTGGAATGGCGAACCGGAGCACAAGGAGATGAGAAATGAGGTGCGTTTTAGAAACCTTTCCCGGTCACACGGTGTACCATCTTCTGGGTTTCTCGTGCATGTTTTCGACGTAGGAAGATGCCCTTGAACCTGGAGATTTGGGACCCATGGGATGGGTACCACGCCGTATTACTTTACAGGGTCTGCGTTAGCTCACCCAACCTCACCAAACCTCTCAGCCCCAAGAGTGTCCACCCTTATGTCTCAATCAGCTGTGGGTCTAGATATGGTCAATCCAGGTGGCATCGCAGCCCCTGAACGAATTTTGTAAGAATTTCTCTCTCTTTCACTGTCTTTGTTTCACGGGTTTTTAAAAGTAATTGATTTTTATAATAGGGTTTAGCTGCTTTGCACTGCTGTGTTTATGCCGCTTTACACCCACTTGACTCACTTACAGAGAGATATCACTACATAGGTTTTAAGATTCTTACTAGTCAGATATATTCTTGGGCGGTGAATAGGGGGCGTTGAGTCCAGTTCACTGAGCAAGGAGTAGGTCTGGTCTATTACATATTGGGTTTATGGAACGGTATCTGAGCTAATTTGAAACCCTTGTTTTATGCATCACCCCACCTCACCTTTCCCGTTAAGCAGCCATAGTGTGTTTTCTAAACGTGCGACTCTGTTCTGTTTTGTAATTCAGTTCAAGGGTAGCGGTTTTTACATTCCCTCTGTAAGTGATATCTTATGATAAGTGTCTTTTTCTGTGTGAGTTATTTCACTTAGAATCGTCGTACCTAAATCCACTCATCATGCTGCTCCTAGCCTTATGACGTTGATTTCATGGCTGAGTGATATTCCATTGTACATAAGGACCACAACTTCTTTATCCATTCTTCTCTTTCCTGGGATGTTTAAGGTGTAACGAAGTGGAGGTTCTTGTCAACAGAGCAGCCCTAAACTTTGGGGTGCCTGTGTCTTGCTGATTTTTAGTTTTCCCAATTTATACGCCCATGAGTGGAAGTGCCCTATGCTCTCTAAGCTGAGTTTTTTAGATGTTTCAGGACACACCGTACACTTCTCCAGAGTGGCTGTTGGCAATTTACAGCCCGCCCATCAGCGTAGCAAGGCTCCCATTTCTCCATGGCCTGTCCTGCATTTCTGGTTTTGACACTTTATTCAGCATGGCCCTTTTGACCGATGGGAAGCGAGACTTCTTTGTAGCGCTGATTTGCCTTTCCAGGTTGCTTGGTTGGCCAAAAAGGGCGTATGCGTTTTTTCCTGAATATATTCAGGAAAGAACGCATACGCCCTTTTTGGCCAAGGGCATCATTGTCGAGGTTTTGCTGCTTTTCCTGTGCTTTAAAGGCGATTCGAATCTACCTCCTGGAATCGGTTTCCTGCAATTCTGCCTTGCTTTCAAATCCTCTTCGTTGCCTTCCCTCCATATATTTGTGGACGAGAGTTATCATTTCTAACTCTGCAGGTTTGTGAATTGCAGTGCCCCTGAGCTCCATTTTTCAACTCGCTTTCTTGGGAGATGGCCGCAAAAGCGCAGGATTGCTTCAGGCCCTGTTCTGGCTCCCGGCGGCAGGCTGAGCCTGTGGTTAATTCTGCTTCCTGATGGGAAAATAGAGTGACCTGTGCCTGTCCCAACACCTAGAGCTAGTCTCTCATTGGTTCCCCCTCTTCCCGTTCATCCTCAGGACAAATTGCAACGTGTACGGAACAGGAGGTTAAAGGTGCTGATTCTCCAAGGAGGGAGATTGCTAGTAAAGCGGCTGGAATGGCGAACCGGAGCACAAGGAGATGAGAAATGAGGTGCGTTTTAGAAACCTTTCCCGGTCACACGGTGTACCATCTTCTGGGTTGCTCGTGCATGTTTTCGACGTAGGAAGATGCCCTTGAACCTGGAGATTTGGGACCCATGGGATGGGTACCACGCCGAATTACTTTAAAGGGTCTGCGTTTGCTCACCCAACCTCACCAAACCTCTCAGCCCCAAGAGTGTCCACCCTTATGTCTCAGTCATCTGTGGGTCTAGATATGGTCAATCCAGGTGGCATCGCAGCCCCTGAACGAATTTTGTAAGAATTTCTCTCTCTTTCACTGTCTTTGTTTCACGGGTTTTTAAAAGTAATTGATTTTTATAATGGGGTTTAGCTGCTTTGCACTGCTGTGTTTATGCCGCTTTACACCTACTTGACTCACTTACAGAGAGATATCACTACATAGGTTTTAAGATTCTTACTAGTCAGATATATTCTTGGGCGGTGAATAGGGGTTGTTGAGTCCAGTTCACTGAGCAAGGAGTAGGTCTTGTCTATTACATATTGGGTTTATGGAACGGTATCTGAGCTAATTTGAAACCCTTGTTTTATGCATCACCCCACCTCACCTTTCCCGTTAAGCAGCCATAGTGTGTTTTCTAAACGTGCGACTCTGTTCTGTTTTGTAATTCAGTTCAAGGGTAGCGGTTTTTACATTCCCTCTGTCAGTGATATCTTATGATAAGTGTCTTTTTCTGTGTGACTTATTTCACTTAGAATCGTCGTACCTAAATCCACTCATCATGCTGCTCCTAGCCTTATGACGTTGATTTCATGGCTGAGTGATATTCCATTGTACATAAGGACCACAACTTCTTTATCCATTCTTCTCTTTCCTGGGATGTTTAAGGTGTAACGAAGTGGAGGTTCTTGTCAACAGAGCAGCCCTAAACTTTGGGGTGCCTGTGTCTTGCTGATTTTTAGTTTTCCCAATTTATACGCCCATGAGTGGAAGTGCCCTATGCTCTCTAAGCTGAGTTTTTTAGATGTTTCAGGACACACCGTACACTTCTCCAGAGTGGCTGTTGGCAATTTACAGCCCGCCCATCAGCGTAGCAAGGCTCCCATTTCTCCATGGCCTGTCCTGCATTTCTGGTTTTGACACTTTATTCAGCATGGCCCTTTTGACCGATGGGAAGCGAGACTTCTTTGTAGCGCTGATTTGCCTTTCCAGGTTGCTTGGTTGGCCAAAAAGGGCGTATGCGTTTTTTCCTGAATATATTCAGGAAAAAACGCATACGCCCTTTTTGGCCAAGGGCATCATTGTCGAGGTTTTGCCGCTTTTCCTGTGCTTTAAAGGCGATTCGAATCTACCTCCTGAAATCGGTTTCCTGCAATTCTGCCTTGCTTTCAAATCCTCTTCGTAGCCTTCCCTCCATATATTTGTGGACGAGAGTTATCATTTCTACCTCTGCAGGTTTGTGAATTGCAGTGCCCCTGAGCTCCATTTTTCAACTCGCTTTCTTGGGAGCTGGCCGCAAAAGCGCAGGATTGCTTCAGGCCCTATTCTGGCTCCGGGCGGCAGGCTGAGCCTGTGGTTAATTCTGCTTCCTGATGGGAAAATAGAGTGACCTGTGCCTGTCCCAACACCTAGAGCTAGTCTCTCATTGGTTCCCCCTCTTCCCGTTCATCCTCAGGACAAATTGCAACGTGTTCGGAACAGGAGGTTAAAGGTGCTGATTCTCCAAGGAGGGAGATTGCTAGTAAAGCGGCTGGAATGGCGAACCGGAGCACAAGGAGATGAGAAATGAGGTGCGTTTTAGAAACCTTTCCCGGTCACACGGTGTACCATCTTCTGGGTTTCTCGTGCATGTTTTCGACGTAGGAAGATGCCCTTGAACCTGGAGATTTGGGACCCATGGGATGGGTACCACGCCGAATTACTTTACAGGGTCTGCGTTAGCTCACCCAACCTCACCAAACCTCTCAGCCCCAAGAGTGTCCACCCTTATGTCTCAATCAGCTGTGGGTCTAGATATGGTCAATCCAGGTGGCATCGCAGCCCCTGAACGAATTTTGTAAGAATTTCTCTCTCTTTCACTGTCTTTGTTTCACGGGTTTTTAAAAGTAATTGATTTTTATAATGGGGTTTAGCTGCTTTGCACTGCTGTGTTTATGCCGCTTTACACCTACTTGACTCACTTACAGAGAGATATCACTACATAGGTTTTAAGATTCTTACTAGTCAGATATATTCTTGGGCGGTGAATAGGGGTTGTTGAGTCCAGTTCACTGAGCAAGGAGTAGGTCTTGTCTATTACATATTGGGTTTATGGAACGGTATCTGAGCTAATTTGAAACCCTTGTTTTATGCATCACCCCACCTCACCTTTCCCGTTAAGCAGCCATAGTGTGTTTTCTAAACGTGCGACTCTGTTCTGTTTTGTAATTCAGTTCAAGGGTAGCGGTTTTTACATTCCCTCTGTCAGTGATATCTTATGATAAGTGTCTTTTTCTGTGTGACTTATTTCACTTAGAATCGTCGTACCTAAATCCACTCATCATGCTGCTCCTTGCCTTATGACGTTGATTTCATGGCTGAGTGATATTCCATTGTACATAAGGACCACAACTTCTTTATCCATTCTTCTCTTTCCTGGGATGTTTAAGGTGTAACGAAGTGGAGGTTCTTGTCAACAGAGCAGCCCTAAACTTTGGGGTGCCTGTGTCTTGCTGATTTTTAGTTTTCCCAATTTATACGCCCATGAGTGGAAGTGCCCTATGCTCTCTAAGCTGAGTTTTTTAGATGTTTCAGGACACACCGTACACTTCTCCAGAGTGGCTGTTGGCAATTTACAGCCCGCCCATCAGCGTAGCAAGGCTCCCATTTCTCCATGGCCTGTCCTGCATTTCTGGTTTTGACACTTTATTCAGCATGGCCCTTTTGACCGATGGGAAGCGAGACTTCTTTGTAGCGCTGATTTGCCTTTCCAGGTTGCTTGGTTGGCCAAAAAGGGCGTATGCGTTTTTTCCTGAATATATTCAGGAAAAAACGCATACGCCCTTTTTGGCCAAGGGCATCATTGTCGAGGTTTTGCCGCTTTTCCTGTGCTTTAAAGGCGATTCGAATCTACCTCCTGAAATCGGTTTCCTGCAATTCTGCCTTGCTTTCAAATCCTCTTCGTAGCCTTCCCTCCATATATTTGTGGACGAGAGTTATCATTTCTAACTCTGCAGGTTTGTGAATTGCAGTGCCCCTGAGCTCCATTTTTCAACTCGCTTTCTTGGGAGCTGGCCGCAAAAGCGCAGGATTGCTTCAGGCCCTATTCTGGCTCCGGGCGGCAGGCTGAGCCTGTGGTTAATTCTGCTTCCTGATGGGAAAATAGAGTGACCTGTGCCTGTCCCAACACCTAGAGCTAGTCTCTCATTGGTTCCCCCTCTTCCCGTTCATCCTCAGGACAAATTGCAACGTGTACGGAACAGAAGGTTAAAGGTGCTGATTCTCCAAGGAGGGAGATTGCTAGTAAAGCGGCTGGAATGGCGAACCGGAGCACAAGGAGATGAGAAATGAGGTGCGTTTTAGAAACCTTTCCCGGTCACACGGTGTACCATCTTCTGGGTTTCTCGTGCATGTTTTCGACGTAGGAAGATGCCCTTGACCCTGGAGATTTGGGACCCATGGGATGGGTACCACGCCGTATTACTTTAAAGGGTCTGCGTTTGCTCACCCAACCTCACCAAACCTCTCAGCCCCAAGAGTGTCCACCCTTATGTCTCAGTCATCTGTGGGTCTAGATATGGTCAATCCAGGTGGCATCGCAGCCCCTGAACGAATTTTGTAAGAATTTCTCTCTCTTTCACTGTCTTTGTTTCACGGGTTTTTAAAAGTAATTGATTTTTATAATAGGGTTTAGCTGCTTTGCACTGCTGTGTTTATGCCGCTTTTCACCCACTTGACTCACTTACAGAGAGATATCAATACATAGGTTTTAAGATTCTTACTAGTCAGATATATTCTTGGGCGGTGAATAGGGGGCGTTGAGTCCAGTTCACTGAGCAAGGAGTAGGTCTTGTCTATTACATATTGGGTTTATGGAACGGTATCTGAGCTAATTTGAAACCCTTGTTTTATGCATCACCCCACCTCACCTTTCCCGTTAAGCAGCCATAGTGTGTTTTCTAAACGTGCGACTCTGTTCTGTTTTGTAATTCAGTTCAAGGGTAGCGGTTTTTACATTCTCTCTGTAAGTGATATCTTATGATAAGTGTCTTTTTCTGTGTGACTTATTTCACTTAGAATCGTCGTACCTAAATCCACTCATCATGCTGCTCCTAGCCTTATGACGTTGATTTCATGGCTGAGTGATATTCCATTGTACATAAGGACCACAACTTCTTTATCCATTCTTCTCTTTCCTGGGATGTTTAAGGTGTAACGAAGTGGAGGTTCTTATCAACAGAGCAGCCCTAAACTTTGGGGTGTCTGTGTCTTGCTGATTTTTAGTTTTCCCAATTTATACGCCCATGAGTGGAAGTGCCCTATGCTCTCTAAGCTGAGTTTTTTAGATGTTTCAGGACACACCGTACACTTCTCCAGAGTGGCTGTTGGCAATTTACAGCCCGCCCATCAGCGTAGCAAGGCTCCCATTTCTCCATGGCCTGTCCTGCATTTCTGGTTTTGACACTTTATTCAGCATGGCCCTTTTGACCGATGGGAAGCGAGACTTCTTTGTAGCGCTGATTTGCCTTTCCAGGTTGCTTGGTTGGCCAAAAAGGGCGTATGCGTTTTTTCCTGAATATATTCAGGAAAGAACGCATACGCCCTTTTTGGCCAAGGGCATCATTGTCGAGGTTTTGCTGCTTTTCCTGTGCTTTAAAGGCGATTCGAATCTACCTCCTGGAATCGGTTTCCTGCAATTCTGCCTTGCTTTCAAATCCTCTTCGTTGCCTTCCCTCCATATATTTGTGGACGAGAGTTATCATTTCTAACTCTGCAGGTTTGTGAATTGCAGTGCCCCTGAGCTCCATTTTTCAACTCGCTTTCTTGGGAGCTGGCCGCAAAAGCGCAGGATTGCTTCAGGCCCTGTTCTGGCTCCCGGCAGCAGGCTGAGCCTGTGGTTAATTCTTCTTCCTGATGGGAAAATAGAGTGACCTGTGCCTGTCCCAACACCTAGAGCTAGTCTCTCATTGGTTCCCCCTCTTCCCGTTCATCCTCAGGACAAATTGCAACGTGTACGGAACAGGAGGTTAAAGGCGCTGATTCTCCAAGGAGGGAGATTGCTAGTAAAGCGGCTGGAATGGCGAACCGGAGCACAAGGAGATGAGAAATGAGGTGCGTTTTAGAAACCTTTCCCGGTCACACGGTGTACCATCTTCTGGGTTGCTCGTGCATGTTTTCGACGTAGGAAGATGCCCTTGACCCTGGAGATTTGGGACCCATGGGATGGGTACCACGCCGTATTACTTTAAAGGGTCTGCGTTTGCTCACCCAACCTCACCAAACCTCTCAGCCCCAAGAGTGTCCACCCTTATGTCTCAGTCATCTGTGGGTCTAGATATGGTCAATCCAGGTGGCATCGCAGCCCCTGAACGAATTTTGTAAGAATTTCTCTCTCTTTCACTGTCTTTGTTTCACGGGTTTTTAAAAGTAATTGATTTTTATAATGGGGTTTAGCTGCTTTGCACTGCTGTGTTTATGCCGCTTTACACCTACTTGACTCACTTACAGAGAGATATCAATACATAGGTTTTAAGATTCTTACTAGTCAGATATATTCTTGGGCGGTGAATAGGGGTTGTTGAGTCCAGTTCACTGAGCAAGGAGTAGGTCTTGTCTATTACATATTGGGTTTATGGAACGGTATCTGAGCTAATTTGAAACCCTTGTTTTATGC
Organism: Balaenoptera borealis; assembly: GCF_965194805.1. Taxonomy (NCBI): domain Eukaryota; kingdom Metazoa; phylum Chordata; class Mammalia; order Artiodactyla; family Balaenopteridae; genus Balaenoptera; species Balaenoptera borealis. The sequence continues at coordinate 36,682,021 of NC_138874.1, read as the reverse complement.
ATCACCCCACCTCACCTTTCCCGTTAAGCAGCCATAGTGTGTTTTCTAAACGTGCGACTCTGTTCTGTTTTGTAATTCAGTTCAAGGGTAGCGGTTTTTACATTCCCTCTGTAAGTGATATCTTATGATAAGTGTCTTTTTCTGTGTGACTTATTTCACTTAGAATCGTCGTACCTAAATCCACTCATCATGCTGCTCCTAGCCTTATGACGTTGATTTCATGGCTGAGTGATATTCCATTGTACATAAGGACCACAACTTCTTTATCCATTCTTCTCTTTCCTGGGATGTTTAAGGTGTAACGAAGTGGAGGTTCTTGTCAACAGAGCAGCCCTAAACTTTGGGGTGCCTGTGTCTTGCTGATTTTTAGTTTTCCCAATTTATACGCCCATGAGTGGAAGTGCCCTATGCTCTCTAAGCTGAGTTTTTTAGATGTTTCAGGACACACCGTACACTTCTCCAGAGTGGCTGTTGGCAATTTACAGCCCGCCCATCAGCGTAGCAAGGCTCCCATTTCTCCATGGCCTGTCCTGCATTTCTGGTTTTGACACTTTATTCAGCATGGCCCTTTTGACCGATGGGAAGCGAGACTTCTTTGTAGCGCTGATTTGCCTTTCCAGGTTGCTTGGTTGGCCAAAAAGGGCGTATGCGTTTTTTCCTGAATATATTCAGGAAAAAACGCATACGCCCTTTTTGGCCAAGGGCATCATTGTCGAGGTTTTGCCGCTTTTCCTGTGCTTTAAAGGCGATTCGAATCTACCTCCTGAAATCGGTTTCCTGCAATTCTGCCTTGCTTTCAAATCCTCTTCGTAGCCTTCCCTCCATATATTTGTGGACGAGAGTTATCATTTCTAACTCTGCAGGTTTGTGAATTGCAGTGCCCCTGAGCTCCATTTTTCAACTCGCTTTCTTGGGAGCTGGCCGCAAAAGCGCAGGATTGCTTCAGGCCCTATTCTGGCTCCGGGCGGCAGGCTGAGCCTGTGGTTAATTCTGCTTCCTGATGGGAAAATAGAGTGACCTGTGCCTGTCCCAACACCTAGAGCTAGTCTCTCATTGGTTCCCCCTCTTCCCGTTCATCCTCAGAACAAATTGCAACGTGTACGGAACAGAAGGTTAAAGGTGCTGATTCTCCAAGGAGGGAGATTGCTAGTAAAGCGGCTGGAATGGCGAACCGGAGCACAAGGAGATGAGAAATGAGGTGCGTTTTAGAAACCTTTCCCGGTCACACGGTGTACCATCTTCTGGGTTTCTCGTGCATGTTTTCGACGTAGGAAGATGCCCTTGACCCTGGAGATTTGGGACCCATGGGATGGGTACCACGCCGTATTACTTTAAAGGGTCTGCGTTTGCTCACCCAACCTCACCAAACCTCTCAGCCCCAAGAGTGTCCACCCTTATGTCTCAGTCATCTGTGGGTCTAGATATGGTCAATCCAGGTGGCATCGCAGCCCCTGAACGAATTTTGTAAGAATTTCTCTCTCTTTCACTGTCTTTGTTTCACGGGTTTTTAAAAGTAATTGATTTTTATAATGGGGTTTAGCTGCTTTGCACTGCTGTGTTTATGCCGCTTTTCACCCACTTGACTCACTTACAGAGAGATATCACTACATAGGTTTTAAGATTCTTACTAGTCAGATATATTCTTGGGCGGTGAATAGGGGTTGTTGAGTCCAGTTCACTGAGCAAGGAGTAGGTCTTGTCTATTACATATTGGGTTTATGGAACGGTATCTGAGCTAATTTGAAACCCTTGTTTTATGCATCACCCCACCTCACCTTTCCCGTTAAGCAGCCATAGTGTGTTTTCTAAACGTGCGACTCTGTTCTGTTTTGTAATTCAGTTCAAGGGTAGCGGTTTTTACATTCCCTCTGTAAGTGATATCTTATGATAAGTGTCTTTTTCTGTGTGACTTATTTCACTTAGAATCGTCGTACCTAAATCCACTCATCATGCTGCTCCTAGCCTTATGACGTTGATTTCATGGCTGAGTGATATTCCATTGTACATAAGGACCACAACCTCTTTATCCATTCTTCTCTTTCCTGGGATGTTTAAGGTGTAACGAAGTGGAGGTTCTTGTCAACAGAGCAGCCCTAAACTTTGGGGTGCCTGTGTCTTGCTGATTTTTAGTTTTCCCAATTTATACGCCCATGAGTGGAAGTGCCCTATGCTCTCTAAGCTGAGTTTTTTAGATGTTTCAGGACACACCGTACACTTCTCCAGAGTGGCTGTTGGCAATTTACAGCCCGCCCATCAGCGTAGCAAGGCTCCCATTTCTCCATGGCCTGTCCTGCATTTCTGGTTTTGACACTTTATTCAGCATGGCCCTTTTGACCGATGGGAAGCGAGACTTCTTTGTAGCGCTGATTTGCCTTTCCAGGTTGCTTGGTTGGCCAAAAAGGGCGTATGCGTTTTTTCCTGAATATATTCAGGAAAAAACGCATACGCCCTTTTTGGCCAAGGGCATCATTGTCGAGGTTTTGCCGCTTTTCCTGTGCTTTAAAGGCGATTCGAATCTACCTCCTGAAATCGGTTTCCTGCAATTCTGCCTTGCTTTCAAATCCTCTTCGTAGCCTTCCCTCCATATATTTGTGGACGAGAGTTATCATTTCTAACTCTGCAGGTTTGTGAATTGCAGTGCCCCTGAGCTCCATTTTTCAACTCGCTTTCTTGGGAGCTGGCCGCAAAAGCGCAGGATTGCTTCAGGCCCTATTCTGGCTCCGGGCGGCAGGCTGAGCCTGTGGTTAATTCTGCTTCCTGATGGGAAAATAGAGTGACCTGTGCCTGTCCCAACACCTAGAGCTAGTCTCTCATTGGTTCCCCCTCTTCCCGTTCATCCTCAGGACAAATTGCAACGTGTTCGGAACAGGAGGTTAAAGGTGCTGATTCTCCAAGGAGGGAGATTGCTAGTAAAGCGGCTGGAATGGCGAACCGGAGCACAAGGAGATGAGAAATGAGGTGCGTTTTAGAAACCTTTCCCGGTCACACGGTGTACCATCTTCTGGGTTTCTCGTGCATGTTTTCGACGTAGGAAGATGCCCTTGACCCTGGAGATTTGGGACCCATGGGATGGGTACCACGCCGTATTACTTTACAGGGTCTGCGTTAGCTCACCCAACCTCACCAAACCTCTCAGCCCCAAGAGTGTCCACCCTTATGTCTCAGTCATCTGTGGGTCTAGATATGGTCAATCCAGGTGGCATCGCAGCCCCTGAACGAATTTTGTAAGAATTTCTCTCTCTTTCACTGTCTTTGTTTCACGGGTTTTTAAAAGTAATTGATTTTTATAATAGGGTTTAGCTGCTTTGCACTGCTGTGTTTATGCCGCTTTTCACCCACTTGACTCACTTACAGAGAGATATCAATACATAGGTTTTAAGATTCTTACTAGTCAGATATATTCTTGGGCGGTGAATAGGGGGCGTTGAGTCCAGTTCACTGAGCAAGGAGTAGGTCTTGTCTATTACATATTGGGTTTATGGAACGGTATCTGAGCTAATTTGAAACCCTTGTTTTATGCATCACCCCACCTCACCTTTCCCGTTAAGCAGCCATAGTGTGTTTTCTAAACGTGCGACTCTGTTCTGTTTTGTAATTCAGTTCAAGGGTAGCGGTTTTTACATTCTCTCTGTAAGTGATATCTTATGATAAGTGTCTTTCTGTGTGACTTATTTCACTTAGAATCGTCGTACCTAAATCCACTCATCATGCTGCTCCTAGCCTTATGACGTTGATTTCATGGCTGAGTGATATTCCATTGTACATAAGGACCACAACTTCTTTATCCATTCTTCTCTTTCCTGGGATGTTTAAGGTGTAACGAAGTGGAGGTTCTTGTCAACAGAGCAGCCCTAAACTTTGGGGTGCCTGTGTCTTGCTGATTTTTAGTTTTCCCAATTTATACGCCCATGAGTGGAAGTGCCCTATGCTCTCTAAGCTGAGTTTTTTAGATGTTTCAGGACACACCGTACACTTCTCCAGAGTGGCTGTTGGCAATTTACAGCCCGCCCATTAGCGTAGCAAGGCTCCCATTTCTCCATGGCCTGTCCTGCATTTCTGGTTTTGACACTTTATTCAGCATGGCCCTTTTGACCGATGGGAAGCGAGACTTCTTTGTAGCGCTGATTTGCCTTTCCAGGTTGCTTCGTTGGCCAAAAAGGGCGTATGCGTTTTTTCCTGAATATATTCAGGAAAAAACGCATACGCCCTTTTTGGCCAAGGGCATCATTGTCGAGGTTTTGCCGCTTTTCCTGTGCTTTAAAGGCGATTCGAATCTACCTCCTGAAATCGGTTTCCTGCAATTCTGCCTTGCTTTCAAATCCTCTTCGTTGCCTTCCCTCCATATATTTGTGGACGAGAGTTATCATTTCTAACTCTGCAGGTTTGTGAATTGCAGTGCCCCTGAGCTCCATTTTTCAACTCGCTTTCTTGGGAGCTGGCCGCAAAAGCGCAGGATTGCTTCAGGCCCTATTCTGGCTCCCGGCAGCAGGCTGAGCCTGTGGTTAATTCTTCTTCCTGATGGGAAAATAGAGTGACCTGTGCCTGTCCCAACACCTAGAGCTAGTCTCTCATTGGTTCCCCCTCTTCCCGTTCATCCTCAGGACAAATTGCAACGTGTACGGAACAGGAGGTTAAAGGTGCTGATTCTCCAAGGAGGGAGATTGCTAGTAAAGCGGCTGGAATGGCGAACCGGAGCACAAGGAGATGAGAAATGAGGTGCGTTTTAGAAACCTTTCCCGGTCACACGGTGTACCATCTTCTGGGTTGCTCGTGCATGTTTTCGACGTAGGAAGATGCCCTTGAACCTGGAGATTTGGGACCCATGGGATGGGTACCACGCCGTATTACTTTAAAGGGTCTGCGTTTGCTCACCCAACCTCACCAAACCTCTCAGCCCCAAGAGTGTCCACCCTTATGTCTCAGTCATCTGTGGGTCTAGATATGGTCAATCCAGCTGGCATCGCAGCCCCTGAACGAATTTTGTAAGAATTTCTCTCTCTTTCACTGTCTTTGTTTCACGGGTTTTTAAAAGTAATTGATTTTTATAATAGGGTTTAGCTGCTTTGCACTGCTGTGTTTATGCCGCTTTACACCTACTTGACTCACTTACAGAGAGATATCAATACATAGGTTTTAAGATTCTTACTAGTCAGATATATTCTTGGGCGGTGAATAGGGGTTGTTGAGTCCAGTTCACTGAGCAAGGAGTAGGTCTTGTCTATTACATATTGGGTTTATGGAACGGTATCTGAGCTAATTTGAAACCCTTGTTTTATGCATCACCCCACCTCACCTTTCCCGTTAAGCAGCCATAGTGTGTTTTCTAAACGTGCGACTCTGTTCTGTTTTGTAATTCAGTTCAAGGGTAGCGGTTTTTACATTCCCTCTGTAAGTGATATCTTATGATAAGTGTCTTTTTCTGTGTGACTTATTTCACTTAGAATCGTCGTACCTAAATCCACTCATCATGCTGCTCCTAGCCTTATGACGTTGATTTCATGGCTGAGTGATATTCCATTGTACATAAGGACCACAACCTCTTTATCCATTCTTCTCTTTCCTGGGATGTTTAAGGTGTAACGAAGTGGAGGTTCTTGTCAACAGAGCAGCCCTAAACTTTGGGGTGCCTGTGTCTTGCTGATTTTTAGTTTTCCCAATTTATACGCCCATGAGTGGAAGTGCCCTATGCTCTCTAAGCTGAGTTTTTTAGATGTTTCAGGACACACCGTACACTTCTCCAGAGTGGCTGTTGGCAATTTACAGCCCGCCCATCAGCGTAGCAAGGCTCCCATTTCTCCATGGCCTGTCCTGCATTTCTGGTTTTGACACTTTATTCAGCATGGCCCTTTTGACCGATGGGAAGCGAGCCTTCTTTGTAGCGCTGATTTGCCTTTCCAGGTTGCTTGGTTGGCCAAAAAGGGCGTATGCGTTTTTTCCTGAATATATTCAGGAAAAAACGCATACGCCCTTTTTGGCCAAGGGCATCATTGTCGAGGTTTTGCCGCTTTTCCTGTGCTTTAAAGGCGATTCGAATCTACCTCCTGAAATCGGTTTCCTGCAATTCTGCCTTGCTTTCAAATCCTCTTCGTAGCCTTCCCTCCATATATTTGTGGACGAGAGTTATCATTTCTAACTCTGCAGGTTTGTGAATTGCAGTGCCCCTGAGCTCCATTTTTCAACTCGCTTTCTTGGGAGCTGGCCGCAAAAGCGCAGGATTGCTTCAGGCCCTATTCTGGCTCCGGGCGGCAGGCTGAGCCTGTGGTTAATTCTGCTTCCTGATGGGAAAATAGAGTGACCTGTGCCTGTCCCAACACCTAGAGCTAGTCTCTCATTGGTTCCCCCTCTTCCCGTTCATCCTCAGGACAAATTGCAACGTGTACGGAACAGGAGGTTAAAGGTGCTGATTCTCCTAGGAGGGAGATTGCTAGTAAAGCGGCTGGAATGGCGAACCGGAGCACAAGGAGATGAGAAATGAGGTGCGTTTTAGAAACCTTTCCCGGTCACACGGTGTACCATCTTCTGGGTTTCTCGTGCATGTTTTCGACGTAGGAAGATGCCCTTGAACCTGGAGATTTGGGACCCATGGGATGGGTACCACGCCGTATTACTTTACAGGGTCTGCGTTAGCTCACCCAACCTCACCAAACCTCTCAGCCCCAAGAGTGTCCACCCTTATGTCTCAATCAGCTGTGGGTCTAGATATGGTCAATCCAGGTGGCATCGCAGCCCCTGAACGAATTTTGTAAGAATTTCTCTCTCTTTCACTGTCTTTGTTTCACGGGTTTTTAAAAGTAATTGATTTTTATAATAGGGTTTAGCTGCTTTGCACTGCTGTGTTTATGCCGCTTTACACCCACTTGACTCACTTACAGAGAGATATCACTACATAGGTTTTAAGATTCTTACTAGTCAGATATATTCTTGGGCGGTGAATAGGGGGCGTTGAGTCCAGTTCACTGAGCAAGGAGTAGGTCTGGTCTATTACATATTGGGTTTATGGAACGGTATCTGAGCTAATTTGAAACCCTTGTTTTATGCATCACCCCACCTCACCTTTCCCGTTAAGCAGCCATAGTGTGTTTTCTAAACGTGCGACTCTGTTCTGTTTTGTAATTCAGTTCAAGGGTAGCGGTTTTTACATTCCCTCTGTAAGTGATATCTTATGATAAGTGTCTTTTTCTGTGTGAGTTATTTCACTTAGAATCATCGTACCTAAATCCACTCATCATGCTGCTCCTAGCCTTATGACGTTGATTTCATGGCTGAGTGATATTCCATTGTACATAAGGACCACAACTTCTTTATCCATTCTTCTCTTTCCTGGGATGTTTAAGGTGTAACGAAGTGGAGGTTCTTGTCAACAGAGCAGCCCTAAACTTTGGGGTGCCTGTGTCTTGCTGATTTTTAGTTTTCCCAATTTATACGCCCATGAGTGGAAGTGCCCTATGCTCTCTAAGCTGAGTTTTTTAGATGTTTCAGGACACACCGTACACTTCTCCAGAGTGGCTGTTGGCAATTTACAGCCCGCCCATCAGCGTAGCAAGGCTCCCATTTCTCCATGGCCTGTCCTGCATTTCTGGTTTTGACACTTTATTCAGCATGGCCCTTTTGACCGATGGGAAGCGAGACTTCTTTGTAGCGCTGATTTGCCTTTCCAGGTTGCTTGGTTGGCCAAAAAGGGCGTATGCGTTTTTTCCTGAATATATTCAGGAAAAAACGCATACGCCCTTTTTGGCCAAGGGCATCATTGTCGAGGTTTTGCCGCTTTTCCTGTGCTTTAAAGGCGATTCGAATCTACCTCCTGAAATCGGTTTCCTGCAATTCTGCCTTGCTTTCAAATCCTCTTCGTTGCCTTCCCTCCATATATTTGTGGACGAGAGTTATCATTTCTAACTCTGCAGGTTTGTGAATTGCAGTGCCCCTGAGCTCCATTTTTCAACTCGCTTTCTTGGGAGCTGGCCGCAAAAGCGCAGGATTGCTTCAGGCCCTATTCTGGCTCCGGGCGGCAGGCTGAGCCTGTGGTTAATTCTGCTTCCTGATGGGAAAATAGAGTGACCTGTGCCTGTCCCAACACCTAGAGCTAGTCTCTCATTGGTTCCCCCTCTTCCCGTTCATCCTCAGGACAAATTGCAACGTGTACGGAACAGGAGGTTAAAGGTGCTGATTCTCCTAGGAGGGAGATTGCTAGTAAAGCGGCTGGAATGGCGAACCGGAGCACAAGGAGATGAGAAATGAGGTGCGTTTTAGAAACCTTTCCCGGTCACACGGTGTACCATCTTCTGGGTTTCTCGTGCATGTTTTCGACGTAGGAAGATGCCCTTGAACCTGGAGATTTGGGACCCATGGGATGGGTACCACGCCGTATTACTTTACAGGGTCTGCGTTAGCTCACCCAACCTCACCAAACCTCTCAGCCCCAAGAGTGTCCACCCTTATGTCTCAATCAGCTGTGGGTCTAGATATGGTCAATCCAGGTGGCATCGCAGCCCCTGAACGAATTTTGTAAGAATTTCTCTCTCTTTCACTGTCTTTGTTTCACGGGTTTTTAAAAGTAATTGATTTTTATAATAGGGTTTAGCTGCTTTGCACTGCTGTGTTTATGCCGCTTTACACCCACTTGACTCACTTACAGAGAGATATCACTACATAGGTTTTAAGATTCTTACTAGTCAGATATATTCTTGGGCGGTGAATAGGGGGCGTTGAGTCCAGTTCACTGAGCAAGGAGTAGGTCTGGTCTATTACATATTGGGTTTATGGAACGGTATCTGAGCTAATTTGAAACCCTTGTTTTATGCATCACCCCACCTCACCTTTCCCGTTAAGCAGCCATAGTGTGTTTTCTAAACGTGCGACTCTGTTCTGTTTTGTAATTCAGTTCAAGGGTAGCGGTTTTTACATTCCCTCTGTAAGTGATATCTTATGATAAGTGTCTTTTTCTGTGTGAGTTATTTCACTTAGAATCGTCGTACCTAAATCCACTCATCATGCTGCTCCTAGCCTTATGACGTTGATTTCATGGCTGAGTGATATTCCATTGTACATAAGGACCACAACTTCTTTATCCATTCTTCTCTTTCCTGGGATGTTTAAGGTGTAACGAAGTGGAGGTTCTTGTCAACAGAGCAGCCCTAAACTTTGGGGTGCCTGTGTCTTGCTGATTTTTAGTTTTCCCAATTTATACGCCCATGAGTGGAAGTGCCCTATGCTCTCTAAGCTGAGTTTTTTAGATGTTTCAGGACACACCGTACACTTCTCCAGAGTGGCTGTTGGCAATTTACAGCCCGCCCATCAGCGTAGCAAGGCTCCCATTTCTCCATGGCCTGTCCTGCATTTCTGGTTTTGACACTTTATTCAGCATGGCCCTTTTGACCGATGGGAAGCGAGACTTCTTTGTAGCGCTGATTTGCCTTTCCAGGTTGCTTGGTTGGCCAAAAAGGGCGTATGCGTTTTTTCCTGAATATATTCAGGAAAGAACGCATACGCCCTTTTTGGCCAAGGGCATCATTGTCGAGGTTTTGCTGCTTTTCCTGTGCTTTAAAGGCGATTCGAATCTACCTCCTGGAATCGGTTTCCTGCAATTCTGCCTTGCTTTCAAATCCTCTTCGTTGCCTTCCCTCCATATATTTGTGGACGAGAGTTATCATTTCTAACTCTGCAGGTTTGTGAATTGCAGTGCCCCTGAGCTCCATTTTTCAACTCGCTTTCTTGGGAGATGGCCGCAAAAGCGCAGGATTGCTTCAGGCCCTGTTCTGGCTCCCGGCGGCAGGCTGAGCCTGTGGTTAATTCTGCTTCCTGATGGGAAAATAGAGTGACCTGTGCCTGTCCCAACACCTAGAGCTAGTCTCTCATTGGTTCCCCCTCTTCCCGTTCATCCTCAGGACAAATTGCAACGTGTACGGAACAGGAGGTTAAAGGTGCTGATTCTCCAAGGAGGGAGATTGCTAGTAAAGCGGCTGGAATGGCGAACCGGAGCACAAGGAGATGAGAAATGAGGTGCGTTTTAGAAACCTTTCCCGGTCACACGGTGTACCATCTTCTGGGTTGCTCGTGCATGTTTTCGACGTAGGAAGATGCCCTTGAACCTGGAGATTTGGGACCCATGGGATGGGTACCACGCCGAATTACTTTAAAGGGTCTGCGTTTGCTCACCCAACCTCACCAAACCTCTCAGCCCCAAGAGTGTCCACCCTTATGTCTCAGTCATCTGTGGGTCTAGATATGGTCAATCCAGGTGGCATCGCAGCCCCTGAACGAATTTTGTAAGAATTTCTCTCTCTTTCACTGTCTTTGTTTCACGGGTTTTTAAAAGTAATTGATTTTTATAATGGGGTTTAGCTGCTTTGCACTGCTGTGTTTATGCCGCTTTACACCTACTTGACTCACTTACAGAGAGATATCACTACATAGGTTTTAAGATTCTTACTAGTCAGATATATTCTTGGGCGGTGAATAGGGGTTGTTGAGTCCAGTTCACTGAGCAAGGAGTAGGTCTTGTCTATTACATATTGGGTTTATGGAACGGTATCTGAGCTAATTTGAAACCCTTGTTTTATGCATCACCCCACCTCACCTTTCCCGTTAAGCAGCCATAGTGTGTTTTCTAAACGTGCGACTCTGTTCTGTTTTGTAATTCAGTTCAAGGGTAGCGGTTTTTACATTCCCTCTGTCAGTGATATCTTATGATAAGTGTCTTTTTCTGTGTGACTTATTTCACTTAGAATCGTCGTACCTAAATCCACTCATCATGCTGCTCCTAGCCTTATGACGTTGATTTCATGGCTGAGTGATATTCCATTGTACATAAGGACCACAACTTCTTTATCCATTCTTCTCTTTCCTGGGATGTTTAAGGTGTAACGAAGTGGAGGTTCTTGTCAACAGAGCAGCCCTAAACTTTGGGGTGCCTGTGTCTTGCTGATTTTTAGTTTTCCCAATTTATACGCCCATGAGTGGAAGTGCCCTATGCTCTCTAAGCTGAGTTTTTTAGATGTTTCAGGACACACCGTACACTTCTCCAGAGTGGCTGTTGGCAATTTACAGCCCGCCCATCAGCGTAGCAAGGCTCCCATTTCTCCATGGCCTGTCCTGCATTTCTGGTTTTGACACTTTATTCAGCATGGCCCTTTTGACCGATGGGAAGCGAGACTTCTTTGTAGCGCTGATTTGCCTTTCCAGGTTGCTTGGTTGGCCAAAAAGGGCGTATGCGTTTTTTCCTGAATATATTCAGGAAAAAACGCATACGCCCTTTTTGGCCAAGGGCATCATTGTCGAGGTTTTGCCGCTTTTCCTGTGCTTTAAAGGCGATTCGAATCTACCTCCTGAAATCGGTTTCCTGCAATTCTGCCTTGCTTTCAAATCCTCTTCGTAGCCTTCCCTCCATATATTTGTGGACGAGAGTTATCATTTCTACCTCTGCAGGTTTGTGAATTGCAGTGCCCCTGAGCTCCATTTTTCAACTCGCTTTCTTGGGAGCTGGCCGCAAAAGCGCAGGATTGCTTCAGGCCCTATTCTGGCTCCGGGCGGCAGGCTGAGCCTGTGGTTAATTCTGCTTCCTGATGGGAAAATAGAGTGACCTGTGCCTGTCCCAACACCTAGAGCTAGTCTCTCATTGGTTCCCCCTCTTCCCGTTCATCCTCAGGACAAATTGCAACGTGTTCGGAACAGGAGGTTAAAGGTGCTGATTCTCCAAGGAGGGAGATTGCTAGTAAAGCGGCTGGAATGGCGAACCGGAGCACAAGGAGATGAGAAATGAGGTGCGTTTTAGAAACCTTTCCCGGTCACACGGTGTACCATCTTCTGGGTTTCTCGTGCATGTTTTCGACGTAGGAAGATGCCCTTGAACCTGGAGATTTGGGACCCATGGGATGGGTACCACGCCGTATTACTTTAAAGGGTCTGCGTTTGCTCACCCAACCTCACCAAACCTCTCAGCCCCAAGAGTGTCCACCCTTATGTCTCAGTCATCTGTGGGTCTAGATATGGTCAATCCAGCTGGCATCGCAGCCCCTGAACGAATTTTGTAAGAATTTCTCTCTCTTTCACTGTCTTTGTTTCACGGGTTTTTAAAAGTAATTGATTTTTATAATAGGGTTTAGCTGCTTTGCACTGCTGTGTTTATGCCGCTTTACACCTACTTGACTCACTTACAGAGAGATATCAATACATAGGTTTTAAGATTCTTACTAGTCAGATATATTCTTGGGCGGTGAATAGGGGTTGTTGAGTCCAGTTCACTGAGCAAGGAGTAGGTCTTGTCTATTACATATTGGGTTTATGGAACGGTATCTGAGCTAATTTGAAACCCTTGTTTTATGCATCACCCCACCTCACCTTTCCCGTTAAGCAGCCATAGTGTGTTTTCTAAACGTGCGACTCTGTTCTGTTTTGTAATTCAGTTCAAGGGTAGCGGTTTTTACATTCCCTCTGTAAGTGATATCTTATGATAAGTGTCTTTTTCTGTGTGACTTATTTCACTTAGAATCGTCGTACCTAAATCCACTCATCATGCTGCTCCTAGCCTTATGACGTTGATTTCATGGCTGAGTGATATTCCATTGTACATAAGGACCACAACCTCTTTATCCATTCTTCTCTTTCCTGGGATGTTTAAGGTGTAACGAAGTGGAGGTTCTTGTCAACAGAGCAGCCCTAAACTTTGGGGTGCCTGTGTCTTGCTGATTTTTAGTTTTCCCAATTTATACGCCCATGAGTGGAAGTGCCCTATGCTCTCTAAGCTGAGTTTTTTAGATGTTTCAGGACACACCGTACACTTCTCCAGAGTGGCTGTTGGCAATTTACAGCCCGCCCATCAGCGTAGCAAGGCTCCCATTTCTCCATGGCCTGTCCTGCATTTCTGGTTTTGACACTTTATTCAGCATGGCCCTTTTGACCGATGGGAAGCGAGCCTTCTTTGTAGCGCTGATTTGCCTTTCCAGGTTGCTTGGTTGGCCAAAAAGGGCGTATGCGTTTTTTCCTGAATATATTCAGGAAAAAACGCATACGCCCTTTTTGGCCAAGGGCATCATTGTCGAGGTTTTGCCGCTTTTCCTGTGCTTTAAAGGCGATTCGAATCTACCTCCTGAAATCGGTTTCCTGCAATTCTGCCTTGCTTTCAAATCCTCTTCGTAGCCTTCCCTCCATATATTTGTGGACGAGAGTTATCATTTCTAACTCTGCAGGTTTGTGAATTGCAGTGCCCCTGAGCTCCATTTTTCAACTCGCTTTCTTGGGAGCTGGCCGCAAAAGCGCAGGATTGCTTCAGGCCCTATTCTGGCTCCGGGCGGCAGGCTGAGCCTGTGGTTAATTCTGCTTCCTGATGGGAAAATAGAGTGACCTGTGCCTGTCCCAACACCTAGAGCTAGTCTCTCATTGGTTCCCCCTCTTCCCGTTCATCCTCAGGACAAATTGCAACGTGTACGGAACAGGAGGTTAAAGGTGCTGATTCTCCTAGGAGGGAGATTGCTAGTAAAGCGGCTGGAATGGCGAACCGGAGCACAAGGAGATGAGAAATGAGGTGCGTTTTAGAAACCTTTCCCGGTCACACGGTGTACCATCTTCTGGGTTTCTCGTGCATGTTTTCGACGTAGGAAGATGCCCTTGAACCTGGAGATTTGGGACCCATGGGATGGGTACCACGCCGTATTACTTTACAGGGTCTGCGTTAGCTCACCCAACCTCACCAAACCTCTCAGCCCCAAGAGTGTCCACCCTTATGTCTCAATCAGCTGTGGGTCTAGATATGGTCAATCCAGGTGGCATCGCAGCCCCTGAACGAATTTTGTAAGAATTTCTCTCTCTTTCACTGTCTTTGTTTCACGGGTTTTTAAAAGTAATTGATTTTTATAATAGGGTTTAGCTGCTTTGCACTGCTGTGTTTATGCCGCTTTACACCCACTTGACTCACTTACAGAGAGATATCACTACATAGGTTTTAAGATTCTTACTAGTCAGATATATTCTTGGGCGGTGAATAGGGGGCGTTGAGTCCAGTTCACTGAGCAAGGAGTAGGTCTGGTCTATTACATATTGGGTTTATGGAACGGTATCTGAGCTAATTTGAAACCCTTGTTTTATGCATCACCCCACCTCACCTTTCCCGTTAAGCAGCCATAGTGTGTTTTCTAAACGTGCGACTCTGTTCTGTTTTGTAATTCAGTTCAAGGGTAGCGGTTTTTACATTCCCTCTGTAAGTGATATCTTATGATAAGTGTCTTTTTCTGTGTGAGTTATTTCACTTAGAATCATCGTACCTAAATCCACTCATCATGCTGCTCCTAGCCTTATGACGTTGATTTCATGGCTGAGTGATATTCCATTGTACATAAGGACCACAACTTCTTTATCCATTCTTCTCTTTCCTGGGATGTTTAAGGTGTAACGAAGTGGAGGTTCTTGTCAACAGAGCAGCCCTAAACTTTGGGGTGCCTGTGTCTTGCTGATTTTTAGTTTTCCCAATTTATACGCCCATGAGTGGAAGTGCCCTATGCTCTCTAAGCTGAGTTTTTTAGATGTTTCAGGACACACCGTACACTTCTCCAGAGTGGCTGTTGGCAATTTACAGCCCGCCCATCAGCGTAGCAAGGCTCCCATTTCTCCATGGCCTGTCCTGCATTTCTGGTTTTGACACTTTATTCAGCATGGCCCTTTTGACCGATGGGAAGCGAGACTTCTTTGTAGCGCTGATTTGCCTTTCCAGGTTGCTTGGTTGGCCAAAAAGGGCGTATGCGTTTTTTCCTGAATATATTCAGGAAAAAACGCATACGCCCTTTTTGGCCAAGGGCATCATTGTCGAGGTTTTGCCGCTTTTCCTGTGCTTTAAAGGCGATTCGAATCTACCTCCTGAAATCGGTTTCCTGCAATTCTGCCTTGCTTTCAAATCCTCTTCGTTGCCTTCCCTCCATATATTTGTGGACGAGAGTTATCATTTCTAACTCTGCAGGTTTGTGAATTGCAGTGCCCCTGAGCTCCATTTTTCAACTCGCTTTCTTGGGAGCTGGCCGCAAAAGCGCAGGATTGCTTCAGGCCCTATTCTGGCTCCGGGCGGCAGGCTGAGCCTGTGGTTAATTCTGCTTCCTGATGGGAAAATAGAGTGACCTGTGCCTGTCCCAACACCTAGAGCTAGTCTCTCATTGGTTCCCCCTCTTCCCGTTCATCCTCAGGACAAATTGCAACGTGTACGGAACAGGAGGTTAAAGGTGCTGATTCTCCTAGGAGGGAGATTGCTAGTAAAGCGGCTGGAATGGCGAACCGGAGCACAAGGAGATGAGAAATGAGGTGCGTTTTAGAAACCTTTCCCGGTCACACGGTGTACCATCTTCTGGGTTTCTCGTGCATGTTTTCGACGTAGGAAGATGCCCTTGAACCTGGAGATTTGGGACCCATGGGATGGGTACCACGCCGTATTACTTTACAGGGTCTGCGTTAGCTCACCCAACCTCACCAAACCTCTCAGCCCCAAGAGTGTCCACCCTTATGTCTCAATCAGCTGTGGGTCTAGATATGGTCAATCCAGGTGGCATCGCAGCCCCTGAACGAATTTTGTAAGAATTTCTCTCTCTTTCACTGTCTTTGTTTCACGGGTTTTTAAAAGTAATTGATTTTTATAATAGGGTTTAGCTGCTTTGCACTGCTGTGTTTATGCCGCTTTACACCCACTTGACTCACTTACAGAGAGATATCACTACATAGGTTTTAAGATTCTTACTAGTCAGATATATTCTTGGGCGGTGAATAGGGGGCGTTGAGTCCAGTTCACTGAGCAAGGAGTAGGTCTGGTCTATTACATATTGGGTTTATGGAACGGTATCTGAGCTAATTTGAAACCGTTGTTTTATGCATCACCCCACCTCACCTTTCCCGTTAAGCAGCCATAGTGTGTTTTCTAAACGTGCGACTCTGTTCTGTTTTGTAATTCAGTTCAAGGGTAGCGGTTTTTACATTCCCTCTGTAAGTGATATCTTATGATAAGTGTCTTTTTCTGTGTGACTTATTTCACTTAGAATCGTCGTACCTAAATCCACTCATCATGCTGCTCCTAGCCTTATGACGTTGATTTCATGGCTGAGTGATATTCCATTGTACATAAGGACCACAACTTCTTTATCCATTCTTCTCTTTCCTGGGATGTTTAAGGTGTAACGAAGTGGAGGTTCTTGTCAACAGAGCAGCCCTAAACTTTGGGGTGCCTGTGTCTTGCTGATTTTTAGTTTTCCCAATTTATACGCCCATGAGTGGAAGTGCCCTATGCTCTCTAAGCTGAGTTTTTTAGATGTTTCAGGACACACCGTACACTTCTCCAGAGTGGCTGTTGGCAATTTACAGCCCGCCCATCAGCGTAGCAAGGCTCCCATTTCTCCATGGCCTGTCCTGCATTTCTGGTTTTGACACTTTATTCAGCATGGCCCTTTTGACCGATGGGAAGCGAGACTTCTTTGTAGCGCTGATTTGCCTTTCCAGGTTGCTTGGTTGGCCAAAAAGGGCGTATGCGTTTTTTCCTGAATATATTCAGGAAAAAACGCATACGCCCTTTTTGGCCAAGGGCATCATTGTCGAGGTTTTGCCGCTTTTCCTGTGCTTTAAAGGCGATTCGAATCTACCTCCTGAAATCGGTTTCCTGCAATTCTGCCTTGCTTTCAAATCCTCTTCGTAGCCTTCCCTCCATATATTTGTGGACGAGAGTTATCATTTCTAACTCTGCAGGTTTGTGAATTGCAGTGCCCCTGAGCTCCATTTTTCAACTCGCTTTCTTGGGAGCTGGCCGCAAAAGCGCAGGATTGCTTCAGGCCCTATTCTGGCTCCGGGCGGCAGGCTGAGCCTGTGGTTAATTCTGCTTCCTGATGGGAAAATAGAGTGACCTGTGCCTGTCCCAACACCTAGAGCTAGTCTCTCATTGGTTCCCCCTCTTCCCGTTCATCCTCAGAACAAATTGCAACATGTACGGAACAGAAGGTTAAAGGTGCTGATTCTCCAAGGAGGGAGATTGCTAGTAAAGCGGCTGGAATGGCGAACCGGAGCACAAGGAGATGAGAAATGAGGTGCGTTTTAGAAACCTTTCCCGGTCACACGGTGTACCATCTTCTGGGTTTCTCGTGCATGTTTTCGACGTAGGAAGATGCCCTTGACCCTGGAGATTTGGGACCCATGGGATGGGTACCACGCCGTATTACTTTAAAGGGTCTGCGTTTGCTCACCCAACCTCACCAAACCTCTCAGCCCCAAGAGTGTCCACCCTTATGTCTCAGTCATCTGTGGGTCTAGATATGGTCAATCCAGGTGGCATCGCAGCCCCTGAACGAATTTTGTAAGAATTTCTCTCTCTTTCACTGTCTTTGTTTCACGGGTTTTTAAAAGTAATTGATTTTTATAATAGGGTTTAGCTGCTTTGCACTGCTGTGTTTATGCCGCTTTTCACCCACTTGACTCACTTACAGAGAGATATCAATACATAGGTTTTAAGATTCTTACTAGTCAGATATATTCTTGGGCGGTGAATAGGGGGCGTTGAGTCCAGTTCACTGAGCAAGGAGTAGGTCTTGTCTATTACATATTGGGTTTATGGAACGGTATCTGAGCTAATTTGAAACCCTTGTTTTATGCATCACCCCACCTCACCTTTCCCGTTAAGCAGCCATAGTGTGTTTTCTAAACGTGCGACTCTGTTCTGTTTTGTAATTCAGTTCAAGGGTAGCGGTTTTTACATTCTCTCTGTAAGTGATATCTTATGATAAGTGTCTTTTTCTGTGTGACTTATTTCACTTAGAATCGTCGTACCTAAATCCACTCATCATGCTGCTCCTAGCCTTATGACGTTGATTTCATGGCTGAGTGATATTCCATTGTACATAAGGACCACAACTTCTTTATCCATTCTTCTCTTTCCTGGGATGTTTAAGGTGTAACGAAGTGGAGGTTCTTATCAACAGAGCAGCCCTAAACTTTGGGGTGTCTGTGTCTTGCTGATTTTTAGTTTTCCCAATTTATACGCCCATGAGTGGAAGTGCCCTATGCTCTCTAAGCTGAGTTTTTTAGATGTTTCAGGACACACCGTACACTTCTCCAGAGTGGCTGTTGGCAATTTACAGCCCGCCCATCAGCGTAGCAAGGCTCCCATTTCTCCATGGCCTGTCCTGCATTTCTGGTTTTGACACTTTATTCAGCATGGCCCTTTTGACCGATGGGAAGCGAGACTTCTTTGTAGCGCTGATTTGCCTTTCCAGGTTGCTTGGTTGGCCAAAAAGGGCGTATGCGTTTTTTCCTGAATATATTCAGGAAAGAACGCATACGCCCTTTTTGGCCAAGGGCATCATTGTCGAGGTTTTGCTGCTTTTCCTGTGCTTTAAAGGCGATTCGAATCTACCTCCTGGAATCGGTTTCCTGCAATTCTGCCTTGCTTTCAAATCCTCTTCGTTGCCTTCCCTCCATATATTTGTGGACGAGAGTTATCATTTCTAACTCTGCAGGTTTGTGAATTGCAGTGCCCCTGAGCTCCATTTTTCAACTCGCTTTCTTGGGAGCTGGCCGCAAAAGCGCAGGATTGCTTCAGGCCCTGTTCTGGCTCCCGGCAGCAGGCTGAGCCTGTGGTTAATTCTTCTTCCTGATGGGAAAATAGAGTGACCTGTGCCTGTCCCAACACCTAGAGCTAGTCTCTCATTGGTTCCCCCTCTTCCCGTTCATCCTCAGGACAAATTGCAACGTGTACGGAACAGGAGGTTAAAGGCGCTGATTCTCCAAGGAGGGAGATTGCTAGTAAAGCGGCTGGAATGGCGAACCGGAGCACAAGGAGATGAGAAATGAGGTGCGTTTTAGAAACCTTTCCCGGTCACACGGTGTACCATCTTCTGGGTTGCTCGTGCATGTTTTCGACGTAGGAAGATGCCCTTGAACCTGGAGATTTGGGACCCATGGGATGGGTACCACGCCGTATTACTTTAAAGGGTCTGCGTTTGCTCACCCAACCTCACCAAACCTCTCAGCCCCAAGAGTGTCCACCCTTATGTCTCAGTCATCTGTGGGTCTAGATATGGTCAATCCAGGTGGCATCGCAGCCCCTGAACGAATTTTGTAAGAATTTCTCTCTCTTTCACTGTCTTTGTTTCACGGGTTTTTAAAAGTAATTGATTTTTATAATGGGGTTTAGCTGCTTTGCACTGCTGTGTTTATGCCGCTTTACACCTACTTGACTCACTTACAGAGAGATATCAATACATAGGTTTTAAGATTCTTACTAGTCAGATATATTCTTGGGCGGTGAATAGGGGTTGTTGAGTCCAGTTCACTGAGCAAGGAGTAGGTCTTGTCTATTACATATTGGGTTTATGGAACGGTATCTGAGCTAATTTGAAACCCTTGTTTTATGCATCACCCCACCTCACCTTTCCCGTTAAGCAGCCATAGTGTGTTTTCTAAACGTGCGACTCTGTTCTGTTTTGTAATTCAGTTCAAGGGTAGCGGTTTTTACATTCCCTCTGTAAGTGATATCTTATGATAAGTGTCTTTTTCTGTGTGACTTATTTCACTTAGAATCGTCGTACCTAAATCCACTCATCATGCTGCTCCTAGCCTTATGACGTTGATTTCATGGCTGAGTGATATTCCATTGTACATAAGGACCACAACTTCTTTATCCATTCTTCTCTTTCCTGGGATGTTTAAGGTGTAACGAAGTGGAGGTTCTTGTCAACAGAGCAGCCCTAAACTTTGGGGTGCCTGTGTCTTGCTGATTTTTAGTTTTCCCAATTTATACGCCCATGAGTGGAAGTGCCCTATGCTCTCTAAGCTGAGTTTTTTAGATGTTTCAGGACACACCGTACACTTCTCCAGAGTGGCTGTTGGCAATTTACAGCCCGCCCATCAGCGTAGCAAGGCTCCCATTTCTCCATGGCCTGTCCTGCATTTCTGGTTTTGACACTTTATTCAGCATGGCCCTTTTGACCGATGGGAAGCGAGACTTCTTTGTAGCGCTGATTTGCCTTTCCAGGTTGCTTGGTTGGCCAAAAAGGGCGTATGCGTTTTTTCCTGAATATATTCAGGAAAAAACGCATACGCCCTTTTTGGCCAAGGGCATCATTGTCGAGGTTTTGCCGCTTTTCCTGTGCTTTAAAGGCGATTCGAATCTACCTCCTGAAATCGGTTTCCTGCAATTCTGCCTTGCTTTCAAATCCTCTTCGTAGCCTTCCCTCCATATATTTGTGGACGAGAGTTATCATTTCTAACTCTGCAGGTTTGTGAATTGCAGTGCCCCTGAGCTCCATTTTTCAACTCGCTTTCTTGGGAGCTGGCCGCAAAAGCGCAGGATTGCTTCAGGCCCTATTCTGGCTCCGGGCGGCAGGCTGAGCCTGTGGTTAATTCTGCTTCCTGATGGGAAAATAGAGTGACCTGTGCCTGTCCCAACACCTAGAGCTAGTCTCTCATTGGTTCCCCCTCTTCCCGTTCATCCTCAGAACAAATTGCAACGTGTACGGAACAGAAGGTTAAAGGTGCTGATTCTCCAAGGAGGGAGATTGCTAGTAAAGCGGCTGGAATGGCGAACCGGAGCACAAGGAGATGAGAAATGAGGTGCGTTTTAGAAACCTTTCCCGGTCACACGGTGTACCATCTTCTGGGTTTCTCGTGCATGTTTTCGACGTAGGAAGATGCCCTTGACCCTGGAGATTTGGGACCCATGGGATGGGTACCACGCCGTATTACTTTAAAGGGTCTGCGTTTGCTCACCCAACCTCACCAAACCTCTCAGCCCCAAGAGTGTCCACCCTTATGTCTCAGTCATCTGTGGGTCTAGATATGGTCAATCCAGGTGGCATCGCAGCCCCTGAACGAATTTTGTAAGAATTTCTCTCTCTTTCACTGTCTTTGTTTCACGGGTTTTTAAAAGTAATTGATTTTTATAATAGGGTTTAGCTGCTTTGCACTGCTGTGTTTATGCCGCTTTTCACCCACTTGACTCACTTACAGAGAGATATCAATACATAGGTTTTAAGATTCTTACTAGTCAGATATATTCTTGGGCGGTGAATAGGGGGCGTTGAGTCCAGTTCACTGAGCAAGGAGTAGGTCTGGTCTATTACATATTGGGTTTATGGAACGGTATCTGAGCTAATTTGAAACCCTTGTTTTATGCATCACCCCACCTCACCTTTCCCGTTAAGCAGCCATAGTGTGTTTTCTAAACGTGCGACTCTGTTCTGTTTTGTAATTCAGTTCAAGGGTAGCGGTTTTTACATTCCCTCTGTAAGTGATATCTTATGATAAGTGTCTTTTTCTGTGTGACTTATTTCACTTAGAATCGTCGTACCTAAATCCACTCATCATGCTGCTCCTAGCCTTATGACGTTGATTTCATGGCTGAGTGATATTCCATTGTACATAAGGACCACAACTTCTTTATCCATTCTTCTCTTTCCTGGGATGTTTAAGGTGTAACGAAGTGGAGGTTCTTGTCAACAGAGCAGCCCTAAACTTTGGGGTGCCTGTGTCTTGCTGATTTTTAGTTTTCCCAATTTATACGCCCATGAGTGGAAGTGCCCTATGCTCTCTAAGCTGAGTTTTTTAGATGTTTCAGGACACACCGTACACTTCTCCAGAGTGGCTGTTGGCAATTTACAGCCCGCCCATCAGCGTAGCAAGGCTCCCATTTCTCCATGGCCTGTCCTGCATTTCTGGTTTTGACACTTTATTCAGCATGGCCCTTTTGACCGATGGGAAGCGAGACTTCTTTGTAGCGCTGATTTGCCTTTCCAGGTTGCTTGGTTGGCCAAAAAGGGCGTATGCGTTTTTTCCTGAATATATTCAGGAAAGAACGCATACGCCCTTTTTGGCCAAGGGCATCATTATCGAGGTTTTGCCGCTTTTCCTGTGCTTTAAAGGCGATTCGAATCTACCTCCTGGAATCGGTTTCCTGCAATTCTGCCTTGCTTTCAAATCCTCTTCGTTGCCTTCCCTCCATATATTTGTGGACGAGAGTTATCATTTCTAACTCTGCAGGTTTGTGAATTGCAGTGCCCCTGAGCTCCATTTTTCAACTCGCTTTCTTGGGAGCTGGCCGCAAAAGCGCAGGATTGCTTCAGGCCCTATTCTGGCTCCCGGCGGCAGGCTGAGCCTGTGGTTAATTCTTCTTCCTGATGGGAAAATAGAGTGACCTGTGCCTGTCCCAACACCTAGAGCTAGTCTCTCATTGGTTCCCCCTCTTCCCGTTCATCCTCAGGACAAATTGCAACGTGTACGGAACAGGAGGTTAAAGGTGCTGATTCTCCAAGGAGGGAGATTGCTAGTAAAGCGGCTGGAATGGCGAACCGGAGCACAAGGAGATGAGAAATGAGGTGCGTTTTAGAAACCTTTCCCGGTCACACGGTGTACCGTCTTCTGGGTTGCTCGTGCATGTTTTCGACGTAGGAAGATGCCCTTGAACCTGGAGATTTGGGACCCATGGGATGGGTACCACGCCGTATTACTTTAAAGGGTCTGCGTTTGCTCACCCAACCTCACCAAACCTCTCAGCCCCAAGAGTGTACACCCTTATGTCTCAGTCATCTGTGGGTATAGATATGGTCAATCCAGGTGGCATCGCAGCCCCTGAACGAATTTTGTAAGAATTTCTCTCTCTTTCACTGTCTTTGTTTCACGGGTTTTTAAAAGTAATTGATTTTTATAATGGGGTTTAGCTGCTTTGCACTGCTGTGTTTATGCCGCTTTTCACCCACTTGACTCACTTACAGAGAGATATCACTACATAGGTTTTAAGATTCTTACTAGTCAGATATATTCTTGGGCGGTGAATAGGGGTTGTTGAGTCCAGTTCACTGAGCAAGGAGTAGGTCTTGTCTATTACATATTGGGTTTATGGAACGGTATCTGAGCTAATTTGAAACCCTTGTTTTATGCATCACCCCACCTCACCTTTCCCGTTAAGCAGCCATAGTGTGTTTTCTAAACGTGCGACTCTGTTCTGTTTTGTAATTCAGTTCAAGGGTAGCGGTTTTTACATTCCCTCTGTAAGTGATATCTTATGATAAGTGTCTTTTTCTGTGTGACTTATTTCACTTAGAATCGTCGTACCTAAATCCACTCATCATGCTGCTCCTAGCCTTATGACGTTGATTTCATGGCTGAGTGATATTCCATTGTACATAAGGACCACAACCTCTTTATCCATTCTTCTCTTTCCTGGGATGTTTAAGGTGTAACGAAGTGGAGGTTCTTGTCAACAGAGCAGCCCTAAACTTTGGGGTGCCTGTGTCTTGCTGATTTTTAGTTTTCCCAATTTATACGCCCATGAGTGGAAGTGCCCTATGCTCTCTAAGCTGAGTTTTTTAGATGTTTCAGGACACACCGTACACTTCTCCAGAGTGGCTGTTGGCAATTTACAGCCCGCCCATCAGCGTAGCAAGGCTCCCATTTCTCCATGGCCTGTCCTGCATTTCTGGTTTTGACACTTTATTCAGCATGGCCCTTTTGACCGATGGGAAGCGAGACTTCTTTGTAGCGCTGATTTGCCTTTCCAGGTTGCTTGGTTGGCCAAAAAGGGCGTATGCGTTTTTTCCTGAATATATTCAGGAAAAAACGCATACGCCCTTTTTGGCCAAGGGCATCATTGTCGAGGTTTTGCCGCTTTTCCTGTGCTTTAAAGGCGATTCGAATCTACCTCCTGAAATCGGTTTCCTGCAATTCTGCCTTGCTTTCAAATCCTCTTCGTAGCCTTCCCTCCATATATTTGTGGACGAGAGTTATCATTTCTAACTCTGCAGGTTTGTGAATTGCAGTGCCCCTGAGCTCCATTTTTCAACTCGCTTTCTTGGGAGCTGGCCGCAAAAGCGCAGGATTGCTTCAGGCCCTATTCTGGCTCCGGGCGGCAGGCTGAGCCTGTGGTTAATTCTGCTTCCTGATGGGAAAATAGAGTGACCTCTGCCTGTCCCAACACCTAGAGCTAGTCTCTCATTGGTTCCCCCTCTTCCCGTTCATCCTCAGGACAAATTGCAACGTGTTCGGAACAGGAGGTTAAAGGTGCTGATTCTCCAAGGAGGGAGATTGCTAGTAAAGCGGCTGGAATGGCGAACCGGAGCACAAGGAGATGAGAAATGAGGTGCGTTTTAGAAACCTTTCCCGGTCACACGGTGTACCATCTTCTGGGTTTCTCGTGCATGTTTTCGACGTAGGAAGATGCCCTTGACCCTGGAGATTTGGGACCCATGGGATGGGTACCACGCCGTATTACTTTACAGGGTCTGCGTTAGCTCACCCAACCTCACCAAACCTCTCAGCCCCAAGAGTGTCCACCCTTATGTCTCAGTCATCTGTGGGTCTAGATATGGTCAATCCAGGTGGCATCGCAGCCCCTGAACGAATTTTGTAAGAATTTCTCTCTCTTTCACTGTCTTTGTTTCACGGGTTTTTAAAAGTAATTGATTTTTATAATAGGGTTTAGCTGCTTTGCACTGCTGTGTTTATGCCGCTTTTCACCCACTTGACTCACTTACAGAGAGATATCAATACATAGGTTTTAAGATTCTTACTAGTCAGATATATTCTTGGGCGGTGAATAGGGGGCGTTGAGTCCAGTTCACTGAGCAAGGAGTAGGTCTTGTCTATTACATATTGGGTTTATGGAACGGTATCTGAGCTAATTTGAAACCCTTGTTTTATGCATCACCCCACCTCACCTTTCCCGTTAAGCAGCCATAGTGTGTTTTCTAAACGTGCGACTCTGTTCTGTTTTGTAATTCAGTTCAAGGGTAGCGGTTTTTACATTCTCTCTGTAAGTGATATCTTATGATAAGTGTCTTTCTGTGTGACTTATTTCACTTAGAATCGTCGTACCTAAATCCACTCATCATGCTGCTCCTAGCCTTATGACGTTGATTTCATGGCTGAGTGATATTCCATTGTACATAAGGACCACAACTTCTTTATCCATTCTTCTCTTTCCTGGGATGTTTAAGGTGTAACGAAGTGGAGGTTCTTGTCAACAGAGCAGCCCTAAACTTTGGGGTGCCTGTGTCTTGCTGATTTTTAGTTTTCCCAATTTATACGCCCATGAGTGGAAGTGCCCTATGCTCTCTAAGCTGAGTTTTTTAGATGTTTCAGGACACACCGTACACTTCTCCAGAGTGGCTGTTGGCAATTTACAGCCCGCCCATTAGCGTAGCAAGGCTCCCATTTCTCCATGGCCTGTCCTGCATTTCTGGTTTTGACACTTTATTCAGCATGGCCCTTTTGACCGATGGGAAGCGAGACTTCTTTGTAGCGCTGATTTGCCTTTCCAGGTTGCTTCGTTGGCCAAAAAGGGCGTATGCGTTTTTTCCTGAATATATTCAGGAAAAAACGCATACGCCCTTTTTGGCCAAGGGCATCATTGTCGAGGTTTTGCCGCTTTTCCTGTGCTTTAAAGGCGATTCGAATCTACCTCCTGAAATCGGTTTCCTGCAATTCTGCCTTGCTTTCAAATCCTCTTCGTTGCCTTCCCTCCATATATTTGTGGACGAGAGTTATCATTTCTAACTCTGCAGGTTTGTGAATTGCAGTGCCCCTGAGCTCCATTTTTCAACTCGCTTTCTTGGGAGCTGGCCGCAAAAGCGCAGGATTGCTTCAGGCCCTATTCTGGCTCCCGGCAGCAGGCTGAGCCTGTGGTTAATTCTTCTTCCTGATGGGAAAATAGAGTGACCTGTGCCTGTCCCAACACCTAGAGCTAGTCTCTCATTGGTTCCCCCTCTTCCCGTTCATCCTCAGGACAAATTGCAACGTGTACGGAACAGGAGGTTAAAGGTGCTGATTCTCCAAGGAGGGAGATTGCTAGTAAAGCGGCTGGAATGGCGAACCGGAGCACAAGGAGATGAGAAATGAGGTGCGTTTTAGAAACCTTTCCCGGTCACACGGTGTACCATCTTCTGGGTTGCTCGTGCATGTTTTCGACGTAGGAAGATGCCCTTGAACCTGGAGATTTGGGACCCATGGGATGGGTACCACGCCGTATTACTTTAAAGGGTCTGCGTTTGCTCACCCAACCTCACCAAACCTCTCAGCCCCAAGAGTGTCCACCCTTATGTCTCAGTCATCTGTGGGTCTAGATATGGTCAATCCAGCTGGCATCGCAGCCCCTGAACGAATTTTGTAAGAATTTCTCTCTCTTTCACTGTCTTTGTTTCACGGGTTTTTAAAAGTAATTGATTTTTATAATAGGGTTTAGCTGCTTTGCACTGCTGTGTTTATGCCGCTTTACACCTACTTGACTCACTTACAGAGAGATATCAATACATAGGTTTTAAGATTCTTACTAGTCAGATATATTCTTGGGCGGTGAATAGGGGTTGTTGAGTCCAGTTCACTGAGCAAGGAGTAGGTCTTGTCTATTACATATTGGGTTTATGGAACGGTATCTGAGCTAATTTGAAACCCTTGTTTTATGCATCACCCCACCTCACCTTTCCCGTTAAGCAGCCATAGTGTGTTTTCTAAACGTGCGACTCTGTTCTGTTTTGTAATTCAGTTCAAGGGTAGCGGTTTTTACATTCCCTCTGTAAGTGATATCTTATGATAAGTGTCTTTTTCTGTGTGACTTATTTCACTTAGAATCGTCGTACCTAAATCCACTCATCATGCTGCTCCTAGCCTTATGACGTTGATTTCATGGCTGAGTGATATTCCATTGTACATAAGGACCACAACCTCTTTATCCATTCTTCTCTTTCCTGGGATGTTTAAGGTGTAACGAAGTGGAGGTTCTTGTCAACAGAGCAGCCCTAAACTTTGGGGTGCCTGTGTCTTGCTGATTTTTAGTTTTCCCAATTTATACGCCCATGAGTGGAAGTGCCCTATGCTCTCTAAGCTGAGTTTTTTAGATGTTTCAGGACACACCGTACACTTCTCCAGAGTGGCTGTTGGCAATTTACAGCCCGCCCATCAGCGTAGCAAGGCTCCCATTTCTCCATGGCCTGTCCTGCATTTCTGGTTTTGACACTTTATTCAGCATGGCCCTTTTGACCGATGGGAAGCGAGCCTTCTTTGTAGCGCTGATTTGCCTTTCCAGGTTGCTTGGTTGGCCAAAAAGGGCGTATGCGTTTTTTCCTGAATATATTCAGGAAAAAACGCATACGCCCTTTTTGGCCAAGGGCATCATTGTCGAGGTTTTGCCGCTTTTCCTGTGCTTTAAAGGCGATTCGAATCTACCTCCTGAAATCGGTTTCCTGCAATTCTGCCTTGCTTTCAAATCCTCTTCGTAGCCTTCCCTCCATATATTTGTGGACGAGAGTTATCATTTCTAACTCTGCAGGTTTGTGAATTGCAGTGCCCCTGAGCTCCATTTTTCAACTCGCTTTCTTGGGAGCTGGCCGCAAAAGCGCAGGATTGCTTCAGGCCCTATTCTGGCTCCGGGCGGCAGGCTGAGCCTGTGGTTAATTCTGCTTCCTGATGGGAAAATAGAGTGACCTGTGCCTGTCCCAACACCTAGAGCTAGTCTCTCATTGGTTCCCCCTCTTCCCGTTCATCCTCAGGACAAATTGCAACGTGTACGGAACAGGAGGTTAAAGGTGCTGATTCTCCTAGGAGGGAGATTGCTAGTAAAGCGGCTGGAATGGCGAACCGGAGCACAAGGAGATGAGAAATGAGGTGCGTTTTAGAAACCTTTCCCGGTCACACGGTGTACCATCTTCTGGGTTTCTCGTGCATGTTTTCGACGTAGGAAGATGCCCTTGAACCTGGAGATTTGGGACCCATGGGATGGGTACCACGCCGTATTACTTTACAGGGTCTGCGTTAGCTCACCCAACCTCACCAAACCTCTCAGCCCCAAGAGTGTCCACCCTTATGTCTCAATCAGCTGTGGGTCTAGATATGGTCAATCCAGGTGGCATCGCAGCCCCTGAACGAATTTTGTAAGAATTTCTCTCTCTTTCACTGTCTTTGTTTCACGGGTTTTTAAAAGTAATTGATTTTTATAATAGGGTTTAGCTGCTTTGCACTGCTGTGTTTATGCCGCTTTACACCCACTTGACTCACTTACAGAGAGATATCACTACATAGGTTTTAAGATTCTTACTAGTCAGATATATTCTTGGGCGGTGAATAGGGGGCGTTGAGTCCAGTTCACTGAGCAAGGAGTAGGTCTGGTCTATTACATATTGGGTTTATGGAACGGTATCTGAGCTAATTTGAAACCCTTGTTTTATGCATCACCCCACCTCACCTTTCCCGTTAAGCAGCCATAGTGTGTTTTCTAAACGTGCGACTCTGTTCTGTTTTGTAATTCAGTTCAAGGGTAGCGGTTTTTACATTCCCTCTGTAAGTGATATCTTATGATAAGTGTCTTTTTCTGTGTGAGTTATTTCACTTAGAATCATCGTACCTAAATCCACTCATCATGCTGCTCCTAGCCTTATGACGTTGATTTCATGGCTGAGTGATATTCCATTGTACATAAGGACCACAACTTCTTTATCCATTCTTCTCTTTCCTGGGATGTTTAAGGTGTAACGAAGTGGAGGTTCTTGTCAACAGAGCAGCCCTAAACTTTGGGGTGCCTGTGTCTTGCTGATTTTTAGTTTTCCCAATTTATACGCCCATGAGTGGAAGTGCCCTATGCTCTCTAAGCTGAGTTTTTTAGATGTTTCAGGACACACCGTACACTTCTCCAGAGTGGCTGTTGGCAATTTACAGCCCGCCCATCAGCGTAGCAAGGCTCCCATTTCTCCATGGCCTGTCCTGCATTTCTGGTTTTGACACTTTATTCAGCATGGCCCTTTTGACCGATGGGAAGCGAGACTTCTTTGTAGCGCTGATTTGCCTTTCCAGGTTGCTTGGTTGGCCAAAAAGGGCGTATGCGTTTTTTCCTGAATATATTCAGGAAAAAACGCATACGCCCTTTTTGGCCAAGGGCATCATTGTCGAGGTTTTGCCGCTTTTCCTGTGCTTTAAAGGCGATTCGAATCTACCTCCTGAAATCGGTTTCCTGCAATTCTGCCTTGCTTTCAAATCCTCTTCGTTGCCTTCCCTCCATATATTTGTGGACGAGAGTTATCATTTCTAACTCTGCAGGTTTGTAAATTGCAGTGCCCCTGAGCTCCATTTTTCAACTCGCTTTCTTGGGAGCTGGCCGCAAAAGCGCAGGATTGCTTCAGGCCCTATTCTGGCTCCGGGCGGCAGGCTGAGCCTGTGGTTAATTCTGCTTCCTGATGGGAAAATAGAGTGACCTGTGCCTGTCCCAACACCTAGAGCTAGTCTCTCATTGGTTCCCCCTCTTCCCGTTCATCCTCAGGACAAATTGCAACGTGTACGGAACAGGAGGTTAAAGGTGCTGATTCTCCTAGGAGGGAGATTGCTAGTAAAGCGGCTGGAATGGCGAACCGGAGCACAAGGAGATGAGAAATGAGGTGCGTTTTAGAAACCTTTCCCGGTCACACGGTGTACCATCTTCTGGGTTTCTCGTGCATGTTTTCGACGTAGGAAGATGCCCTTGAACCTGGAGATTTGGGACCCATGGGATGGGTACCACGCCGTATTACTTTACAGGGTCTGCGTTAGCTCACCCAACCTCACCAAACCTCTCAGCCCCAAGAGTGTCCACCCTTATGTCTCAATCAGCTGTGGGTCTAGATATGGTCAATCCAGGTGGCATCGCAGCCCCTGAACGAATTTTGTAAGAATTTCTCTCTCTTTCACTGTCTTTGTTTCACGGGTTTTTAAAAGTAATTGATTTTTATAATAGGGTTTAGCTGCTTTGCACTGCTGTGTTTATGCCGCTTTACACCCACTTGACTCACTTACAGAGAGATATCACTACATAGGTTTTAAGATTCTTACTAGTCAGATATATTCTTGGGCGGTGAATAGGGGGCGTTGAGTCCAGTTCACTGAGCAAGGAGTAGGTCTGGTCTATTACATATTGGGTTTATGGAACGGTATCTGAGCTAATTTGAAACCCTTGTTTTATGCATCACCCCACCTCACCTTTCCCGTTAAGCAGCCATAGTGTGTTTTCTAAACGTGCGACTCTGTTCTGTTTTGTAATTCAGTTCAAGGGTAGCGGTTTTTACATTCCCTCTGTAAGTGATATCTTATGATAAGTGTCTTTTTCTGTGTGAGTTATTTCACTTAGAATCGTCGTACCTAAATCCACTCATCATGCTGCTCCTAGCCTTATGACGTTGATTTCATGGCTGAGTGATATTCCATTGTACATAAGGACCACAACTTCTTTATCCATTCTTCTCTTTCCTGGGATGTTTAAGGTGTAACGAAGTGGAGGTTCTTGTCAACAGAGCAGCCCTAAACTTTGGGGTGCCTGTGTCTTGCTGATTTTTAGTTTTCCCAATTTATACGCCCATGAGTGGAAGTGCCCTATGCTCTCTAAGCTGAGTTTTTTAGATGTTTCAGGACACACCGTACACTTCTCCAGAGTGGCTGTTGGCAATTTACAGCCCGCCCATCAGCGTAGCAAGGCTCCCATTTCTCCATGGCCTGTCCTGCATTTCTGGTTTTGACACTTTATTCAGCATGGCCCTTTTGACCGATGGGAAGCGAGACTTCTTTGTAGCGCTGATTTGCCTTTCCAGGTTGCTTGGTTGGCCAAAAAGGGCGTATGCGTTTTTTCCTGAATATATTCAGGAAAGAACGCATACGCCCTTTTTGGCCAAGGGCATCATTGTCGAGGTTTTGCTGCTTTTCCTGTGCTTTAAAGGCGATTCGAATCTACCTCCTGGAATCGGTTTCCTGCAATTCTGCCTTGCTTTCAAATCCTCTTCGTTGCCTTCCCTCCATATATTTGTGGACGAGAGTTATCATTTCTAACTCTGCAGGTTTGTGAATTGCAGTGCCCCTGAGCTCCATTTTTCAACTCGCTTTCTTGGGAGATGGCCGCAAAAGCGCAGAATTGCTTCAGGCCCTGTTCTGGCTCCCGGCGGCAGGCTGAGCCTGTGGTTAATTCTGCTTCCTGATGGGAAAATAGAGTGACCTGTGCCTGTCCCAACACCTAGAGCTAGTCTCTCATTGGTTCCCCCTCTTCCCGTTCATCCTCAGGACAAATTGCAACGTGTACGGAACAGGAGGTTAAAGGTGCTGATTCTCCAAGGAGGGAGATTGCTAGTAAAGCGGCTGGAATGGCGAACCGGAGCACAAGGAGATGAGAAATGAGGTGCGTTTTAGAAACCTTTCCCGGTCACACGGTGTACCATCTTCTGGGTTGCTCGTGCATGTTTTCGACGTAGGAAGATGCCCTTGAACCTGGAGATTTGGGACCCATGGGATGGGTACCACGCCGAATTACTTTAAAGGGTCTGCGTTTGCTCACCCAACCTCACCAAACCTCTCAGCCCCAAGAGTGTCCACCCTTATGTCTCAGTCATCTGTGGGTCTAGATATGGTCAATCCAGGTGGCATCGCAGCCCCTGAACGAATTTTGTAAGAATTTCTCTCTCTTTCACTGTCTTTGTTTCACGGGTTTTTAAAAGTAATTGATTTTTATAATGGGGTTTAGCTGCTTTGCACTGCTGTGTTTATGCCGCTTTACACCTACTTGACTCACTTACAGAGAGATATCACTACATAGGTTTTAAGATTCTTACTAGTCAGATATATTCTTGGGCGGTGAATAGGGGTTGTTGAGTCCAGTTCACTGAGCAAGGAGTAGGTCTTGTCTATTACATATTGGGTTTATGGAACGGTATCTGAGCTAATTTGAAACCCTTGTTTTATGCATCACCCCACCTCACCTTTCCCGTTAAGCAGCCATAGTGTGTTTTCTAAACGTGCGACTCTGTTCTGTTTTGTAATTCAGTTCAAGGGTAGCGGTTTTTACATTCCCTCTGTCAGTGATATCTTATGATAAGTGTCTTTTTCTGTGTGACTTATTTCACTTAGAATCGTCGTACCTAAATCCACTCATCATGCTGCTCCTAGCCTTATGACGTTGATTTCATGGCTGAGTGATATTCCATTGTACATAAGGACCACAACTTCTTTATCCATTCTTCTCTTTCCTGGGATGTTTAAGGTGTAACGAAGTGGAGGTTCTTGTCAACAGAGCAGCCCTAAACTTTGGGGTGCCTGTGTCTTGCTGATTTTTAGTTTTCCCAATTTATACGCCCATGAGTGGAAGTGCCCTATGCTCTCTAAGCTGAGTTTTTTAGATGTTTCAGGACACACCGTACACTTCTCCAGAGTGGCTGTTGGCAATTTACAGCCCGCCCATCAGCGTAGCAAGGCTCCCATTTCTCCATGGCCTGTCCTGCATTTCTGGTTTTGACACTTTATTCAGCATGGCCCTTTTGACCGATGGGAAGCGAGACTTCTTTGTAGCGCTGATTTGCCTTTCCAGGTTGCTTGGTTGGCCAAAAAGGGCGTATGCGTTTTTTCCTGAATATATTCAGGAAAAAACGCATACGCCCTTTTTGGCCAAGGGCATCATTGTCGAGGTTTTGCCGCTTTTCCTGTGCTTTAAAGGCGATTCGAATCTACCTCCTGAAATCGGTTTCCTGCAATTCTGCCTTGCTTTCAAATCCTCTTCGTAGCCTTCCCTCCATATATTTGTGGACGAGAGTTATCATTTCTACCTCTGCAGGTTTGTGAATTGCAGTGCCCCTGAGCTCCATTTTTCAACTCGCTTTCTTGGGAGCTGGCCGCAAAAGCGCAGGATTGCTTCAGGCCCTATTCTGGCTCCGGGCGGCAGGCTGAGCCTGTGGTTAATTCTGCTTCCTGATGGGAAAATAGAGTGACCTGTGCCTGTCCCAACACCTAGAGCTAGTCTCTCATTGGTTCCCCCTCTTCCCGTTCATCCTCAGGACAAATTGCAACGTGTTCGGAACAGGAGGTTAAAGGTGCTGATTCTCCAAGGAGGGAGATTGCTAGTAAAGCGGCTGGAATGGCGAACCGGAGCACAAGGAGATGAGAAATGAGGTGCGTTTTAGAAACCTTTCCCGGTCACACGGTGTACCATCTTCTGGGTTTCTCGTGCATGTTTTCGACGTAGGAAGATGCCCTTGAACCTGGAGATTTGGGACCCATGGGATGGGTACCACGCCGAATTACTTTACAGGGTCTGCGTTAGCTCACCCAACCTCACCAAACCTCTCAGCCCCAAGAGTGTCCACCCTTATGTCTCAATCAGCTGTGGGTCTAGATATGGTCAATCCAGGTGGCATCGCAGCCCCTGAACGAATTTTGTAAGAATTTCTCTCTCTTTCACTGTCTTTGTTTCACGGGTTTTTAAAAGTAATTGATTTTTATAATGGGGTTTAGCTGCTTTGCACTGCTGTGTTTATGCCGCTTTACACCTACTTGACTCACTTACAGAGAGATATCACTACATAGGTTTTAAGATTCTTACTAGTCAGATATATTCTTGGGCGGTGAATAGGGGTTGTTGAGTCCAGTTCACTGAGCAAGGAGTAGGTCTTGTCTATTACATATTGGGTTTATGGAACGGTATCTGAGCTAATTTGAAACCCTTGTTTTATGCATCACCCCACCTCACCTTTCCCGTTAAGCAGCCATAGTGTGTTTTCTAAACGTGCGACTCTGTTCTGTTTTGTAATTCAGTTCAAGGGTAGCGGTTTTTACATTCCCTCTGTCAGTGATATCTTATGATAAGTGTCTTTTTCTGTGTGACTTATTTCACTTAGAATCGTCGTACCTAAATCCACTCATCATGCTGCTCCTAGCCTTATGACGTTGATTTCATGGCTGAGTGATATTCCATTGTACATAAGGACCACAACTTCTTTATCCATTCTTCTCTTTCCTGGGATGTTTAAGGTGTAACGAAGTGGAGGTTCTTGTCAACAGAGCAGCCCTAAACTTTGGGGTGCCTGTGTCTTGCTGATTTTTAGTTTTCCCAATTTATACGCCCATGAGTGGAAGTGCCCTATGCTCTCTAAGCTGAGTTTTTTAGATGTTTCAGGACACACCGTACACTTCTCCAGAGTGGCTGTTGGCAATTTACAGCCCGCCCATCAGCGTAGCAAGGCTCCCATTTCTCCATGGCCTGTCCTGCATTTCTGGTTTTGACACTTTATTCAGCATGGCCCTTTTGACCGATGGGAAGCGAGACTTCTTTGTAGCGCTGATTTGCCTTTCCAGGTTGCTTGGTTGGCCAAAAAGGGCGTATGCGTTTTTTCCTGAATATATTCAGGAAAAAACGCATACGCCCTTTTTGGCCAAGGGCATCATTGTCGAGGTTTTGCCGCTTTTCCTGTGCTTTAAAGGCGATTCGAATCTACCTCCTGAAATCGGTTTCCTGCAATTCTGCCTTGCTTTCAAATCCTCTTCGTAGCCTTCCCTCCATATATTTGTGGACGAGAGTTATCATTTCTAACTCTGCAGGTTTGTGAATTGCAGTGCCCCTGAGCTCCATTTTTCAACTCGCTTTCTTGGGAGCTGGCCGCAAAAGCGCAGGATTGCTTCAGGCCCTATTCTGGCTCCGGGCGGCAGGCTGAGCCTGTGGTTAATTCTGCTTCCTGATGGGAAAATAGAGTGACCTGTGCCTGTCCCAACACCTAGAGCTAGTCTCTCATTGGTTCCCCCTCTTCCCGTTCATCCTCAGGACAAATTGCAACGTGTACGGAACAGAAGGTTAAAGGTGCTGATTCTCCAAGGAGGGAGATTGCTAGTAAAGCGGCTGGAATGGCGAACCGGAGCACAAGGAGATGAGAAATGAGGTGCGTTTTAGAAACCTTTCCCGGTCACACGGTGTACCATCTTCTGGGTTTCTCGTGCATGTTTTCGACGTAGGAAGATGCCCTTGACCCTGGAGATTTGGGACCCATGGGATGGGTACCACGCCGTATTACTTTAAAGGGTCTGCGTTTGCTCACCCAACCTCACCAAACCTCTCAGCCCCAAGAGTGTCCACCCTTATGTCTCAGTCATCTGTGGGTCTAGATATGGTCAATCCAGGTGGCATCGCAGCCCCTGAACGAATTTTGTAAGAATTTCTCTCTCTTTCACTGTCTTTGTTTCACGGGTTTTTAAAAGTAATTGATTTTTATAATAGGGTTTAGCTGCTTTGCACTGCTGTGTTTATGCCGCTTTTCACCCACTTGACTCACTTACAGAGAGATATCAATACATAGGTTTTAAGATTCTTACTAGTCAGATATATTCTTGGGCGGTGAATAGGGGGCGTTGAGTCCAGTTCACTGAGCAAGGAGTAGGTCTTGTCTATTACATATTGGGTTTATGGAACGGTATCTGAGCTAATTTGAAACCCTTGTTTTATGCATCACCCCACCTCACCTTTCCCGTTAAGCAGCCATAGTGTGTTTTCTAAACGTGCGACTCTGTTCTGTTTTGTAATTCAGTTCAAGGGTAGCGGTTTTTACATTCTCTCTGTAAGTGATATCTTATGATAAGTGTCTTTTTCTGTGTGACTTATTTCACTTAGAATCGTCGTACCTAAATCCACTCATCATGCTGCTCCTAGCCTTATGACGTTGATTTCATGGCTGAGTGATATTCCATTGTACATAAGGACCACAACTTCTTTATCCATTCTTCTCTTTCCTGGGATGTTTAAGGTGTAACGAAGTGGAGGTTCTTATCAACAGAGCAGCCCTAAACTTTGGGGTGTCTGTGTCTTGCTGATTTTTAGTTTTCCCAATTTATACGCCCATGAGTGGAAGTGCCCTATGCTCTCTAAGCTGAGTTTTTTAGATGTTTCAGGACACACCGTACACTTCTCCAGAGTGGCTGTTGGCAATTTACAGCCCGCCCATCAGCGTAGCAAGGCTCCCATTTCTCCATGGCCTGTCCTGCATTTCTGGTTTTGACACTTTATTCAGCATGGCCCTTTTGACCGATGGGAAGCGAGACTTCTTTGTAGCGCTGATTTGCCTTTCCAGGTTGCTTGGTTGGCCAAAAAGGGCGTATGCGTTTTTTCCTGAATATATTCAGGAAAGAACGCATACGCCCTTTTTGGCCAAGGGCATCATTGTCGAGGTTTTGCTGCTTTTCCTGTGCTTTAAAGGCGATTCGAATCTACCTCCTGGAATCGGTTTCCTGCAATTCTGCCTTGCTTTCAAATCCTCTTCGTTGCCTTCCCTCCATATATTTGTGGACGAGAGTTATCATTTCTAACTCTGCAGGTTTGTGAATTGCAGTGCCCCTGAGCTCCATTTTTCAACTCGCTTTCTTGGGAGCTGGCCGCAAAAGCGCAGGATTGCTTCAGGCCCTGTTCTGGCTCCCGGCAGCAGGCTGAGCCTGTGGTTAATTCTTCTTCCTGATGGGAAAATAGAGTGACCTGTGCCT
The DNA here is from genome assembly GCF_965194805.1 of Balaenoptera borealis. Lineage (NCBI taxonomy): Eukaryota > Metazoa > Chordata > Mammalia > Artiodactyla > Balaenopteridae > Balaenoptera > Balaenoptera borealis. Next base: position 36,645,799 of record NC_138874.1, on the reverse strand, counting down.
GTCCCAACACCTAGAGCTAGTCTCTCATTGGTTCCCCCTCTTCCCGTTCATCCTCAGGACAAATTGCAACGTGTACGGAACAGGAGGTTAAAGGCGCTGATTCTCCAAGGAGGGAGATTGCTAGTAAAGCGGCTGGAATGGCGAACCGGAGCACAAGGAGATGAGAAATGAGGTGCGTTTTAGAAACCTTTCCCGGTCACACGGTGTACCATCTTCTGGGTTGCTCGTGCATGTTTTCGACGTAGGAAGATGCCCTTGAACCTGGAGATTTGGGACCCATGGGATGGGTACCACGCCGTATTACTTTAAAGGGTCTGCGTTTGCTCACCCAACCTCACCAAACCTCTCAGCCCCAAGAGTGTCCACCCTTATGTCTCAGTCATCTGTGGGTCTAGATATGGTCAATCCAGGTGGCATCGCAGCCCCTGAACGAATTTTGTAAGAATTTCTCTCTCTTTCACTGTCTTTGTTTCACGGGTTTTTAAAAGTAATTGATTTTTATAATGGGGTTTAGCTGCTTTGCACTGCTGTGTTTATGCCGCTTTACACCTACTTGACTCACTTACAGAGAGATATCAATACATAGGTTTTAAGATTCTTACTAGTCAGATATATTCTTGGGCGGTGAATAGGGGTTGTTGAGTCCAGTTCACTGAGCAAGGAGTAGGTCTTGTCTATTACATATTGGGTTTATGGAACGGTATCTGAGCTAATTTGAAACCCTTGTTTTATGCATCACCCCACCTCACCTTTCCCGTTAAGCAGCCATAGTGTGTTTTCTAAACGTGCGACTCTGTTCTGTTTTGTAATTCAGTTCAAGGGTAGCGGTTTTTACATTCCCTCTGTAAGTGATATCTTATGATAAGTGTCTTTTTCTGTGTGACTTATTTCACTTAGAATCGTCGTACCTAAATCCACTCATCATGCTGCTCCTAGCCTTATGACGTTGATTTCATGGCTGAGTGATATTCCATTGTACATAAGGACCACAACTTCTTTATCCATTCTTCTCTTTCCTGGGATGTTTAAGGTGTAACGAAGTGGAGGTTCTTGTCAACAGAGCAGCCCTAAACTTTGGGGTGCCTGTGTCTTGCTGATTTTTAGTTTTCCCAATTTATACGCCCATGAGTGGAAGTGCCCTATGCTCTCTAAGCTGAGTTTTTTAGATGTTTCAGGACACACCGTACACTTCTCCAGAGTGGCTGTTGGCAATTTACAGCCCGCCCATCAGCGTAGCAAGGCTCCCATTTCTCCATGGCCTGTCCTGCATTTCTGGTTTTGACACTTTATTCAGCATGGCCCTTTTGACCGATGGGAAGCGAGACTTCTTTGTAGCGCTGATTTGCCTTTCCAGGTTGCTTGGTTGGCCAAAAAGGGCGTATGCGTTTTTTCCTGAATATATTCAGGAAAAAACGCATACGCCCTTTTTGGCCAAGGGCATCATTGTCGAGGTTTTGCCGCTTTTCCTGTGCTTTAAAGGCGATTCGAATCTACCTCCTGAAATCGGTTTCCTGCAATTCTGCCTTGCTTTCAAATCCTCTTCGTAGCCTTCCCTCCATATATTTGTGGACGAGAGTTATCATTTCTACCTCTGCAGGTTTGTGAATTGCAGTGCCCCTGAGCTCCATTTTTCAACTCGCTTTCTTGGGAGCTGGCCGCAAAAGCGCAGGATTGCTTCAGGCCCTATTCTGGCTCCGGGCGGCAGGCTGAGCCTGTGGTTAATTCTGCTTCCTGATGGGAAAATAGAGTGACCTGTGCCTGTCCCAACACCTAGAGCTAGTCTCTCATTGGTTCCCCCTCTTCCCGTTCATCCTCAGAACAAATTGCAACGTGTACGGAACAGAAGGTTAAAGGTGCTGATTCTCCAAGGAGGGAGATTGCTAGTAAAGCGGCTGGAATGGCGAACCGGAGCACAAGGAGATGAGAAATGAGGTGCGTTTTAGAAACCTTTCCCGGTCACACGGTGTACCATCTTCTGGGTTTCTCGTGCATGTTTTCGACGTAGGAAGATGCCCTTGACCCTGGAGATTTGGGACCCATGGGATGGGTACCACGCCGTATTACTTTAAAGGGTCTGCGTTTGCTCACCCAACCTCACCAAACCTCTCAGCCCCAAGAGTGTCCACCCTTATGTCTCAGTCATCTGTGGGTCTAGATATGGTCAATCCAGGTGGCATCGCAGCCCCTGAACGAATTTTGTAAGAATTTCTCTCTCTTTCACTGTCTTTGTTTCACGGGTTTTTAAAAGTAATTGATTTTTATAATAGGGTTTAGCTGCTTTGCACTGCTGTGTTTATGCCGCTTTTCACCCACTTGACTCACTTACAGAGAGATATCAATACATAGGTTTTAAGATTCTTACTAGTCAGATATATTCTTGGGCGGTGAATAGGGGGCGTTGAGTCCAGTTCACTGAGCAAGGAGTAGGTCTGGTCTATTACATATTGGGTTTATGGAACGGTATCTGAGCTAATTTGAAACCCTTGTTTTATGCATCACCCCACCTCACCTTTCCCGTTAAGCAGCCATAGTGTGTTTTCTAAACGTGCGACTCTGTTCTGTTTTGTAATTCAGTTCAAGGGTAGCGGTTTTTACATTCCCTCTGTAAGTGATATCTTATGATAAGTGTCTTTTTCTGTGTGACTTATTTCACTTAGAATCGTCGTACCTAAATCCACTCATCATGCTGCTCCTAGCCTTATGACGTTGATTTCATGGCTGAGTGATATTCCATTGTACATAAGGACCACAACTTCTTTATCCATTCTTCTCTTTCCTGGGATGTTTAAGGTGTAACGAAGTGGAGGTTCTTGTCAACAGAGCAGCCCTAAACTTTGGGGTGCCTGTGTCTTGCTGATTTTTAGTTTTCCCAATTTATACGCCCATGAGTGGAAGTGCCCTATGCTCTCTAAGCTGAGTTTTTTAGATGTTTCAGGACACACCGTACACTTCTCCAGAGTGGCTGTTGGCAATTTACAGCCCGCCCATCAGCGTAGCAAGGCTCCCATTTCTCCATGGCCTGTCCTGCATTTCTGGTTTTGACACTTTATTCAGCATGGCCCTTTTGACCGATGGGAAGCGAGACTTCTTTGTAGCGCTGATTTGCCTTTCCAGGTTGCTTGGTTGGCCAAAAAGGGCGTATGCGTTTTTTCCTGAATATATTCAGGAAAGAACGCATACGCCCTTTTTGGCCAAGGGCATCATTATCGAGGTTTTGCCGCTTTTCCTGTGCTTTAAAGGCGATTCGAATCTACCTCCTGGAATCGGTTTCCTGCAATTCTGCCTTGCTTTCAAATCCTCTTCGTTGCCTTCCCTCCATATATTTGTGGACGAGAGTTATCATTTCTAACTCTGCAGGTTTGTGAATTGCAGTGCCCCTGAGCTCCATTTTTCAACTCGCTTTCTTGGGAGCTGGCCGCAAAAGCGCAGGATTGCTTCAGGCCCTATTCTGGCTCCCGGCGGCAGGCTGAGCCTGTGGTTAATTCTTCTTCCTGATGGGAAAATAGAGTGACCTGTGCCTGTCCCAACACCTAGAGCTAGTCTCTCATTGGTTCCCCCTCTTCCCGTTCATCCTCAGGACAAATTGCAACGTGTACGGAACAGGAGGTTAAAGGTGCTGATTCTCCAAGGAGGGAGATTGCTAGTAAAGCGGCTGGAATGGCGAACCGGAGCACAAGGAGATGAGAAATGAGGTGCGTTTTAGAAACCTTTCCCGGTCACACGGTGTACCGTCTTCTGGGTTGCTCGTGCATGTTTTCGACGTAGGAAGATGCCCTTGAACCTGGAGATTTGGGACCCATGGGATGGGTACCACGCCGTATTACTTTAAAGGGTCTGCGTTTGCTCACCCAACCTCACCAAACCTCTCAGCCCCAAGAGTGTACACCCTTATGTCTCAGTCATCTGTGGGTATAGATATGGTCAATCCAGGTGGCATCGCAGCCCCTGAACGAATTTTGTAAGAATTTCTCTCTCTTTCACTGTCTTTGTTTCACGGGTTTTTAAAAGTAATTGATTTTTATAATGGGGTTTAGCTGCTTTGCACTGCTGTGTTTATGCCGCTTTTCACCCACTTGACTCACTTACAGAGAGATATCACTACATAGGTTTTAAGATTCTTACTAGTCAGATATATTCTTGGGCGGTGAATAGGGGTTGTTGAGTCCAGTTCACTGAGCAAGGAGTAGGTCTTGTCTATTACATATTGGGTTTATGGAACGGTATCTGAGCTAATTTGAAACCCTTGTTTTATGCATCACCCCACCTCACCTTTCCCGTTAAGCAGCCATAGTGTGTTTTCTAAACGTGCGACTCTGTTCTGTTTTGTAATTCAGTTCAAGGGTAGCGGTTTTTACATTCCCTCTGTAAGTGATATCTTATGATAAGTGTCTTTTTCTGTGTGACTTATTTCACTTAGAATCGTCGTACCTAAATCCACTCATCATGCTGCTCCTAGCCTTATGACGTTGATTTCATGGCTGAGTGATATTCCATTGTACATAAGGACCACAACCTCTTTATCCATTCTTCTCTTTCCTGGGATGTTTAAGGTGTAACGAAGTGGAGGTTCTTGTCAACAGAGCAGCCCTAAACTTTGGGGTGCCTGTGTCTTGCTGATTTTTAGTTTTCCCAATTTATACGCCCATGAGTGGAAGTGCCCTATGCTCTCTAAGCTGAGTTTTTTAGATGTTTCAGGACACACCGTACACTTCTCCAGAGTGGCTGTTGGCAATTTACAGCCCGCCCATCAGCGTAGCAAGGCTCCCATTTCTCCATGGCCTGTCCTGCATTTCTGGTTTTGACACTTTATTCAGCATGGCCCTTTTGACCGATGGGAAGCGAGACTTCTTTGTAGCGCTGATTTGCCTTTCCAGGTTGCTTGGTTGGCCAAAAAGGGCGTATGCGTTTTTTCCTGAATATATTCAGGAAAAAACGCATACGCCCTTTTTGGCCAAGGGCATCATTGTCGAGGTTTTGCCGCTTTTCCTGTGCTTTAAAGGCGATTCGAATCTACCTCCTGAAATCGGTTTCCTGCAATTCTGCCTTGCTTTCAAATCCTCTTCGTAGCCTTCCCTCCATATATTTGTGGACGAGAGTTATCATTTCTAACTCTGCAGGTTTGTGAATTGCAGTGCCCCTGAGCTCCATTTTTCAACTCGCTTTCTTGGGAGCTGGCCGCAAAAGCGCAGGATTGCTTCAGGCCCTATTCTGGCTCCGGGCGGCAGGCTGAGCCTGTGGTTAATTCTGCTTCCTGATGGGAAAATAGAGTGACCTCTGCCTGTCCCAACACCTAGAGCTAGTCTCTCATTGGTTCCCCCTCTTCCCGTTCATCCTCAGGACAAATTGCAACGTGTTCGGAACAGGAGGTTAAAGGTGCTGATTCTCCAAGGAGGGAGATTGCTAGTAAAGCGGCTGGAATGGCGAACCGGAGCACAAGGAGATGAGAAATGAGGTGCGTTTTAGAAACCTTTCCCGGTCACACGGTGTACCATCTTCTGGGTTTCTCGTGCATGTTTTCGACGTAGGAAGATGCCCTTGACCCTGGAGATTTGGGACCCATGGGATGGGTACCACGCCGTATTACTTTACAGGGTCTGCGTTAGCTCACCCAACCTCACCAAACCTCTCAGCCCCAAGAGTGTCCACCCTTATGTCTCAGTCATCTGTGGGTCTAGATATGGTCAATCCAGGTGGCATCGCAGCCCCTGAACGAATTTTGTAAGAATTTCTCTCTCTTTCACTGTCTTTGTTTCACGGGTTTTTAAAAGTAATTGATTTTTATAATAGGGTTTAGCTGCTTTGCACTGCTGTGTTTATGCCGCTTTTCACCCACTTGACTCACTTACAGAGAGATATCAATACATAGGTTTTAAGATTCTTACTAGTCAGATATATTCTTGGGCGGTGAATAGGGGGCGTTGAGTCCAGTTCACTGAGCAAGGAGTAGGTCTTGTCTATTACATATTGGGTTTATGGAACGGTATCTGAGCTAATTTGAAACCCTTGTTTTATGCATCACCCCACCTCACCTTTCCCGTTAAGCAGCCATAGTGTGTTTTCTAAACGTGCGACTCTGTTCTGTTTTGTAATTCAGTTCAAGGGTAGCGGTTTTTACATTCTCTCTGTAAGTGATATCTTATGATAAGTGTCTTTCTGTGTGACTTATTTCACTTAGAATCGTCGTACCTAAATCCACTCATCATGCTGCTCCTAGCCTTATGACGTTGATTTCATGGCTGAGTGATATTCCATTGTACATAAGGACCACAACTTCTTTATCCATTCTTCTCTTTCCTGGGATGTTTAAGGTGTAACGAAGTGGAGGTTCTTGTCAACAGAGCAGCCCTAAACTTTGGGGTGCCTGTGTCTTGCTGATTTTTAGTTTTCCCAATTTATACGCCCATGAGTGGAAGTGCCCTATGCTCTCTAAGCTGAGTTTTTTAGATGTTTCAGGACACACCGTACACTTCTCCAGAGTGGCTGTTGGCAATTTACAGCCCGCCCATTAGCGTAGCAAGGCTCCCATTTCTCCATGGCCTGTCCTGCATTTCTGGTTTTGACACTTTATTCAGCATGGCCCTTTTGACCGATGGGAAGCGAGACTTCTTTGTAGCGCTGATTTGCCTTTCCAGGTTGCTTCGTTGGCCAAAAAGGGCGTATGCGTTTTTTCCTGAATATATTCAGGAAAAAACGCATACGCCCTTTTTGGCCAAGGGCATCATTGTCGAGGTTTTGCCGCTTTTCCTGTGCTTTAAAGGCGATTCGAATCTACCTCCTGAAATCGGTTTCCTGCAATTCTGCCTTGCTTTCAAATCCTCTTCGTTGCCTTCCCTCCATATATTTGTGGACGAGAGTTATCATTTCTAACTCTGCAGGTTTGTGAATTGCAGTGCCCCTGAGCTCCATTTTTCAACTCGCTTTCTTGGGAGCTGGCCGCAAAAGCGCAGGATTGCTTCAGGCCCTATTCTGGCTCCCGGCAGCAGGCTGAGCCTGTGGTTAATTCTTCTTCCTGATGGGAAAATAGAGTGACCTGTGCCTGTCCCAACACCTAGAGCTAGTCTCTCATTGGTTCCCCCTCTTCCCGTTCATCCTCAGGACAAATTGCAACGTGTACGGAACAGGAGGTTAAAGGTGCTGATTCTCCAAGGAGGGAGATTGCTAGTAAAGCGGCTGGAATGGCGAACCGGAGCACAAGGAGATGAGAAATGAGGTGCGTTTTAGAAACCTTTCCCGGTCACACGGTGTACCATCTTCTGGGTTGCTCGTGCATGTTTTCGACGTAGGAAGATGCCCTTGAACCTGGAGATTTGGGACCCATGGGATGGGTACCACGCCGTATTACTTTAAAGGGTCTGCGTTTGCTCACCCAACCTCACCAAACCTCTCAGCCCCAAGAGTGTCCACCCTTATGTCTCAGTCATCTGTGGGTCTAGATATGGTCAATCCAGCTGGCATCGCAGCCCCTGAACGAATTTTGTAAGAATTTCTCTCTCTTTCACTGTCTTTGTTTCACGGGTTTTTAAAAGTAATTGATTTTTATAATAGGGTTTAGCTGCTTTGCACTGCTGTGTTTATGCCGCTTTACACCTACTTGACTCACTTACAGAGAGATATCAATACATAGGTTTTAAGATTCTTACTAGTCAGATATATTCTTGGGCGGTGAATAGGGGTTGTTGAGTCCAGTTCACTGAGCAAGGAGTAGGTCTTGTCTATTACATATTGGGTTTATGGAACGGTATCTGAGCTAATTTGAAACCCTTGTTTTATGCATCACCCCACCTCACCTTTCCCGTTAAGCAGCCATAGTGTGTTTTCTAAACGTGCGACTCTGTTCTGTTTTGTAATTCAGTTCAAGGGTAGCGGTTTTTACATTCCCTCTGTAAGTGATATCTTATGATAAGTGTCTTTTTCTGTGTGACTTATTTCACTTAGAATCGTCGTACCTAAATCCACTCATCATGCTGCTCCTAGCCTTATGACGTTGATTTCATGGCTGAGTGATATTCCATTGTACATAAGGACCACAACCTCTTTATCCATTCTTCTCTTTCCTGGGATGTTTAAGGTGTAACGAAGTGGAGGTTCTTGTCAACAGAGCAGCCCTAAACTTTGGGGTGCCTGTGTCTTGCTGATTTTTAGTTTTCCCAATTTATACGCCCATGAGTGGAAGTGCCCTATGCTCTCTAAGCTGAGTTTTTTAGATGTTTCAGGACACACCGTACACTTCTCCAGAGTGGCTGTTGGCAATTTACAGCCCGCCCATCAGCGTAGCAAGGCTCCCATTTCTCCATGGCCTGTCCTGCATTTCTGGTTTTGACACTTTATTCAGCATGGCCCTTTTGACCGATGGGAAGCGAGCCTTCTTTGTAGCGCTGATTTGCCTTTCCAGGTTGCTTGGTTGGCCAAAAAGGGCGTATGCGTTTTTTCCTGAATATATTCAGGAAAAAACGCATACGCCCTTTTTGGCCAAGGGCATCATTGTCGAGGTTTTGCCGCTTTTCCTGTGCTTTAAAGGCGATTCGAATCTACCTCCTGAAATCGGTTTCCTGCAATTCTGCCTTGCTTTCAAATCCTCTTCGTAGCCTTCCCTCCATATATTTGTGGACGAGAGTTATCATTTCTAACTCTGCAGGTTTGTGAATTGCAGTGCCCCTGAGCTCCATTTTTCAACTCGCTTTCTTGGGAGCTGGCCGCAAAAGCGCAGGATTGCTTCAGGCCCTATTCTGGCTCCGGGCGGCAGGCTGAGCCTGTGGTTAATTCTGCTTCCTGATGGGAAAATAGAGTGACCTCTGCCTGTCCCAACACCTAGAGCTAGTCTCTCATTGGTTCCCCCTCTTCCCGTTCATCCTCAGGACAAATTGCAACGTGTTCGGAACAGGAGGTTAAAGGTGCTGATTCTCCAAGGAGGGAGATTGCTAGTAAAGCGGCTGGAATGGCGAACCGGAGCACAAGGAGATGAGAAATGAGGTGCGTTTTAGAAACCTTTCCCGGTCACACGGTGTACCATCTTCTGGGTTTCTCGTGCATGTTTTCGACGTAGGAAGATGCCCTTGACCCTGGAGATTTGGGACCCATGGGATGGGTACCACGCCGTATTACTTTACAGGGTCTGCGTTAGCTCACCCAACCTCACCAAACCTCTCAGCCCCAAGAGTGTCCACCCTTATGTCTCAGTCATCTGTGGGTCTAGATATGGTCAATCCAGGTGGCATCGCAGCCCCTGAACGAATTTTGTAAGAATTTCTCTCTCTTTCACTGTCTTTGTTTCACGGGTTTTTAAAAGTAATTGATTTTTATAATAGGGTTTAGCTGCTTTGCACTGCTGTGTTTATGCCGCTTTTCACCCACTTGACTCACTTACAGAGAGATATCAATACATAGGTTTTAAGATTCTTACTAGTCAGATATATTCTTGGGCGGTGAATAGGGGGCGTTGAGTCCAGTTCACTGAGCAAGGAGTAGGTCTTGTCTATTACATATTGGGTTTATGGAACGGTATCTGAGCTAATTTGAAACCCTTGTTTTATGCATCACCCCACCTCACCTTTCCCGTTAAGCAGCCATAGTGTGTTTTCTAAACGTGCGACTCTGTTCTGTTTTGTAATTCAGTTCAAGGGTAGCGGTTTTTACATTCTCTCTGTAAGTGATATCTTATGATAAGTGTCTTTCTGTGTGACTTATTTCACTTAGAATCGTCGTACCTAAATCCACTCATCATGCTGCTCCTAGCCTTATGACGTTGATTTCATGGCTGAGTGATATTCCATTGTACATAAGGACCACAACTTCTTTATCCATTCTTCTCTTTCCTGGGATGTTTAAGGTGTAACGAAGTGGAGGTTCTTGTCAACAGAGCAGCCCTAAACTTTGGGGTGCCTGTGTCTTGCTGATTTTTAGTTTTCCCAATTTATACGCCCATGAGTGGAAGTGCCCTATGCTCTCTAAGCTGAGTTTTTTAGATGTTTCAGGACACACCGTACACTTCTCCAGAGTGGCTGTTGGCAATTTACAGCCCGCCCATTAGCGTAGCAAGGCTCCCATTTCTCCATGGCCTGTCCTGCATTTCTGGTTTTGACACTTTATTCAGCATGGCCCTTTTGACCGATGGGAAGCGAGACTTCTTTGTAGCGCTGATTTGCCTTTCCAGGTTGCTTCGTTGGCCAAAAAGGGCGTATGCGTTTTTTCCTGAATATATTCAGGAAAAAACGCATACGCCCTTTTTGGCCAAGGGCATCATTGTCGAGGTTTTGCCGCTTTTCCTGTGCTTTAAAGGCGATTCGAATCTACCTCCTGAAATCGGTTTCCTGCAATTCTGCCTTGCTTTCAAATCCTCTTCGTTGCCTTCCCTCCATATATTTGTGGACGAGAGTTATCATTTCTAACTCTGCAGGTTTGTGAATTGCAGTGCCCCTGAGCTCCATTTTTCAACTCGCTTTCTTGGGAGCTGGCCGCAAAAGCGCAGGATTGCTTCAGGCCCTATTCTGGCTCCCGGCAGCAGGCTGAGCCTGTGGTTAATTCTTCTTCCTGATGGGAAAATAGAGTGACCTGTGCCTGTCCCAACACCTAGAGCTAGTCTCTCATTGGTTCCCCCTCTTCCCGTTCATCCTCAGGACAAATTGCAACGTGTACGGAACAGGAGGTTAAAGGTGCTGATTCTCCAAGGAGGGAGATTGCTAGTAAAGCGGCTGGAATGGCGAACCGGAGCACAAGGAGATGAGAAATGAGGTGCGTTTTAGAAACCTTTCCCGGTCACACGGTGTACCATCTTCTGGGTTGCTCGTGCATGTTTTCGACGTAGGAAGATGCCCTTGAACCTGGAGATTTGGGACCCATGGGATGGGTACCACGCCGTATTACTTTAAAGGGTCTGCGTTTGCTCACCCAACCTCACCAAACCTCTCAGCCCCAAGAGTGTCCACCCTTATGTCTCAGTCATCTGTGGGTCTAGATATGGTCAATCCAGCTGGCATCGCAGCCCCTGAACGAATTTTGTAAGAATTTCTCTCTCTTTCACTGTCTTTGTTTCACGGGTTTTTAAAAGTAATTGATTTTTATAATAGGGTTTAGCTGCTTTGCACTGCTGTGTTTATGCCGCTTTACACCTACTTGACTCACTTACAGAGAGATATCAATACATAGGTTTTAAGATTCTTACTAGTCAGATATATTCTTGGGCGGTGAATAGGGGTTGTTGAGTCCAGTTCACTGAGCAAGGAGTAGGTCTTGTCTATTACATATTGGGTTTATGGAACGGTATCTGAGCTAATTTGAAACCCTTGTTTTATGCATCACCCCACCTCACCTTTCCCGTTAAGCAGCCATAGTGTGTTTTCTAAACGTGCGACTCTGTTCTGTTTTGTAATTCAGTTCAAGGGTAGCGGTTTTTACATTCCCTCTGTAAGTGATATCTTATGATAAGTGTCTTTTTCTGTGTGACTTATTTCACTTAGAATCGTCGTACCTAAATCCACTCATCATGCTGCTCCTAGCCTTATGACGTTGATTTCATGGCTGAGTGATATTCCATTGTACATAAGGACCACAACTTCTTTATCCATTCTTTTCTTTCCTGGGATGTTTAAGGTGTAACGAAGTGGAGGTTCTTGTCAACAGAGCAGCCCTAAACTTTGGGGTGCCTGTGTCTTGCTGATTTTTAGTTTTCCCAATTTATACGCCCATGAGTGGAAGTGCCCTATGCTCTCTAAGCTGAGTTTTTTAGATGTTTCAGGACACACCGTACACTTCTCCAGAGTGGCTGTTGGCAATTTACAGCCCGCCCATCAGCGTAGCAAGGCTCCCATTTCTCCATGGCCTGTCCTGCATTTCTGGTTTTGACACTTTATTCAGCATGGCCCTTTTGACCGATGGGAAGCGAGACTTCTTTGTAGCGCTGATTTGCCTTTCCAGGTTGCTTGGTTGGCCAAAAAGGGCGTATGCGTTTTTTCCTGAATATATTCAGGAAAAAACGCATACGCCCTTTTTGGCCAAGGGCATCATTGTCGAGGTTTTGCCGCTTTTCCTGTGCTTTAAAGGCGATTCGAATCTACCTCCTGAAATCGGTTTCCTGCAATTCTGCCTTGCTTTCAAATCCTCTTCGTAGCCTTCCCTCCATATATTTGTGGACGAGAGTTATCATTTCTAACTCTGCAGGTTTGTGAATTGCAGTGCCCCTGAGCTCCATTTTTCAACTCGCTTTCTTGGGAGCTGGCCGCAAAAGCGCAGGATTGCTTCAGGCCCTATTCTGGCTCCGGGCGGCAGGCTGAGCCTGTGGTTAATTCTGCTTCCTGATGGGAAAATAGAGTGACCTGTGCCTGTCCCAACACCTAGAGCTAGTCTCTCATTGGTTCCCCCTCTTCCCGTTCATCCTCAGGACAAATTGCAACGTGTACGGAACAGAAGGTTAAAGGCACTGATTCTCCAAGGAGGGAGATTGCTAGTAAAGCGGCTGGAATGGCGAACCGGAGCACAAGGAGATGAGAAATGAGGTGCGTTTTAGAAACCTTTCCCGGTCACACGGTGTACCATCTTCTGGGTTGCTCGTGCATGTTTTCGACGTAGGAAGATGCCCTTGACCCTGGAGATTTGGGACCCATGGGATGGGTACCACGCCGTATTACTTTAAAGGGTCTGCGTTTGCTCACCCAACCTCACCAAACCTCTCAGCCCCAAGAGTGTCCACCCTTATGTCTCAGTCATCTGTGGGTCTAGATATGGTCAATTCAGGTGGCATCGCAGCCCCTGAACGAATTTTGTAAGAATTTCTCTCTCTTTCACTGTCTTTGTTTCACGGGTTTTTAAAAGTAATTGATTTTTATAATAGGGTTTAGCTGCTTTGCACTGCTGTGTTTATGCCGCTTTTCACCCACTTGACTCACTTACAGAGAGATATCAATACATAGGTTTTAAGATTCTTACTAGTCAGATATATTCTTGGGCGGTGAATAGGGGGCGTTGAGTCCAGTTCACTGAGCAAGGAGTAGGTCTTGTCTATTACATATTGGGTTTATGGAACGGTATCTGAGCTAATTTGAAACCCTTGTTTTATGCATCACCCCACCTCACCTTTCCCGTTAAGCAGCCATAGTGTATTTTCTAAACGTGCGACTCTGTTCTGTTTTGTAATTCAGTTCAAGGGTAGCGGTTTTTACATTCTCTCTGTAAGTGATATCTTATGATAAGTGTCTTTCTGTGTGACTTATTTCACTTAGAATCGTCGTACCTAAATCCACTCATCATGCTGCTCCTAGCCTTATGACGTTGATTTCATGGCTGAGTGATATTCCATTGTACATAAGGACCACAACTTCTTTATCCATTCTTCTCTTTCCTGGGATGTTTAAGGTGTAACGAAGTGGAGGTTCTTGTCAACAGAGCAGCCCTAAACTTTGGGGTGCCTGTGTCTTGCTGATTTTTAGTTTTCCCAATTTATACGCCCATGAGTGGAAGTGCCCTATGCTCTCTAAGCTGAGTTTTTTAGATGTTTCAGGACACACCGTACACTTCTCCAGAGTGGCTGTTGGCAATTTACAGCCCGCCCATCAGCGTAGCAAGGCTCCCATTTCTCCATGGCCTGTCCTGCATTTCTGGTTTTGACACTTTATTCAGCATGGCCCTTTTGACCGATGGGAAGCGAGACTTCTTTGTAGCGCTGATTTGCCTTTCCAGGTTGCTTGGTTGGCCAAAAAGGGCGTATGCGTTTTTTCCTGAATATATTCAGGAAAAAACGCATACGCCCTTTTTGGCCAAGGGCATCATTGTCGAGGTTTTGCCGCTTTTCCTGTGCTTTAAAGGCGATTCGAATCTACCTCCTGAAATCGGTTTCCTGCAATTCTGCCTTGCTTTCAAATCCTCTTCGTAGCCTTCCCTCCATATATTTGTGGACGAGAGTTATCATTTCTAACTCTGCAGGTTTGTGAATTGCAGTGCCCCTGAGCTCCATTTTTCAACTCGCTTTCTTGGGAGCTGGCCGCAAAAGCGCAGGATTGCTTCAGGCCCTATTCTGGCTCCGGGCGGCAGGCTGAGCCTGTGGTTAATTCTGCATCCTGATGGGAAAATAGAGTGACCTGTGCCTGTCCCAACACCTAGAGCTAGTCTCTCATTGGTTCCCCCTCTTCCCGTTCATCCTCAGGACAAATTGCAACGTGTACGGAACAGAAGGTTAAAGGTGCTGATTCTCCAAGGAGGGAGATTGCTAGTAAAGCGGCTGGAATGGCGAACCGGAGCACAGGGAGATGAGAAATGAGGTGCGTTTTAGAAACCTTTCCCGGTCACACGGTGTACCATCTTCTGGGTTGCTCGTGCATGTTTTCGACGTAGGAAGATGCACTTGAACCTGGAGATTTGGGACCCATGGGATGGGTACCACGCCGTATTACTTTAAAGGGTCTGCGTTTGCTCACCCAACCTCACCAAACCTCTCAGCCCCAAGAGTGTCCACCCTTATGTCTCAGTCATCTGTGGGTCTAGATATGGTCAATCCAGGTGGCATCGCAGCCCCTGAACGAATTTTGTAAGAATTTCTCTCTCTTTCACTGTCTTTGTTTCACGGGTTTTTAAAAGTAATTGATTTTTATAATAGGGTTTAGCTGCTTTGCACTGCTGTGTTTATGCCGCTTTTCACCCACTTGACTCACTTACAGAGAGATATCAATACATAGGTTTTAAGATTCTTACTAGTCAGATATATTCTTGGGCGGTGAATAGGGGGCGTTGAGTCCAGTTCACTGAGCAAGGAGTAGGTCTTGTCTATTACATATTGGGTTTATGGAACGGTATCTGAGCTAATTTGAAACCCTTGTTTTATGCATCACCCCACCTCACCTTTCCCGTTAAGCAGCCATAGTGTGTTTTCTAAACGTGCGACTCTGTTCTGTTTTGTAATTCAGTTCAAGGGTAGCGGTTTTTACATTCTCTCTGTAAGTGATATCTTATGATAAGTGTCTTTCTGTGTGACTTATTTCACTTAGAATCGTCGTACCTAAATCCACTCATCATGCTGCTCCTAGCCTTACGACGTTGATTTCATGGCTGAGTGATATTCCATTGTACATAAGGACCACAACTTCTTTATCCATTCTTCTCTTTCCTGGGAAGTTTAAGGTGTAACGAAGTGGAGGTTCTTGTCAACAGAGCAGCCCTAAACTTTGGGGTGCCTGTGTCTTGCTGATTTTTAGTTTTCCCAATTTATACGCCCATGAGTGGAAGTGCCCTATGCTCTCTAAGCTGAGTTTTTTAGATGTTTCAGGACACACCGTACACTTCTCCAGAGTGGCTGTTGGCAATTTACAGCCCGCCCATTAGCGTAGCAAGGCTCCCATTTCTCCATGGCCTGTCCTGCATTTCTGGTTTTGACACTTTATTCAGCATGGCCCTTTTGACCGATGGGAAGCGAGACTTCTTTGTAGCGCTGATTTGCCTTTCCAGGTTGCTTGGTTGGCCAAAAAGGGCGTATGCGTTTTTTCCTGAATATATTCAGGATAAAACGCATACGCCCTTTTTGGCCAAGGGCATCATTGTCGAGGTTTTGCCGCTTTTCCTGTGCTTTAAAGGCGATTCGAATCTACCTCCTGAAATCGGTTTCCTGCAATTCTGCCTTGCTTTCAAATCCTCTTCGTAGCCTTCCCTCCATATATTTGTGGACGAGAGTTATCATTTCTAACTCTGCAGGTTTGTGAATTGCAGTGCCCCTGAGCTCCATTTTTCAACTCGCTTTCTTGGGAGCTGGCCGCAAAAGCGCAGGATTGCTTCAGGCCCTATTCTGGCTCCGGGCGGCAGGCTGAGCCTGTGGTTAATTCTGCTTCCTGATGGGAAAATAGAGTGACCTGTGCCTGTTCCAACACGTAGAGCTAGTCTCTCATTGGTTCCCCCTCTTCCCGTTCATCCTCAGGACAAATTGCAACGTGTACGGAACAGAAGGTTAAAGGTGCTGATTCTCCAAGGAGGGAGATTGCTAGTAAAGCGGCTGGAATGGCGAACCGGAGCACAAGGAGATGAGAAATGAGGTGCGTTTTAGAAACCTTTCCCGGTCACACGGTGTACCATCTTCTGGGTTTCTCGTGCATGTTTTCGACGTAGGAAGATGCCCTTGACCCTGGAGATTTGGGACCCATGGGATGGGTACCACGCCGTATTACTTTAAAGGGTCTGCGTTTGCTCACCCAACCTCACCAAACCTCTCAGCCCCAAGAGTGTCCACCCTTATGTCTCAGTCATCTGTGGGTCTAGATATGGTCAATCCAGGTGGCATCGCAGCCCCTGAACGAATTTTGTAAGAATTTCTCTCTCTTTCACTGTCTTTGTTTCACGGGTTTTTAAAAGTAATTGATCTTTATAATAGGGTTTAGCTGCTTTGCACTGCTGTGTTTATGCCGCTTTTCACCCACTTGACTCACTTACAGAGAGATATCAATACATAGGTTTTAAGATTCTTACTAGTCAGATATATTCTTGGGCGGTGAATAGGGGGCGTTGAGTCCAGTTCACTGAGCAAGGAGTAGGTCTTGTCTATTACATATTGGGTTTATGGAACGGTATCTGAGCTAATTTGAAACCCTTGTTTTATGCATCACCCCACCTCACCTTTCCCGTTAAGCAGCCATAGTGTGTTTTCTAAACGTGCGACTCTGTTCTGTTTTGTAATTCAGTTCAAGGGTAGCGGTTTTTACATTCTCTCTGTAAGTGATATCTTATGATAAGTGTCTTTTTCTGTGTGACTTATTTCACTTAGAATCGTCGTACCTAAATCCACTCATCATGCTGCTCCTAGCCTTATGACGTTGATTTCATGGCTGAGTGATATTCCATTGTACATAAGGACCACAACTTCTTTATCCATTCTTCTCTTTCCTGGGATGTTTAAGGTGTAACGAAGTGGAGGTTCTTGTCAACAGAGCAGCCCTAAACTTTGGGGTGCCTGTGTCTTGCTGATTTTTAGTTTTCCCAATTTATACGCCCATGAGTGGAAGTGCCCTATGCTCTCTAAGCTGAGTTTTTTAGATGTTTCAGGACACACCGTACACTTCTCCAGAGTGGCTGTTGGCAATTTACAGCCCGCCCATCAGCGTAGCAAGGCTCCCATTTCTCCATGGCCTGTCCTGCATTTCTGGTTTTGACACTTTATTCAGCATGGCCCTTTTGACCGATGGGAAGCGAGACTTCTTTGTAGCGCTGATTTGCCTTTCCAGGTTGCTTGGTTGGCCAAAAAGGGCATATGCGTTTTTTCCTGAATATATTCAGGAAAAAACGCATACGCCCTTTTTGGCCAAGGGCATCATTGTCGAGGTTTTGCCGCTTTTCCTGTGCTTTAAAGGCGATTCGAATCTACCTCCTGGAATCGGTTTCCTGCAATTCTGCCTTGCTTTCAAATCCTCTTCGTTGCCTTCCCTCCATATATTTGTGGACGAGAGTTATCATTTCTAACTCTGCAGGTTTGTGAATTGCAGTGCCCCTGAGCTCCATTTTTCAACTCGCTTTCTTGGGAGCTGGCCGCAAAAGCGCAGGATTGCTTCAGGCCCTATTCTGGCTCCCGGCGGCAGGCTGAGCCTGTGGTTAATTCTTCTTCCTGATGGGAAAATAGAGTGACCTGTGCCTGTCCCAACACCTAGAGCTAGTCTCTCATTGGTTCCCCCTCTTCCCGTTCATCCTCAGGACAAATTGCAACGAGTACGGAACAGAAGGTTAAAGGTGCTGATTCTCCAAGGAGGGAGATTGCTAGTAAAGCGGCTGGAATGGCGAACCGGAGCACAAGGAGATGAGAAATGAGGTGCGTTTTAGAAACCTTTCTCGGTCACACGGTGTACAATCTTCTGGGTTGCTCGTGCATGTTTTCGACGTAGGAAGATGCCCTTGAACCTGGAGATTTGGGACCCATGGGATGGGTACCACGCCGTATTACTTTAAAGGGTCTGCATTTGCTCACCCAACCTCACCAAACCTCTCAGCCCCAAGAGTGTCCACCCTTATGTCTCAGTCATCTGTGGGTCTAGATATGGTCAATCCAGGTGGCATCGCAGCCCCTGAACGAATTTTGTAAGAATTTCTCTCTCTTTCACTGTCTTTGTTTCACGGGTTTTTAAAAGTAATTGATTTTTATAATGGGGTTTAGCTGCTTTGCACTGCTGTGTTTATGCCGCTTTACACCTACTTGACTCACTTACAGAGAGATATCAATACATAGGTTTTAAGATTCTTACTAGTCAGATATATTCTTGGGCGGTGAATAGGGGGCGTTGAGTCCAGTTCACTGAGCAAGGAGTAGGTCTTGTCTATTACATATTGGGTTTATGGAACGGTATCTGAGCTAATTTGAAACCCTTGTTTTATGCATCACCCCACCTCACCTTTCCCGTTAAGCAGCCATAGTGTGTTTTCTAAACGTGCGACTCTGTTCTGTTTTGTAATTCAGTTCAAGGGTAGCGGTTTTTACATTCCCTCTGTAAGTGATATCTTATGATAAGTGTCTTTTTCTGTGTGACTTATTTCACTTAGAATCGTCGTACCTAAATCCACTCATCATGCTGCTCCTAGCCTTATGACGTTGATTTCATGGCTGAGTGATATTCCATTGTACATAAGGACCACAACTTCTTTATCCATTCTTCTCTTTCCTGGGATGTTTAAGGTGTAACGAAGTGGAGGTTCTTGTCAACAGAGCAGCCCTAAACTTTGGGGTGCCTGTGTCTTGCTGATTTTTAGTTTTCCCAATTTATACGCCCATGAGTGGAAGTGCCCTATGCTCTCTAAGCTGAGTTTTTTAGATGTTTCAGGACACACCGTACACTTCTCCAGAGTGGCTGTTGGCAATTTACAGCCCGCCCATCAGCGTAGCAAGGCTCCCATTTCTCCATGGCCTGTCCTGCATTTCTGGTTTTGACACTTTATTCAGCATGGCCCTTTTGACCGATGGGAAGCGAGACTTTTTTGTAGCGCTGATTTGCCTTTCCAGGTTGCTTGGTTGGCCAAAAAGGGCGTATGCGTTTTTTCCTGAATATATTCAGGAAAAAACGCATACGCCCTTTTTGGCCAAGGGCATCATTGTCGAGGTTTTGCCGCTTTTCCTGTGCTTTAAAGGCGATTCGAATCTACCTCCTGAAATCTGTTTCCTGCAATTCTGCCTTGCTTTCAAATCCTCTTCGTAGCCTTCCCTCCATATATTTGTGGACGAGAGTTATCATTTCTAACTCTGCAGGTTTGTGAATTGCAGTGCCCCTGAGCTCCATTTTTCAACTCGCATTCTTGGGAGCTGGCCGCAAAAGCGCAGGATTGCTTCAGGCCCTATTCTGGCTCCGGGCGGCAGGCTGAGCCTGTGGTTAATTCTGCTACCTGATGGGAAAATAGAGTGACCTGTGCCTGTCCCAACAACTAGAGCTAGTCTCTCATTGGTTCCCCCTCTTCCCGTTCATCCTCAGGATAAATTGCAACGTGTACGGAACAGGAGGTTAAAGGCGCTGATTCTCCAAGGAGGGAGATTGCTAGTAAAGCGGCTGGAATGGCGAACCGGAGCACAAGGAGATGAGAAATGAGGTGCGTTTTAGAAACCTTTCCCGGTCACACGGTGTACCATCTTCTGGGTTTCTCGTGCATGTTTTCGACGTAGGAAGATGCCCTTGACCCTGCAGATTTGGGACCCATGGGATGGGTACCTCGCCGTATTACTTTAAAGGGTCTGCGTTAGCTCACCCAACCTCACCAAACCTCTCAGCCCCAAGAGTGTCCACCCTTATGTCTCAATCAGCTGTGGGTCTAGATATGGTCAATCCAGGTGGCATCGCAGCCCCTGAACGAATTTTGTAAGAATTTCTCTCTCTTTCACTGTCTTTGTTTCACGGGTTTTTAAAAGTAATTGATTTTTATAATAGGGTTTAGCTGCTTTGCACTGCTGTGTTTATGCCGCTTTTCACCCACTTGACTCACTTACAGAGAGATATCAATACATAGGTTTTAAGATTCTTACTAGTCAGATATATTCTTGGGCGGTGAATAGGGGGCGTTGAGTCCAGTTCACTGAGCAAGGAGTAGGTCTTGTCTATTACATATTGGGTTTATGGAACGGTATCTGAGCTAATTTGAAACCCTTGTTTTATGCATCACCCCACCTCACCTTTCCCGTTAAGCAGCCATAGTGTGTTTTCTAAACGTGCGACTCTGTTCTGTTTTGTAATTCAGTTCAAGGGTAGCGGTTTTTACATTCCCTCTGTAAGTGATATCTTATGATAAGTGTCTTTTTCTGTGTGACTTATTTCACTTAGAATCGTCGTACCTAAATCCACTCATCATGCTGCTCCTAGCCTTATGACGTTGATTTCATGGCTGAGTGATATTCCATTGTACATAAGGACCACAACTTCTTTATCCATTCTTCTCTTTCCTGGGATGTTTCAGGTGTAACGAAGTGGAGGTTCTTGTCAACAGAGCAGCCCTAAACTTTGGGGTGCCTGTGTCTTGCTGATTTTTAGTTTTCCCAATTTATACGCCCATGAGTGGAAGTGCCCTATGCTCTCTAAGCTGAGTTTTTTAGATGTTTCAGGACACACCGTACACTTCTCCAGAGTGGCTGTTGGCAATTTACAGCCCGCCCATCAGCGTAGCAAGGCTCCCATTTCTCCATGGCCTGTCCTGCATTTCTGGTTTTGACACTTTATTCAGCATGGCCCTTTTGACCGATGGGAAGCGAGACTTCTTTGTAGCGCTGATTTGCCTTTCCAGGTTGCTTGGTTGGCCAAAAAGGGCGTATGCGTTTTTTCCTGAATATATTCAGGAAAAAACGCATACGCCCTTTTTGGCCAAGGGCATCATTGTCGAGGTTTTGCCGCTTTTCCTGTGCTTTAAAGGCGATTCGAATCTACCTCCTGAAATCTGTTTCCTGCAATTCTGCCTTGCTTTCAAATCCTCTTCGTAGCCTTCCCTCCATATATTTGTGGACGAGAGTTATCATTTCTACCTCTGCAGGTTTGTGAATTGCAGTGCCCCTGAGCTCCATTTTTCAACTCGCTTTCTTGGGAGCTGGCCGCAAAAGCGCAGGATTGCTTCAGGCCCTATTCTGGCTCCGGGCGGCAGGCTGAGCCTGTGGTTAATTCTGCTACCTGATGGGAAAATAGAGTGACCTGTGCCTGTCCCAACACCTAGAGCTAGTCTCTCATTGGTTCCCCCTCTTCCCGTTCATCCTCAGGACAAATTGCAACGTGTACGGAACAGGAGGTTAAAGGCGCTGATTCTCCAAGGAGGGAGATTGCTAGTAAAGCGGCTGGAATGGCGAACCGGAGCACAAGGAGATGAGAAATGAGGTGCGTTTTAGAAACCTTTCCCGGTCACACGGTGTACCATCTTCTGGGTTTCTCGTGCATGTTTTCGACGTAGGAAGATGCCCTTGACCCTGGAGATTTGGGACCCATGGGATGGGTACCACGCCGTATTACTTTAAAGGGTCTGCGTTTGCTCACCCAACCTCACCAAACCTCTCAGCCCCAAGAGTGTCCACCCTTATGTCTCAGTCATCTGTGGGTCTAGATATGGTCAATCCAGGTGGCATCGCAGCCCCTGAACGAATTTTGTAAGAATTTCTCTCTCTTTCACTGTCTTTGTTTCACGGGTTTTTAAAAGTAATTGATTTTTATAATGGGGTTTAGCTGCTTTGCACTGCTGTGTTTATGCCGCTTTTCACCCACTTGACTCACTTACAGAGAGATATCAATACATAGGTTTTAAGATTCTTACTAGTCAGATATATTCTTGGGCGGTGAATAGGGGGCGTTGAGTCCAGTTCACTGAGCAAGGAGTAGGTCTTGTCTATTACATATTGGGTTTATGGAACGGTATCTGAGCTAATTTGAAACCCTTGTTTTATGCATCACCCCACCTCACCTTTCCCGTTAAGCAGCCATAGTGTGTTTTCTAAACGTGCGACTCTGTTCTGTTTTGTAATTCAGTTCAAGGGTAGCGGTTTTTACATTCTCTCTGTAAGTGATATCTTATGATAAGTGTCTTTTTCTGTGTGACTTATTTCACTTAGAATCGTCGTACCTAAATCCACTCATCATGCTGCTCCTAGCCTTATGACGTTGATTTCATGGCTGAGTGATATTCCATTGTACATAAGGACCACAACTTCTTTATCCATTCTTCTCTTTCCTGGGATGTTTAAGGTGTAACGAAGTGGAGGTTCTTGTCAACAGAGCAGCCCTAAACTTTGG
This sequence comes from Balaenoptera borealis, assembly GCF_965194805.1. Classification (NCBI taxonomy): domain Eukaryota; kingdom Metazoa; phylum Chordata; class Mammalia; order Artiodactyla; family Balaenopteridae; genus Balaenoptera; species Balaenoptera borealis. Next base: position 36,623,609 of record NC_138874.1, on the reverse strand, counting down.
GGTGCCTGTGTCTTGCTGATTTTTAGTTTTCCCAATTTATACGCCCATGAGTGGAAGTGCCCTATGCTCTCTAAGCTGAGTTTTTTAGATGTTTCAGGACACACCGTACACGTCTCCAGAGTGGCTGTTGGCAATTTACAGCCCGCCCATCAGCGTAGCAAGGCTCCCATTTCTCCATGGCCTGTCCTGCATTTCTGGTTTTGACACTTTATTCAGCATGGCCCTTTTGACCGATGGGAAGCGAGACTTCTTTGTAGCGCTGATTTGCCTTTCCAGGTTGCTTGGTTGGCCAAAAAGGGCGTATGCGTTTTTTCCTGAATATATTCAGGAAAAAACGCATACGCCCTTTTTGGCCAAGGGCATCATTGTCGAGGTTTTGCCGCTTTTCCTGTGCTTTAAAGGCGATTCGAATCTACCTCCTGAAATCTGTTTCCTGCAATTCTGCCTTGCTTTCAAATCCTCTTCGTAGCCTTCCCTCCATATATTTGTGGACGAGAGTTATCATTTCTAACTCTGCAGGTTTGTGAATTGCAGTGCCCCTGAGCTCCATTTTTCAACTCGCTTTCTTGGGAGCTGGCCGCAAAAGCGCAGGATTGCTTCAGGCCCTATTCTGGCTCCGGGCGGCAGGCTGAGCCTGTGGTTAATTCTGCTACCTGATGGGAAAATAGAGTGACCTCTGCCTGTCCCAACACCTAGAGCTAGTCTCTCATTGGTTCCCCCTCTTCCCGTTCATCCTCAGGACAAATTGCAACGTGTACGGAACAGAAGGTTAAAGGTGCTGATTCTCCAAGGAGGGAGATTGCTAGTAAAGCGGCTGGAATGGCGAACCGGAGCACAAGGAGATGAGAAATGAGGTGCGTTTTAGAAACCTTTCCCGGTCACACGGTGTACCATCTTCTGGGTTGCTCGTGCATGTTTTCGACGTAGGAAGATGCCCTTGAACCTGGAGATTTGGGACCCATGGGATGGGTACCACGCCGTATTACTTTAAAGGGTCTGCGTTTGCTCACCCAACCTCACCAAACCTCTCAGCCCCAAGAGTGTCCACCCTTATGTCTCAGTCATCTGTGGGTCTAGATATGGTCAATCCAGGTGGCATCGCAGCCCCTGAACGAATTTTGTAAGAATTTCTCTCTCTTTCACTGTCTTTGTTTCACGGGTTTTTAAAAGTAATTGATTTTTATAATGGGGTTTAGCTGCTTTGCACTGCTGTGTTTATGCCGCTTTACACCTACTTGACTCACTTACAGAGAGATATCAATACATAGGTTTTAAGATTCTTACTAGTCAGATATATTCTTGGGCGGTGAATAGGGGGCGTTGAGTCCAGTTCACTGAGCAAGGAGTAGGTCTTGTCTATTACATATTGGGTTTATGGAACGGTATCTGAGCTAATTTGAAACCCTTGTTTTATGCATCACCCCACCTCACCTTTCCCGTTAAGCAGCCATAGTGTGTTTTCTAAACGTGCGACTCTGTTCTGTTTTGTAATTCAGTTCAAGGGTAGCGGTTTTTACATTCTCTCTGTAAGTGATATCTTATGATAAGTGTCTTTTTCTGTGTGACTTATTTCACTTAGAATCGTCGTACCTAAATCCACTCATCATGCTGCTCCTAGCCTTATGACGTTGATTTCATGGCTGAGTGATATTCCATTGTACATAAGGACCACAACTTCTTTATCCATTCTTCTCTTTCCTGGGATGTTTAAGGTGTAACGAAGTGGAGGTTCTTGTCAACAGAGCAGCCCTAAACTTTGGGGTGCCTGTGTCTTGCTGATTTTTAGTTTTCCCAATTTATACGCCCATGAGTGGAAGTGCCCTATGCTCTCTAAGCTGAGTTTTTTAGATGTTTCAGGACACACCGTACACTTCTCCAGAGTGGCTGTTGGCAATTTACAGCCCGCCCATCAGCGTAGCAAGGCTCCCATTTCTCCATGGCCTGTCCTGCATTTCTGGTTTTGACACTTTATTCAGCATGGCCCTTTTGACCGATGGGAAGCGAGACTTCTTTGTAGCGCTGATTTGCCTTTCCAGGTTGCTTGGTTGGCCAAAAAGGGCGTATGCGTTTTTTCCTGAATATATTCAGGAAAAAACGCATACGCCCTTTTTGGCCAAGGGCATCATTGTCGAGGTTTTGCCGCTTTTCCTGTGCTTTAAAGGCGATTCGAATCTACCTCCTGAAATCTGTTTCCTGCAATTCTGCCTTGCTTTCAAATCCTCTTCGTAGCCTTCCCTCCATATATTTGTGGACGAGAGTTATCATTTCTAACTCTGCAGGTTTGTGAATTGCAGTGCCCCTGAGCTCCATTTTTCAACTCGCTTTCTTGGGAGCTGGCCGCAAAAGCGCAGGATTGCTTCAGGCCCTATTCTGGCTCCGGGCGGCAGGCTGAGCCTGTGGTTAATTCTGCTACCTGATGGGAAAATAGAGTGACCTGTGCCTGTCCCAACACCTAGAGCTAGTCTCTCATTGGTTCCCCCTCTTCCCGTTCATCCTCAGGACAAATTGCAACGTGTACGGAACAGGAGGTTAAAGGCGCTGATTCTCCAAGGAGGGAGATTGCTAGTAAAGCGGCTGGAATGGCGAACCGGAGCACAAGGAGATGAGAAATGAGGTGCGTTTTAGAAACCTTTCCCGGTCACACGGTGTACCATCTTCTGGGTTTCTCGTGCATGTTTTCGACGTAGGAAGATGCCCTTGACCCTGGAGATTTGGGACCCATGGGATGGGTACCACGCCGTATTACTTTACAGGGTCTGCGTTAGCTCACCCAACCTCACCAAACCTCTCAGCCCCAAGAGTGTCCACCCTTATGTCTCAATCAGCTGTGGGTCTAGATATGGTCAATCCAGGTGGCATCGCAGCCCCTGAACGAATTTTGTAAGAATTTCTCTCTCTTTCACTGTCTTTGTTTCACGGGTTTTTAAAAGTAATTGATTTTTATAATAGGGTTTAGCTGCTTTGCACTGCTGTGTTTATGCCGCTTTTCACCCACTTGACTCACTTACAGAGAGATATCAATACATAGGTTTTAAGATTCTTACTAGTCAGATATATTCTTGGGCGGTGAATAGGGGGCGTTGAGTCCATTTCACTGAGCAAGGAGTAGGTCTTGTCTATTACATATTTGGTTTATGGAACGGTATCTGAGCTAATTTGAAACCCTTGTTTTATGCATCACCCCACCTCACCTTTCCCGTTAAGCAGCCATAGTGTGTTTTCTAAACGTGCGACTCTGTTCTGTTTTGTAATTCAGTTCAAGGGTAGCGGTTTTTACATTCTCTCTGTAAGTGATATCTTATGATAAGTGTCTTTTTCTGTGTGACTTATTTCACTTAGAATCGTCGTACCTAAATCCACTCATCATGCTGCTCCTAGCCTTATGACGTTGATTTCATGGCTGAGTGATATTCCATTGTACATAAGGACCACAACTTCTTTATCCATTCTTCTCTTTCCTGGGATGTTTAAGGTGTAACGAAGTGGAGGTTCTTGTCAACAGAGCAGCCCTAAACTTTGGGGTGCCTGTGTCTTGCTGATTTTTAGTTTTCCCAATTTATACGCCCATGAGTGGAAGTGCCCTATGCTCTCTAAGCTGAGTTTTTTAGATGTTTCAGGACACACCGTACACTTCTCCAGAGTGGCTGTTGGCAATTTACAGCCCGCCCATCAGCGTAGCAAGGCTCCCATTTCTCCATGGCCTGTCCTGCATTTCTGGTTTTGACACTTTATTCAGCATGGCCCTTTTGACCGATGGGAAGCGAGACTTCTTTGTAGCGCTGATTTGCCTTTCCAGGTTGCTTGGTTGGCCAAAAAGGGCGTATGCGTTTTTTCCTGAATATATTCAGGAAAAACCGCATACGCCCTTTTTGGCCAAGGGCATCATTGTCGAGGTTTTGCCGCTTTTCCTGTGCTTTAAAGGTGATTCGAATCTACCTCCTGAAATCTGTTTCCTGCAATTCTGCCTTGCTTTCAAATCCTCATCGTTGCCTTCCTTCCATATATTTGTGGACGAGAGTTATCATTTCTACCTCTGCAGGTTTGTGAATTGCAGTGCCCCTGAGCTCCATTTTTTAACTCGTTTTCTCGGGAGCTGGCCGCAAAAGCGCAGGATTGCTTCAGGCCCTATTCTGGCTCCGGGCGGCAGGCTGAGCCTGTCGTTAATTCTTCTTCCTGATGGGAAAATAGAGTGACTTGTGCCTGTCCCAAAACCTAGAGCTAGTCTCTCATTGGTTCCCCCTCTTCCCGTTCATCCTCAGGACAAATTGCAACCTGTACGGAACAGGAGGTTAAAGGTGCTGATTCTCCCAGGAGGGAGATTGCTAGTAAAGCGGCTGGAATGGCGAACCGGAGCACAAGGAGATGAGAAATGAGGTGCGTTTTAGAAACCTTTCCCGGTCACACGGTGTACCATCTTCTGGGTTTCTCGTGCATGTTTTCGATGTAGGAAGATGCCCTTGAACCTGGAGATTTGGGACCCATGGGATGGGTACCACGCCGTATTACTTTAAAGGGTCTGCGTTTGCTCACCCAACCTCACCAAACCTCTCAGCCCCAAGAGTGTCCACCCTTATGTCTCAGTCATCTGTGGGTCTAGATATGGTCAATCCAGGTGGCATCGCAGCCCCTGAACGAATTTTGTAAGAATTTCTCTCTCTTTCACTGTCTTTGTTTCACGGGTTTTTAAAAGTAATTGATTTTTATAATGGGGTTTAGCTGCTTTGCACTGCTGTGTTTATGCCGCTTTACACCTACTTGACTCACTTACAGAGAGATATCAATACATAGGTTTTAAGATTCTTACTAGTCAGATATATTCTTGGGCGGTGAATAGGGGTTGTTGAGTCCAGTTCACTGAGCAAGGAGTAGGTCTTGTCTATTACATATTGGGTTTATGGAACGGTATCTGAGCTAATTTGAAACCCTTGTTTTATGCATCACCCCACCTCACCTTTCCCGTTAAGCAGCCATAGTGTGTTTTCTAAACGTGCGACTCTGTTCTGTTTTGTAATTCAGTTCAAGGGTAGCGGTTTTTACATTCCCTCTGTAAGTGATATCTTATGATAAGTGTCTTTTTCTGTGTGACTTATTTCACTTAGAATCGTCGTACCTAAATCCACTCATCATGCTGCTCCTAGCCTTATGACGTTGATTTCATGGCTGAGTGATATTCCATTGTACATAAGGACCACAACTTCTTTATCCATTCTTCTCTTTCCTGGGATGTTTCAGGTGTAACGAAGTGGAGGTTCTTGTCAACAGAGCAGCCCTAAACTTTGGGGTGCCTGTGTCTTGCTGATTTTTAGTTTTCCCAATTTATACGCCCATGAGTGGAAGTGCCCTATGCTCTCTAAGCTGAGTTTTTTAGATGTTTCAGGACACACCGTACACTTCTCCAGAGTGGCTGTTGGCAATTTACAGCCCGCCCATCAGCGTAGCAAGGCTCCCATTTCTCCATGGCCTGTCCTGCATTTCTGGTTTTGACACTTTATTCAGCATGGCCCTTTTGACCGATGGGAAGCGAGACTTCTTTGTAGCGCTGATTTGCCTTTCCAGGTTGCTTGGTTGGCCAAAAAGGGCGTATGCGTTTTTTCCTGAATATATTCAGGAAAAAACGCATACGCCCTTTTTGGCCAAGGGCATCATTGTCGAGGTTTTGCCGCTTTTCCTGTGCTTTAAAGGCGATTCGAATCTACCTCCTGAAATCTGTTTCCTGCAATTCTGCCTTGCTTTCAAATCCTCTTCGTAGCCTTCCCTCCATATATTTGTGGACGAAAGTTATCATTTCTAACTCTGCAGGTTTGTGAATTGCAGTGCCCCTGAGCTCCATTTTTCAACTCGCTTTCTTGGGAGCTGGCCGCAAAAGCGCAGGATTGCTTCAGACCCTATTCTGGCTCCGGGCGGCAGGCTGAGCCTGTGGTTAATTCTGCTACCTGATGGGAAAATAGAGTGACCTGTGCCTGTCCCAACACCTAGAGCTAGTCTCTCATTGGTTCCCCCTCTTCCCGTTCATCCTCAGGACAAATTGCAACGTGTACGGAACAGGAGGTTAAAGGCGCTGATTCTCCAAGGAGGGAGATTGCTAGTAAAGCGGCTGGAATGGCGAACCGGAGCACAAGGAGATGAGAAATGAGGTGCGTTTTAGAAACCTTTCCCGGTCACACGGTGTACCATCTTCTGGGTTTCTCGTGCATGTTTTCGACGTAGGAAGATGCCCTTGACCCTGGAGATTTGGGACCCATGGGATGGGTACCACGCCGTATTACTTTAAAGGGTCTGCGTTTGCTCACCCAACCTCACCAAACCTCTCAGCCCCAAGAGTGTCCACCCTTATGTCTCAGTCATCTGTGGGTCTAGATATGGTCAATCCAGGTGGCATCGCAGCCCCTGAACGAATTTTGTAAGAATTTCTCTCTCTTTCACTGTCTTTGTTTCACGGGTTTTTAAAAGTAATTGATTTTTATAATAGGGTTTAGCTGCTTTGCACTGCTGTGTTTATGCCGCTTTTCACCCACTTGACTCACTTACAGAGAGATATCAATACATAGGTTTTAAGATTCTTACTAGTCAGATATATTCTTGGGCGGTGAATAGGGGGCGTTGAGTCCAGTTCACTGAGCAAGGAGTAGGTCTTGTCTATTACATATTGGGTTTATGGAACGGTATCTGAGCTAATTTGAAACCCTTGTTTTATGCATCACCCCACCTCACCTTTCCCGTTAAGCAGCCATAGTGTGTTTTCTAAACGTGCGACTCTGTTCTGTTTTGTAATTCAGTTCAAGGGTAGCGGTTTTTACATTCTCTCTGTAAGTGATATCTTATGATAAGTGTCTTTTTCTGTGTGACTTATTTCACTTAGAATCGTCGTACCTAAATCCACTCATCATGCTGCTCCTAGCCTTATGACGTTGATTTCATGGCTGAGTGATATTCCATTGTACATAAGGACCACAACTTCTTTATCCATTCTTCTCTTTCCTGGGATGTTTAAGGTGTAACGAAGTGGAGGTTCTTGTCAACAGAGCAGCCCTAAACTTTGGGGTGCCTGTGTCTTGCTGATTTTTAGTTTTCCCAATTTATACGCCCATGAGTGGAAGTGCCCTATGCTCTCTAAGCTGAGTTTTTTAGATGTTTCAGGACACACCGTACACGTCTCCAGAGTGGCTGTTGGCAATTTACAGCCCGCCCATCAGCGTAGCAAGGCTCCCATTTCTCCATGGCCTGTCCTGCATTTCTGGTTTTGACACTTTATTCAGCATGGCCCTTTTGACCGATGGGAAGCGAGACTTCTTTGTAGCGCTGATTTGCCTTTCCAGGTTGCTTGGTTGGCCAAAAAGGGCGTATGCGTTTTTTCCTGAATATATTCAGGAAAAAACGCATACGCCCTTTTTGGCCAAGGGCATCATTGTCGAGGTTTTGCCGCTTTTCCTGTGCTTTAAAGGCGATTCGAATCTACCTCCTGAAATCTGTTTCCTGCAATTCTGCCTTGCTTTCAAATCCTCTTCGTAGCCTTCCCTCCATATATTTGTGGACGAGAGTTATCATTTCTAACTCTGCAGGTTTGTGAATTGCAGTGCCCCTGAGCTCCATTTTTCAACTCGCTTTCTTGGGAGCTGGCCGCAAAAGCGCAGGATTGCTTCAGGCCCTATTCTGGCTCCGGGCGGCAGGCTGAGCCTGTGGTTAATTCTGCTACCTGATGGGAAAATAGAGTGACCTGTGCCTGTCCCAACACCTAGAGCTAGTCTCTCATTGGTTCCCCCTCTTCCCGTTCATCCTCAGGACAAATTGCAACGTGTACGGAACAGGAGGTTAAAGGTGCTGATTCTCCCAGGAGGGAGATTGCTAGTAAAGCGGCTGGAATGGCGAACCGGAGCACAAGGAGATGAGAAATGAGGTGCGTTTTAGAAACCTTTCCCGGTCACACGGTGTACCATCTTCTGGGTTTCTCGTGCATGTTTTCGATGTAGGAAGATGCCCATGAACCTGGAGATTTGGGACCCATGGGATGGGTACCACGCTGTATTACTTTAAAGGGTCTGCGTTTGCTCACCCAACCTCACCAAACCTCTCAGCCCCAAGAGTGTCCACCCTTATGTCTCAGTCATCTGTGGGTCTAGATATGGTCAATCCAGCTGGCATCGCAGCCCCTGAACGAATTTTGTAAGAATTTCTCTCTCTTTCACTGTCTTTGTTTCACGGGTTTTTAAAAGTAATTGATTTTTATAATGGGGTTTAGCTGCTTTGCACTGCTGTGTTTATGCCGCTTTTCACCCACTTGACTCACTTACAGAGAGATATCAATACATAGGTTTTAAGATTCTTACTAGTCAGATATATTCTTGGGCGGTGAATAGGGGGCGTTGAGTCCAGTTCACTGAGCAAGGAGTAGGTCTTGTCTATTACATATTGGGTTTATGGAACGGTATCTGAGCTAATTTGAAACCCTTGTTTTATGCATCACCCCACCTCACCTTTCCCGTTAAGCAGCCATAGTGTGTTTTCTAAACGTGCGACTCTGTTCTGTTTTGTAATTCAGTTCAAGGGTAGCGGTTTTTACATTCTCTCTGTAAGTGATATCTTATGATAAGTGTCTTTTTCTGTGTGACTTATTTCACTTAGAATCGTCGTACCTAAATCCACTCATCATGCTGCTCCTAGCCTTATGACGTTGATTTCATGGCTGAGTGATATTCCATTGTACATAAGGACCACAACTTCTTTATCCATTCTTCTCTTTCCTGGGATGTTTAAGGTGTAACGAAGTGGAGGTTCTTGTCAACAGAGCAGCCCTAAACTTTGGGGTGCCTGTGTCTTGCTGATTTTTAGTTTTCCCAATTTATACGCCCATGAGTGGAAGTGCCCTATGCTCTCTAAGCTGAGTTTTTTAGATGTTTCAAGACACACCGTACACTTCTCCAGAGTGGCTGTTGGCAATTTACAGCCCGCCCATCAGCGTAGCAAGGCTCCCATTTCTCCATGGCCTGTCCTGCATTTCTGGTTTTGACACTTTATTCAGCATGGCCCTTTTGACCGATGGGAAGCGAGACTTCTTTGTAGCGCTGATTTGCCTTTCCAGGTTGCTTGGTTGGCCAAAAAGGGCGTATGCGTTTTTTCCTGAATATATTCAGGAAAAAACGCATACGCCCTTTTTGGCCAAGGGCATCATTGTCGAGGTTTTGCCGCTTTTCCTGTGCTTTAAAGGCGATTCGAATCTACCTCCTGGAATCGGTTTCCTGCAATTCTGCCTTGCTTTCAAATCCTCTTCGTTGCCTTCCCTCCATATATTTGTGGACGAGAGTTATCATTTCTAACTCTGCAGGTTTGTGAATTGCAGTGCCCCTGAGCTCCATTTTTCAACTCGCTTTCTTGGGAGCTGGCCGCAAAAGCGCAGGATTGCTTCAGGCCCTATTCTGGCTCCCAGCGGCAGGCTGAGCCTGTGGTTAATTCTTCTTCCTGATGGGAAAATAGAGTGACCTGTGCCTGTCCCAACACCTAGAGCTAGTCTCTCATTGGTTCCCCCTCTTCCCGTTCATCCTCAGGACAAATTGCAACGTGTACGGAACAGAAGGTTAAAGGTGCTGATTCTCCAAGGAGGGAGATTGCTAGTAAAGCGGCTGGAATGGCGAACCGGAGCACAAGGAGATGAGAAATGAGGTGCGTTTTAGAAACCTTTCCCGGTCACACGGTGTACCATCTTCTGGGTTGCTCGTGCATGTTTTCGACGTAGGAAGATGCCCTTGAACCTGGAGATTTGGGACCCATGGGATGGGTACCACGCCGTATTACTTTAAAGGGTCTGCGTTTGCTCACCCAACCTCACCAAACCTCTCAGCCCCAAGAGTGTCCACCCTTATGTCTCAGTCATCTGTGGGTCTAGATATGGTCAATCCAGGTGGCATCGCAGCCCCTGAACGAATTTTGTAAGAATTTCTCTCTCTTTCACTGTCTTTGTTTCACGGGTTTTTAAAAGTAATTGATTTTTATAATGGGGTTTAGCTGCTTTGCACTGCTGTGTTTATGCCGCTTTACACCTACTTGACTCACTTACAGAGAGATATCAATACATAGGTTTTAAGATTCTTACTAGTCAGATATATTCTTGGGCGGTGAATAGGGGGCGTTGAGTCCAGTTCACTGAGCAAGGAGTAGGTCTTGTCTATTACATATTGGGTTTATGGAACGGTATCTGAGCTAATTTGAAACCCTTGTTTTATGCATCACCCCACCTCACCTTTCCCGTTAAGCAGCCATAGTGTGTTTTCTAAACGTGCGACTCTGTTCTGTTTTGTAATTCAGTTCAAGGGTAGCGGTTTTTACATTCTCTCTGTAAGTGATATCTTATGATAAGTGTCTTTTTCTGTGTGACTTATTTCACTTAGAATCGTCGTACCTAAATCCACTCATCATGCTGCTCCTAGCCTTATGACGTTGATTTCATGGCTGAGTGATATTCCATTGTACATAAGGACCACAACTTCTTTATCCATTCTTCTCTTTCCTGGGATGTTTAAGGTGTAACGAAGTGGAGGTTCTTGTCAACAGAGCAGCCCTAAACTTTGGGGTGCCTGTGTCTTGCTGATTTTTAGTTTTCCCAATTTATACGCCCATGAGTGGAAGTGCCCTATGCTCTCTAAGCTGAGTTTTTTAGATGTTTCAGGACACACCGTACACGTCTCCAGAGTGGCTGTTGGCAATTTACAGCCCGCCCATCAGCGTAGCAAGGCTCCCATTTCTCCATGGCCTGTCCTGCATTTCTGGTTTTGACACTTTATTCAGCATGGCCCTTTTGACCGATGGGAAGCGAGACTTCTTTGTAGCGCTGATTTGCCTTTCCAGGTTGCTTGGTTGGCCAAAAAGGGCGTATGCGTTTTTTCCTGAATATATTCAGGAAAAAACGCATACGCCCTTTTTGGCCAAGGGCATCATTGTCGAGGTTTTGCCGCTTTTCCTGTGCTTTAAAGGCGATTCGAATCTACCTCCTGAAATCTGTTTCCTGCAATTCTGCCTTGCTTTCAAATCCTCTTCGTAGCCTTCCCTCCATATATTTGTGGACGAGAGTTATCATTTCTAACTCTGCAGGTTTGTGAATTGCAGTGCCCCTGAGCTCCATTTTTCAACTCGCTTTCTTGGGAGCTGGCCGCAAAAGCGCAGGATTGCTTCAGGCCCTATTCTGGCTCCGGGCGGCAGGCTGAGCCTGTGGTTAATTCTGCTACCTGATGGGAAAATAGAGTGACCTGTGCCTGTCCCAACACCTAGAGCTAGTCTCTCATTGGTTCCCCCTCTTCCCGTTCATCCTCAGGACAAATTGCAACGTGTACGGAACAGGAGGTTAAAGGCGCTGATTCTCCAAGGAGGGAGATTGCTAGTAAAGCGGCTGGAATGGCGAACCGGAGCACAAGGAGATGAGAAATGAGGTGCGTTTTAGAAACCTTTCCCGGTCACACGGTGTACCATCTTCTGGGTTTCTCGTGCATGTTTTCGACGTAGGAAGATGCCCTTGACCCTGGAGATTTGGGACCCATGGGATGGGTACCACGCCGTATTACTTTACAGGGTCTGCGTTAGCTCACCCAACCTCACCAAACCTCTCAGCCCCAAGAGTGTCCACCCTTATGTCTCAATCAGCTGTGGGTCTAGATATGGTCAATCCAGGTGGCATCGCAGCCCCTGAACGAATTTTGTAAGAATTTCTCTCTCTTTCACTGTCTTTGTTTCACGGGTTTTTAAAAGTAATTGATTTTTATAATAGGGTTTAGCTGCTTTGCACTGCTGTGTTTATGCCGCTTTTCACCCACTTGACTCACTTACAGAGAGATATCAATACATAGGTTTTAAGATTCTTACTAGTCAGATATATTCTTGGGCGGTGAATAGGGGGCGTTGAGTCCAGTTCACTGAGCAAGGAGTAGGTCTTGTCTATTACATATTTGGTTTATGGAACGGTATCTGAGCTAATTTGAAACCCTTGTTTTATGCATCACCCCACCTCACCTTTCCCGTTAAGCAGCCATAGTGTGTTTTCTAAACGTGCGACTCTGTTCTGTTTTGTAATTCAGTTCAAGGGTAGCGGTTTTTACATTCTCTCTGTAAGTGATATCTTATGATAAGTGTCTTTTTCTGTGTGACTTATTTCACTTAGAATCGTCGTACCTAAATCCACTCATCATGCTGCTCCTAGCCTTATGACGTTGATTTCATGGCTGAGTGATATTCCATTGTACATAAGGACCACAACTTCTTTATCCATTCTTCTCTTTCCTGGGATGTTTAAGGTGTAACGAAGTGGAGGTTCTTGTCAACAGAGCAGCCCTAAACTTTGGGGTGCCTGTGTCTTGCTGATTTTTAGTTTTCCCAATTTATACGCCCATGAGTGGAAGTGCCCTATGCTCTCTAAGCTGAGTTTTTTAGATGTTTCAGGACACACCGTACACGTCTCCAGAGTGGCTGTTGGCAATTTACAGCCCGCCCATCAGCGTAGCAAGGCTCCCATTTCTCCATGGCCTGTCCTGCATTTCTGGTTTTGACACTTTATTCAGCATGGCCCTTTTGACCGATGGGAAGCGAGACTTCTTTGTAGCGCTGATTTGCCTTTCCAGGTTGCTTGGTTGGCCAAAAAGGGCGTATGCGTTTTTTCCTGAATATATTCAGGAAAAACCGCATACGCCCTTTTTGGCCAAGGGCATCATTGTCGAGGTTTTGCCGCTTTTCCTGTGCTTTAAAGGTGATTCGAATCTACCTCCTGAAATCTGTTTCCTGCAATTCTGCCTTGCTTTCAAATCCTCATCGTTGCCTTCCTTCCATATATTTGTGGACGAGAGTTATCATTTCTACCTCTGCAGGTTTGTGAATTGCAGTGCCCCTGAGCTCCATTTTTTAACTCGTTTTCTCGGGAGCTGGCCGCAAAAGCGCAGGATTGCTTCAGGCCCTATTCTGGCTCCGGGCGGCAGGCTGAGCCTGTCGTTAATTCTTCTTCCTGATGGGAAAATAGAGTGACTTGTGCCTGTCCCAAAACCTAGAGCTAGTCTCTCATTGGTTCCCCCTCTTCCCGTTCATCCTCAGGACAAATTGCAACCTGTACGGAACAGGAGGTTAAAGGTGCTGATTCTCCCAGGAGGGAGATTGCTAGTAAAGCGGCTGGAATGGCGAACCGGAGCACAAGGAGATGAGAAATGAGGTGCGTTTTAGAAACCTTTCCCGGTCACACGGTGTACCATCTTCTGGGTTTCTCGTGCATGTTTTCGATGTAGGAAGATGCCCTTGAACCTGGAGATTTGGGACCCATGGGATGGGTACCACGCCGTATTACTTTAAAGGGTCTGCGTTTGCTCACCCAACCTCACCAAACCTCTCAGCCCCAAGAGTGTCCACCCTTATGTCTCAGTCATCTGTGGGTCTAGATATGGTCAATCCAGGTGGCATCGCAGCCCCTGAACGAATTTTGTAAGAATTTCTCTCTCTTTCACTGTCTTTGTTTCACGGGTTTTTAAAAGTAATTGATTTTTATAATGGGGTTTAGCTGCTTTGCACTGCTGTGTTTATGCCGCTTTACACCTACTTGACTCACTTACAGAGAGATATCAATACATAGGTTTTAAGATTCTTACTAGTCAGATATATTCTTGGGCGGTGAATAGGGGTTGTTGAGTCCAGTTCACTGAGCAAGGAGTAGGTCTTGTCTATTACATATTGGGTTTATGGAACGGTATCTGAGCTAATTTGAAACCCTTGTTTTATGCATCACCCCACCTCACCTTTCCCGTTAAGCAGCCATAGTGTGTTTTCTAAACGTGCGACTCTGTTCTGTTTTGTAATTCAGTTCAAGGGTAGCGGTTTTTACATTCCCTCTGTAAGTGATATCTTATGATAAGTGTCTTTTTCTGTGTGACTTATTTCACTTAGAATCGTCGTACCTAAATCCACTCATCATGCTGCTCCTAGCCTTATGACGTTGATTTCATGGCTGAGTGATATTCCATTGTACATAAGGACCACAACTTCTTTATCCATTCTTCTCTTTCCTGGGATGTTTCAGGTGTAACGAAGTGGAGGTTCTTGTCAACAGAGCAGCCCTAAACTTTGGGGTGCCTGTGTCTTGCTGATTTTTAGTTTTCCCAATTTATACGCCCATGAGTGGAAGTGCCCTATGCTCTCTAAGCTGAGTTTTTTAGATGTTTCAGGACACACCGTACACTTCTCCAGAGTGGCTGTTGGCAATTTACAGCCCGCCCATCAGCGTAGCAAGGCTCCCATTTCTCCATGGCCTGTCCTGCATTTCTGGTTTTGACACTTTATTCAGCATGGCCCTTTTGACCGATGGGAAGCGAGACTTCTTTGTAGCGCTGATTTGCCTTTCCAGGTTGCTTGGTTGGCCAAAAAGGGCGTATGCGTTTTTTCCTGAATATATTCAGGAAAAAACGCATACGCCCTTTTTGGCCAAGGGCATCATTGTCGAGGTTTTGCCGCTTTTCCTGTGCTTTAAAGGCGATTCGAATCTACCTCCTGAAATCTGTTTCCTGCAATTCTGCCTTGCTTTCAAATCCTCTTCGTAGCCTTCCCTCCATATATTTGTGGACGAAAGTTATCATTTCTAACTCTGCAGGTTTGTGAATTGCAGTGCCCCTGAGCTCCATTTTTCAACTCGCTTTCTTGGGAGCTGGCCGCAAAAGCGCAGGATTGCTTCAGACCCTATTCTGGCTCCGGGCGGCAGGCTGAGCCTGTGGTTAATTCTGCTACCTGATGGGAAAATAGAGTGACCTGTGCCTGTCCCAACACCTAGAGCTAGTCTCTCATTGGTTCCCCCTCTTCCCGTTCATCCTCAGGACAAATTGCAACGTGTACGGAACAGGAGGTTAAAGGCGCTGATTCTCCAAGGAGGGAGATTGCTAGTAAAGCGGCTGGAATGGCGAACCGGAGCACAAGGAGATGAGAAATGAGGTGCGTTTTAGAAACCTTTCCCGGTCACACGGTGTACCATCTTCTGGGTTTCTCGTGCATGTTTTCGACGTAGGAAGATGCCCTTGACCCTGGAGATTTGGGACCCATGGGATGGGTACCACGCCGTATTACTTTAAAGGGTCTGCGTTTGCTCACCCAACCTCACCAAACCTCTCAGCCCCAAGAGTGTCCACCCTTATGTCTCAGTCATCTGTGGGTCTAGATATGGTCAATCCAGGTGGCATCGCAGCCCCTGAACGAATTTTGTAAGAATTTCTCTCTCTTTCACTGTCTTTGTTTCACGGGTTTTTAAAAGTAATTGATTTTTATAATAGGGTTTAGCTGCTTTGCACTGCTGTGTTTATGCCGCTTTTCACCCACTTGACTCACTTACAGAGAGATATCAATACATAGGTTTTAAGATTCTTACTAGTCAGATATATTCTTGGGCGGTGAATAGGGGGCGTTGAGTCCAGTTCACTGAGCAAGGAGTAGGTCTTGTCTATTACATATTGGGTTTATGGAACGGTATCTGAGCTAATTTGAAACCCTTGTTTTATGCATCACCCCACCTCACCTTTCCCGTTAAGCAGCCATAGTGTGTTTTCTAAACGTGCGACTCTGTTCTGTTTTGTAATTCAGTTCAAGGGTAGCGGTTTTTACATTCTCTCTGTAAGTGATATCTTATGATAAGTGTCTTTTTCTGTGTGACTTATTTCACTTAGAATCGTCGTACCTAAATCCACTCATCATGCTGCTCCTAGCCTTATGACGTTGATTTCATGGCTGAGTGATATTCCATTGTACATAAGGACCACAACTTCTTTATCCATTCTTCTCTTTCCTGGGATGTTTAAGGTGTAACGAAGTGGAGGTTCTTGTCAACAGAGCAGCCCTAAACTTTGGGGTGCCTGTGTCTTGCTGATTTTTAGTTTTCCCAATTTATACGCCCATGAGTGGAAGTGCCCTATGCTCTCTAAGCTGAGTTTTTTAGATGTTTCAGGACACACCGTACACGTCTCCAGAGTGGCTGTTGGCAATTTACAGCCCGCCCATCAGCGTAGCAAGGCTCCCATTTCTCCATGGCCTGTCCTGCATTTCTGGTTTTGACACTTTATTCAGCATGGCCCTTTTGACCGATGGGAAGCGAGACTTCTTTGTAGCGCTGATTTGCCTTTCCAGGTTGCTTGGTTGGCCAAAAAGGGCGTATGCGTTTTTTCCTGAATATATTCAGGAAAAAACGCATACGCCCTTTTTGGCCAAGGGCATCATTGTCGAGGTTTTGCCGCTTTTCCTGTGCTTTAAAGGCGATTCGAATCTACCTCCTGAAATCTGTTTCCTGCAATTCTGCCTTGCTTTCAAATCCTCTTCGTAGCCTTCCCTCCATATATTTGTGGACGAGAGTTATCATTTCTAACTCTGCAGGTTTGTGAATTGCAGTGCCCCTGAGCTCCATTTTTCAACTCGCTTTCTTGGGAGCTGGCCGCAAAAGCGCAGGATTGCTTCAGGCCCTATTCTGGCTCCGGGCGGCAGGCTGAGCCTGTGGATAATTCTGCTACCTGATGGGAAAATAGAGTGACCTCTGCCTGTCCCAACACCTAGAGCTAGTCTCTCATTGGTTCCCCCTCTTCCCGTTCATCCTCAGGACAAATTGCAACGTGTACGGAACAGGAGGTTAAAGGTGCTGATTCTCCCAGGAGGGAGATTGCTAGTAAAGCGGCTGGAATGGCGAACCGGAGCACAAGGAGATGAGAAATGAGGTGCGTTTTAGAAACCTTTCCCGGTCACACGGTGTACCATCTTCTGGGTTTCTCGTGCATGTTTTCGATGTAGGAAGATGCCCATGAACCTGGAGATTTGGGACCCATGGGATGGGTACCACGCCGTATTACTTTAAAGGGTCTGCGTTTGCTCACCCAACCTCACCAAACCTCTCAGCCCCAAGAGTGTCCACCCTTATGTCTCAGTCATCTGTGGGTCTAGATATGGTCAATCCAGGTGGCATCGCAGCCCCTGAACGAATTTTGTAAGAATTTCTCTCTCTTTCACTGTCTTTGTTTCACGGGTTTTTAAAAGTAATTGATCTTTATAATAGGGTTTAGCTGCTTTGCACTGCTGTGTTTATGCCGCTTTTCACCCACTTGACTCACTTACAGAGAGATATCAATACATAGGTTTTAAGATTCTTACTAGTCAGATATATTCTTGGGCGGTGAATAGGGGGCGTTGAGTCCAGTTCACTGAGCAAGGAGTAGGTCTTGTCTATTACATATTGGGTTTATGGAACGGTATCTGAGCTAATTTGAAACCCTTGTTTTATGCATCACCCCACCTCACCTTTCCCGTTAAGCAGCCATAGTGTGTTTTCTAAACGTGCGACTCTGTTCTGTTTTGTAATTCAGTTCAAGGGTAGCGGTTTTTACATTCCCTCTGTAAGTGATATCTTATGATAAGTGTCTTTTTCTGTGTGACTTATTTCACTTAGAATCGTCGTACCTAAATCCACTCATCATGCTGCTCCTAGCCTTATGACGTTGATTTCATGGCTGAGTGATATTCCATTGTACATAAGGACCACAACTTCTTTATCCATTCTTCTCTTTCCTGGGATGTTTAAGGTGTAACGAAGTGGAGGTTCTTGTCAACAGAGCAGCCCTAAACTTTGGGGTGCCTGTGTCTTGCTGATTTTTAGTTTTCCCAATTTATACGCCCATGAGTGGAAGTGCCCTATGCTCTCTAAGCTGAGTTTTTTAGATGTTTCAGGACACACCGTACACTTCTCCAGAGTGGCTGTTGGCAATTTACAGCCCGCCCATCAGCGTAGCAAGGCTCCCATTTCTCCATGGCCTGTCCTGCATTTCTGGTTTTGACACTTTATTCAGCATGGCCCTTTTGACCGATGGGAAGCGAGACTTCTTTGTAGCGCTGATTTGCCTTTCCAGGTTGCTTGGTTGGCCAAAAAGGGCGTATGCGTTTTTTCCTGAATATATTCAGGAAAAACCGCATACGCCCTTTTTGGCCAAGGGCATCATTGTCGAGGTTTTGCCGCTTTTCCTGTGCTTTAAAGGTGATTCGAATCTACCTCCTGAAATCTGTTTCCTGCAATTCTGCCTTGCTTTCAAATCCTCATCGTTGCCTTCCTTCCATATATTTGTGGACGAGAGTTATCATTTCTACCTCTGCAGGTTTGTGAATTGCAGTGCCCCTGAGCTCCATTTTTTAACTCGTTTTCTCGGGAGCTGGCCGCAAAAGCGCAGGATTGCTTCAGGCCCTATTCTGGCTCCGGGCGGCAGGCTGAGCCTGTCGTTAATTCTTCTTCCTGATGGGAAAATAGAGTGACTTGTGCCTGTCCCAAAACCTAGAGCTAGTCTCTCATTGGTTCCCCCTCTTCCCGTTCATCCTCAGGACAAATTGCAACCTGTACGGAACAGGAGGTTAAAGGTGCTGATTCTCCCAGGAGGGAGATTGCTAGTAAAGCGGCTGGAATGGCGAACCGGAGCACAAGGAGATGAGAAATGAGGTGCGTTTTAGAAACCTTTCCCGGTCACACGGTGTACCATCTTCTGGGTTTCTCGTGCATGTTTTCGATGTAGGAAGATGCCCTTGAACCTGGAGATTTGGGACCCATGGGATGGGTACCACGCCGTATTACTTTAAAGGGTCTGCGTTTGCTCACCCAACCTCACCAAACCTCTCAGCCCCAAGAGTGTCCACCCTTATGTCTCAGTCATCTGTGGGTCTAGATATGGTCAATCCAGGTGGCATCGCAGCCCCTGAACGAATTTTGTAAGAATTTCTCTCTCTTTCACTGTCTTTGTTTCACGGGTTTTTAAAAGTAATTGATTTTTATAATGGGGTTTAGCTGCTTTGCACTGCTGTGTTTATGCCGCTTTACACCTACTTGACTCACTTACAGAGAGATATCAATACATAGGTTTTAAGATTCTTACTAGTCAGATATATTCTTGGGCGGTGAATAGGGGTTGTTGAGTCCAGTTCACTGAGCAAGGAGTAGGTCTTGTCTATTACATATTGGGTTTATGGAACGGTATCTGAGCTAATTTGAAACCCTTGTTTTATGCATCACCCCACCTCACCTTTCCCGTTAAGCAGCCATAGTGTGTTTTCTAAACGTGCGACTCTGTTCTGTTTTGTAATTCAGTTCAAGGGTAGCGGTTTTTACATTCCCTCTGTAAGTGATATCTTATGATAAGTGTCTTTTTCTGTGTGACTTATTTCACTTAGAATCGTCGTACCTAAATCCACTCATCATGCTGCTCCTAGCCTTATGACGTTGATTTCATGGCTGAGTGATATTCCATTGTACATAAGGACCACAACTTCTTTATCCATTCTTCTCTTTCCTGGGATGTTTCAGGTGTAACGAAGTGGAGGTTCTTGTCAACAGAGCAGCCCTAAACTTTGGGGTGCCTGTGTCTTGCTGATTTTTAGTTTTCCCAATTTATACGCCCATGAGTGGAAGTGCCCTATGCTCTCTAAGCTGAGTTTTTTAGATGTTTCAGGACACACCGTACACTTCTCCAGAGTGGCTGTTGGCAATTTACAGCCCGCCCATCAGCGTAGCAAGGCTCCCATTTCTCCATGGCCTGTCCTGCATTTCTGGTTTTGACACTTTATTCAGCATGGCCCTTTTGACCGATGGGAAGCGAGACTTCTTTGTAGCGCTGATTTGCCTTTCCAGGTTGCTTGGTTGGCCAAAAAGGGCGTATGCGTTTTTTCCTGAATATATTCAGGAAAAAACGCATACGCCCTTTTTGGCCAAGGGCATCATTGTCGAGGTTTTGCCGCTTTTCCTGTGCTTTAAAGGCGATTCGAATCTACCTCCTGAAATCTGTTTCCTGCAATTCTGCCTTGCTTTCAAATCCTCTTCGTAGCCTTCCCTCCATATATTTGTGGACGAAAGTTATCATTTCTAACTCTGCAGGTTTGTGAATTGCAGTGCCCCTGAGCTCCATTTTTCAACTCGCTTTCTTGGGAGCTGGCCGCAAAAGCGCAGGATTGCTTCAGACCCTATTCTGGCTCCGGGCGGCAGGCTGAGCCTGTGGTTAATTCTGCTACCTGATGGGAAAATAGAGTGACCTGTGCCTGTCCCAACACCTAGAGCTAGTCTCTCATTGGTTCCCCCTCTTCCCGTTCATCCTCAGGACAAATTGCAACGTGTACGGAACAGGAGGTTAAAGGCGCTGATTCTCCAAGGAGGGAGATTGCTAGTAAAGCGGCTGGAATGGCGAACCGGAGCACAAGGAGATGAGAAATGAGGTGCGTTTTAGAAACCTTTCCCGGTCACACGGTGTACCATCTTCTGGGTTTCTCGTGCATGTTTTCGACGTAGGAAGATGCCCTTGACCCTGGAGATTTGGGACCCATGGGATGGGTACCACGCCGTATTACTTTAAAGGGTCTGCGTTTGCTCACCCAACCTCACCAAACCTCTCAGCCCCAAGAGTGTCCACCCTTATGTCTCAGTCATCTGTGGGTCTAGATATGGTCAATCCAGGTGGCATCGCAGCCCCTGAACGAATTTTGTAAGAATTTCTCTCTCTTTCACTGTCTTTGTTTCACGGGTTTTTAAAAGTAATTGATTTTTATAATAGGGTTTAGCTGCTTTGCACTGCTGTGTTTATGCCGCTTTTCACCCACTTGACTCACTTACAGAGAGATATCAATACATAGGTTTTAAGATTCTTACTAGTCAGATATATTCTTGGGCGGTGAATAGGGGGCGTTGAGTCCAGTTCACTGAGCAAGGAGTAGGTCTTGTCTATTACATATTGGGTTTATGGAACGGTATCTGAGCTAATTTGAAACCCTTGTTTTATGCATCACCCCACCTCACCTTTCCCGTTAAGCAGCCATAGTGTGTTTTCTAAACGTGCGACTCTGTTCTGTTTTGTAATTCAGTTCAAGGGTAGCGGTTTTTACATTCTCTCTGTAAGTGATATCTTATGATAAGTGTCTTTTTCTGTGTGACTTATTTCACTTAGAATCGTCGTACCTAAATCCACTCATCATGCTGCTCCTAGCCTTATGACGTTGATTTCATGGCTGAGTGATATTCCATTGTACATAAGGACCACAACTTCTTTATCCATTCTTCTCTTTCCTGGGATGTTTAAGGTGTAACGAAGTGGAGGTTCTTGTCAACAGAGCAGCCCTAAACTTTGGGGTGCCTGTGTCTTGCTGATTTTTAGTTTTCCCAATTTATACGCCCATGAGTGGAAGTGCCCTATGCTCTCTAAGCTGAGTTTTTTAGATGTTTCAGGACACACCGTACACGTCTCCAGAGTGGCTGTTGGCAATTTACAGCCCGCCCATCAGCGTAGCAAGGCTCCCATTTCTCCATGGCCTGTCCTGCATTTCTGGTTTTGACACTTTATTCAGCATGGCCCTTTTGACCGATGGGAAGCGAGACTTCTTTGTAGCGCTGATTTGCCTTTCCAGGTTGCTTGGTTGGCCAAAAAGGGCGTATGCGTTTTTTCCTGAATATATTCAGGAAAAAACGCATACGCCCTTTTTGGCCAAGGGCATCATTGTCGAGGTTTTGCCGCTTTTCCTGTGCTTTAAAGGCGATTCGAATCTACCTCCTGAAATCTGTTTCCTGCAATTCTGCCTTGCTTTCAAATCCTCTTCGTAGCCTTCCCTCCATATATTTGTGGACGAGAGTTATCATTTCTAACTCTGCAGGTTTGTGAATTGCAGTGCCCCTGAGCTCCATTTTTCAACTCGCTTTCTTGGGAGCTGGCCGCAAAAGCGCAGGATTGCTTCAGGCCCTATTCTGGCTCCGGGCGGCAGGCTGAGCCTGTGGATAATTCTGCTACCTGATGGGAAAATAGAGTGACCTCTGCCTGTCCCAACACCTAGAGCTAGTCTCTCATTGGTTCCCCCTCTTCCCGTTCATCCTCAGGACAAATTGCAACGTGTACGGAACAGGAGGTTAAAGGTGCTGATTCTCCCAGGAGGGAGATTGCTAGTAAAGCGGCTGGAATGGCGAACCGGAGCACAAGGAGATGAGAAATGAGGTGCGTTTTAGAAACCTTTCCCGGTCACACGGTGTACCATCTTCTGGGTTTCTCGTGCATGTTTTCGATGTAGGAAGATGCCCATGAACCTGGAGATTTGGGACCCATGGGATGGGTACCACGCCGTATTACTTTAAAGGGTCTGCGTTTGCTCACCCAACCTCACCAAACCTCTCAGCCCCAAGAGTGTCCACCCTTATGTCTCAGTCATCTGTGGGTCTAGATATGGTCAATCCAGGTGGCATCGCAGCCCCTGAACGAATTTTGTAAGAATTTCTCTCTCTTTCACTGTCTTTGTTTCACGGGTTTTTAAAAGTAATTGATCTTTATAATAGGGTTTAGCTGCTTTGCACTGCTGTGTTTATGCCGCTTTTCACCCACTTGACTCACTTACAGAGAGATATCAATACATAGGTTTTAAGATTCTTACTAGTCAGATATATTCTTGGGCGGTGAATAGGGGGCGTTGAGTCCAGTTCACTGAGCAAGGAGTAGGTCTTGTCTATTACATATTGGGTTTATGGAACGGTATCTGAGCTAATTTGAAACCCTTGTTTTATGCATCACCCCACCTCACCTTTCCCGTTAAGCAGCCATAGTGTGTTTTCTAAACGTGCGACTCTGTTCTGTTTTGTAATTCAGTTCAAGGGTAGCGGTTTTTACATTCTCTCTGTAAGTGATATCTTATGATAAGTGTCTTTTTCTGTGTGACTTATTTCACTTAGAATCGTCGTACCTAAATCCACTCATCATGCTGCTCCTAGCCTTATGACGTTGATTTCATGGCTGAGTGATATTCCATTGTACATAAGGACCACAACTTCTTTATCCATTCTTCTCTTTCCTGGGATGTTTAAGGTGTAACGAAGTGGAGGTTCTTGTCAACAGAGCAGCCCTAAACTTTGGGGTGCCTGTGTCTTGCTGATTTTTAGTTTTCCCAATTTATACGCCCATGAGTGGAAGTGCCCTATGCTCTCTAAGCTGAGTTTTTTAGATGTTTCAGGACACACCGTACACTTCTCCAGAGTGGCTGTTGGCAATTTACAGCCCGCCCATCAGCGTAGCAAGGCTCCCATTTCTCCATGGCCTGTCCTGCATTTCTGGTTTTGACACTTTATTCAGCATGGCCCTTTTGACCGATGGGAAGCGAGACTTCTTTGTAGCGCTGATTTGCCTTTCCAGGTTGCTTGGTTGGCCAAAAAGGGCGTATGCGTTTTTTCCTGAATATATTCAGGAAAAAACGCATACGCCCTTTTTGGCCAAGGGCATCATTGTCGAGGTTTTGCCGCTTTTCCTGTGCTTTAAAGGCGATTCGAATCTACCTCCTGAAATCTGTTTCCTGCAATTCTGCCTTGCTTTCAAATCCTCTTCGTAGCCTTCCCTCCATATATTTGTGGACGAAAGTTATCATTTCTAACTCTGCAGGTTTGTGAATTGCAGTGCCCCTGAGCTCCATTTTTCAACTCGCTTTCTTGGGAGCTGGCCGCAAAAGCGCAGGATTGCTTCAGACCCTATTCTGGCTCCGGGCGGCAGGCTGAGCCTGTGGTTAATTCTGCTACCTGATGGGAAAATAGAGTGACCTGTGCCTGTCCCAACACCTAGAGCTAGTCTCTCATTGGTTCCCCCTCTTCCCGTTCATCCTCAGGACAAATTGCAACGTGTACGGAACAGGAGGTTAAAGGCGCTGATTCTCCAAGGAGGGAGATTGCTAGTAAAGCGGCTGGAATGGCGAACCGGAGCACAAGGAGATGAGAAATGAGGTGCGTTTTAGAAACCTTTCCCGGTCACACGGTGTACCATCTTCTGGGTTTCTCGTGCATGTTTTCGACGTAGGAAGATGCCCTTGACCCTGGAGATTTGGGACCCATGGGATGGGTACCACGCCGTATTACTTTAAAGGGTCTGCGTTTGCTCACCCAACCTCACCAAACCTCTCAGCCCCAAGAGTGTCCACCCTTATGTCTCAGTCATCTGTGGGTCTAGATATGGTCAATCCAGGTGGCATCGCAGCCCCTGAACGAATTTTGTAAGAATTTCTCTCTCTTTCACTGTCTTTGTTTCACGGGTTTTTAAAAGTAATTGATTTTTATAATAGGGTTTAGCTGCTTTGCACTGCTGTGTTTATGCCGCTTTTCACCCACTTGACTCACTTACAGAGAGATATCAATACATAGGTTTTAAGATTCTTACTAGTCAGATATATTCTTGGGCGGTGAATAGGGGGCGTTGAGTCCAGTTCACTGAGCAAGGAGTAGGTCTTGTCTATTACATATTGGGTTTATGGAACGGTATCTGAGCTAATTTGAAACCCTTGTTTTATGCATCACCCCACCTCACCTTTCCCGTTAAGCAGCCATAGTGTGTTTTCTAAACGTGCGACTCTGTTCTGTTTTGTAATTCAGTTCAAGGGTAGCGGTTTTTACATTCTCTCTGTAAGTGATATCTTATGATAAGTGTCTTTTTCTGTGTGACTTATTTCACTTAGAATCGTCGTACCTAAATCCACTCATCATGCTGCTCCTAGCCTTATGACGTTGATTTCATGGCTGAGTGATATTCCATTGTACATAAGGACCACAACTTCTTTATCCATTCTTCTCTTTCCTGGGATGTTTAAGGTGTAACGAAGTGGAGGTTCTTGTCAACAGAGCAGCCCTAAACTTTGGGGTGCCTGTGTCTTGCTGATTTTTAGTTTTCCCAATTTATACGCCCATGAGTGGAAGTGCCCTATGCTCTCTAAGCTGAGTTTTTTAGATGTTTCAGGACACACCGTACACGTCTCCAGAGTGGCTGTTGGCAATTTACAGCCCGCCCATCAGCGTAGCAAGGCTCCCATTTCTCCATGGCCTGTCCTGCATTTCTGGTTTTGACACTTTATTCAGCATGGCCCTTTTGACCGATGGGAAGCGAGACTTCTTTGTAGCGCTGATTTGCCTTTCCAGGTTGCTTGGTTGGCCAAAAAGGGCGTATGCGTTTTTTCCTGAATATATTCAGGAAAAAACGCATACGCCCTTTTTGGCCAAGGGCATCATTGTCGAGGTTTTGCCGCTTTTCCTGTGCTTTAAAGGCGATTCGAATCTACCTCCTGAAATCTGTTTCCTGCAATTCTGCCTTGCTTTCAAATCCTCTTCGTAGCCTTCCCTCCATATATTTGTGGACGAGAGTTATCATTTCTAACTCTGCAGGTTTGTGAATTGCAGTGCCCCTGAGCTCCATTTTTCAACTCGCTTTCTTGGGAGCTGGCCGCAAAAGCGCAGGATTGCTTCAGGCCCTATTCTGGCTCCGGGCGGCAGGCTGAGCCTGTGGATAATTCTGCTACCTGATGGGAAAATAGAGTGACCTCTGCCTGTCCCAACACCTAGAGCTAGTCTCTCATTGGTTCCCCCTCTTCCCGTTCATCCTCAGGACAAATTGCAACGTGTACGGAACAGGAGGTTAAAGGTGCTGATTCTCCCAGGAGTGAGATTGCTAGTAAAGCGGCTGGAATGGCGAACCGGAGCACAAGGAGATGAGAAATGAGGTGCGTTTTAGAAACCTTTCCCGGTCACACGGTGTACCATCTTCTGGGTTTCTCGTGCATGTTTTCGATGTAGGAAGATGCCCATGAACCTGGAGATTTGGGACCCATGGGATGGGTACCACGCCGTATTACTTTAAAGGGTCTGCGTTTGCTCACCCAACCTCACCAAACCTCTCAGCCCCAAGAGTGTCCACCCTTATGTCTCAGTCATCTGTGGGTCTAGATATGGTCAATCCAGGTGGCATCGCAGCCCCTGAACGAATTTTGTAAGAATTTCTCTCTCTTTCACTGTCTTTGTTTCACGGGTTTTTAAAAGTAATTGATCTTTATAATAGGGTTTAGCTGCTTTGCACTGCTGTGTTTATGCCGCTTTTCACCCACTTGACTCACTTACAGAGAGATATCAATACATAGGTTTTAAGATTCTTACTAGTCAGATATATTCTTGGGCGGTGAATAGGGGGCGTTGAGTCCAGTTCACTGAGCAAGGAGTAGGTCTTGTCTATTACATATTGGGTTTATGGAACGGTATCTGAGCTAATTTGAAACCCTTGTTTTATGCATCACCCCACCTCACCTTTCCCGTTAAGCAGCCATAGTGTGTTTTCTAAACGTGCGACTCTGTTCTGTTTTGTAATTCAGTTCAAGGGTAGCGGTTTTTACATTCTCTCTGTAAGTGATATCTTATGATAAGTGTCTTTTTCTGTGTGACTTATTTCACTTAGAATCGTCGTACCTAAATCCACTCATCATGCTGCTCCTAGCCTTATGACGTTGATTTCATGGCTGAGTGATATTCCATTGTACATAAGGACCACAACTTCTTTATCCATTCTTCTCTTTCCTGGGATGTTTAAGGTGTAACGAAGTGGAGGTTCTTGTCAACAGAGCAGCCCTAAACTTTGGGGTGCCTGTGTCTTGCTGATTTTTAGTTTTCCCAATTTATACGCCCATGAGTGGAAGTGCCCTATGCTCTCTAAGCTGAGTTTTTTAGATGTTTCAGGACACACCGTACACTTCTCCAGAGTGGCTGTTGGCAATTTACAGCCCGCCCATCAGCGTAGCAAGGCTCCCATTTCTCCATGGCCTGTCCTGCATTTCTGGTTTTGACACTTTATTCAGCATGGCCCTTTTGACCGATGGGAAGCGAGACTTCTTTGTAGCGCTGATTTGCCTTTCCAGGTTGCTTGGTTGGCCAAAAAGGGCGTATGCGTTTTTTCCTGAATATATTCAGGAAAAAACGCATACGCCCTTTTTGGCCAAGGGCATCATTGTCGAGGTTTTGCCGCTTTTCCTGTGCTTTAAAGGCGATTCGAATCTACCTCCTGAAATCTGTTTCCTGCAATTCTGCCTTGCTTTCAAATCCTCTTCGTAGCCTTCCCTCCATATATTTGTGGACGAGAGTTATCATTTCTAACTCTGCAGGTTTGTGAATTGCAGTGCCCCTGAGCTCCATTTTTCAACTCGCTTTCTTGGGAGCTGGCCGCAAAAGCGCAGGATTGCTTCAGGCCCTATTCTGGCTCCGGGCGGCAGGCTGAGCCTGTGGTTAATTCTGCTACCTGATGGGAAAATAGAGTGACCTGTGCCTGTCCCAACACCTAGAGCTAGTCTCTCATTGGTTCCCCCTCTTCCCGTTCATCCTCAGGACAAATTGCAACGTGTACGGAACTGGAGGTTAAAGGCGCTGATTCTCCAAGGAGGGAGATTGCTAGTAAAGCGGCTGGAATGGCGAACCGGAGCACAAGGAGATGAGAAATGAGGTGCGTTTTAGAAACCTTTCCCGGTCACACGGTGTACCATCTTCTGGGTTTCTCGTGCATGTTTTCGACGTAGGAAGATGCCCTTGACCCTGGAGATTTGGGACCCATGGGATGGGTACCACGCCGTATTACTTTACAGGGTCTGCGTTAGCTCACCCAACCTCACCAAACCTCTCAGCCCCAAGAGTGTCCACCCTTATGTCTCAATCAGCTGTGGGTCTAGATATGGTCAATCCAGGTGGCATCGCAGCCCCTGAACGAATTTTGTAAGAATTTCTCTCTCTTTCACTGTCTTTGTTTCACGGGTTTTTAAAAGTAATTGATTTTTATAATAGGGTTTAGCTGCTTTGCACTGCTGTGTTTATGCCGCTTTTCACCCACTTGACTCACTTACAGAGAGATATCAATACATAGGTTTTAAGATTCTTACTAGTCAGATATATTCTTGGGCGGTGAATAGGGGGCGTTGAGTCCAGTTCACTGAGCAAGGAGTAGGTCTTGTCTATTACATATTTGGTTTATGGAACGGTATCTGAGCTAATTTGAAACCCTTGTTTTATGCATCACCCCACCTCACCTTTCCCGTTAAGCAGCCATAGTGTGTTTTCTAAACGTGCGACTCTGTTCTGTTTTGTAATTCAGTTCAAGGGTAGCGGTTTTTACATTCTCTCTGTAAGTGATATCTTATGATAAGTGTCTTTTTCTGTGTGACTTATTTCACTTAGAATCGTCGTACCTAAATCCACTCATCATGCTGCTCCTAGCCTTATGACGTTGATTTCATGGCTGAGTGATATTCCATTGTACATAAGGACCACAACTTCTTTATCCATTCTTCTCTTTCCTGGGATGTTTAAGGTGTAACGAAGTGGAGGTTCTTGTCAACAGAGCAGCCCTAAACTTTGGGGTGCCTGTGTCTTGCTGATTTTTAGTTTTCCCAATTTATACGCCCATGAGTGGAAGTGCCCTATGCTCTCTAAGCTGAGTTTTTTAGATGTTTCAGGACACACCGTACACTTCTCCAGAGTGGCTGTTGGCAATTTACAGCCCGCCCATCAGCGTAGCAAGGCTCCCATTTCTCCATGGCCTGTCCTGCATTTCTGGTTTTGACACTTTATTCAGCATGGCCCTTTTGACCGATGGGAAGCGAGACTTCTTTGTAGCGCTGATTTGCCTTTCCAGGTTGCTTGGTTGGCCAAAAAGGGCGTATGCGTTTTTTCCTGAATATATTCAGGAAAAAACGCATACGCCCTTTTTGGCCAAGGGCATCATTGTCGAGGTTTTGCCGCTTTTCCTGTGCTTTAAAGGTGATTCGAATCTACCTCCTGAAATCTGTTTCCTGCAATTCTGCCTTGCTTTCAAATCCTCATCGTTGCCTTCCTTCCATATATTTGTGGACGAGAGTTATCATTTCTACCTCTGCAGGTTTGTGAATTGCAGTGCCCCTGAGCTCCATTTTTTAACTCGTTTTCTCGGGAGCTGGCCGCAAAAGCGCAGGATTGCTTCAGGCCCTATTCTGGCTCCGGGCGGCAGGCTGAGCCTGTCGTTAATTCTTCTTCCTGATGGGAAAATAGAGTGACTTCTGCCTGTCCCAAAACCTAGAGCTAGTCTCTCATTGGTTCCCCCTCTTCCCGTTCATCCTCAGGACAAATTGCAACCTGTACGGAACAGGAGGTTAAAGGTGCTGATTCTCCCAGGAGGGAGATTGCTAGTAAAGCGGCTGGAATGGCGAACCGGAGCACAAGGAGATGAGAAATGAGGTGCGTTTTAGAAACCTTTCCCGGTCACACGGTGTACCATCTTCTGGGTTTCTCGTGCATGTTTTCGATGTAGGAAGATGCCCTTGAACCTGGAGATTTGGGACCCATGGGATGGGTACCACGCCGTATTACTTTAAAGGGTCTGCGTTTGCTCACCCAACCTCACCAAACCTCTCAGCCCCAAGAGTGTCCACCCTTATGTCTCAGTCATCTGTGGGTCTAGATATGGTCAATCCAGGTGGCATCGCAGCCCCTGAACGAATTTTGTAAGAATTTCTCTCTCTTTCACTGTCTTTGTTTCACGGGTTTTTAAAAGTAATTGATTTTTATAATGGGGTTTAGCTGCTTTGCACTGCTGTGTTTATGCCGCTTTACACCTACTTGACTCACTTACAGAGAGATATCAATACAT
Organism: Balaenoptera borealis; assembly: GCF_965194805.1. NCBI lineage: Eukaryota > Metazoa > Chordata > Mammalia > Artiodactyla > Balaenopteridae > Balaenoptera > Balaenoptera borealis. Next base: position 36,594,183 of record NC_138874.1, on the reverse strand, counting down.
AGGTTTTAAGATTCTTACTAGTCAGATATATTCTTGGGCGGTGAATAGGGGTTGTTGAGTCCAGTTCACTGAGCAAGGAGTAGGTCTTGTCTATTACATATTGGGTTTATGGAACGGTATCTGAGCTAATTTGAAACCCTTGTTTTATGCATCACCCCACCTCACCTTTCCCGTTAAGCAGCCATAGTGTGTTTTCTAAACGTGCGACTCTGTTCTGTTTTGTAATTCAGTTCAAGGGTAGCGGTTTTTACATTCCCTCTGTAAGTGATATCTTATGATAAGTGTCTTTTTCTGTGTGACTTATTTCACTTAGAATCGTCGTACCTAAATCCACTCATCATGCTGCTCCTAGCCTTATGACGTTGATTTCATGGCTGAGTGATATTCCATTGTACATAAGGACCACAACTTCTTTATCCATTCTTCTCTTTCCTGGGATGTTTAAGGTGTAACGAAGTGGAGGTTCTTGTCAACAGAGCAGCCCTAAACTTTGGGGTGCCTGTGTCTTGCTGATTTTTAGTTTTCCCAATTTATACGCCCATGAGTGGAAGTGCCCTATGCTCTCTAAGCTGAGTTTTTTAGATGTTTCAGGACACACCGTACACTTCTCCAGAGTGGCTGTTGGCAATTTACAGCCCGCCCATCAGCGTAGCAAGGCTCCCATTTCTCCATGGCCTGTCCTGCATTTCTGGTTTTGACACTTTATTCAGCATGGCCCTTTTGACCGATGGGAAGCGAGACTTCTTTGTAGTGCTGATTTGCCTTTCCAGGTTGCTTGGTTGGCCAAAAAGGGCGTATGCGTTTTTTCCTGAATATATTCAGGAAAAAACGCATACGCCCTTTTTGGCCAAGGGCATCATTGTCGAGGTTTTGCCGCTTTTCCTGTGCTTTAAAGGCGATTCGAATCTACCTCCTGAAATCTGTTTCCTGCAATTCTGCCTTGCTTTCAAATCCTCTTCGTAGCCTTCCCTCCATATATTTGTGGACGAAAGTTATCATTTCTAACTCTGCAGGTTTGTGAATTGCAGTGCCCCTGAGCTCCATTTTTCAACTCGCTTTCTTGGGAGCTGGCCGCAAAAGCGCAGGATTGCTTCAGACCCTATTCTGGCTCCGGGCGGCAGGCTGAGCCTGTGGTTAATTCTGCTACCTGATGGGAAAATAGAGTGACCTGTGCCTGTCCCAACACCTAGAGCTAGTCTCTCATTGGTTCCCCCTCTTCCCGTTCATCCTCAGGACAAATTGCAACGTGTACGGAACAGGAGGTTAAAGGCGCTGATTCTCCAAGGAGGGAGATTGCTAGTAAAGCGGCTGGAATGGCGAACCGGAGCACAAGGAGATGAGAAATGAGGTGCGTTTTAGAAACCTTTCCCGGTCACACGGTGTACCATCTTCTGGGTTTCTCGTGCATGTTTTCGACGTAGGAAGATGCCCTTGACCCTGGAGATTTGGGACCCATGGGATGGGTACCACGCCGTATTACTTTAAAGGGTCTGCGTTTGCTCACCCAACCTCACCAAACCTCTCAGCCCCAAGAGTGTCCACCCTTATGTCTCAGTCATCTGTGGGTCTAGATATGGTCAATCCAGGTGGCATCGCAGCCCCTGAACGAATTTTGTAAGAATTTCTCTCTCTTTCACTGTCTTTGTTTCACGGGTTTTTAAAAGTAATTGATTTTTATAATAGGGTTTAGCTGCTTTGCACTGCTGTGTTTATGCCGCTTTTCACCCACTTGACTCACTTACAGAGAGATATCAATACATAGGTTTTAAGATTCTTACTAGTCAGATATATTCTTGGGCGGTGAATAGGGGGCGTTGAGTCCAGTTCACTGAGCAAGGAGTAGGTCTTGTCTATTACATATTGGGTTTATGGAACGGTATCTGAGCTAATTTGAAACCCTTGTTTTATGCATCACCCCACCTCACCTTTCCCGTTAAGCAGCCATAGTGTGTTTTCTAAACGTGCGACTCTGTTCTGTTTTGTAATTCAGTTCAAGGGTAGCGGTTTTTACATTCTCTCTGTAAGTGATATCTTATGATAAGTGTCTTTTTCTGTGTGACTTATTTCACTTAGAATCGTCGTACCTAAATCCACTCATCATGCTGCTCCTAGCCTTATGACGTTGATTTCATGGCTGAGTGATATTCCATTGTACATAAGGACCACAACTTCTTTATCCATTCTTCTCTTTCCTGGGATGTTTAAGGTGTAACGAAGTGGAGGTTCTTGTCAACAGAGCAGCCCTAAACTTTGGGGTGCCTGTGTCTTGCTGATTTTTAGTTTTCCCAATTTATACGCCCATGAGTGGAAGTGCCCTATGCTCTCTAAGCTGAGTTTTTTAGATGTTTCAGGACACACCGTACACGTCTCCAGAGTGGCTGTTGGCAATTTACAGCCCGCCCATCAGCGTAGCAAGGCTCCCATTTCTCCATGGCCTGTCCTGCATTTCTGGTTTTGACACTTTATTCAGCATGGCCCTTTTGACCGATGGGAAGCGAGACTTCTTTGTAGCGCTGATTTGCCTTTCCAGGTTGCTTGGTTGGCCAAAAAGGGCGTATGCGTTTTTTCCTGAATATATTCAGGAAAAAACGCATACGCCCTTTTTGGCCAAGGGCATCATTGTCGAGGTTTTGCCGCTTTTCCTGTGCTTTAAAGGCGATTCGAATCTACCTCCTGAAATCTGTTTCCTGCAATTCTGCCTTGCTTTCAAATCCTCTTCGTAGCCTTCCCTCCATATATTTGTGGACGAGAGTTATCATTTCTAACTCTGCAGGTTTGTGAATTGCAGTGCCCCTGAGCTCCATTTTTCAACTCGCTTTCTTGGGAGCTGGCCGCAAAAGCGCAGGATTGCTTCAGGCCCTATTCTGGCTCCGGGCGGCAGGCTGAGCCTGTGGTTAATTCTGCTACCTGATGGGAAAATAGAGTGACCTCTGCCTGTCCCAACACCTAGAGCTAGTCTCTCATTGGTTCCCCCTCTTCCCGTTCATCCTCAGGACAAATTGCAACGTGTACGGAACAGGAGGTTAAAGGTGCTGATTCTCCCAGGAGGGAGATTGCTAGTAAAGCGGCTGGAATGGCGAACCGGAGCACAAGGAGATGAGAAATGAGGTGCGTTTTAGAAACCTTTCCCGGTCACACGGTGTACCATCTTCTGGGTTTCTCGTGCATGTTTTCGATGTAGGAAGATGCCCATGAACCTGGAGATTTGGGACCCATGGGATGGGTACCACGCCGTATTACTTTAAAGGGTCTGCGTTTGCTCACCCAACCTCACCAAACCTCTCAGCCCCAAGAGTGTCCACCCTTATGTCTCAGTCATCTGTGGGTCTAGATATGGTCAATCCAGCTGGCATCGCAGCCCCTGAACGAATTTTGTAAGAATTTCTCTCTCTTTCACTGTCTTTGTTTCACGGGTTTTTAAAAGTAATTGATTTTTATAATGGGGTTTAGCTGCTTTGCACTGCTGTGTTTATGCCGCTTTACACCCACTTGACTCACTTACAGAGAGATAGCAATACATAGGTTTTAAGATTCTTACTAGTCAGATATATTCTTGGGCGGTGAATAGGGGGCGTTGAGTCCAGTTCACTGAGCAAGGAGTAGGTCTTGTCTATTACATATTGGGTTTATGGAACGGTATCTGAGCTAATTTGAAACCCTTGTTTTATGCATCACCCCACCTCACCTTTCCCGTTAAGCAGCCATAGTGTGTTTTCTAAACGTGCGACTCTGTTCTGTTTTGTAATTCAGTTCAAGGGTAGCGGTTTTTACATTCTCTCTGTAAGTGATATCTTATGATAAGTGTCTTTTTCTGTGTGACTTATTTCACTTAGAATCGTCGTACCTAAATCCACTCATCATGCTGCTCCTAGCCTTATGACGTTGATTTCATGGCTGAGTGATATTCCATTGTACATAAGGACCACAACTTCTTTATCCATTCTTCTCTTTCCTGGGATGTTTAAGGTGTAACGAAGTGGAGGTTCTTGTCAACAGAGCAGCCCTAAACTTTGGGGTGCCTGTGTCTTGCTGATTTTTAGTTTTCCCAATTTATACGCCCATGAGTGGAAGTGCCCTATGCTCTCTAAGGTGAGTTTTTTAGATGTTTCAAGACACACCGTACACTTCTCCAGAGTGGCTGTTGGCAATTTACAGCCCGCCCATCAGCGTAGCAAGGCTCCCATTTCTCCATGGCCTGTCCTGCATTTCTGGTTTTGACACTTTATTCAGCATGGCCCTTTTGACCGATGGGAAGCGAGACTTCTTTGTAGCGCTGATTTGCCTTTCCAGGTTGCTTGGTTGGCCAAAAAGGGCGTATGCGTTTTTTCCTGAATATATTCAGGAAAAAACGCATACGCCCTTTTTGGCCAAGGGCATCATTGTCGAGGTTTTGCCGCTTTTCCTGTGCTTTAAAGGCGATTCGAATCTACCTCCTGAAATCTGTTTCCTGCAATTCTGCCTTGCTTTCAAATCCTCTTCGTAGCCTTCCCTCCATATATTTGTGGACGAGAGTTATCATTTCTAACTCTGCAGGTTTGTGAATTGCAGTGCCCCTGAGCTCCATTTTTCAACTCGCTTTCTTGGGAGCTGGCCGCAAAAGCGCAGGATTGCTTCAGGCCGTATTCTGACTCCGGGCGGCAGGCTGAGCCTGTGGTTAATTCTGCTACCTGATGGGAAAATAGAGTGACCTCTGCCTGTCCCAACACCTAGAGCTAGTCTCTCATTGGTTCCCCCTCTTCCCGTTCATCCTCAGGACAAATTGCAACGTGTACGGAACAGGAGGTTAAAGGTGCTGATTCTCCCAGGAGGGAGATTGCTAGTAAAGCGGCTGGAATGGCGAACCGGAGCACAAGGAGATGAGAAATGAGGTGCGTTTTAGAAACCTTTCCCGGTCACACGGTGTACCATCTTCTGGGTTTCTCGTGCATGTTTTCGATGTAGGAAGATGCCCATGAACCTGGAGATTTGGGACCCATGGGATGGGTACCACGCCGTATTACTTTAAAGGGTCTGCGTTTGCTCACCCAACCTCACCAAACCTCTCAGCCCCAAGAGTGTCCACCCTTATGTCTCAGTCATCTGTGGGTCTAGATATGGTCAATCCAGCTGGCATCGCAGCCCCTGAACGAATTTTGTAAGAATTTCTCTCTCTTTCACTGTCTTTGTTTCACGGGTTTTTAAAAGTAATTGATTTTTATAATGGGGTTTAGCTGCTTTGCACTGCTGTGTTTATGCCGCTTTACACCCACTTGACTCACTTACAGAGAGATATCAATACATAGGTTTTAAGATTCTTACTAGTCAGATATATTCTTGGGCGGTGAATAGGGGGCGTTGAGTCCAGTTCACTGAGCAAGGAGTAGGTCTTGTCTATTACATATTGGGTTTATGGAACGGTATCTGAGCTAATTTGAAACCCTTGTTTTATGCATCACCCCACCTCACCTTTCCCGTTAAGCAGCCATAGTGTGTTTTCTAAACGTGCGACTCTGTTCTGTTTTGTAATTCAGTTCAAGGGTAGCGGTTTTTACATTCTCTCTGTAAGTGATATCTTATGATAAGTGTCTTTTTCTGTGTGACTTATTTCACTTAGAATCGTCGTACCTAAATCCACTCATCATGCTGCTCCTAGCCTTATGACGTTGATTTCATGGCTGAGTGATATTCCATTGTACATAAGGACCACAACTTCTTTATCCATTCTTCTCTTTCCTGGGATGTTTAAGGTGTAACGAAGTGGAGGTTCTTGTCAACAGAGCAGCCCTAAACTTTGGGGTGCCTGTGTCTTGCTGATTTTTAGTTTTCCCAATTTATACGCCCATGAGTGGAAGTGCCCTATGCTCTCTAAGCTGAGTTTTTTAGATGTTTCAGGACACACCGTACACGTCTCCAGAGTGGCTGTTGGCAATTTACAGCCCGCCCATCAGCGTAGCAAGGCTCCCATTTCTCCATGGCCTGTCCTGCATTTCTGGTTTTGACACTTTATTCAGCATGGCCCTTTTGACCGATGGGAAGCGAGACTTCTTTGTAGCGCTGATTTGCCTTTCCAGGTTGCTTGGTTGGCCAAAAAGGGCGTATGCGTTTTTTCCTGAATATATTCAGGAAAAAACGCATACGCCCTTTTTGGCCAAGGGCATCATTGTCGAGGTTTTGCCGCTTTTCCTGTGCTTTAAAGGCGATTCGAATCTACCTCCTGAAATCTGTTTCCTGCAATTCTGCCTTGCTTTCAAATCCTCTTCGTAGCCTTCCCTCCATATATTTGTGGACGAGAGTTATCATTTCTAACTCTGCAGGTTTGTGAATTGCAGTGCCCCTGAGCTCCATTTTTCAACTCGCTTTCTTGGGAGCTGGCCGCAAAAGCGCAGGATTGCTTCAGGCCCTATTCTGGCTCCGGGCGGCAGGCTGAGCCTGTGGTTAATTCTGCTACCTGATGGGAAAATAGAGTGACCTGTGCCTGTCCCAACACCTAGAGCTAGTCTCTCATTGGTTCCCCCTCTTCCCGTTCATCCTCAGGACAAATTGCAACGTGTACGGAACAGGAGGTTAAAGGCGCTGATTCTCCAAGGAGGGAGATTGCTAGTAAAGCGGCTGGAATGGCGAACCGGAGCACAAGGAGATGAGAAATGAGGTGCGTTTTAGAAACCTTTCCCGGTCACACGGTGTACCATCTTCTGGGTTTCTCGTGCATGTTTTCGACGTAGGAAGATGCCCTTGACCCTGGAGATTTGGGACCCATGGGATGGGTACCACGCCGTATTACTTTAAAGGGTCTGCGTTTGCTCACCCAACCTCACCAAACCTCTCAGCCCCAAGAGTGTCCACCCTTATGTCTCAGTCATCTGTTGGTCTAGATATGGTCAATCCAGGTGGCATCGCAGCCCCTGAACGAATTTTGTAAGAATTTCTCTCTCTTTCACTGTCTTTGTTTCACGGGTTTTTAAAAGTAATTGATTTTTATAATAGGGTTTAGCTGCTTTGCACTGCTGTGTTTATGCCGCTTTTCACCCACTTGACTCACTTACAGAGAGATATCAATACATAGGTTTTAAGATTCTTACTAGTCAGATATATTCTTGGGCGGTGAATAGGGGGCGTTGAGTCCAGTTCACTGAGCAAGGAGTAGGTCTTGTCTATTACATATTGGGTTTATGGAACGGTATCTGAGCTAATTTGAAACCCTTGTTTTATGCATCACCCCACCTCACCTTTCCCGTTAAGCAGCCATAGTGTGTTTTCTAAACGTGCGACTCTGTTCTGTTTTGTAATTCAGTTCAAGGGTAGCGGTTTTTACATTCTCTCTGTAAGTGATATCTTATGATAAGTGTCTTTTTCTGTGTGACTTATTTCACTTAGAATCGTCGTACCTAAATCCACTCATCATGCTGCTCCTAGCCTTATGACGTTGATTTCATGGCTGAGTGATATTCCATTGTACATAAGGACCACAACTTCTTTATCCATTCTTCTCTTTCCTGGGATGTTTAAGGTGTAACGAAGTGGAGGTTCTTGTCAACAGAGCAGCCCTAAACTTTGGGGTGCCTGTGTCTTGCTGATTTTTAGTTTTCCCAATTTATACGCCCATGAGTGGAAGTGCCCTATGCTCTCTAAGCTGAGTTTTTTAGATGTTTCAGGACACACCGTACACGTCTCCAGAGTGGCTGTTGGCAATTTACAGCCCGCCCATCAGCGTAGCAAGGCTCCCATTTCTCCATGGCCTGTCCTGCATTTCTGGTTTTGACACTTTATTCAGCATGGCCCTTTTGACCGATGGGAAGCGAGACTTCTTTGTAGCGCTGATTTGCCTTTCCAGGTTGCTTGGTTGGCCAAAAAGGGCGTATGCGTTTTTTCCTGAATATATTCAGGAAAAAACGCATACGCCCTTTTTGGCCAAGGGCATCATTGTCGAGGTTTTGCCGCTTTTCCTGTGCTTTAAAGGCGATTCGAATCTACCTCCTGAAATCTGTTTCCTGCAATTCTGCCTTGCTTTCAAATCCTCTTCGTAGCCTTCCCTCCATATATTTGTGGACGAGAGTTATCATTTCTAACTCTGCAGGTTTGTGAATTGCAGTGCCCCTGAGCTCCATTTTTCAACTCGCTTTCTTGGGAGCTGGCCGCAAAAGCGCAGGATTGCTTCAGGCCCTATTCTGGCTCCGGGCGGCAGGCTGAGCCTGTGGTTAATTCTGCTACCTGATGGGAAAATAGAGTGACCTCTGCCTGTCCCAACACCTAGAGCTAGTCTCTCATTGGTTCCCCCTCTTCCCGTTCATCCTCAGGACAAATTGCAACGTGTACGGAACAGGAGGTTAAAGGTGCTGATTCTCCCAGGAGGGAGATTGCTAGTAAAGCGGCTGGAATGGCGAACCGGAGCACAAGGAGATGAGAAATGAGGTGCGTTTTAGAAACCTTTCCCGGTCACACGGTGTACCATCTTCTGGGTTTCTCGTGCATGTTTTCGATGTAGGAAGATGCCCATGAACCTGGAGATTTGGGACCCATGGGATGGGTACCACGCCGTATTACTTTAAAGGGTCTGCGTTTGCTCACCCAACCTCACCAAACCTCTCAGCCCCAAGAGTGTCCACCCTTATGTCTCAGTCATCTGTGGGTCTAGATATGGTCAATCCAGCTGGCATCGCAGCCCCTGAACGAATTTTGTAAGAATTTCTCTCTCTTTCACTGTCTTTGTTTCACGGGTTTTTAAAAGTAATTGATTTTTATAATGGGGTTTAGCTGCTTTGCACTGCTGTGTTTATGCCGCTTTACACCCACTTGACTCACTTACAGAGAGATAGCAATACATAGGTTTTAAGATTCTTACTAGTCAGATATATTCTTGGGCGGTGAATAGGGGGCGTTGAGTCCAGTTCACTGAGCAAGGAGTAGGTCTTGTCTATTACATATTGGGTTTATGGAACGGTATCTGAGCTAATTTGAAACCCTTGTTTTATGCATCACCCCACCTCACCTTTCCCGTTAAGCAGCCATAGTGTGTTTTCTAAACGTGCGACTCTGTTCTGTTTTGTAATTCAGTTCAAGGGTAGCGGTTTTTACATTCTCTCTGTAAGTGATATCTTATGATAAGTGTCTTTTTCTGTGTGACTTATTTCACTTAGAATCGTCGTACCTAAATCCACTCATCATGCTGCTCCTAGCCTTATGACGTTGATTTCATGGCTGAGTGATATTCCATTGTACATAAGGACCACAACTTCTTTATCCATTCTTCTCTTTCCTGGGATGTTTAAGGTGTAACGAAGTGGAGGTTCTTGTCAACAGAGCAGCCCTAAACTTTGGGGTGCCTGTGTCTTGCTGATTTTTAGTTTTCCCAATTTATACGCCCATGAGTGGAAGTGCCCTATGCTCTCTAAGGTGAGTTTTTTAGATGTTTCAAGACACACCGTACACTTCTCCAGAGTGGCTGTTGGCAATTTACAGCCCGCCCATCAGCGTAGCAAGGCTCCCATTTCTCCATGGCCTGTCCTGCATTTCTGGTTTTGACACTTTATTCAGCATGGCCCTTTTGACCGATGGGAAGCGAGACTTCTTTGTAGCGCTGATTTGCCTTTCCAGGTTGCTTGGTTGGCCAAAAAGGGCGTATGCGTTTTTTCCTGAATATATTCAGGAAAAAACGCATACGCCCTTTTTGGCCAAGGGCATCATTGTCGAGGTTTTGCCGCTTTTCCTGTGCTTTAAAGGCGATTCGAATCTACCTCCTGAAATCTGTTTCCTGCAATTCTGCCTTGCTTTCAAATCCTCTTCGTAGCCTTCCCTCCATATATTTGTGGACGAGAGTTATCATTTCTAACTCTGCAGGTTTGTGAATTGCAGTGCCCCTGAGCTCCATTTTTCAACTCGCTTTCTTGGGAGCTGGCCGCAAAAGCGCAGGATTGCTTCAGGCCGTATTCTGACTCCGGGCGGCAGGCTGAGCCTGTGGTTAATTCTGCTACCTGATGGGAAAATAGAGTGACCTCTGCCTGTCCCAACACCTAGAGCTAGTCTCTCATTGGTTCCCCCTCTTCCCGTTCATCCTCAGGACAAATTGCAACGTGTACGGAACAGGAGGTTAAAGGTGCTGATTCTCCCAGGAGGGAGATTGCTAGTAAAGCGGCTGGAATGGCGAACCGGAGCACAAGGAGATGAGAAATGAGGTGCGTTTTAGAAACCTTTCCCGGTCACACGGTGTACCATCTTCTGGGTTTCTCGTGCATGTTTTCGATGTAGGAAGATGCCCATGAACCTGGAGATTTGGGACCCATGGGATGGGTACCACGCCGTATTACTTTAAAGGGTCTGCGTTTGCTCACCCAACCTCACCAAACCTCTCAGCCCCAAGAGTGTCCACCCTTATGTCTCAGTCATCTGTGGGTCTAGATATGGTCAATCCAGCTGGCATCGCAGCCCCTGAACGAATTTTGTAAGAATTTCTCTCTCTTTCACTGTCTTTGTTTCACGGGTTTTTAAAAGTAATTGATTTTTATAATGGGGTTTAGCTGCTTTGCACTGCTGTGTTTATGCCGCTTTACACCCACTTGACTCACTTACAGAGAGATAGCAATACATAGGTTTTAAGATTCTTACTAGTCAGATATATTCTTGGGCGGTGAATAGGGGGCGTTGAGTCCAGTTCACTGAGCAAGGAGTAGGTCTTGTCTATTACATATTGGGTTTATGGAACGGTATCTGAGCTAATTTGAAACCCTTGTTTTATGCATCACCCCACCTCACCTTTCCCGTTAAGCAGCCATAGTGTGTTTTCTAAACGTGCGACTCTGTTCTGTTTTGTAATTCAGTTCAAGGGTAGCGGTTTTTACATTCCCTCTGTAAGTGATATCTTATGATAAGTGTCTTTTTCTGTGTGACTTATTTCACTTAGAATCGTCGTACCTAAATCCACTCATCATGCTGCTCCTAGCCTTATGACGTTGATTTCATGGCTGAGTGATATTCCATTGTACATAAGGACCACAACTTCTTTATCCATTCTTCTCTTTCCTGGGACGTTTAAGGTGTAACGAAGTGGAGGTTCTTGTCAACAGAGCAGCCCTAAACTTTGGGGTGCCTGTGTCTTGCTGATTTTTAGTTTTCCCAATTTATACGCCCATGAGTGGAAGTGCCCTATGCTCTCTAAGGTGAGTTTTTTAGATGTTTCAAGACACACCGTACACTTCTCCAGAGTGGCTGTTGGCAATTTACAGCCCGCCCATCAGCGTAGCAAGGCTCCCATTTCTCCATGGCCTGTCCTGCATTTCTGGTTTTGACACTTTATTCAGCATGGCCCTTTTGACCGATGGGAAGCGAGACTTCTTTGTAGCGCTGATTTGCCTTTCCAGGTTGCTTGGTTGGCCAAAAAGGGCGTATGCGTTTTTTCCTGAATATATTCAGGAAAAAACGCATACGCCCTTTTTGGCCAAGGGCATCATTGTCGAGGTTTTGCCGCTTTTCCTGTGCTTTAAAGGCGATTCGAATCTACCTCCTGAAATCTGTTTCCTGCAATTCTGCCTTGCTTTCAAATCCTCATCGTTGCCTTCCTTCCATATATTTGTGGACGAGAGTTATCATTTCTACCTCTGCAGGTTTGTGAATTGCAGTGCCCCTGAGCTCCATTTTTTAACTCGCTTTCTTGGGAGCTGGCCGCAAAAGCGCAGGATTGCTTCAGGCCCTATTCTGGCTCCGGGCGGTAGGCTGAGCCTGTCGTTAATTCTTCTTCCTGATGGGAAAATAGAGTGACTTGTGCCTGTCCCAACACCTAGAGCTAGTCTCTCATTGGTTCCCCCTCTTCCCGTTCATCCTCAGGACAAATTGCAACGTGTACGGAACAGGAGGTTAAAGGTGCTGATTCTCCCAGGAGGGAGATTGCTAGTAAAGCGGCTGGAATGGCGAACCGGAGCACAAGGAGATGAGAAATGAGGTGCGTTTTAGAAACCTTTCCCGGTCACACGGTGTACCATCTTCTGGGTTTCTCGTGCGTGTTTTCGATGTAGGAAGATGCCCTTGAACCTGGAGATTTGGGACGCATGGGATGGGTACCACGCCGTATTACTTTAAAGGGTCTGCGTTTGCTCACCCAACCTCACCAAACCTCTCAGCCCCAAGAGTGTCCACCCTTATGTCTCAGTCATCTGTGGGTCTAGATATGGTCAATCCAGCTGGCATCGCAGCCCCTGAACGAATTTTGTAAGAATTTCTCTCTCTTTCACTGTCTTTGTTTCACGGGTTTTTAAAAGTAATTGATTTTTATAATGGGGTTTAGCTGCTTTGCACTGCTGTGCTTATGCCGCTTTACACCCACTTGACTCACTTACAGAGAGATATCAATACATAGGTTTTAAGATTCTTACTAGTCAGATATATTCTTGGGCGGTGAATAGGGGGCGTTGAGTCCAGTTCACTGAGCAAGGAGTAGGTCTTGTCTATTACATATTGGGTTTATGGAACGGTATCTGAGCTAATTTGAAACCCTTGTTTTATGCATCACCCCACCTCACCTTTCCCGTTAAGCAGCCATAGTGTGTTTTCTAAACGTGCGACTCTGTTCTGTTTTGTAATTCAGTTCAAGGGTAGCGGTTTTTACATTCCCTCTGTAAGTGATATCTTATGATAAGTGTCTTTTTCTGTGTGACTTATTTCACTTAGAATCATCGTACCTAAATCCACTCATCATGCTGCTCCTAGCCTTATGACGTTGATTTCATGGCTGAGTGATATTCCATTGTACATAAGGACCACAACTTCTTTATCCATTCTTCTCTTTCCTGGGATGTTTAAGGTGTAACGAAGTGGAGGTTCTTGTCAACAGAGCAGCCCTAAACTTTGGGGTGCCTGTGTCTTGCTGATTTTTAGTTTTCCCAATTTATACGCCCATGAGTGGAAGTGCCCTATGCTCTCTAAGCTGAGTTTTTTAGATGTTTCAGGACACACCGTACACGTCTCCAGAGTGGCTGTTGGCAATTTACAGCCCGCCCATCAGCGTAGCAAGGCTCCCATTTCTCCATGGCCTGTCCTGCATTTCTGGTTTTGACACTTTATTCAGCATGGCCCTTTTGACCGATGGGAAGCGAGACTTCTTTGTAGCGCTGATTTGCCTTTCCAGGTTGCTTGGTTGGCCAAAAAGGGCGTATGCGTTTTTTCCTGAATATATTCAGGAAAAAACGCATACGCCCTTTTTGGCCAAGGGCATCATTGTCGAGGTTTTGCCGCTTTTCCTGTGCTTTAAAGGCGATTCGAATCTACCTCCTGAAATCTGTTTCCTGCAATTCTGCCTTGCTTTCAAATCCTCTTCGTAGCCTTCCCTCCATATATTTGTGGACGAGAGTTATCATTTCTAACTCTGCAGGTTTGTGAATTGCAGTGCCCCTGAGCTCCATTTTTCAACTCGCTTTCTTGGGAGCTGGCCGCAAAAGCGCAGGATTGCTTCAGGCCCTATTCTGGCTCCGGGCGGCAGGCTGAGCCTGTGGTTAATTCTGCTACCTGATGGGAAAATAGAGTGACCTCTGCCTGTCCCAACACCTAGAGCTAGTCTCTCATTGGTTCCCCCTCTTCCCGTTCATCCTCAGGACAAATTGCAACCTGTACGGAACAGGAGGTTAAAGGTGCTGATTCTCCCAGGAGGGAGATTGCTAGTAAAGCGGCTGGAATGGCGAACCGGAGCACAAGGAGATGAGAAATGAGGTGCGTTTTAGAAACCATTCCCGGTCACACGGTGTACCATCTTCTGGGTTTCTCGTGCATGTTTTCGATGTAGGAAGATGCCCATGAACCTGGAGATTTGGGACCCATGGGATGGGTACCACGCTGTATTACTTTAAAGGGTCTGCGTTTGCTCACCCAACCTCACCAAACCTCTCAGCCCCAAGAGTGTCCACCCTTATGTCTCAGTCATCTGTGGGTCTAGATATGGTCAATCCAGCTGGCATCGCAGCCCCTGAACGAATTTTGTAAGAATTTCTCTCTCTTTCACTGTCTTTGTTTCACGGGTTTTTAAAAGTAATTGATTTTTATAATGGGGTTTAGCTGCTTTGCACTGCTGTGTTTATGCCGCTTTACACCCACTTGACTCACTTACAGAGAGATATCAATACATAGGTTTTAAGATTCTTACTAGTCAGATATATTCTTGGGCGGTGAATAGGGGGCGTTGAGTCCAGTTCACTGAGCAAGGAGTAGGTCTTGTCTATTACATATTGGGTTTATGGAACGGTATCTGAGCTAATTTGAAACCCTTGTTTTATGCATCACCCCACCTCACCTTTCCCGTTAAGCAGCCATAGTGTGTTTTCTAAACGTGCGACTCTGTTCTGTTTTGTAATTCAGTTCAAGGGTAGCGGTTTTTACATTCTCTCTGTAAGTGATATCTTATGATAAGTGTCTTTTTCTGTGTGACTTATTTCACTTAGAATCGTCGTACCTAAATCCACTCATCATGCTGCTCCTAGCCTTATGACGTTGATTTCATGGCTGAGTGATATTCCATTGTACATAAGGACCACAACTTCTTTATCCATTCTTCTCTTTCCTGGGATGTTTAAGGTGTAACGAAGTGGAGGTTCTTGTCAACAGAGCAGCCCTAAACTTTGGGGTGCCTGTGTCTTGCTGATTTTTAGTTTTCCCAATTTATACGCCCATGAGTGGAAGTGCCCTATGCTCTCTAAGCTGAGTTTTTTAGATGTTTCAAGACACACCGTACACTTCTCCAGAGTGGCTGTTGGCAATTTACAGCCCGCCCATCAGCGTAGCAAGGCTCCCATTTCTCCATGGCCTGTCCTGCATTTCTGGTTTTGACACTTTATTCAGCATGGCCCTTTTGACCGATGGGAAGCGAGACTTCTTTGTAGCGCTGATTTGCCTTTCCAGGTTGCTTGGTTGGCCAAAAAGGGCGTATGCGTTTTTTCCTGAATATATTCAGGAAAAAACGCATACGCCCTTTTTGGCCAAGGGCATCATTGTCGAGGTTTTGCCGCTTTTCCTGTGCTTTAAAGGCGATTCGAATCTACCTCCTGGAATCGGTTTCCTGCAATTCTGCCTTGCTTTCAAATCCTCTTCGTTGCCTTCCCTCCATATATTTGTGGACGAGAGTTATCATTTCTAACTCTGCAGGTTTGTGAATTGCAGTGCCCCTGAGCTCCATTTTTCAACTCGCTTTCTTGGGAGCTGGCCGCAAAAGCGCAGGATTGCTTCAGGCCCTATTCTGGCTCCGGGCGGCAGGCTGAGGCTGTCGTTAATTCTTCTTCCTGATGGGAAAATAGAGTGACCTGTGCCTGTCCCAACACCTAGAGCTAGTCTCTCATTGGTTCCCCCTCTTCCCGTTCATCCTCAGGACAAATTGCAACGTGTACGGAACAGAAGGTTAAAGGTGCTGATTCTCCAAGGAGGGAGATTGCTAGTAAAGCGGCTGGAATGGCGAACCGGAGCACAAGGAGATGAGAAATGAGGTGCGTTTTAGAAACCTTTCCCGGTCACACGGTGTACCATCTTCTGGGTTGCTCGTGCATGTTTTCGACGTAGGAAGATGCCCTTGAACCTGGAGATTTGGGACCCATGGGATGGGTACCACGCCGTATTACTTTAAAGGGTCTGCGTTTGCTCACCCAACCTCACCAAACCTCTCAGCCCCAAGAGTTTCCACCCTTATGTCTCAGTCATCTGTGGGTCTAGATATGGTCAATCCAGGTGGCATCGCAGCCCCTGAACGAATTTTGTAAGAATTTCTCTCTCTTTCACTGTCTTTGTTTCACGGGTTTTTAAAAGTAATTGATTTTTATAATGGGGTTTAGCTGCTTTGCACTGCTGTGTTTATGCCGCTTTACACCTACTTGACTCACTTACAGAGAGATATCAATACATAGGTTTTAAGATTCTTACTAGTCAGATATATTCTTGGGCGGTGAATAGGGGGCGTTGAGTCCAGTTCACTGAGCAAGGAGTAGGTCTTGTCTATTACATATTGGGTTTATGGAACGGTATCTGAGCTAATTTGAAACCCTTGTTTTATGCATCACCCCACCTCACCTTTCCCGTTAAGCAGCCATAGTGTGTTTTCTAAACGTGCGACTCTGTTCTGTTTTGTAATTCAGTTCAAGGGTAGCGGTTTTTACATTCTCTCTGTAAGTGATATCTTATGATAAGTGTCTTTTTCTGTGTGACTTATTTCACTTAGAATCGTCGTACCTAAATCCACTCATCATGCTGCTCCTAGCCTTATGACGTTGATTTCATGGCTGAGTGATATTCCATTGTACATAAGGACCACAACTTCTTTATCCATTCTTCTCTTTCCTGGGATGTTTAAGGTGTAACGAAGTGGAGGTTCTTGTCAACAGAGCAGCCCTAAACTTTGGGGTGCCTGTGTCTTGCTGATTTTTAGTTTTCCCAATTTATACGCCCATGAGTGGAAGTGCCCTATGCTCTCTAAGCTGAGTTTTTTAGATGTTTCAGGACACACCGTACACTTCTCCAGAGTGGCTGTTGGCAATTTACAGCCCGCCCATCAGCGTAGCAAGGCTCCCATTTCTCCATGGCCTGTCCTGCATTTCTGGTTTTGACACTTTATTCAGCATGGCCCTTTTGACCGATGGGAAGCGAGACTTCTTTGTAGCGCTGATTTGCCTTTCCAGGTTGCTTGGTTGGCCAAAAAGGGCGTATGCGTTTTTTCCTGAATATATTCAGGAAAAAACGCATACGCCCTTTTTGGCCAAGGGCATCATTGTCGAGGTTTTGCCGCTTTTCCTGTGCTTTAAAGGCGATTCGAATCTACCTCCTGAAATCTGTTTCCTGCAATTCTGCCTTGCTTTCAAATCCTCTTCGTAGCCTTCCCTCCATATATTTGTGGACGAGAGTTATCATTTCTAACTCTGCAGGTTTGTGAATTGCAGTGCCCCTGAGCTCCATTTTTCAACTCGCTTTCTTGGGAGCTGGCCGCAAAAGCGCAGGATTGCTTCAGGCCCTATTCTGGCTCCGGGCGGCAGGCTGAGCCTGTGGTTAATTCTGCTACCTGATGGGAAAATAGAGTGACCTGTGCCTGTCCCAACACCTAGAGCTAGTCTCTCATTGGTTCCCCCTCTTCCCGTTCATCCTCAGGACAAATTGCAACGTGTACGGAACAGGAGGTTAAAGGCGCTGATCCTCCAAGGAGGGAGATTGCTAGTAAAGCGGCTGGAATGGCGAACCGGAGCACAAGGAGATGAGAAATGAGGTGCGTTTTAGAAACCTTTCCCGGTCACACGGTGTACCATCTTCTGGGTTTCTCGTGCATGTTTTCGACGTAGGAAGATGCCCTTGACCCTGGAGATTTGGGACCCATGGGATGGGTACCACGCCGTATTACTTTACAGGGTCTGCGTTAGCTCACCCAACCTCACCAAACCTCTCAGCCCCATGAGTGTCCACCCTTATGTCTCAATCAGCTGTGGGTCTAGATATGGTCAATCCAGGTGGCATCGCAGCCCCTGAACGAATTTTGTAAGAATTTCTCTCTCTTTCACTGTCTTTGTTTCACGGGTTTTTAAAAGTAATTGATTTTTATAATAGGGTTTAGCTGCTTTGCACTGCTGTGTTTATGCCGCTTTTCACCCACTTGACTCACTTACAGAGAGATATCAATACATAGGTTTTAAGATTCTTACTAGTCAGATATATTCTTGGGCGGTGAATAGGGGGCGTTGAGTCCAGTTCACTGAGCAAGGAGTAGGTCTTGTCTATTACATATTGGGTTTATGGAACGGTATCTGAGCTAATTTGAAACCCTTGTTTTATGCATCACCCCACCTCACCTTTCCCGTTAAGCAGCCATAGTGTGTTTTCTAAACGTGCGACTCTGTTCTGTTTTGTAATTCAGTTCAAGGGTAGCGGTTTTTACATTCTCTCTGTAAGTGATATCTTATGATAAGTGTCTTTTTCTGTGTGACTTATTTCACTTAGAATCGTCGTACCTAAATCCACTCATCATGCTGCTCCTAGCCTTATGACGTTGATTTCATGGCTGAGTGATATTCCATTGTACATAAGGACCACAACTTCTTTATCCATTCTTCTCTTTCCTGGGATGTTTAAGGTGTAACGAAGTGGAGGTTCTTGTCAACAGAGCAGCCCTAAACTTTGGGGTGCCTGTGTCTTGCTGATTTTTAGTTTTCCCAATTTATACGCCCATGAGTGGAAGTGCCCTATGCTCTCTAAGCTGAGTTTTTTAGATGTTTCAGGACACACCGTACACTTCTCCAGAGTGGCTGTTGGCAATTTACAGCCCGCCCATCAGCGTAGCAAGGCTCCCATTTCTCCATGGCCTGTCCTGCATTTCTGGTTTTGACACTTTATTCAGCATGGCCCTTTTGACCGATGGGAAGCGAGACTTCTTTGTAGCGCTGATTTGCCTTTCCAGGTTGCTTGGTTGGCCAAAAAGGGCGTATGCGTTTTTTCCTGAATATATTCAGGAAAAAACGCATACGCCCTTTTTGGCCAAGGGCATCATTGTCGAGGTTTTGCCGCTTTTCCTGTGCTTTAAAGGTGATTCGAATCTACCTCCTGAAATCTGTTTCCTGCAATTCTGCCTTGCTTTCAAATCCTCATCGTTGCCTTCCTTCCATATATTTGTGGACGAGAGTTATCATTTCTACCTCTGCAGGTTTGTGAATTGCAGTGCCCCTGAGCTCCATTTTTTAACTCGTTTTCTTGGGAGCTGGCCGCAAAAGCGCAGGATTGCTTCAGGCCCTATTCTGGCTCCGGGCGGCAGGCTGAGCCTGTCGTTAATTCTTCTTCCTGATGGGAAAATAGAGTGACTTGTGCCTGTCCCAAAACCTAGAGCTAGTCTCTCATTGGTTCCCCCTCTTCCCGTTCATCCTCAGGACAAATTGCAACCTGTACGGAACAGGAGGTTAAAGGTGCTGATTCTCCCAGGAGGGAGATTGCTAGTAAAGCGGCTGGAATGGCGAACCGGAGCACAAGGAGATGAGAAATGAGGTGCGTTTTAGAAACCTTTCCCGGTCACACGGTGTACCATCTTCTGGGTTTCTCGTGCATGTTTTCGATGTAGGAAGATGCCCTTGAACCTGGAGATTTGGGACCCATGGGATGGGTACCACGCCGTATTACTTTAAAGGGTCTGCGTTTGCTCACCCAACCTCACCAAACCTCTCAGCCCCAAGAGTGTCCACCCTTATGTCTCAGTCATCTGTGGGTCTAGATATGGTCAATCCAGGTGGCATCGCAGCCCCTGAACGAATTTTGTAAGAATTTCTCTCTCTTTCACTGTCTTTGTTTCACGGGTTTTTAAAAGTAATTGATTTTTATAATGGGGTTTAGCTGCTTTGCACTGCTGTGTTTATGCCGCTTTACACCTACTTGACTCACTTACAGAGAGATATCAATACATAGGTTTTAAGATTCTTACTAGTCAGATATATTCTTGGGCGGTGAATAGGGGTTGTTGAGTCCAGTTCACTGAGCAAGGAGTAGGTCTTGTCTATTACATATTGGGTTTATGGAACGGTATCTGAGCTAATTTGAAACCCTTGTTTTATGCATCACCCCACCTCACCTTTCCCGTTAAGCAGCCATAGTGTGTTTTCTAAACGTGCGACTCTGTTCTGTTTTGTAATTCAGTTCAAGGGTAGCGGTTTTTACATTCCCTCTGTAAGTGATATCTTATGATAAGTGTCTTTTTCTGTGTGACTTATTTCACTTAGAATCGTCGTACCTAAATCCACTCATCATGCTGCTCCTAGCCTTATGACGTTGATTTCATGGCTGAGTGATATTCCATTGTACATAAGGACCACAACTTCTTTATCCATTCTTCTCTTTCCTGGGATGTTTCAGGTGTAACGAAGTGGAGGTTCTTGTCAACAGAGCAGCCCTAAACTTTGGGGTGCCTGTGTCTTGCTGATTTTTAGTTTTCCCAATTTATACGCCCATGAGTGGAAGTGCCCTATGCTCTCTAAGCTGAGTTTTTTAGATGTTTCAGGACACACCGTACACTTCTCCAGAGTGGCTGTTGGCAATTTACAGCCCGCCCATCAGCGTAGCAAGGCTCCCATTTCTCCATGGCCTGTCCTGCATTTCTGGTTTTGACACTTTATTCAGCATGGCCCTTTTGACCGATGGGAAGCGAGACTTCTTTGTAGCGCTGATTTGCCTTTCCAGGTTGCTTGGTTGGCCAAAAAGGGCGTATGCGTTTTTTCCTGAATATATTCAGGAAAAAACGCATACGCCCTTTTTGGCCAAGGGCATCATTGTCGAGGTTTTGCCGCTTTTCCTGTGCTTTAAAGGCGATTCGAATCTACCTCCTGAAATCTGTTTCCTGCAATTCTGCCTTGCTTTCAAATCCTCTTCGTAGCCTTCCCTCCATATATTTGTGGACGAAAGTTATCATTTCTAACTCTGCAGGTTTGTGAATTGCAGTGCCCCTGAGCTCCATTTTTCAACTCGCTTTCTTGGGAGCTGGCCGCAAAAGCGCAGGATTGCTTCAGACCCTATTCTGGCTCCGGGCGGCAGGCTGAGCCTGTGGTTAATTCTGCTACCTGATGGGAAAATAGAGTGACCTGTGCCTGTCCCAACACCTAGAGCTAGTCTCTCATTGGTTCCCCCTCTTCCCGTTCATCCTCAGGACAAATTGCAACGTGTACGGAACAGGAGGTTAAAGGCGCTGATTCTCCAAGGAGGGAGATTGCTAGTAAAGCGGCTGGAATGGCGAACCGGAGCACAAGGAGATGAGAAATGAGGTGCGTTTTAGAAACCTTTCCCGGTCACACGGTGTACCATCTTCTGGGTTTCTCGTGCATGTTTTCGACGTAGGAAGATGCCCTTGACCCTGGAGATTTGGGACCCATGGGATGGGTACCACGCCGTATTACTTTAAAGGGTCTGCGTTTGCTCACCCAACCTCACCAAACCTCTCAGCCCCAAGAGTGTCCACCCTTATGTCTCAGTCATCTGTGGGTCTAGATATGGTCAATCCAGCTGGCATCGCAGCCCCTGAACGAATTTTGTAAGAATTTCTCTCTCTTTCACTGTCTTTGTTTCACGGGTTTTTAAAAGTAATTGATTTTTATAATAGGGTTTAGCTGCTTTGCACTGCTGTGTTTATGCCGCTTTTCACCCACTTGACTCACTTACAGAGAGATATCAATACATAGGTTTTAAGATTCTTACTAGTCAGATATATTCTTGGGCGGTGAATAGGGGGCGTTGAGTCCAGTTCACTGAGCAAGGAGTAGGTCTTGTCTATTACATATTGGGTTTATGGAACGGTATCTGAGCTAATTTGAAACCCTTGTTTTATGCATCACCCCACCTCACCTTTCCCGTTAAGCAGCCATAGTGTGTTTTCTAAACGTGCGACTCTGTTCTGTTTTGTAATTCAGTTCAAGGGTAGCGGTTTTTACATTCTCTCTGTAAGTGATATCTTATGATAAGTGTCTTTTTCTGTGTGACTTATTTCACTTAGAATCGTCGTACCTAAATCCACTCATCATGCTGCTCCTAGCCTTATGACGTTGATTTCATGGCTGAGTGATATTCCATTGTACATAAGGACCACAACTTCTTTATCCATTCTTCTCTTTCCTGGGATGTTTAAGGTGTAACGAAGTGGAGGTTCTTGTCAACAGAGCAGCCCTAAACTTTGGGGTGCCTGTGTCTTGCTGATTTTTAGTTTTCCCAATTTATACGCCCATGAGTGGAAGTGCCCTATGCTCTCTAAGCTGAGTTTTTTAGATGTTTCAGGACACACCGTACACGTCTCCAGAGTGGCTGTTGGCAATTTACAGCCCGCCCATCAGCGTAGCAAGGCTCCCATTTCTCCATGGCCTGTCCTGCATTTCTGGTTTTGACACTTTATTCAGCATGGCCCTTTTGACCGATGGGAAGCGAGACTTCTTTGTAGCGCTGATTTGCCTTTCCAGGTTGCTTGGTTGGCCAAAAAGGGCGTATGCGTTTTTTCCTGAATATATTCAGGAAAAAACGCATACGCCCTTTTTGGCCAAGGGCATCATTGTCGAGGTTTTGCCGCTTTTCCTGTGCTTTAAAGGCGATTCGAATCTACCTCCTGAAATCTGTTTCCTGCAATTCTGCCTTGCTTTCAAATCCTCTTCGTAGCCTTCCCTCCATATATTTGTGGACGAGAGTTATCATTTCTAACTCTGCAGGTTTGTGAATTGCAGTGCCCCTGAGCTCCATTTTTCAACTCGCTTTCTTGGGAGCTGGCCGCAAAAGCGCAGGATTGCTTCAGGCCCTATTCTGGCTCCGGGCGGCAGGCTGAGCCTGTGGATAATTCTGCTACCTGATGGGAAAATAGAGTGACCTCTGCCTGTCCCAACACCTAGAGCTAGTCTCTCATTGGTTCCCCCTCTTCCCGTTCATCCTCAGGACAAATTGCAACGTGTACGGAACAGGAGGTTAAAGGTGCTGATTCTCCCAGGAGGGAGATTGCTAGTAAAGCAGCTGGAATGGCGAACCGGAGCACAAGGAGATGAGAAATGAGGTGCGTTTTAGAAACCTTTCCCGGTCACACGGTGTACCATCTTCTGGGTTTCTCGTGCATGTTTTCGATGTAGGAAGATGCCCATGAACCTGGAGATTTGGGACCCATGGGATGGGTACCACGCCGTATTACTTTAAAGGGTCTGCGTTTGCTCACCCAACCTCACCAAACCTCTCAGCCCCAAGAGTGTCCACCCTTATGTCTCAGTCATCTGTGGGTCTAGATATGGTCAATCCAGGTGGCATCGCAGCCCCTGAACGAATTTTGTAAGAATTTCTCTCTCTTTCACTGTCTTTGTTTCACGGGTTTTTAAAAGTAATTGATCTTTATAATAGGGTTTAGCTGCTTTGCACTGCTGTGTTTATGCCGCTTTTCACCCACTTGACTCACTTACAGAGAGATATCAATACATAGGTTTTAAGATTCTTACTAGTCAGATATATTCTTGGGCGGTGAATAGGGGGCGTTGAGTCCAGTTCACTGAGCAAGGAGTAGGTCTTGTCTATTACATATTGGGTTTATGGAACGGTATCTGAGCTAATTTGAAACCCTTGTTTTATGCATCACCCCACCTCACCTTTCCCGTTAAGCAGCCATAGTGTGTTTTCTAAACGTGCGACTCTGTTCTGTTTTGTAATTCAGTTCAAGGGTAGCGGTTTTTACATTCTCTCTGTAAGTGATATCTTATGATAAGTGTCTTTTTCTGTGTGACTTATTTCACTTAGAATCGTCGTACCTAAATCCACTCATCATGCTGCTCCTAGCCTTATGACGTTGATTTCATGGCTGAGTGATATTCCATTGTACATAAGGACCACAACTTCTTTATCCATTCTTCTCTTTCCTGGGATGTTTAAGGTGTAACGAAGTGGAGGTTCTTGTCAACAGAGCAGCCCTAAACTTTGGGGTGCCTGTGTCTTGCTGATTTTTAGTTTTCCCAATTTATACGCCCATGAGTGGAAGTGCCCTATGCTCTCTAAGCTGAGTTTTTTAGATGTTTCAGGACACACCGTACACTTCTCCAGAGTGGCTGTTGGCAATTTACAGCCCGCCCATCAGCGTAGCAAGGCTCCCATTTCTCCATGGCCTGTCCTGCATTTCTGGTTTTGACACTTTATTCAGCATGGCCCTTTTGACCGATGGGAAGCGAGACTTCTTTGTAGCGCTGATTTGCCTTTCCAGGTTGCTTGGTTGGCCAAAAAGGGCGTATGCGTTTTTTCCTGAATATATTCAGGAAAAAACGCATACGCCCTTTTTGGCCAAGGGCATCATTGTCGAGGTTTTGCCGCTTTTCCTGTGCTTTAAAGGCGATTCGAATCTACCTCCTGAAATCTGTTTCCTGCAATTCTGCCTTGCTTTCAAATCCTCTTCGTAGCCTTCCCTCCATATATTTGTGGACGAGAGTTATCATTTCTAACTCTGCAGGTTTGTGAATTGCAGTGCCCCTGAGCTCCATTTTTCAACTCGCTTTCTTGGGAGCTGGCCGCAAAAGCGCAGGATTGCTTCAGGCCCTATTCTGGCTCCGGGCGGCAGGCTGAGCCTGTGGTTAATTCTGCTACCTGATGGGAAAATAGAGTGACCTGTGCCTGTCCCAACACCTAGAGCTAGTCTCTCATTGGTTCCCCCTCTTCCCGTTCATCCTCAGGACAAATTGCAACGTGTACGGAACTGGAGGTTAAAGGCGCTGATTCTCCAAGGAGGGAGATTGCTAGTAAAGCGGCTGGAATGGCGAACCGGAGCACAAGGAGATGAGAAATGAGGTGCGTTTTAGAAACCTTTCCCGGTCACACGGTGTACCATCTTCTGGGTTTCTCGTGCATGTTTTCGACGTAGGAAGATGCCCTTGACCCTGGAGATTTGGGACCCATGGGATGGGTACCACGCCGTATTACTTTACAGGGTCTGCGTTAGCTCACCCAACCTCACCAAACCTCTCAGCCCCAAGAGTGTCCACCCTTATGTCTCAATCAGCTGTGGGTCTAGATATGGTCAATCCAGGTGGCATCGCAGCCCCTGAACGAATTTTGTAAGAATTTCTCTCTCTTTCACTGTCTTTGTTTCACGGGTTTTTAAAAGTAATTGATTTTTATAATAGGGTTTAGCTGCTTTGCACTGCTGTGTTTATGCCGCTTTTCACCCACTTGACTCACTTACAGAGAGATATCAATACATAGGTTTTAAGATTCTTACTAGTCAGATATATTCTTGGGCGGTGAATAGGGGGCGTTGAGTCCAGTTCACTGAGCAAGGAGTAGGTCTTGTCTATTACATATTTGGTTTATGGAACGGTATCTGAGCTAATTTGAAACCCTTGTTTTATGCATCACCCCACCTCACCTTTCCCGTTAAGCAGCCATAGTGTGTTTTCTAAACGTGCGACTCTGTTCTGTTTTGTAATTCAGTTCAAGGGTAGCGGTTTTTACATTCTCTCTGTAAGTGATATCTTATGATAAGTGTCTTTTTCTGTGTGACTTATTTCACTTAGAATCGTCGTACCTAAATCCACTCATCATGCTGCTCCTAGCCTTATGACGTTGATTTCATGGCTGAGTGATATTCCATTGTACATAAGGACCACAACTTCTTTATCCATTCTTCTCTTTCCTGGGATGTTTAAGGTGTAACGAAGTGGAGGTTCTTGTCAACAGAGCAGCCCTAAACTTTGGGGTGCCTGTGTCTTGCTGATTTTTAGTTTTCCCAATTTATACGCCCATGAGTGGAAGTGCCCTATGCTCTCTAAGCTGAGTTTTTTAGATGTTTCAGGACACACCGTACACTTCTCCAGAGTGGCTGTTGGCAATTTACAGCCCGCCCATCAGCGTAGCAAGGCTCCCATTTCTCCATGGCCTGTCCTGCATTTCTGGTTTTGACACTTTATTCAGCATGGCCCTTTTGACCGATGGGAAGCGAGACTTCTTTGTAGCGCTGATTTGCCTTTCCAGGTTGCTTGGTTGGCCAAAAAGGGCGTATGCGTTTTTTCCTGAATATATTCAGGAAAAAACGCATACGCCCTTTTTGGCCAAGGGCATCATTGTCGAGGTTTTGCCGCTTTTCCTGTGCTTTAAAGGTGATTCGAATCTACCTCCTGAAATCTGTTTCCTGCAATTCTGCCTTGCTTTCAAATCCTCATCGTTGCCTTCCTTCCATATATTTGTGGACGAGAGTTATCATTTCTACCTCTGCAGGTTTGTGAATTGCAGTGCCCCTGAGCTCCATTTTTTAACTCGTTTTCTCGGGAGCTGGCCGCAAAAGCGCAGGATTGCTTCAGGCCCTATTCTGGCTCCGGGCGGCAGGCTGAGCCTGTCGTTAATTCTTCTTCCTGATGGGAAAATAGAGTGACTTGTGCCTGTCCCAAAACCTAGAGCTAGTCTCTCATTGGTTCCCCCTCTTCCCGTTCATCCTCAGGACAAATTGCAACCTGTACGGAACAGGAGGTTAAAGGTGCTGATTCTCCCAGGAGGGAGATTGCTAGTAAAGCGGCTGGAATGGCGAACCGGAGCACAAGGAGATGAGAAATGAGGTGCGTTTTAGAAACCTTTCCCGGTCACACGGTGTACCATCTTCTGGGTTTCTCGTGCATGTTTTCGATGTAGGAAGATGCCCTTGAACCTGGAGATTTGGGACCCATGGGATGGGTACCACGCCGTATTACTTTAAAGGGTCTGCGTTTGCTCACCCAACCTCACCAAACCTCTCAGCCCCAAGAGTGTCCACCCTTATGTCTCAGTCATCTGTGGGTCTAGATATGGTCAATCCAGGTGGCATCGCAGCCCCTGAACGAATTTTGTAAGAATTTCTCTCTCTTTCACTGTCTTTGTTTCACGGGTTTTTAAAAGTAATTGATTTTTATAATGGGGTTTAGCTGCTTTGCACTGCTGTGTTTATGCCGCTTTACACCTACTTGACTCACTTACAGAGAGATATCAATACATAGGTTTTAAGATTCTTACTAGTCAGATATATTCTTGGGCGGTGAATAGGGGTTGTTGAGTCCAGTTCACTGAGCAAGGAGTAGGTCTTGTCTATTACATATTGGGTTTATGGAACGGTATCTGAGCTAATTTGAAACCCTTGTTTTATGCATCACCCCACCTCACCTTTCCCGTTAAGCAGCCATAGTGTGTTTTCTAAACGTGCGACTCTGTTCTGTTTTGTAATTCAGTTCAAGGGTAGCGGTTTTTACATTCCCTCTGTAAGTGATATCTTATGATAAGTGTCTTTTTCTGTGTGACTTATTTCACTTAGAATCGTCGTACCTAAATCCACTCATCATGCTGCTCCTAGCCTTATGACGTTGATTTCATGGCTGAGTGATATTCCATTGTACATAAGGACCACAACTTCTTTATCCATTCTTCTCTTTCCTGGGATGTTTCAGGTGTAACGAAGTGGAGGTTCTTGTCAACAGAGCAGCCCTAAACTTTGGGGTGCCTGTGTCTTGCTGATTTTTAGTTTTCCCAATTTATACGCCCATGAGTGGAAGTGCCCTATGCTCTCTAAGCTGAGTTTTTTAGATGTTTCAGGACACACCGTACACTTCTCCAGAGTGGCTGTTGGCAATTTACAGCCCGCCCATCAGCGTAGCAAGGCTCCCATTTCTCCATGGCCTGTCCTGCATTTCTGGTTTTGACACTTTATTCAGCATGGCCCTTTTGACCGATGGGAAGCGAGACTTCTTTGTAGTGCTGATTTGCCTTTCCAGGTTGCTTGGTTGGCCAAAAAGGGCGTATGCGTTTTTTCCTGAATATATTCAGGAAAAAACGCATACGCCCTTTTTGGCCAAGGGCATCATTGTCGAGGTTTTGCCGCTTTTCCTGTGCTTTAAAGGCGATTCGAATCTACCTCCTGAAATCTGTTTCCTGCAATTCTGCCTTGCTTTCAAATCCTCTTCGTAGCCTTCCCTCCATATATTTGTGGACGAAAGTTATCATTTCTAACTCTGCAGGTTTGTGAATTGCAGTGCCCCTGAGCTCCATTTTTCAACTCGCTTTCTTGGGAGCTGGCCGCAAAAGCGCAGGATTGCTTCAGACCCTATTCTGGCTCCGGGCGGCAGGCTGAGCCTGTGGTTAATTCTGCTACCTGATGGGAAAATAGAGTGACCTGTGCCTGTCCCAACACCTAGAGCTAGTCTCTCATTGGTTCCCCCTCTTCCCGTTCATCCTCAGGACAAATTGCAACGTGTACGGAACAGGAGGTTAAAGGCGCTGATTCTCCAAGGAGGGAGATTGCTAGTAAAGCGGCTGGAATGGCGAACCGGAGCACAAGGAGATGAGAAATGAGGTGCGTTTTAGAAACCTTTCCCGGTCACACGGTGTACCATCTTCTGGGTTTCTCGTGCATGTTTTCGACGTAGGAAGATGCCCTTGACCCTGGAGATTTGGGACCCATGGGATGGGTACCACGCCGTATTACTTTAAAGGGTCTGCGTTTGCTCACCCAACCTCACCAAACCTCTCAGCCCCAAGAGTGTCCACCCTTATGTCTCAGTCATCTGTGGGTCTAGATATGGTCAATCCAGGTGGCATCGCAGCCCCTGAACGAATTTTGTAAGAATTTCTCTCTCTTTCACTGTCTTTGTTTCACGGGTTTTTAAAAGTAATTGATTTTTATAATAGGGTTTAGCTGCTTTGCACTGCTGTGTTTATGCCGCTTTTCACCCACTTGACTCACTTACAGAGAGATATCAATACATAGGTTTTAAGATTCTTACTAGTCAGATATATTCTTGGGCGGTGAATAGGGGGCGTTGAGTCCAGTTCACTGAGCAAGGAGTAGGTCTTGTCTATTACATATTGGGTTTATGGAACGGTATCTGAGCTAATTTGAAACCCTTGTTTTATGCATCACCCCACCTCACCTTTCCCGTTAAGCAGCCATAGTGTGTTTTCTAAACGTGCGACTCTGTTCTGTTTTGTAATTCAGTTCAAGGGTAGCGGTTTTTACATTCTCTCTGTAAGTGATATCTTATGATAAGTGTCTTTTTCTGTGTGACTTATTTCACTTAGAATCGTCGTACCTAAATCCACTCATCATGCTGCTCCTAGCCTTATGACGTTGATTTCATGGCTGAGTGATATTCCATTGTACATAAGGACCACAACTTCTTTATCCATTCTTCTCTTTCCTGGGATGTTTAAGGTGTAACGAAGTGGAGGTTCTTGTCAACAGAGCAGCCCTAAACTTTGGGGTGCCTGTGTCTTGCTGATTTTTAGTTTTCCCAATTTATACGCCCATGAGTGGAAGTGCCCTATGCTCTCTAAGCTGAGTTTTTTAGATGTTTCAGGACACACCGTACACGTCTCCAGAGTGGCTGTTGGCAATTTACAGCCCGCCCATCAGCGTAGCAAGGCTCCCATTTCTCCATGGCCTGTCCTGCATTTCTGGTTTTGACACTTTATTCAGCATGGCCCTTTTGACCGATGGGAAGCGAGACTTCTTTGTAGCGCTGATTTGCCTTTCCAGGTTGCTTGGTTGGCCAAAAAGGGCGTATGCGTTTTTTCCTGAATATATTCAGGAAAAAACGCATACGCCCTTTTTGGCCAAGGGCATCATTGTCGAGGTTTTGCCGCTTTTCCTGTGCTTTAAAGGCGATTCGAATCTACCTCCTGAAATCTGTTTCCTGCAATTCTGCCTTGCTTTCAAATCCTCTTCGTAGCCTTCCCTCCATATATTTGTGGACGAGAGTTATCATTTCTAACTCTGCAGGTTTGTGAATTGCAGTGCCCCTGAGCTCCATTTTTCAACTCGCTTTCTTGGGAGCTGGCCGCAAAAGCGCAGGATTGCTTCAGGCCCTATTCTGGCTCCGGGCGGCAGGCTGAGCCTGTGGTTAATTCTGCTACCTGATGGGAAAATAGAGTGACCTCTGCCTGTCCCAACACCTAGAGCTAGTCTCTCATTGGTTCCCCCTCTTCCCGTTCATCCTCAGGACAAATTGCAACGTGTACGGAACAGGAGGTTAAAGGTGCTGATTCTCCCAGGAGGGAGATTGCTAGTAAAGCGGCTGGAATGGCGAACCGGAGCACAAGGAGATGAGAAATGAGGTGCGTTTTAGAAACCTTTCCCGGTCACACGGTGTACCATCTTCTGGGTTTCTCGTGCATGTTTTCGATGTAGGAAGATGCCCATGAACCTGGAGATTTGGGACCCATGGGATGGGTACCACGCCGTATTACTTTAAAGGGTCTGCGTTTGCTCACCCAACCTCACCAAACCTCTCAGCCCCAAGAGTGTCCACCCTTATGTCTCAGTCATCTGTGGGTCTAGATATGGTCAATCCAGCTGGCATCGCAGCCCCTGAACGAATTTTGTAAGAATTTCTCTCTCTTTCACTGTCTTTGTTTCACGGGTTTTTAAAAGTAATTGATTTTTATAATGGGGTTTAGCTGCTTTGCACTGCTGTGTTTATGCCGCTTTACACCCACTTGACTCACTTACAGAGAGATAGCAATACATAGGTTTTAAGATTCTTACTAGTCAGATATATTCTTGGGCGGTGAATAGGGGGCGTTGAGTCCAGTTCACTGAGCAAGGAGTAGGTCTTGTCTATTACATATTGGGTTTATGGAACGGTATCTGAGCTAATTTGAAACCCTTGTTTTATGCATCACCCCACCTCACCTTTCCCGTTAAGCAGCCATAGTGTGTTTTCTAAACGTGCGACTCTGTTCTGTTTTGTAATTCAGTTCAAGGGTAGCGGTTTTTACATTCTCTCTGTAAGTGATATCTTATGATAAGTGTCTTTTTCTGTGTGACTTATTTCACTTAGAATCGTCGTACCTAAATCCACTCATCATGCTGCTCCTAGCCTTATGACGTTGATTTCATGGCTGAGTGATATTCCATTGTACATAAGGACCACAACTTCTTTATCCATTCTTCTCTTTCCTGGGATGTTTAAGGTGTAACGAAGTGGAGGTTCTTGTCAACAGAGCAGCCCTAAACTTTGGGGTGCCTGTGTCTTGCTGATTTTTAGTTTTCCCAATTTATACGCCCATGAGTGGAAGTGCCCTATGCTCTCTAAGGTGAGTTTTTTAGATGTTTCAAGACACACCGTACACTTCTCCAGAGTGGCTGTTGGCAATTTACAGCCCGCCCATCAGCGTAGCAAGGCTCCCATTTCTCCATGGCCTGTCCTGCATTTCTGGTTTTGACACTTTATTCAGCATGGCCCTTTTGACCGATGGGAAGCGAGACTTCTTTGTAGCGCTGATTTGCCTTTCCAGGTTGCTTGGTTGGCCAAAAAGGGCGTATGCGTTTTTTCCTGAATATATTCAGGAAAAAACGCATACGCCCTTTTTGGCCAAGGGCATCATTGTCGAGGTTTTGCCGCTTTTCCTGTGCTTTAAAGGCGATTCGAATCTACCTCCTGAAATCTGTTTCCTGCAATTCTGCCTTGCTTTCAAATCCTCTTCGTAGCCTTCCCTCCATATATTTGTGGACGAGAGTTATCATTTCTAACTCTGCAGGTTTGTGAATTGCAGTGCCCCTGAGCTCCATTTTTCAACTCGCTTTCTTGGGAGCTGGCCGCAAAAGCGCAGGATTGCTTCAGGCCGTATTCTGACTCCGGGCGGCAGGCTGAGCCTGTGGTTAATTCTGCTACCTGATGGGAAAATAGAGTGACCTCTGCCTGTCCCAACACCTAGAGCTAGTCTCTCATTGGTTCCCCCTCTTCCCGTTCATCCTCAGGACAAATTGCAACGTGTACGGAACAGGAGGTTAAAGGTGCTGATTCTCCCAGGAGGGAGATTGCTAGTAAAGCGGCTGGAATGGCGAACCGGAGCACAAGGAGATGAGAAATGAGGTGCGTTTTAGAAACCTTTCCCGGTCACACGGTGTACCATCTTCTGGGTTTCTCGTGCATGTTTTCGATGTAGGAAGATGCCCATGAACCTGGAGATTTGGGACCCATGGGATGGGTACCACGCCGTATTATTTTAAAGGGTCTGCGTTTGCTCACCCAACCTCACCAAACCTCTCAGCCCCAAGAGTGTCCACCCTTATGTCTCAGTCATCTGTGGGTCTAGATATGGTCAATCCAGCTGGCATCGCAGCCCCTGAACGAATTTTGTAAGAATTTCTCTCTCTTTCACTGTCTTTGTTTCACGGGTTTTTAAAAGTAATTGATTTTTATAATGGGGTTTAGCTGCTTTGCACTGCTGTGTTTATGCCGCTTTACACCCACTTGACTCACTTACAGAGAGATAGCAATACATAGGTTTTAAGATTCTTACTAGTCAGATATATTCTTGGGCGGTGAATAGGGGGCGTTGAGTCCAGTTCACTGAGCAAGGAGTAGGTCTTGTCTATTACATATTGGGTTTATGGAACGGTATCTGAGCTAATTTGAAACCCTTGTTTTATGCATCACCCCACCTCACCTTTCCCGTTAAGCAGCCATAGTGTGTTTTCTAAACGTGCGACTCTGTTCTGTTTTGTAATTCAGTTCAAGGGTAGCGGTTTTTACATTCCCTCTGTAAGTGATATCTTATGATAAGTGTCTTTTTCTGTGTGACTTATTTCACTTAGAATCGTCGTACCTAAATCCACTCATCATGCTGCTCCTAGCCTTATGACGTTGATTTCATGGCTGAGTGATATTCCATTGTACATAAGGACCACAACTTCTTTATCCATTCTTCTCTTTCCTGGGACGTTTAAGGTGTAACGAAGTGGAGGTTCTTGTCAACAGAGCAGCCCTAAACTTTGGGGTGCCTGTGTCTTGCTGATTTTTAGTTTTCCCAATTTATACGCCCATGAGTGGAAGTGCCCTATGCTCTCTAAGGTGAGTTTTTTAGATGTTTCAAGACACACCGTACACTTCTCCAGAGTGGCTGTTGGCAATTTACAGCCCGCCCATCAGCGTAGCAAGGCTCCCATTTCTCCATGGCCTGTCCTGCATTTCTGGTTTTGACACTTTATTCAGCATGGCCCTTTTGACCGATGGGAAGCGAGACTTCTTTGTAGCGCTGATTTGCCTTTCCAGGTTGCTTGGTTGGCCAAAAAGGGCGTATGCGTTTTTTCCTAAATATATTCAGGAAAAAACGCATACGCCCTTTTTGGCCAAGGGCATCATTGTC
This sequence comes from Balaenoptera borealis, assembly GCF_965194805.1. NCBI lineage: Eukaryota > Metazoa > Chordata > Mammalia > Artiodactyla > Balaenopteridae > Balaenoptera > Balaenoptera borealis. The sequence continues at coordinate 36,561,639 of NC_138874.1, read as the reverse complement.
GAGGTTTTGCCGCTTTTCCTGTGCTTTAAAGGCGATTCGAATCTACCTCCTGAAATCTGTTTCCTGCAATTCTGCCTTGCTTTCAAATCCTCATCGTTGCCTTCCTTCCATATATTTGTGGACGAGAGTTATCATTTCTACCTCTGCAGGTTTGTGAATTGCAGTGCCCCTGAGCTCCATTTTTTAACTCGCTTTCTTGGGAGCTGGCCGCAAAAGCGCAGGATTGCTTCAGGCCCTATTATGGCTCCGGGCGGTAGGCTGAGCCTGTCGTTAATTCTTCTTCCTGATGGGAAAATAGAGTGACTTGTGCCTGTCCCAACACCTAGAGCTAGTCTCTCATTGGTTCCCCCTCTTCCCGTTCATCCTCAGGACAAATTGCAACGTGTACGGAACAGGAGGTTAAAGGTGCTGATTCTCCCAGGAGGGAGATTGCTAGTAAAGCGGCTGGAATGGCGAACCGGAGCACAAGGAGATGAGAAATGAGGTGCGTTTTAGAAACCTTTCCCGGTCACACGGTGTACCATCTTCTGGGTTTCTCGTGCGTGTTTTCGATGTAGGAAGATGCCCTTGAACCTGGAGATTTGGGACGCATGGGATGGGTACCACGCCGTATTACTTTAAAGGGTCTGCGTTTGCTCACCCAACCTCACCAAACCTCTCAGCCCCAAGAGTGTCCACCCTTATGTCTCAGTCATCTGTGGGTCTAGATATGGTCAATCCAGCTGGCATCGCAGCCCCTGAACGAATTTTGTAAGAATTTCTCTCTCTTTCACTGTCTTTGTTTCACGGGTTTTTAAAAGTAATTGATTTTTATAATGGGGTTTAGCTGCTTTGCACTGCTGTGTTTATGCCGCTTTACACCCACTTGACTCACTTACAGAGAGATATCAATACATAGGTTTTAAGATTCTTACTAGTCAGATATATTCTTGGGCGGTGAATAGGGGGCGTTGAGTCCAGTTCACTGAGCAAGGAGTAGGTCTTGTCTATTACATATTGGGTTTATGGAACGGTATCTGAGCTAATTTGAAACCCTTGTTTTATGCATCACCCCACCTCACCTTTCCCGTTAAGCAGCCATAGTGTGTTTTCTAAACGTGCGACTCTGTTCTGTTTTGTAATTCAGTTCAAGGGTAGCGGTTTTTACATTCCCTCTGTAAGTGATATCTTATGATAAGTGTCTTTTTCTGTGTGACTTATTTCACTTAGAATCGTCGTACCTAAATCCACTCATCATGCTGCTCCTAGCCTTATGACGTTGATTTCATGGCTGAGTGATATTCCATTGTACATAAGGACCACAACTTCTTTATCCATTCTTCTCTTTCCTGGGATGTTTAAGGTGTAACGAAGTGGAGGTTCTTGTCAACAGAGCAGCCCTAAACTTTGGGGTGCCTGTGTCTTGCTGATTTTTAGTTTTCCCAATTTATACGCCCATGAGTGGAAGTGCCCTATGCTCTCTAAGCTGAGTTTTTTAGATGTTTCAGGACACACCGTACACGTCTCCAGAGTGGCTGTTGGCAATTTACAGCCCGCCCATCAGCGTAGCAAGGCTCCCATTTCTCCATGGCCTGTCCTGCATTTCTGGTTTTGACACTTTATTCAGCATGGCCCTTTTGACCGATGGGAAGCGAGACTTCTTTGTAGCGCTGATTTGCCTTTCCAGGTTGCTTGGTTGGCCAAAAAGGGCGTATGCGTTTTTTCCTGAATATATTCAGGAAAAAACGCATACGCCCTTTTTGGCCAAGGGCATCATTGTCGAGGTTTTGCCGCTTTTCCTGTGCTTTAAAGGCGATTCGAATCTACCTCCTGAAATCTGTTTCCTGCAATTCTGCCTTGCTTTCAAATCCTCTTCGTAGCCTTCCCTCCATATATTTGTGGACGAGAGTTATCATTTCTAACTCTGCAGGTTTGTGAATTGCAGTGCCCCTGAGCTCCATTTTTCAACTCGCTTTCTTGGGAGCTGGCCGCAAAAGCGCAGGATTGCTTCAGGCCCTATTCTGGCTCCGGGCGGCAGGCTGAGCCTGTGGTTAATTCTGCTACCTGATGGGAAAATAGAGTGACCTCTGCCTGTCCCAACACCTAGAGCTAGTCTCTCATTGGTTCCCCCTCTTCCCGTTCATCCTCAGGACAAATTGCAACGTGTACGGAACAGGAGGTTAAAGGTGCTGATTCTCCCAGGAGGGAGATTGCTAGTAAAGCGGCTGGAATGGCGAACCGGAGCACAAGGAGATGAGAAATGAGGTGCGTTTTAGAAACCATTCCCGGTCACACGGTGTACCATCTTCTGGGTTTCTCGTGCATGTTTTCGATGTAGGAAGATGCCCATGAACCTGGAGATTTGGGACCCATGGGATGGGTACCACGCTGTATTACTTTAAAGGGTCTGCGTTTGCTCACCCAACCTCACCAAACCTCTCAGCCCCAAGAGTGTCCACCCTTATGTCTCAGTCATCTGTGGGTCTAGATATGGTCAATCCAGCTGGCATCGCAGCCCCTGAACGAATTTTGTAAGAATTTCTCTCTCTTTCACTGTCTTTGTTTCACGGGTTTTTAAAAGTAATTGATTTTTATAATGGGGTTTAGCTGCTTTGCACTGCTGTGTTTATGCCGCTTTACACCCACTTGACTCACTTACAGAGAGATATCAATACATAGGTTTTAAGATTCTTACTAGTCAGATATATTCTTGGGCGGTGAATAGGGGGCGTTGAGTCCAGTTCACTGAGCAAGGAGTAGGTCTTGTCTATTACATATTGGGTTTATGGAACGGTATCTGAGCTAATTTGAAACCCTTGTTTTATGCATCACCCCACCTCACCTTTCCCGTTAAGCAGCCATAGTGTGTTTTCTAAACGTGCGACTCTGTTCTGTTTTGTAATTCAGTTCAAGGGTAGCGGTTTTTACATTCTCTCTGTAAGTGATATCTTATGATAAGTGTCTTTTTCTGTGTGACTTATTTCACTTAGAATCGTCGTACCTAAATCCACTCATCATGCTGCTCCTAGCCTTATGACGTTGATTTCATGGCTGAGTGATATTCCATTGTACATAAGGACCACAACTTCTTTATCCATTCTTCTCTTTCCTGGGATGTTTAAGGTGTAACGAAGTGGAGGTTCTTGTCAACAGAGCAGCCCTAAACTTTGGGGTGCCTGTGTCTTGCTGATTTTTAGTTTTCCCAATTTATACGCCCATGAGTGGAAGTGCCCTATGCTCTCTAAGCTGAGTTTTTTAGATGTTTCAGGACACACCGTACACGTCTCCAGAGTGGCTGTTGGCAATTTACAGCCCGCCCATCAGCGTAGCAAGGCTCCCATTTCTCCATGGCCTGTCCTGCATTTCTGGTTTTGACACTTTATTCAGCATGGCCCTTTTGACCGATGGGAAGCGAGACTTCTTTGTAGCGCTGATTTGCCTTTCCAGGTTGCTTGGTTGGCCAAAAAGGGCGTATGCGTTTTTTCCTGAATATATTCAGGAAAAAACGCATACGCCCTTTTTGGCCAAGGGCATCATTGTCGAGGTTTTGCCGCTTTTCCTGTGCTTTAAAGGCGATTCGAATCTACCTCCTGAAATCTGTTTCCTGCAATTCTGCCTTGCTTTCAAATCCTCTTCGTAGCCTTCCCTCCATATATTTGTGGACGAGAGTTATCATTTCTAACTCTGCAGGTTTGTGAATTGCAGTGCCCCTGAGCTCCATTTTTCAACTCGCTTTCTTGGGAGCTGGCCGCAAAAGCGCAGGATTGCTTCAGGCCCTATTCTGGCTCCGGGCGGCAGGCTGAGCCTGTGGTTAATTCTGCTACCTGATGGGAAAATAGAGTGACCTGTGCCTGTCCCAACACCTAGAGCTAGTCTCTCATTGGTTCCCCCTCTTCCCGTTCATCCTCAGGACAAATTGCAACGTGTACGGAACAGGAGGTTAAAGGCGCTGATTCTCCAAGGAGGGAGATTGCTAGTAAAGCGGCTGGAATGGCGAACCGGAGCACAAGGAGATGAGAAATGAGGTGCGTTTTAGAAACCTTTCCCGGTCACACGGTGTACCATCTTCTGGGTTTCTCGTGCATGTTTTCGACGTAGGAAGATGCCCTTGACCCTGGAGATTTGGGACCCATGGGATGGGTACCACGCCGTATTACTTTAAAGGGTCTGCGTTTGCTCACCCAACCTCACCAAACCTCTCAGCCCCAAGAGTGTCCACCCTTATGTCTCAGTCATCTGTGGGTCTAGATATGGTCAATCCAGCTGGCATCGCAGCCCCTGAACGAATTTTGTAAGAATTTCTCTCTCTTTCACTGTCTTTGTTTCACGGGTTTTTAAAAGTAATTGATTTTTATAATAGGGTTTAGCTGCTTTGCACTGCTGTGTTTATGCCGCTTTTCACCCACTTGACTCACTTACAGAGAGATATCAATACATAGGTTTTAAGATTCTTACTAGTCAGATATATTCTTGGGCGGTGAATAGGGGGCGTTGAGTCCAGTTCACTGAGCAAGGAGTAGGTCTTGTCTATTACATATTGGGTTTATGGAACGGTATCTGAGCTAATTTGAAACCCTTGTTTTATGCATCACCCCACCTCACCTTTCCCGTTAAGCAGCCATAGTGTGTTTTCTAAACGTGCGACTCTGTTCTGTTTTGTAATTCAGTTCAAGGGTAGCGGTTTTTACATTCTCTCTGTAAGTGATATCTTATGATAAGTGTCTTTTTCTGTGTGACTTATTTCACTTAGAATCGTCGTACCTAAATCCACTCATCATGCTGCTCCTAGCCTTATGACGTTGATTTCATGGCTGAGTGATATTCCATTGTACATAAGGACCACAACTTCTTTATCCATTCTTCTCTTTCCTGGGATGTTTAAGGTGTAACGAAGTGGAGGTTCTTGTCAACAGAGCAGCCCTAAACTTTGGGGTGCCTGTGTCTTGCTGATTTTTAGTTTTCCCAATTTATACGCCCATGAGTGGAAGTGCCCTATGCTCTCTAAGCTGAGTTTTTTAGATGTTTCAGGACACACCGTACACGTCTCCAGAGTGGCTGTTGGCAATTTACAGCCCGCCCATCAGCGTAGCAAGGCTCCCATTTCTCCATGGCCTGTCCTGCATTTCTGGTTTTGACACTTTATTCAGCATGGCCCTTTTGACCGATGGGAAGCGAGACTTCTTTGTAGCGCTGATTTGCCTTTCCAGGTTGCTTGGTTGGCCAAAAAGGGCGTATGCGTTTTTTCCTGAATATATTCAGGAAAAAACGCATACGCCCTTTTTGGCCAAGGGCATCATTGTCGAGGTTTTGCCGCTTTTCCTGTGCTTTAAAGGCGATTCGAATCTACCTCCTGAAATCTGTTTCCTGCAATTCTGCCTTGCTTTCAAATCCTCTTCGTAGCCTTCCCTCCATATATTTGTGGACGAGAGTTATCATTTCTAACTCTGCAGGTTTGTGAATTGCAGTGCCCCTGAGCTCCATTTTTCAACTCGCTTTCTTGGGAGCTGGCCGCAAAAGCGCAGGATTGCTTCAGGCCCTATTCTGGCTCCGGGCGGCAGGCTGAGCCTGTGGTTAATTCTGCTACCTGATGGGAAAATAGAGTGACCTCTGCCTGTCCCAACACCTAGAGCTAGTCTCTCATTGGTTCCCCCTCTTCCCGTTCATCCTCAGGACAAATTGCAACGTGTACGGAACAGGAGGTTAAAGGTGCTGATTCTCCCAGGAGGGAGATTGCTAGTAAAGCGGCTGGAATGGCGAACCGGAGCACAAGGAGATGAGAAATGAGGTGCGTTTTAGAAACCTTTCCCGGTCACACGGTGTACCATCTTCTGGGTTTCTCGTGCATGTTTTCGATGTAGGAAGATGCCCATGAACCTGGAGATTTGGGACCCATGGGATGGGTACCACGCCGTATTACTTTAAAGGGTCTGCGTTTGCTCACCCAACCTCACCAAACCTCTCAGCCCCAAGAGTGTCCACCCTTATGTCTCAGTCATCTGTGGGTCTAGATATGGTCAATCCAGCTGGCATCGCAGCCCCTGAACGAATTTTGTAAGAATTTCTCTCTCTTTCACTGTCTTTGTTTCACGGGTTTTTAAAAGTAATTGATTTTTATAATGGGGTTTAGCTGCTTTGCACTGCTGTGTTTATGCCGCTTTACACCCACTTGACTCACTTACAGAGAGATAGCAATACATAGGTTTTAAGATTCTTACTAGTCAGATATATTCTTGGGCGGTGAATAGGGGGCGTTGAGTCCAGTTCACTGAGCAAGGAGTAGGTCTTGTCTATTACATATTGGGTTTATGGAACGGTATCTGAGCTAATTTGAAACCCTTGTTTTATGCATCACCCCACCTCACCTTTCCCGTTAAGCAGCCATAGTGTGTTTTCTAAACGTGCGACTCTGTTCTGTTTTGTAATTCAGTTCAAGGGTAGCGGTTTTTACATTCTCTCTGTAAGTGATATCTTATGATAAGTGTCTTTTTCTGTGTGACTTATTTCACTTAGAATCGTCGTACCTAAATCCACTCATCATGCTGCTCCTAGCCTTATGACGTTGATTTCATGGCTGAGTGATATTCCATTGTACATAAGGACCACAACTTCTTTATCCATTCTTCTCTTTCCTGGGATGTTTAAGGTGTAACGAAGTGGAGGTTCTTGTCAACAGAGCAGCCCTAAACTTTGGGGTGCCTGTGTCTTGCTGATTTTTAGTTTTCCCAATTTATACGCCCATGAGTGGAAGTGCCCTATGCTCTCTAAGGTGAGTTTTTTAGATGTTTCAAGACACACCGTACACTTCTCCAGAGTGGCTGTTGGCAATTTACAGCCCGCCCATCAGCGTAGCAAGGCTCCCATTTCTCCATGGCCTGTCCTGCATTTCTGGTTTTGACACTTTATTCAGCATGGCCCTTTTGACCGATGGGAAGCGAGACTTCTTTGTAGCGCTGATTTGCCTTTCCAGGTTGCTTGGTTGGCCAAAAAGGGCGTATGCGTTTTTTCCTGAATATATTCAGGAAAAAACGCATACGCCCTTTTTGGCCAAGGGCATCATTGTCGAGGTTTTGCCGCTTTTCCTGTGCTTTAAAGGCGATTCGAATCTACCTCCTGAAATCTGTTTCCTGCAATTCTGCCTTGCTTTCAAATCCTCTTCGTAGCCTTCCCTCCATATATTTGTGGACGAGAGTTATCATTTCTAACTCTGCAGGTTTGTGAATTGCAGTGCCCCTGAGCTCCATTTTTCAACTCGCTTTCTTGGGAGCTGGCCGCAAAAGCGCAGGATTGCTTCAGGCCGTATTCTGACTCCGGGCGGCAGGCTGAGCCTGTGGTTAATTCTGCTACCTGATGGGAAAATAGAGTGACCTCTGCCTGTCCCAACACCTAGAGCTAGTCTCTCATTGGTTCCCCCTCTTCCCGTTCATCCTCAGGACAAATTGCAACGTGTACGGAACAGGAGGTTAAAGGTGCTGATTCTCCCAGGAGGGAGATTGCTAGTAAAGCGGCTGGAATGGCGAACCGGAGCACAAGGAGATGAGAAATGAGGTGCGTTTTAGAAACCTTTCCCGGTCACACGGTGTACCATCTTCTGGGTTTCTCGTGCATGTTTTCGATGTAGGAAGATGCCCATGAACCTGGAGATTTGGGACCCATGGGATGGGTACCACGCCGTATTACTTTAAAGGGTCTGCGTTTGCTCACCCAACCTCACCAAACCTCTCAGCCCCAAGAGTGTCCACCCTTATGTCTCAGTCATCTGTGGGTCTAGATATGGTCAATCCAGCTGGCATCGCAGCCCCTGAACGAATTTTGTAAGAATTTCTCTCTCTTTCACTGTCTTTGTTTCACGGGTTTTTAAAAGTAATTGATTTTTATAATGGGGTTTAGCTGCTTTGCACTGCTGTGTTTATGCCGCTTTACACCCACTTGACTCACTTACAGAGAGATAGCAATACATAGGTTTTAAGATTCTTACTAGTCAGATATATTCTTGGGCGGTGAATAGGGGGCGTTGAGTCCAGTTCACTGAGCAAGGAGTAGGTCTTGTCTATTACATATTGGGTTTATGGAACGGTATCTGAGCTAATTTGAAACCCTTGTTTTATGCATCACCCCACCTCACCTTTCCCGTTAAGCAGCCATAGTGTGTTTTCTAAACGTGCGACTCTGTTCTGTTTTGTAATTCAGTTCAAGGGTAGCGGTTTTTACATTCCCTCTGTAAGTGATATCTTATGATAAGTGTCTTTTTCTGTGTGACTTATTTCACTTAGAATCGTCGTACCTAAATCCACTCATCATGCTGCTCCTAGCCTTATGACGTTGATTTCATGGCTGAGTGATATTCCATTGTACATAAGGACCACAACTTCTTTATCCATTCTTCTCTTTCCTGGGACGTTTAAGGTGTAACGAAGTGGAGGTTCTTGTCAACAGAGCAGCCCTAAACTTTGGGGTGCCTGTGTCTTGCTGATTTTTAGTTTTCCCAATTTATACGCCCATGAGTGGAAGTGCCCTATGCTCTCTAAGGTGAGTTTTTTAGATGTTTCAAGACACACCGTACACTTCTCCAGAGTGGCTGTTGGCAATTTACAGCCCGCCCATCAGCGTAGCAAGGCTCCCATTTCTCCATGGCCTGTCCTGCATTTCTGGTTTTGACACTTTATTCAGCATGGCCCTTTTGACCGATGGGAAGCGAGACTTCTTTGTAGCGCTGATTTGCCTTTCCAGGTTGCTTGGTTGGCCAAAAAGGGCGTATGCGTTTTTTCCTGAATATATTCAGGAAAAAACGCATACGCCCTTTTTGGCCAAGGGCATCATTGTCGAGGTTTTGCCGCTTTTCCTGTGCTTTAAAGGCGATTCGAATCTACCTCCTGAAATCTGTTTCCTGCAATTCTGCCTTGCTTTCAAATCCTCATCGTTGCCTTCCTTCCATATATTTGTGGACGAGAGTTATCATTTCTACCTCTGCAGGTTTGTGAATTGCAGTGCCCCTGAGCTCCATTTTTTAACTCGCTTTCTTGGGAGCTGGCCGCAAAAGCGCAGGATTGCTTCAGGCCCTATTCTGGCTCCGGGCGGTAGGCTGAGCCTGTCGTTAATTCTTCTTCCTGATGGGAAAATAGAGTGACTTGTGCCTGTCCCAACACCTAGAGCTAGTCTCTCATTGGTTCCCCCTCTTCCCGTTCATCCTCAGGACAAATTGCAACGTGTACGGAACAGGAGGTTAAAGGTGCTGATTCTCCCAGGAGGGAGATTGCTAGTAAAGCGGCTGGAATGGCGAACCGGAGCACAAGGAGATGAGAAATGAGGTGCGTTTTAGAAACCTTTCCCGGTCACACGGTGTACCATCTTCTGGGTTTCTCGTGCGTGTTTTCGATGTAGGAAGATGCCCTTGAACCTGGAGATTTGGGACGCATGGGATGGGTACCACGCCGTATTACTTTAAAGGGTCTGCGTTTGCTCACCCAACCTCACCAAACCTCTCAGCCCCAAGAGTGTCCACCCTTATGTCTCAGTCATCTGTGGGTCTAGATATGGTCAATCCAGCTGGCATCGCAGCCCCTGAACGAATTTTGTAAGAATTTCTCTCTCTTTCACTGTCTTTGTTTCACGGGTTTTTAAAAGTAATTGATTTTTATAATGGGGTTTAGCTGCTTTGCACTGCTGTGTTTATGCCGCTTTACACCCACTTGACTCACTTACAGAGAGATATCAATACATAGGTTTTAAGATTCTTACTAGTCAGATATATTCTTGGGCGGTGAATAGGGGGCGTTGAGTCCAGTTCACTGAGCAAGGAGTAGGTCTTGTCTATTACATATTGGGTTTATGGAACGGTATCTGAGCTAATTTGAAACCCTTGTTTTATGCATCACCCCACCTCACCTTTCCCGTTAAGCAGCCATAGTGTGTTTTCTAAACGTGCGACTCTGTTCTGTTTTGTAATTCAGTTCAAGGGTAGCGGTTTTTACATTCCCTCTGTAAGTGATATCTTATGATAAGTGTCTTTTTCTGTGTGACTTATTTCACTTAGAATCATCGTACCTAAATCCACTCATCATGCTGCTCCTAGCCTTATGACGTTGATTTCATGGCTGAGTGATATTCCATTGTACATAAGGACCACAACTTCTTTATCCATTCTTCTCTTTCCTGGGATGTTTAAGGTGTAACGAAGTGGAGGTTCTTGTCAACAGAGCAGCCCTAAACTTTGGGGTGCCTGTGTCTTGCTGATTTTTAGTTTTCCCAATTTATACGCCCATGAGTGGAAGTGCCCTATGCTCTCTAAGCTGAGTTTTTTAGATGTTTCAGGACACACCGTACACGTCTCCAGAGTGGCTGTTGGCAATTTACAGCCCGCCCATCAGCGTAGCAAGGCTCCCATTTCTCCATGGCCTGTCCTGCATTTCTGGTTTTGACACTTTATTCAGCATGGCCCTTTTGACCGATGGGAAGCGAGACTTCTTTGTAGCGCTGATTTGCCTTTCCAGGTTGCTTGGTTGGCCAAAAAGGGCGTATGCGTTTTTTCCTGAATATATTCAGGAAAAAACGCATACGCCCTTTTTGGCCAAGGGCATCATTGTCGAGGTTTTGCCGCTTTTCCTGTGCTTTAAAGGCGATTCGAATCTACCTCCTGAAATCTGTTTCCTGCAATTCTGCCTTGCTTTCAAATCCTCTTCGTAGCCTTCCCTCCATATATTTGTGGACGAGAGTTATCATTTCTAACTCTGCAGGTTTGTGAATTGCAGTGCCCCTGAGCTCCATTTTTCAACTCGCTTTCTTGGGAGCTGGCCGCAAAAGCGCAGGATTGCTTCAGGCCCTATTCTGGCTCCGGGCGGCAGGCTGAGCCTGTGGTTAATTCTGCTACCTGATGGGAAAATAGAGTGACCTCTGCCTGTCCCAACACCTAGAGCTAGTCTCTCATTGGTTCCCCCTCTTCCCGTTCATCCTCAGGACAAATTGCAACGTGTACGGAACAGGAGGTTAAAGGTGCTGATTCTCCCAGGAGGGAGATTGCTAGTAAAGCGGCTGGAATGGCGAACCGGAGCACAAGGAGATGAGAAATGAGGTGCGTTTTAGAAACCATTCCCGGTCACACGGTGTACCATCTTCTGGGTTTCTCGTGCATGTTTTCGATGTAGGAAGATGCCCATGAACCTGGAGATTTGGGACCCATGGGATGGGTACCACGCTGTATTACTTTAAAGGGTCTGCGTTTGCTCACCCAACCTCACCAAACCTCTCAGCCCCAAGAGTGTCCACCCTTATGTCTCAGTCATCTGTGGGTCTAGATATGGTCAATCCAGCTGGCATCGCAGCCCCTGAACGAATTTTGTAAGAATTTCTCTCTCTTTCACTGTCTTTGTTTCACGGGTTTTTAAAAGTAATTGATTTTTATAATGGGGTTTAGCTGCTTTGCACTGCTGTGTTTATGCCGCTTTACACCCACTTGACTCACTTACAGAGAGATATCAATACATAGGTTTTAAGATTCTTACTAGTCAGATATATTCTTGGGCGGTGAATAGGGGGCGTTGAGTCCAGTTCACTGAGCAAGGAGTAGGTCTTGTCTATTACATATTGGGTTTATGGAACGGTATCTGAGCTAATTTGAAACCCTTGTTTTATGCATCACCCCACCTCACCTTTCCCGTTAAGCAGCCATAGTGTGTTTTCTAAACGTGCGACTCTGTTCTGTTTTGTAATTCAGTTCAAGGGTAGCGGTTTTTACATTCTCTCTGTAAGTGATATCTTATGATAAGTGTCTTTTTCTGTGTGACTTATTTCACTTAGAATCGTCGTACCTAAATCCACTCATCATGCTGCTCCTAGCCTTATGACGTTGATTTCATGGCTGAGTGATATTCCATTGTACATAAGGACCACAACTTCTTTATCCATTCTTCTCTTTCCTGGGATGTTTAAGGTGTAACGAAGTGGAGGTTCTTGTCAACAGAGCAGCCCTAAACTTTGGGGTGCCTGTGTCTTGCTGATTTTTAGTTTTCCCAATTTATACGCCCATGAGTGGAAGTGCCCTATGCTCTCTAAGCTGAGTTTTTTAGATGTTTCAAGACACACCGTACACTTCTCCAGAGTGGCTGTTGGCAATTTACAGCCCGCCCATCAGCGTAGCAAGGCTCCCATTTCTCCATGGCCTGTCCTGCATTTCTGGTTTTGACACTTTATTCAGCATGGCCCTTTTGACCGATGGGAAGCGAGACTTCTTTGTAGCGCTGATTTGCCTTTCCAGGTTGCTTGGTTGGCCAAAAAGGGCGTATGCGTTTTTTCCTGAATATATTCAGGAAAAAACGCATACGCCCTTTTTGGCCAAGGGCATCATTGTCGAGGTTTTGCCGCTTTTCCTGTGCTTTAAAGGCGATTCGAATCTACCTCCTGGAATCGGTTTCCTGCAATTCTGCCTTGCTTTCAAATCCTCTTCGTTGCCTTCCCTCCATATATTTGTGGACGAGAGTTATCATTTCTAACTCTGCAGGTTTGTGAATTGCAGTGCCCCTGAGCTCCATTTTTCAACTCGCTTTCTTGGGAGCTGGCCGCAAAAGCGCAGGATTGCTTCAGGCCCTATTCTGGCTCCGGGCGGCAGGCTGAGGCTGTCGTTAATTCTTCTTCCTGATGGGAAAATAGAGTGACCTGTGCCTGTCCCAACACCTAGAGCTAGTCTCTCATTGGTTCCCCCTCTTCCCGTTCATCCTCAGGACAAATTGCAACGTGTACGGAACAGAAGGTTAAAGGTGCTGATTCTCCAAGGAGGGAGATTGCTAGTAAAGCGGCTGGAATGGCGAACCGGAGCACAAGGAGATGAGAAATGAGGTGCGTTTTAGAAACCTTTCCCGGTCACACGGTGTACCATCTTCTGGGTTGCTCGTGCATGTTTTCGACGTAGGAAGATGCCCTTGAACCTGGAGATTTGGGACCCATGGGATGGGTACCACGCCGTATTACTTTAAAGGGTCTGCGTTTGCTCACCCAACCTCACCAAACCTCTCAGCCCCAAGAGTGTCCACCCTTATGTCTCAGTCATCTGTGGGTCTAGATATGGTCAATCCAGGTGGCATCGCAGCCCCTGAACGAATTTTGTAAGAATTTCTCTCTCTTTCACTGTCTTTGTTTCACGGGTTTTTAAAAGTAATTGATTTTTATAATGGGGTTTAGCTGCTTTGCACTGCTGTGTTTATGCCGCTTTACACCTACTTGACTCACTTACAGAGAGATATCAATACATAGGTTTTAAGATTCTTACTAGTCAGATATATTCTTGGGCGGTGAATAGGGGGCGTTGAGTCCAGTTCACTGAGCAAGGAGTAGGTCTTGTCTATTACATATTGGGTTTATGGAACGGTATCTGAGCTAATTTGAAACCCTTGTTTTATGCATCACCCCACCTCACCTTTCCCGTTAAGCAGCCATAGTGTGTTTTCTAAACGTGCGACTCTGTTCTGTTTTGTAATTCAGTTCAAGGGTAGCGGTTTTTACATTCTCTCTGTAAGTGATATCTTATGATAAGTGTCTTTTTCTGTGTGACTTATTTCACTTAGAATCGTCGTACCTAAATCCACTCATCATGCTGCTCCTAGCCTTATGACGTTGATTTCATGGCTGAGTGATATTCCATTGTACATAAGGACCACAACTTCTTTATCCATTCTTCTCTTTCCTGGGATGTTTAAGGTGTAACGAAGTGGAGGTTCTTGTCAACAGAGCAGCCCTAAACTTTGGGGTGCCTGTGTCTTGCTGATTTTTAGTTTTCCCAATTTATACGCCCATGAGTGGAAGTGCCCTATGCTCTCTAAGCTGAGTTTTTTAGATGTTTCAGGACACACCGTACACTTCTCCAGAGTGGCTGTTGGCAATTTACAGCCCGCCCATCAGCGTAGCAAGGCTCCCATTTCTCCATGGCCTGTCCTGCATTTCTGGTTTTGACACTTTATTCAGCATGGCCCTTTTGACCGATGGGAAGCGAGACTTCTTTGTAGCGCTGATTTGCCTTTCCAGGTTGCTTGGTTGGCCAAAAAGGGCGTATGCGTTTTTTCCTGAATATATTCAGGAAAAAACGCATACGCCCTTTTTGGCCAAGGGCATCATTGTCGAGGTTTTGCCGCTTTTCCTGTGCTTTAAAGGCGATTCGAATCTACCTCCTGAAATCTGTTTCCTGCAATTCTGCCTTGCTTTCAAATCCTCTTCGTAGCCTTCCCTCCATATATTTGTGGACGAGAGTTATCATTTCTAACTCTGCAGGTTTGTGAATTGCAGTGCCCCTGAGCTCCATTTTTCAACTCGCTTTCTTGGGAGCTGGCCGCAAAAGCGCAGGATTGCTTCAGGCCCTATTCTGGCTCCGGGCGGCAGGCTGAGCCTGTGGTTAATTCTGCTACCTGATGGGAAAATAGAGTGACCTGTGCCTGTCCCAACACCTAGAGCTAGTCTCTCATTGGTTCCCCCTCTTCCCGTTCATCCTCAGGACAAATTGCAACGTGTACGGAACAGGAGGTTAAAGGCGCTGATCCTCCAAGGAGGGAGATTGCTAGTAAAGCGGCTGGAATGGCGAACCGGAGCACAAGGAGATGAGAAATGAGGTGCGTTTTAGAAACCTTTCCCGGTCACACGGTGTACCATCTTCTGGGTTTCTCGTGCATGTTTTCGACGTAGGAAGATGCCCTTGACCCTGGAGATTTGGGACCCATGGGATGGGTACCACGCCGTATTACTTTACAGGGTCTGCGTTAGCTCACCCAACCTCACCAAACCTCTCAGCCCCATGAGTGTCCACCCTTATGTCTCAATCAGCTGTGGGTCTAGATATGGTCAATCCAGGTGGCATCGCAGCCCCTGAACGAATTTTGTAAGAATTTCTCTCTCTTTCACTGTCTTTGTTTCACGGGTTTTTAAAAGTAATTGATTTTTATAATAGGGTTTAGCTGCTTTGCACTGCTGTGTTTATGCCGCTTTTCACCCACTTGACTCACTTACAGAGAGATATCAATACATAGGTTTTAAGATTCTTACTAGTCAGATATATTCTTGGGCGGTGAATAGGGGGCGTTGAGTCCAGTTCACTGAGCAAGGAGTAGGTCTTGTCTATTACATATTGGGTTTATGGAACGGTATCTGAGCTAATTTGAAACCCTTGTTTTATGCATCACCCCACCTCACCTTTCCCGTTAAGCAGCCATAGTGTGTTTTCTAAACGTGCGACTCTGTTCTGTTTTGTAATTCAGTTCAAGGGTAGCGGTTTTTACATTCTCTCTGTAAGTGATATCTTATGATAAGTGTCTTTTTCTGTGTGACTTATTTCACTTAGAATCGTCGTACCTAAATCCACTCATCATGCTGCTCCTAGCCTTATGACGTTGATTTCATGGCTGAGTGATATTCCATTGTACATAAGGACCACAACTTCTTTATCCATTCTTCTCTTTCCTGGGATGTTTAAGGTGTAACGAAGTGGAGGTTCTTGTCAACAGAGCAGCCCTAAACTTTGGGGTGCCTGTGTCTTGCTGATTTTTAGTTTTCCCAATTTATACGCCCATGAGTGGAAGTGCCCTATGCTCTCTAAGCTGAGTTTTTTAGATGTTTCAGGACACACCGTACACTTCTCCAGAGTGGCTGTTGGCAATTTACAGCCCGCCCATCAGCGTAGCAAGGCTCCCATTTCTCCATGGCCTGTCCTGCATTTCTGGTTTTGACACTTTATTCAGCATGGCCCTTTTGACCGATGGGAAGCGAGACTTCTTTGTAGCGCTGATTTGCCTTTCCAGGTTGCTTGGTTGGCCAAAAAGGGCGTATGCGTTTTTTCCTGAATATATTCAGGAAAAAACGCATACGCCCTTTTTGGCCAAGGGCATCATTGTCGAGGTTTTGCCGCTTTTCCTGTGCTTTAAAGGCGATTCGAATCTACCTCCTGAAATCTGTTTCCTGCAATTCTGCCTTGCTTTCAAATCCTCTTCGTAGCCTTCCCTCCATATATTTGTGGACGAGAGTTATCATTTCTAACTCTGCAGGTTTGTGAATTGCAGTGCCCCTGAGCTCCATTTTTCAACTCGCTTTCTTGGGAGCTGGCCGCAAAAGCGCAGGATTGCTTCAGGCCCTATTCTGGCTCCGGGCGGCAGGCTGAGCCTGTGGTTAATTCTGCTACCTGATGGGAAAATAGAGTGACCTCTGCCTGTCCCAACACCTAGAGCTAGTCTCTCATTGGTTCCCCCTCTTCCCGTTCATCCTCAGGACAAATTGCAACGTGTACGGAACAGGAGGTTAAAGGTGCTGATTCTCCAAGGAGGGAGATTGCTAGTAAAGCGGCTGGAATGGCGAACCGGAGCACAAGGAGATGAGAAATGAGGTGCGTTTTAGAAACCATTCCCGGTCACACGGTGTACCATCTTCTGGGTTTCTCGTGCATGTTTTCGATGTAGGAAGATGCCCATGAACCTGGAGATTTGGGACCCATGGGATGGGTACCACGCTGTATTACTTTAAAGGGTCTGCGTTTGCTCACCCAACCTCACCAAACCTCTCAGCCCCAAGAGTGTCCACCCTTATGTCTCAGTCATCTGTGGGTCTAGATATGGTCAATCCAGCTGGCATCGCAGCCCCTGAACGAATTTTGTAAGAATTTCTCTCTCTTTCACTGTCTTTGTTTCACGGGTTTTTAAAAGTAATTGATTTTTATAATGGGGTTTAGCTGCTTTGCACTGCTGTGTTTATGCCGCTTTACACCCACTTGACTCACTTACAGAGAGATATCAATACATAGGTTTTAAGATTCTTACTAGTCAGATATATTCTTGGGCGGTGAATAGGGGGCGTTGAGTCCAGTTCACTGAGCAAGGAGTAGGTCTTGTCTATTACATATTGGGTTTATGGAACGGTATCTGAGCTAATTTGAAACCCTTGTTTTATGCATCACCCCACCTCACCTTTCCCGTTAAGCAGCCATAGTGTGTTTTCTAAACGTGCGACTCTGTTCTGTTTTGTAATTCAGTTCAAGGGTAGCGGTTTTTACATTCTCTCTGTAAGTGATATCTTATGATAAGTGTCTTTTTCTGTGTGACTTATTTCACTTAGAATCGTCGTACCTAAATCCACTCATCATGCTGCTCCTAGCCTTATGACGTTGATTTCATGGCTGAGTGATATTCCATTGTACATAAGGACCACAACTTCTTTATCCATTCTTCTCTTTCCTGGGATGTTTAAGGTGTAACGAAGTGGAGGTTCTTGTCAACAGAGCAGCCCTAAACTTTGGGGTGCCTGTGTCTTGCTGATTTTTAGTTTTCCCAATTTATACGCCCATGAGTGGAAGTGCCCTATGCTCTCTAAGCTGAGTTTTTTAGATGTTTCAAGACACACCGTACACTTCTCCAGAGTGGCTGTTGGCAATTTACAGCCCGCCCATCAGCGTAGCAAGGCTCCCATTTCTCCATGGCCTGTCCTGCATTTCTGGTTTTGACACTTTATTCAGCATGGCCCTTTTGACCGATGGGAAGCGAGACTTCTTTGTAGCGCTGATTTGCCTTTCCAGGTTGCTTGGTTGGCCAAAAAGGGCGTATGCGTTTTTTCCTGAATATATTCAGGAAAAAACGCATACGCCCTTTTTGGCCAAGGGCATCATTGTCGAGGTTTTGCCGCTTTTCCTGTGCTTTAAAGGCGATTCGAATCTACCTCCTGGAATCGGTTTCCTGCAATTCTGCCTTGCTTTCAAATCCTCTTCGTTGCCTTCCCTCCATATATTTGTGGACGAGAGTTATCATTTCTAACTCTGCAGGTTTGTGAATAGCAGTGCCCCTGAGCTCCATTTTTCAACTCGCTTTCTTGGGAGCTGGCCGCAAAAGCGCAGGATTGCTTCAGGCCCTATTCTGGCTCCCAGCGGCAGGCTGAGCCTGTGGTTAATTCTTCTTCCTGATGGGAAAATAGAGTGACCTGTGCCTGTCCCAACACCTAGAGCTAGTCTCTCATTGGTTCCCCCTCTTCCCGTTCATCCTCAGGACAAATTGCAACGTGTACGGAACAGAAGGTTAAAGGTGCTGATTCTCCAAGGAGGGAGATTGCTAGTAAAGCGGCTGGAATGGCGAACCGGAGCACAAGGAGATGAGAAATGAGGTGCGTTTTAGAAACCTTTCCCGGTCACACGGTGTACCATCTTCTGGGTTGCTCGTGCATGTTTTCGACGTAGGAAGATGCCCTTGAACCTGGAGATTTGGGACCCATGGGATGGGTACCACGCCGTATTACTTTAAAGGGTCTGCGTTTGCTCACCCAACCTCACCAAACCTCTCAGCCCCAAGAGTGTCCACCCTTATGTCTCAGTCATCTGTGGGTCTAGATATGGTCAATCCAGGTGGCATCGCAGCCCCTGAACGAATTTTGTAAGAATTTCTCTCTCTTTCACTGTCTTTGTTTCACGGGTTTTTAAAAGTAATTGATTTTTATAATGGGGTTTAGCTGCTTTGCACTGCTGTGTTTATGCCGCTTTACACCTACTTGACTCACTTACAGAGAGATATCAATACATAGGTTTTAAGATTCTTACTAGTCAGATATATTCTTGGGCG
The DNA here is from genome assembly GCF_965194805.1 of Balaenoptera borealis. Lineage (NCBI taxonomy): Eukaryota > Metazoa > Chordata > Mammalia > Artiodactyla > Balaenopteridae > Balaenoptera > Balaenoptera borealis. Next base: position 36,543,103 of record NC_138874.1, on the reverse strand, counting down.
GTGAATAGGGGGCGTTGAGTCCAGTTCACTGAGCAAGGAGTAGGTCTTGTCTATTACATATTGGGTTTATGGAACGGTATCTGAGCTAATTTGAAACCCTTGTTTTATGCATCACCCCACCTCACCTTTCCCGTTAAGCAGCCATAGTGTGTTTTCTAAACGTGCGACTCTGTTCTGTTTTGTAATTCAGTTCAAGGGTAGCGGTTTTTACATTCTCTCTGTAAGTGATATCTTATGATAAGTGTCTTTTTCTGTGTGACTTATTTCACTTAGAATCGTCGTACCTAAATCCACTCATCATGCTGCTCCTAGCCTTATGACGTTGATTTCATGGCTGAGTGATATTCCATTGTACATAAGGACCACAACTTCTTTATCCATTCTTCTCTTTCCTGGGATGTTTAAGGTGTAACGAAGTGGAGGTTCTTGTCAACAGAGCAGCCCTAAACTTTGGGGTGCCTGTGTCTTGCTGATTTTTAGTTTTCCCAATTTATACGCCCATGAGTGGAAGTGCCCTATGCTCTCTAAGCTGAGTTTTTTAGATGTTTCAAGACACACCGTACACTTCTCCAGAGTGGCTGTTGGCAATTTACAGCCCGCCCATCAGCGTAGCAAGGCTCCCATTTCTCCATGGCCTGTCCTGCATTTCTGGTTTTGACACTTTATTCAGCATGGCCCTTTTGACCGATGGGAAGCGAGACTTCTTTGTAGCGCTGATTTGCCTTTCCAGGTTGCTTGGTTGGCCAAAAAGGGCGTATGCGTTTTTTCCTGAATATATTCAGGAAAAAACGCATACGCCCTTTTTGGCCAAGGGCATCATTGTCGAGGTTTTGCCGCTTTTCCTGTGCTTTAAAGGCGATTCGAATCTACCTCCTGGAATCGGTTTCCTGCAATTCTGCCTTGCTTTCAAATCCTCTTCGTTGCCTTCCCTCCATATATTTGTGGACGAGAGTTATCATTTCTAACTCTGCAGGTTTGTGAATAGCAGTGCCCCTGAGCTCCATTTTTCAACTCGCTTTCTTGGGAGCTGGCCGCAAAAGCGCAGGATTGCTTCAGGCCCTATTCTGGCTCCCAGCGGCAGGCTGAGCCTGTGGTTAATTCTTCTTCCTGATGGGAAAATAGAGTGACCTGTGCCTGTCCCAACACCTAGAGCTAGTCTCTCATTGGTTCCCCCTCTTCCCGTTCATCCTCAGGACAAATTGCAACGTGTACGGAACAGAAGGTTAAAGGTGCTGATTCTCCAAGGAGGGAGATTGCTAGTAAAGCGGCTGGAATGGCGAACCGGAGCACAAGGAGATGAGAAATGAGGTGCGTTTTAGAAACCTTTCCCGGTCACACGGTGTACCATCTTCTGGGTTGCTCGTGCATGTTTTCGACGTAGGAAGATGCCCTTGAACCTGGAGATTTGGGACCCATGGGATGGGTACCACGCCGTATTACTTTAAAGGGTCTGCGTTTGCTCACCCAACCTCACCAAACCTCTCAGCCCCAAGAGTGTCCACCCTTATGTCTCAGTCATCTGTGGGTCTAGATATGGTCAATCCAGGTGGCATCGCAGCCCCTGAACGAATTTTGTAAGAATTTCTCTCTCTTTCACTGTCTTTGTTTCACGGGTTTTTAAAAGTAATTGATTTTTATAATGGGGTTTAGCTGCTTTGCACTGCTGTGTTTATGCCGCTTTACACCTACTTGACTCACTTACAGAGAGATATCAATACATAGGTTTTAAGATTCTTACTAGTCAGATATATTCTTGGGCGGTGAATAGGGGGCGTTGAGTCCAGTTCACTGAGCAAGGAGTAGGTCTTGCCTATTACATATTGGGTTTATGGAACGGTATCTGAGCTAATTTGAAACCCTTGTTTTATGCATCACCCCACCTCACCTTTCCCGTTAAGCAGCCATAGTGTGTTTTCTAAACGTGCGACTCTGTTCTGTTTTGTAATTCAGTTCAAGGGTAGCGGTTTTTACATTCTCTCTGTAAGTGATATCTTATGATAAGTGTCTTTTTCTGTGTGACTTATTTCACTTAGAATCGTCGTACCTAAATCCACTCATCATGCTGCTCCTAGCCTTATGACGTTGATTTCATGGCTGAGTGATATTCCATTGTACATAAGGACCACAACTTCTTTATCCATTCTTCTCTTTCCTGGGATGTTTCAGGTGTAACGAAGTGGAGGTTCTTGTCAACAGAGCAGCCCTAAACTTTGGGGTGCCTGTGTCTTGCTGATTTTTAGTTTTCCCAATTTATACGCCCATGAGTGGAAGTGCCCTATGCTCTCTAAGCTGAGTTTTTTAGATGTTTCAGGACACACCGTACACTTCTCCAGAGTGGCTGTTGGCAATTTACAGCCCGCCCATCAGCGTAGCAAGGCTCCCATTTCTCCATGGCCTGTCCTGCATTTCTGGTTTTGACACTTTATTCAGCATGGCCCTTTTGACCGATGGGAAGCGAGACTTCTTTGTAGCGCTGATTTGCCTTTCCAGGTTGCTTGGTTGGCCAAAAAGGGCGTATGCGTTTTTTCCTGAATATATTCAGGAAAAAACGCATACGCCCTTTTTGGCCAAGGGCATCATTGTCGAGGTTTTGCCGCTTTTCCTGTGCTTTAAAGGCGATTCGAATCTACCTCCTGAAATCTGTTTCCTGCAATTCTGCCTTGCTTTCAAATCCTCTTCGTAGCCTTCCCTCCATATATTTGTGGACGAGAGTTATCATTTCTAACTCTGCAGGTTTGTGAATTGCAGTGCCCCTGAGCTCCATTTTTCAACTCGCTTTCTTGGGAGCTGGCCGCAAAGGCGCAGGATTGCTTCAGGCCCTATTCTGGCTCCGGGCGGCAGGCTGAGCCTGTGGTTAATTCTGCTACCTGATGGGAAAATAGAGTGACCTGTGCCTGTCCCAACACCTAGAGCTAGTCTCTCATTGGTTCCCCCTCTTCCCGTTCATCCTCAGGACAAATTGCAACGTGTACGGAACAGGAGGTTAAAGGCGCTGATTCTCCAAGGAGGGAGATTGCTAGTAAAGCGGCTGGAATGGCGAACCGGAGCACAAGGAGATGAGAAATGAGGTGCGTTTTAGAAACCTTTCCCGGTCACACGGTGTACCATCTTCTGGGTTTCTCGTGCATGTTTTCGACGTAGGAAGATGCCCTTGACCCTGGAGATTTGGGACCCATGGGATGGGTACCACGCCGTATTACTTTACAGGGTCTGCGTTAGCTCACCCAACCTCACCAAACCTCTCAGCCCCAAGAGTGTCCACCCTTATGTCTCAATCAGCTGTGGGTCTAGATATGGTCAATCCAGGTGGCATCGCAGCCCCTGAACGAATTTTGTAAGAATTTCTCTCTCTTTCACTGTCTTTGTTTGACGGGTTTTTAAAAGTAATTGATTTTTATAATAGGGTTTAGCTGCTTTGCACTGCTGTGTTTATGCCGCTTTTCACCCACTTGACTCACTTACAGAGAGATATCAATACATAGGTTTTAAGATTCTTACTAGTCAGATATATTCTTGGGCGGTGAATAGGGGGCGTTGAGTCCAGTTCACTGAGCAAGGAGTAGGTCTTGTCTATTACATATTGGGTTTATGGAACGGTATCTGAGCTAATTTGAAACCCTTGTTTTATGCATCACCCCACCTCACCTTTCCCGTTAAGCAGCCATAGTGTGTTTTCTAAACGTGCGACTCTGTTCTGTTTTGTAATTCAGTTCAAGGGTAGCGGTTTTTACATTCTCTCTGTAAGTGATATCTTATGATAAGTGTCTTTTTCTGTGTGACTTATTTCACTTAGAATCGTCGTACCTAAATCCACTCATCATGCTGCTCCTAGCCTTATGACGTTGATTTCATGGCTGAGTGATATTCCATTGTACATAAGGACCACAACTTCTTTATCCATTCTTCTCTTTCCTGGGATGTTTAAGGTGTAACGAAGTGGAGGTTCTTGTCAACAGAGCAGCCCTAAACTTTGGGGTGCCTGTGTCTTGCTGATTTTTAGTTTTCCCAATTTATACGCCCATGAGTGGAAGTGCCCTATGCTCTCTAAGCTGAGTTTTTTAGATGTTTCAGGACACACCGTACACTTCTCCAGAGTGGCTGTTGGCAATTTACAGCCCGCCCATCAGCGTAGCAAGGCTCCCATTTCTCCATGGCCTGTCCTGCATTTCTGGTTTTGACACTTTATTCAGCATGGCCCTTTTGACCGATGGGAAGCGAGACTTCTTTGTAGCGCTGATTTGCCTTTCCAGGTTGCTTGGTTGGCCAAAAAGGGCGTATGCGTTTTTTCCTGAATATATTCAGGAAAAAACGCATACGCCCTTTTTGGCCAAGGGCATCATTGTCGAGGTTTTGCCGCTTTTCCTGTGCTTTAAAGGTGATTCGAATCTACCTCCTGAAATCTGTTTCCTGCAATTCTGCCTTGCTTTCAAATCCTCATCGTTGCCTTCCTTCCATATATTTGTGGACGAGAGTTATCATTTCTACCTCTGCAGGTTTGTGAATTGCAGTGCCCCTGAGCTCCATTTTTTAACTCGTTTTCTTGGGAGCTGGCCGCAAAAGCGCAGGATTGCTTCAGGCCCTATTCTGGCTCCGGGCGGCAGGCTGAGCCTGTCGTTAATTCTTCTTCCTGATGGGAAAATAGAGTGACTTGTGCCTGTCCCAAAACCTAGAGCTAGTCTCTCATTGGTTCCCCCTCTTCCCGTTCATCCTCAGGACAAATTGCAACCTGTACGGAACAGGAGGTTAAAGGTGCTGATTCTCCCAGGAGGGAGATTGCTAGTAAAGCGGCTGGAATGGCGAACCGGAGCACAAGGAGATGAGAAATGAGGTGCGTTTTAGAAACCTTTCCCGGTCACACGGTGTACCATCTTCTGGGTTTCTCGTGCATGTTTTCGATGTAGGAAGATGCCCTTGAACCTGGAGATTTGGGACCCATGGGATGGGTACCACGCCGTATTACTTTAAAGGGTCTGCGTTTGCTCACCCAACCTCACCAAACCTCTCAGCCCCAAGAGTGTCCACCCTTATGTCTCAGTCATCTGTGGGTCTAGATATGGTCAATCCAGGTGGCATCGCAGCCCCTGAACGAATTTTGTAAGAATTTCTCTCTCTTTCACTGTCTTTGTTTCACGGGTTTTTAAAAGTAATTGATTTTTATAATGGGGTTTAGCTGCTTTGCACTGCTGTGTTTATGCCGCTTTACACCTACTTGACTCACTTACAGAGAGATATCAATACATAGGTTTTAAGATTCTTACTAGTCAGATATATTCTTGGGCGGTGAATAGGGGTTGTTGAGTCCAGTTCACTGAGCAAGGAGTAGGTCTTGTCTATTACATATTGGGTTTATGGAACGGTATCTGAGCTAATTTGAAACCCTTGTTTTATGCATCACCCCACCTCACCTTTCCCGTTAAGCAGCCATAGTGTGTTTTCTAAACGTGCGACTCTGTTCTGTTTTGTAATTCAGTTCAAGGGTAGCGGTTTTTACATTCCCTCTGTAAGTGATATCTTATGATAAGTGTCTTTTTCTGTGTGACTTATTTCACTTAGAATCGTCGTACCTAAATCCACTCATCATGCTGCTCCTAGCCTTATGACGTTGATTTCATGGCTGAGTGATATTCCATTGTACATAAGGACCACAACTTCTTTATCCATTCTTCTCTTTCCTGGGATGTTTCAGGTGTAACGAAGTGGAGGTTCTTGTCAACAGAGCAGCCCTAAACTTTGGGGTGCCTGTGTCTTGCTGATTTTTAGTTTTCCCAATTTATACGCCCATGAGTGGAAGTGCCCTATGCTCTCTAAGCTGAGTTTTTTAGATGTTTCAGGACACACCGTACACTTCTCCAGAGTGGCTGTTGGCAATTTACAGCCCGCCCATCAGCGTAGCAAGGCTCCCATTTCTCCATGGCCTGTCCTGCATTTCTGGTTTTGACACTTTATTCAGCATGGCCCTTTTGACCGATGGGAAGCGAGACTTCTTTGTAGCACTGATTTGCCTTTCCAGGTTGCTTGGTTGGCCAAAAAGGGCGTATGCGTTTTTTCCTGAATATATTCAGGAAAAAACGCATACGCCCTTTTTGGCCAAGGGCATCATTGTCGAGGTTTTGCCGCTTTTCCTGTGCTTTAAAGGCGATTCGAATCTACCTCCTGAAATCTGTTTCCTGCAATTCTGCCTTGCTTTCAAATCCTCTTCGTAGCCTTCCCTCCATATATTTGTGGACGAGAGTTATCATTTCTAACTCTGCAGGTTTGTGAATTGCAGTGCCCCTGAGCTCCATTTTTCAACTCGCTTTCTTGGGAGCTGGCCGCAAAGGCGCAGGATTGCTTCAGGCCCTATTCTGGCTCCGGGCGGCAGGCTGAGCCTGTGGTTAATTCTGCTACCTGATGGGAAAATAGAGTGACCTGTGCCTGTCCCAACACCTAGAGCTAGTCTCTCATTGGTTCCCCCTCTTCCCGTTCATCCTCAGGACAAATTGCAACGTGTACGGAACAGGAGGTTAAAGGCGCTGATTCTCCAAGGAGGGAGATTGCTAGTAAAGCGGCTGGAATGGCGAACCGGAGCACAAGGAGATGAGAAATGAGGTGCGTTTTAGAAACCTTTCCCGGTCACACGGTGTACCATCTTCTGGGTTTCTCGTGCATGTTTTCGACGTAGGAAGATGCCCTTGACCCTGGAGATTTGGGACCCATGGGATGGGTACCACGCCGTATTACTTTACAGGGTCTGCGTTAGCTCACCCAACCTCACCAAACCTCTCAGCCCCAAGAGTGTCCACCCTTATGTCTCAATCAGCTGTGGGTCTAGATATGGTCAATCCAGGTGGCATCGCAGCCCCTGAACGAATTTTGTAAGAATTTCTCTCTCTTTCACTGTCTTTGTTTCACGGGTTTTTAAAAGTAATTGATTTTTATAATAGGGTTTAGCTGCTTTGCACTGCTGTGTTTATGCCGCTTTTCACCCACTTGACTCACTTACAGAGAGATATCAATACATAGGTTTTAAGATTCTTACTAGTCAGATATATTCTTGGGCGGTGAATAGGGGGCGTTGAGTCCAGTTCACTGAGCAAGGAGTAGGTCTTGTCTATTACATATTGGGTTTATGGAACGGTATCTGAGCTAATTTGAAACCCTTGTTTTATGCATCACCCCACCTCACCTTTCCCGTTAAGCAGCCATAGTGTGTTTTCTAAACGTGCGACTCTGTTCTGTTTTGTAATTCAGTTCAAGGGTAGCGGTTTTTACATTCTCTCTGTAAGTGATATCTTATGATAAGTGTCTTTTTCTGTGTGACTTATTTCACTTAGAATCGTCGTACCTAAATCCACTCATCATGCTGCTCCTAGCCTTATGACGTTGATTTCATGGCTGAGTGATATTCCATTGTACATAAGGACCACAACTTCTTTATCCATTCTTCTCTTTCCTGGGATGTTTAAGGTGTAACGAAGTGGAGGTTCTTGTCAACAGAGCAGCCCTAAACTTTGGGGTGCCTGTGTCTTGCTGATTTTTAGTTTTCCCAATTTATACGCCCATGAGTGGAAGTGCCCTATGCTCTCTAAGCTGAGTTTTTTAGATGTTTCAGGACACACCGTACACTTCTCCAGAGTGGCTGTTGGCAATTTACAGCCCGCCCATCAGCGTAGCAAGGCTCCCATTTCTCCATGGCCTGTCCTGCATTTCTGGTTTTGACACTTTATTCAGCATGGCCCTTTTGACCGATGGGAAGCGAGACTTCTTTGTAGCGCTGATTTGCCTTTCCAGGTTGCTTGGTTGGCCAAAAAGGGCGTATGCGTTTTTTCCTGAATATATTCAGGAAAAAACGCATACGCCCTTTTTGGCCAAGGGCATCATTGTCGAGGTTTTGCCGCTTTTCCTGTGCTTTAAAGGTGATTCGAATCTACCTCCTGAAATCTGTTTCCTGCAATTCTGCCTTGCTTTCAAATCCTCATCGTTGCCTTCCTTCCATATATTTGTGGACGAGAGTTATCATTTCTACCTCTGCAGGTTTGTGAATTGCAGTGCCCCTGAGCTCCATTTTTTAACTCGTTTTCTTGGGAGCTGGCCGCAAAAGCGCAGGATTGCTTCAGGCCCTATTCTGGCTCCGGGCGGCAGGCTGAGCCTGTCGTTAATTCTTCTTCCTGATGGGAAAATAGAGTGACTTGTGCCTGTCCCAAAACCTAGAGCTAGTCTCTCATTGGTTCCCCCTCTTCCCGTTCATCCTCAGGACAAATTGCAACCTGTACGGAACAGGAGGTTAAAGGTGCTGATTCTCCCAGGAGGGAGATTGCTAGTAAAGCGGCTGGAATGGCGAACCGGAGCACAAGGAGATGAGAAATGAGGTGCGTTTTAGAAACCTTTCCCGGTCACACGGTGTACCATCTTCTGGGTTTCTCGTGCATGTTTTCGATGTAGGAAGATGCCCTTGAACCTGGAGATTTGGGACCCATGGGATGGGTACCACGCCGTATTACTTTAAAGGGTCTGCGTTTGCTCACCCAACCTCACCAAACCTCTCAGCCCCAAGAGTGTCCACCCTTATGTCTCAGTCATCTGTGGGTCTAGATATGGTCAATCCAGGTGGCATCGCAGCCCCTGAACGAATTTTGTAAGAATTTCTCTCTCTTTCACTGTCTTTGTTTCACGGGTTTTTAAAAGTAATTGATTTTTATAATGGGGTTTAGCTGCTTTGCACTGCTGTGTTTATGCCGCTTTACACCTACTTGACTCACTTACAGAGAGATATCAATACATAGGTTTTAAGATTCTTACTAGTCAGATATATTCTTGGGCGGTGAATAGGGGTTGTTGAGTCCAGTTCACTGAGCAAGGAGTAGGTCTTGTCTATTACATATTGGGTTTATGGAACGGTATCTGAGCTAATTTGAAACCCTTGTTTTATGCATCACCCCACCTCACCTTTCCCGTTAAGCAGCCATAGTGTGTTTTCTAAACGTGCGACTCTGTTCTGTTTTGTAATTCAGTTCAAGGGTAGCGGTTTTTACATTCCCTCTGTAAGTGATATCTTATGATAAGTGTCTTTTTCTGTGTGACTTATTTCACTTAGAATCGTCGTACCTAAATCCACTCATCATGCTGCTCCTAGCCTTATGACGTTGATTTCATGGCTGAGTGATATTCCATTGTACATAAGGACCACAACTTCTTTATCCATTCTTCTCTTTCCTGGGATGTTTCAGGTGTAACGAAGTGGAGGTTCTTGTCAACAGAGCAGCCCTAAACTTTGGGGTGCCTGTGTCTTGCTGATTTTTAGTTTTCCCAATTTATACGCCCATGAGTGGAAGTGCCCTATGCTCTCTAAGCTGAGTTTTTTAGATGTTTCAGGACACACCGTACACTTCTCCAGAGTGGCTGTTGGCAATTTACAGCCCGCCCATCAGCGTAGCAAGGCTCCCATTTCTCCATGGCCTGTCCTGCATTTCTGGTTTTGACACTTTATTCAGCATGGCCCTTTTGACCGATGGGAAGCGAGACTTCTTTGTAGCGCTGATTTGCCTTTCCAGGTTGCTTGGTTGGCCAAAAAGGGCGTATGCGTTTTTTCCTGAATATATTCAGGAAAAAACGCATACGCCCTTTTTGGCCAAGGGCATCATTGTCGAGGTTTTGCCGCTTTTCCTGTGCTTTAAAGGCGATTCGAATCTACCTCCTGAAATCTGTTTCCTGCAATTCTGCCTTGCTTTCAAATCCTCTTCGTAGCCTTCCCTCCATATATTTGTGGACGAGAGTTATCATTTCTAACTCTGCAGGTTTGTGAATTGCAGTGCCCCTGAGCTCCATTTTTCAACTCGCTTTCTTGGGAGCTGGCCGCAAAGGCGCAGGATTGCTTCAGGCCCTATTCTGGCTCCGGGCGGCAGGCTGAGCCTGTGGTTAATTCTGCTACCTGATGGGAAAATAGAGTGACCTGTGCCTGTCCCAACACCTAGAGCTAGTCTCTCATTGGTTCCCCCTCTTCCCGTTCATCCTCAGGACAAATTGCAACGTGTACGGAACAGGAGGTTAAAGGCGCTGATTCTCCAAGGAGGGAGATTGCTAGTAAAGCGGCTGGAATGGCGAACCGGAGCACAAGGAGATGAGAAATGAGGTGCGTTTTAGAAACCTTTCCCGGTCACACGGTGTACCATCTTCTGGGTTTCTCGTGCATGTTTTCGACGTAGGAAGATGCCCTTGACCCTGGAGATTTGGGACCCATGGGATGGGTACCACGCCGTATTACTTTACAGGGTCTGCGTTAGCTCACCCAACCTCACCAAACCTCTCAGCCCCAAGAGTGTCCACCCTTATGTCTCAGTCAGCTGTGGGTCTAGATATGGTCAATCCAGGTGGCATCGCAGCCCCTGAACGAATTTTGTAAGAATTTCTCTCTCTTTCACTGTCTTTGTTTCACGGGTTTTTAAAAGTAATTGATTTTTATAATAGGGTTTAGCTGCTTTGCACTGCTGTGTTTATGCCGCTTTTCACCCACTTGACTCACTTACAGAGAGATAGCAATACATAGGTTTTAAGATTCTTACTAGTCAGATATATTCTTGGGCGGTGAATAGGGGGCGTTGAGTCCAGTTCACTGAGCAAGGAGTAGGTCTTGTCTATTACATATTGGGTTTATGGAACGGTATCTGAGCTAATTTGAAACCCTTGTTTTATGCATCACCCCACCTCACCTTTCCCGTTAAGCAGCCATAGTGTGTTTTCTAAACGTGCGACTCTGTTCTGTTTTGTAATTCAGTTCAAGGGTAGCGGTTTTTACATTCTCTCTGTAAGTGATATCTTATGATAAGTGTCTTTTTCTGTGTGACTTATTTCACTTAGAATCGTCGTACCTAAATCCACTCATCATGCTGCTCCTAGCCTTATGACGTTGATTTCATGGCTGAGTGATATTCCATTGTACATAAGGACCACAACTTCTTTATCCATTCTTCTCTTTCCTGGGATGTTTAAGGTGTAACGAAGTGGAGGTTCTTGTCAACAGAGCAGCCCTAAACTTTGGGGTGCCTGTGTCTTGCTGATTTTTAGTTTTCCCAATTTATACGCCCATGAGTGGAAGTGCCCTATGCTCTCTAAGCTGAGTTTTTTAGATGTTTCAGGACACACCGTACACGTCTCCAGAGTGGCTGTTGGCAATTTACAGCCCGCCCATCAGCGTAGCAAGGCTCCCATTTCTCCATGGCCTGTCCTGCATTTCTGGTTTTGACACTTTATTCAGCATGGCCCTTTTGACCGATGGGAAGCGAGACTTCTTTGTAGCGCTGATTTGCCTTTCCAGGTTGCTTGGTTGGCCAAAAAGGGCGTATGCGTTTTTTCCTGAATATATTCAGGAAAAAACGCATACGCCCTTTTTGGCCAAGGGCATCATTGTCGAGGTTTTGCCGCTTTTCCTGTGCTTTAAAGGCGATTCGAATCTACCTCCTGAAATCTGTTTCCTGCAATTCTGCCTTGCTTTCAAATCCTCTTCGTAGCCTTCCCTCCATATATTTGTGGACGAGAGTTATCATTTCTAACTCTGCAGGTTTGTGAATTGCAGTGCCCCTGAGCTCCATTTTTCAACTCGCTTTCTTGGGAGCTGGCCGCAAAAGCGCAGGATTGCTTCAGGCCCTATTCTGGCTCCGGGCGGCAGGCTGAGCCTGTGGTTAATTCTGCTACCTGATGGGAAAATAGAGTGACCTCTGCCTGTCCCAACACCTAGAGCTAGTCTCTCATTGGTTCCCCCACTTCCCGTTCATCCTCAGGACAAATTGCAACGTGTACGGAACAGGAGGTTAAAGGTGCTGATTCTCCCAGGAGGGAGATTGCTAGTAAAGCGGCTGGAATGGCGAACCGGAGCACAAGGAGATGAGAAATGAGGTGCGTTTTAGAAACCTTTCCCGGTCACACGGTGTACCATCTTCTGGGTTTCTCGTGCATGTTTTCGATGTAGGAAGATGCCCATGAACCTGGAGATTTGGGACCCATGGGATGGGTACCACGCCGTATTACTTTAAAGGGTCTGCGTTTGCTCACCCAACCTCACCAAACCTCTCAGCCCCAAGAGTGTCCACCCTTATGTCTCAGTCATCTGTGGGTCTAGATATGGTCAATCCAGCTGGCATCGCAGCCCCTGAACGAATTTTGTAAGAATTTCTCTCTCTTTCACTGTCTTTGTTTCACGGGTTTTTAAAAGTAATTGATTTTTATAATGGGGTTTAGCTGCTTTGCACTGCTGTGTTTATGCCGCTTTACACCCACTTGACTCACTTACAGAGAGATAGCAATACATAGGTTTTAAGATTCTTACTAGTCAGATATATTCTTGGGCGGTGAATAGGGGGCGTTGAGTCCAGTTCACTGAGCAAGGAGTAGGTCTTGTCTATTACATATTGGGTTTATGGAACGGTATCTGAGCTAATTTGAAACCCTTGTTTTATGCATCACCCCACCTCACCTTTCCCGTTAAGCAGCCATAGTGTGTTTTCTAAACGTGCGACTCTGTTCTGTTTTGTAATTCAGTTCAAGGGTAGCGGTTTTTACATTCCCTCTGTAAGTGATATCTTATGATAAGTGTCTTTTTCTGTGTGACTTATTTCACTTAGAATCGTCGTACCTAAATCCACTCATCATGCTGCTCCTAGCCTTATGACGTTGATTTCATGGCTGAGTGATATTCCATTGTACATAAGGACCACAACTTCTTTATCCATTCTTCTCTTTCCTGGGATGTTTCAGGTGTAACGAAGTGGAGGTTCTTGTCAACAGAGCAGCCCTAAACTTTGGGGTGCCTGTGTCTTGCTGATTTTTAGTTTTCCCAATTTATACGCCCATGAGTGGAAGTGCCCTATGCTCTCTAAGCTGAGTTTTTTAGATGTTTCAAGACACACCGTACACTTCTCCAGAGTGGCTGTTGGCAATTTACAGCCCGCCCATCAGCGTAGCAAGGCTCCCATTTCTCCATGGCCTGTCCTGCATTTCTGGTTTTGACACTTTATTCAGCATGGCCCTTTTGACCGATGGGAAGCGAGACTTCTTTGTAGCGCTGATTTGCCTTTCCAGGTTGCTTGGTTGGCCAAAAAGGGCGTATGCGTTTTTTCCTGAATATATTCAGGAAAAAACGCATACGCCCTTTTTGGCCAAGGGCATCATTGTCGAGGTTTTGCCGCTTTTCCTGTGCTTTAAAGGCGATTCGAATCTACCTCCTGAAATCTGTTTCCTGCAATTCTGCCTTGCTTTCAAATCCTCTTCGTAGCCTTCCCTCCATATATTTGTGGACGAGAGTTATCATTTCTAACTCTGCAGGTTTGTGAATTGCAGTGCCCCTGAGCTCCATTTTTCAACTCGCTTTCTTGGGAGCTGGCCGCAAAAGCGCAGGATTGCTTCAGGCCCTATTCTGGCTCCGGGCGGCAGGCTGAGCCTGTCGTTAATTCTTCTTCCTGATGGGAAAATAGAGTGACCTGTGCCTGTCCCAACACCTAGAGCTAGTCTCTCATTGGTTCCCCCTCTTCCCGTTCATCCTCAGGACAAATTGCAACGTGTACGGAACAGGAGGTTAAAGGCGCTGATTCTCCCAGGAGGGAGATTGCTAGTAAAGCGGCTGGAATGGCGAACCGGAGCACAAGGAGATGAGAAATGAGGTGCGTTTTAGAAACCTTTCCCGGTCACACGGTGTACCATCTTCTGGGTTTCTCGTGCGTGTTTTCGACGTAGGAAGATGCCCTTGAACCTGGAGATTTGGGACACATGGGATGGGTACCACGCCGTATTACTTTAAAGGGTCTGCGTTTGCTCACCCAACCTCACCAAACCTCTCAGCCCCAAGAGTGTCCACCCTTATGTCTCAGTCATCTGTGGGTCTAGATATGGTCAATCCAGCTGGCATCGCAGCCCCTGAACGAATTTTGTAAGAATTTCTCTCTCTTTCACTGTCTTTGTTTCACGGGTTTTTAAAAGTAATTGATTTTTATAATGGGGTTTAGCTGCTTTGCACTGCTGTGTTTATGCCGCTTTACACCCACTTGACTCACTTACAGAGAGATAGCAATACATAGGTTTTAAGATTCTTACTAGTCAGATATATTCTTGGGCGGTGAATAGGGGGCGTTGAGTCCAGTTCACTGAGCAAGGAGTAGGTCTTGTCTATTACATATTGGGTTTATGGAACGGTATCTGAGCTAATTTGAAACCCTTGTTTTATGCATCACCCCACCTCACCTTTCCCGTTAAGCAGCCATAGTGTGTTTTCTAAACGTGCGACTCTGTTCTGTTTTGTAATTCAGTTCAAGGGTAGCGGTTTTTACATTCTCTCTGTAAGTGATATCTTATGATAAGTGTCTTTTTCTGTGTGACTTATTTCACTTAGAATCGTCGTACCTAAATCCACTCATCATGCTGCTCCTAGCCTTATGACGTTGATTTCATGGCTGAGTGATATTCCATTGTACATAAGGACCACAACTTCTTTATCCATTCTTCTCTTTCCTGGGATGTTTAAGGTGTAACGAAGTGGAGGTTCTTGTCAACAGAGCAGCCCTAAACTTTGGGGTGCCTGTGTCTTGCTGATTTTTAGTTTTCCCAATTTATACGCCCATGAGTGGAAGTGCCCTATGCTCTCTAAGGTGAGTTTTTTAGATGTTTCAAGACACACCGTACACTTCTCCAGAGTGGCTGTTGGCAATTTACAGCCCGCCCATCAGCGTAGCAAGGCTCCCATTTCTCCATGGCCTGTCCTGCATTTCTGGTTTTGACACTTTATTCAGCATGGCCCTTTTGACCGATGGGAAGCGAGACTTCTTTGTAGCACTGATTTGCCTTTCCAGGTTGCTTGGTTGGCCAAAAAGGGCGTATGCGTTTTTTCCTGAATATATTCAGGAAAAAACGCATACGCCCTTTTTGGCCAAGGGCATCATTGTCGAGGTTTTGCCGCTTTTCCTGTGCTTTAAAGGCGATTCGAATCTACCTCCTGAAATCTGTTTCCTGCAATTCTGCCTTGCTTTCAAATCCTCTTCGTAGCCTTCCCTCCATATATTTGTGGACGAGAGTTATCATTTCTAACTCTGCAGGTTTGTGAATTGCAGTGCCCCTGAGCTCCATTTTTCAACTCGCTTTCTTGGGAGCTGGCCGCAAAAGCGCAGGATTGCTTCAGGCCCTATTCTGGCTCCGGGCGGCAGGCTGAGCCTGTGGTTAATTCTGCTACCTGATGGGAAAATAGAGTGACCTCTGCCTGTCCCAACACCTAGAGCTAGTCTCTCATTGGTTCCCCCTCTTCCCGTTCATCCTCAGGACAAATTGCAACGTGTACGGAACAGGAGGTTAAAGGTGCTGATTCTCCCAGGAGGGAGATTGCTAGTAAAGCGGCTGGAATGGCGAACCGGAGCACAAGGAGATGAGAAATGAGGTGCGTTTTAGAAACCTTTCCCGGTCACACGGTGTACCATCTTCTGGGTTTCTCGTGCATGTTTTCGATGTAGGAAGATGCCCATGAACCTGGAGATTTGGGACCCATGGGATGGGTACCACGCCGTATTACTTTAAAGGGTCTGCGTTTGCTCACCCAACCTCACCAAACCTCTCAGCCCCAAGAGTGTCCACCCTTATGTCTCAGTCATCTGTGGGTCTAGATATGGTCAATCCAGCTGGCATCGCAGCCCCTGAACGAATTTTGTAAGAATTTCTCTCTCTTTCACTGTCTTTGTTTCACGGGTTTTTAAAAGTAATTGATTTTTATAATGGGGTTTAGCTGCTTTGCACTGCTGTGTTTATGCCGCTTTACACCCACTTGACTCACTTACAGAGAGATAGCAATACATAGGTTTTAAGATTCTTACTAGTCAGATATATTCTTGGGCGGTGAATAGGGGGCGTTGAGTCCAGTTCACTGAGCAAGGAGTAGGTCTTGTCTATTACATATTGGGTTTATGGAACGGTATCTGAGCTAATTTGAAACCCTTGTTTTATGCATCACCCCACCTCACCTTTCCCGTTAAGCAGCCATAGTGTGTTTTCTAAACGTGCGACTCTGTTCTGTTTTGTAATTCAGTTCAAGGGTAGCGGTTTTTACATTCCCTCTGTAAGTGATATCTTATGATAAGTGTCTTTTTCTGTGTGACTTATTTCACTTAGAATCGTCGTACCTAAATCCACTCATCATGCTGCTCCTAGCCTTATGACGTTGATTTCATGGCTGAGTGATATTCCATTGTACATAAGGACCACAACTTCTTTATCCATTCTTCTCTTTCCTGGGATGTTTCAGGTGTAACGAAGTGGAGGTTCTTGTCAACAGAGCAGCCCTAAACTTTGGGGTGCCTGTGTCTTGCTGATTTTTAGTTTTCCCAATTTATACGCCCATGAGTGGAAGTGCCCTATGCTCTCTAAGCTGAGTTTTTTAGATGTTTCAAGACACACCGTACACTTCTCCAGAGTGGCTGTTGGCAATTTACAGCCCGCCCATCAGCGTAGCAAGGCTCCCATTTCTCCATGGCCTGTCCTGCATTTCTGGTTTTGACACTTTATTCAGCATGGCCCTTTTGACCGATGGGAAGCGAGACTTCTTTGTAGCGCTGATTTGCCTTTCCAGGTTGCTTGGTTGGCCAAAAAGGGCGTATGCGTTTTTTCCTGAATATATTCAGGAAAAAACGCATACGCCCTTTTTGGCCAAGGGCATCATTGTCGAGGTTTTGCCGCTTTTCCTGTGCTTTAAAGGCGATTCGAATCTACCTCCTGAAATCTGTTTCCTGCAATTCTGCCTTGCTTTCAAATCCTCTTCGTAGCCTTCCCTCCATATATTTGTGGACGAGAGTTATCATTTCTAACTCTGCAGGTTTGTGAATTGCAGTGCCCCTGAGCTCCATTTTTCAACTCGCTTTCTTGGGAGCTGGCCGCAAAAGCGCAGGATTGCTTCAGGCCCTATTCTGGCTCCGGGCGGCAGGCTGAGCCTGTCGTTAATTCTTCTTCCTGATGGGAAAATAGAGTGACTTGTGCCTGTCCCAACACCTAGAGCTAGTCTCTCATTGGTTCCCCCTCTTCCCGTTCATCCTCAGGACAAATTGCAACGTGTACGGAACAGGAGGTTAAAGGTGCTGATTCTCCCAGGAGGGAGATTGCTAGTAAAGCGGCTGGAATGGCGAACCGGAGCACAAGGAGATGAGAAATGAGGTGCGTTTTAGAAACCTTTCCCGGTCACACGGTGTACCATCTTCTGGGTTTCTCGTGCGTGTTTTCGATGTAGGAAGATGCCCTTGAACCTGGAGATTTGGGACACATGGGATGGGTACCACGCCGTATTACTTTAAAGGGTCTGCGTTTGCTCACCCAACCTCACCAAACCTCTCAGCCCCAAGAGTGTCCACCCTTATGTCTCAGTCATCTGTGGGTCTAGATATGGTCAATCCAGCTGGCATCGCAGCCCCTGAACGAATTTTGTAAGAATTTCTCTCTCTTTCACTGTCTTTGTTTCACGGGTTTTTAAAAGTAATTGATTTTTATAATGGGGTTTAGCTGCTTTGCACTGCTGTGTTTATGCCGCTTTACACCCACTTGACTCACTTACAGAGAGATAGCAATACATAGGTTTTAAGATTCTTACTAGTCAGATATATTCTTGGGCGGTGAATAGGGGGCGTTGAGTCCAGTTCACTGAGCAAGGAGTAGGTCTTGTCTATTACATATTGGGTTTATGGAACGGTATCTGAGCTAATTTGAAACCCTTGTTTTATGCATCACCCCACCTCACCTTTCCCGTTAAGCAGCCATAGTGTGTTTTCTAAACGTGCGACTCTGTTCTGTTTTGTAATTCAGTTCAAGGGTAGCGGTTTTTACATTCTCTCTGTAAGTGATATCTTATGATAAGTGTCTTTTTCTGTGTGACTTATTTCACTTAGAATCGTCGTACCTAAATCCACTCATCATGCTGCTCCTAGCCTTATGACGTTGATTTCATGGCTGAGTGATATTCCATTGTACATAAGGACCACAACTTCTTTATCCATTCTTCTCTTTCCTGGGATGTTTAAGGTGTAACGAAGTGGAGGTTCTTGTCAACAGAGCAGCCCTAAACTTTGGGGTGCCTGTGTCTTGCTGATTTTTAGTTTTCCCAATTTATACGCCCATGAGTGGAAGTGCCCTATGCTCTCTAAGGTGAGTTTTTTAGATGTTTCAAGACACACCGTACACTTCTCCAGAGTGGCTGTTGGCAATTTACAGCCCGCCCATCAGCGTAGCAAGGCTCCCATTTCTCCATGGCCTGTCCTGCATTTCTGGTTTTGACACTTTATTCAGCATGGCCCTTTTGACCGATGGGAAGCGAGACTTCTTTGTAGCACTGATTTGCCTTTCCAGGTTGCTTGGTTGGCCAAAAAGGGCGTATGCGTTTTTTCCTGAATATATTCAGGAAAAAACGCATACGCCCTTTTTGGCCAAGGGCATCATTGTCGAGGTTTTGCCGCTTTTCCTGTGCTTT
Source organism: Balaenoptera borealis (assembly GCF_965194805.1). Classification (NCBI taxonomy): domain Eukaryota; kingdom Metazoa; phylum Chordata; class Mammalia; order Artiodactyla; family Balaenopteridae; genus Balaenoptera; species Balaenoptera borealis. Next base: position 36,524,652 of record NC_138874.1, on the reverse strand, counting down.
AAAGGCGATTCGAATCTACCTCCTGAAATCTGTTTCCTGCAATTCTGCCTTGCTTTCAAATCCTCTTCGTAGCCTTCCCTCCATATATTTGTGGACGAGAGTTATCATTTCTAACTCTGCAGGTTTGTGAATTGCAGTGCCCCTGAGCTCCATTTTTCAACTCGCTTTCTTGGGAGCTGGCCGCAAAAGCGCAGGATTGCTTCAGGCCCTATTCTGGCTCCGGGCGGCAGGCTGAGCCTGTGGTTAATTCTGCTACCTGATGGGAAAATAGAGTGACCTCTGCCTGTCCCAACACCTAGAGCTAGTCTCTCATTGGTTCCCCCTCTTCCCGTTCATCCTCAGGACAAATTGCAACGTGTACGGAACAGGAGGTTAAAGGTGCTGATTCTCCCAGGAGGGAGATTGCTAGTAAAGCGGCTGGAATGGCGAACCGGAGCACAAGGAGATGAGAAATGAGGTGCGTTTTAGAAACCTTTCCCGGTCACACGGTGTACCATCTTCTGGGTTTCTCGTGCATGTTTTCGATGTAGGAAGATGCCCATGAACCTGGAGATTTGGGACCCATGGGATGGGTACCACGCCGTATTACTTTAAAGGGTCTGCGTTTGCTCACCCAACCTCACCAAACCTCTCAGCCCCAAGAGTGTCCACCCTTATGTCTCAGTCATCTGTGGGTCTAGATATGGTCAATCCAGCTGGCATCGCAGCCCCTGAACGAATTTTGTAAGAATTTCTCTCTCTTTCACTGTCTTTGTTTCACGGGTTTTTAAAAGTAATTGATTTTTATAATGGGGTTTAGCTGCTTTGCACTGCTGTGTTTATGCCGCTTTACACCCACTTGACTCACTTACAGAGAGATAGCAATACATAGGTTTTAAGATTCTTACTAGTCAGATATATTCTTGGGCGGTGAATAGGGGGCGTTGAGTCCAGTTCACTGAGCAAGGAGTAGGTCTTGTCTATTACATATTGGGTTTATGGAACGGTATCTGAGCTAATTTGAAACCCTTGTTTTATGCATCACCCCACCTCACCTTTCCCGTTAAGCAGCCATAGTGTGTTTTCTAAACGTGCGACTCTGTTCTGTTTTGTAATTCAGTTCAAGGGTAGCGGTTTTTACATTCTCTCTGTAAGTGATATCTTATGATAAGTGTCTTTTTCTGTGTGACTTATTTCACTTAGAATCGTCGTACCTAAATCCACTCATCATGCTGCTCCTAGCCTTATGACGTTGATTTCATGGCTGAGTGATATTCCATTGTACATAAGGACCACAACTTCTTTATCCATTCTTCTCTTTCCTGGGATGTTTAAGGTGTAACGAAGTGGAGGTTCTTGTCAACAGAGCAGCCCTAAACTTTGGGGTGCCTGTGTCTTGCTGATTTTTAGTTTTCCCAATTTATACGCCCATGAGTGGAAGTGCCCTATGCTCTCTAAGCTGAGTTTTTTAGATGTTTCAAGACACACCGTACACTTCTCCAGAGTGGCTGTTGGCAATTTACAGCCCGCCCATCAGCGTAGCAAGGCTCCCATTTCTCCATGGCCTGTCCTGCATTTCTGGTTTTGACACTTTATTCAGCATGGCCCTTTTGACCGATGGGAAGCGAGACTTCTTTGTAGCGCTGATTTGCCTTTCCAGGTTGCTTGGTTGGCCAAAAAGGGCGTATGCGTTTTTTCCTGAATATATTCAGGAAAAAACGCATACGCCCTTTTTGGCCAAGGGCATCATTGTCGAGGTTTTGCCGCTTTTCCTGTGCTTTAAAGGCGATTCGAATCTACCTCCTGAAATCTGTTTCCTGCAATTCTGCCTTGCTTTCAAATCCTCATCGTTGCCTTTCTTCCATATATTTGTGGACGAGAGTTATCATTTCTACCTCTGCAGGTTTGTGAATTGCAGTGCCCCTGAGCTCCATTTTTTAACTCGCTTTCTTGGGAGCTGGCCGCAAAAGCGCAGGATTGCTTCAGGCCCTATTCTGGCTCCGGGCGGTAGGCTGAGCCTGTCGTTAATTCTTCTTCCTGATGGGAAAATAGAGTGACTTGTGCCTGTCCCAACACCTAGAGCTAGTCTCTCATTGGTTCCCCCTCTTCCCGTTCATCCTCAGGACAAATTGCAACGTGTACGGAACAGGAGGTTAAAGGTGCTGATTCTCCCAGGAGGGAGATTGCTAGTAAAGCGGCTGGAATGGCGAACCGGAGCACAAGGAGATGAGAAATGAGGTGCGTTTTAGAAACCTTTCCCGGTCACACGGTGTACCATCTTCTGGGTTTCTCGTGCATGTTTTCGATGTAGGAAGATGCCCATGAACCTGGAGATTTGGGACCCATGGGATGGGTACCACGCCGTATTACTTTAAAGGGTCTGCGTTTGCTCACCCAACCTCACCAAACCTCTCAGCCCCAAGAGTTTCCACCCTTATGTCTCAGTCATCTGTGGGTCTAGATATGGTCAATCCAGCTGGCATCGCAGCCCCTGAACGAATTTTGTAAGAATTTCTCTCTCTTTCCGTGTCTTTGTTTCACGGGTTTTTAAAAGTAATTGATTTTTATAATGGGGTTTAGCTGCTTTGCACTGCTGTGTTTATGCCGCTTTACACCCACTTGACTCACTTACAGAGAGATAGCAATACATAGGTTTTAAGATTCTTACTAGTCAGATATATTCTTGGGCGGTGAATAGGGGGCGTTGAGTCCAGTTCACTGAGCAAGGAGTAGGTCTTGTCTATTACATATTGGGTTTATGGAACGGTATCTGAGCTAATTTGAAACCCTTGTTTTATGCATCACCCCACCTCACCTTTCCCGTTAAGCAGCCATAGTGTGTTTTCTAAACGTGCGACTCTGTTCTGTTTTGTAATTCAGTTCAAGGGTAGCGGTTTTTACATTCTCTCTGTAAGTGATATCTTATGATAAGTGTCTTTTTCTGTGTGACTTATTTCACTTAGAATCGTCGTACCTAAATCCACTCATCATGCTGCTCCTAGCCTTATGACGTTGATTTCATGGCTGAGTGATATTCCATTGTACATAAGGACCACAACTTCTTTATCCATTCTTCTCTTTCCTGGGATGTTTAAGGTGTAACGAAGTGGAGGTTCTTGTCAACAGAGCAGCCCTAAACTTTGGGGTGCCTGTGTCTTGCTGATTTTTAGTTTTCCCAATTTATACGCCCATGAGTGGAAGTGCCCTATGCTCTCTAAGGTGAGTTTTTTAGATGTTTCAAGACACACCGTACACTTCTCCAGAGTGGCTGTTGGCAATTTACAGCCCGCCCATCAGCGTAGCAAGGCTCCCATTTCTCCATGGCCTGTCCTGCATTTCTGGTTTTGACACTTTATTCAGCATGGCCCTTTTGACCGATGGGAAGCGAGACTTCTTTGTAGCGCTGATTTGCCTTTCCAGGTTGCTTGGTTGGCCAAAAAGGGCGTATGCGTTTTTTCCTGAATATATTCAGGAAAAAACGCATACGCCCTTTTTGGCCAAGGGCATCATTGTCGAGGTTTTGCCGCTTTTCCTCTGCTTTAAAGGCGATTCGAATCTACCTCCTGAAATCTGTTTCCTGCAATTCTGCCTTGCTTTCAAATCCTCTTCGTAGCCTTCCCTCCATATATTTGTGGACGAGAGTTATCATTTCTAACTCTGCAGGTTTGTGAATTGCAGTGCCCCTGAGCTCCATTTTTCAACTCGCTTTCTTGGGAGCTGGCCGCAAAAGCGCAGGATTGCTTCAGGCCCTATTCTGGCTCCGGGCGGCAGGCTGAGCCTGTGGTTAATTCTGCTACCTGATGGGAAAATAGAGTGACCTCTGCCTGTCCCAACACCTAGAGCTAGTCTCTCATTGGTTCCCCCTCTTCCCGTTCATCCTCAGGACAAATTGCAACGTGTATGGAACAGGAGGTTAAAGGTGCTGATTCTCCCAGGAGGGAGATTGCTAGTAAAGCGGTTGGAATGGCGAACCGGAGCACAAGGAGATGAGAAATGAGGTGCGTTTTAGAAACCTTTCCCGGTCACACGGTGTACCATCTTCTGGGTTTCTCGTGCATGTTTTCGATGTAGGAAGATGCCCATGAACCTGGAGATTTGGGACCCATGGGATGGGTACCACGCCGTATTACTTTAAAGGGTCTGCGTTTGCTCACCCAACCTCACCAAACCTCTCAGCCCCAAGAGTGTCCACCCTTATGTCTCAGTCATCTGTGGGTCTAGATATGGTCAATCCAGCTGGCATCGCAGCCCCTGAACGAATTTTGTAAGAATTTCTCTCTCTTTCACTGTCTTTGTTTCACGGGTTTTTAAAAGTAATTGATTTTTATAATGGGGTTTAGCTGCTTTGCACTGCTGTGTTTATGCCGCTTTACACCCACTTGACTCACTTACAGAGAGATAGCAATACATAGGTTTTAAGATTCTTACTAGTCAGATATATTCTTGGGCGGTGAATAGGGGGCGTTGAGTCCAGTTCACTGAGCAAGGAGTAGGTCTTGTCTATTACATATTGGGTTTATGGAACGGTATCTGAGCTAATTTGAAACCCTTGTTTTATGCATCACCCCACCTCACCTTTCCCGTTAAGCAGCCATAGTGTGTTTTCTAAACGTGCGACTCTGTTCTGTTTTGTAATTCAGTTCAAGGGTAGCGGTTTTTACATTCTCTCTGTAAGTGATATCTTATGATAAGTGTCTTTTTCTGTGTGACTTATTTCACTTAGAATCGTCGTACCTAAATCCACTCATCATGCTGCTCCTAGCCTTATGACGTTGATTTCATGGCTGAGTGATATTCCATTGTACATAAGGACCACAACTTCTTTATCCATTCTTCTCTTTCCTGGGATGTTTAAGGTGTAACGAAGTGGAGGTTCTTGTCAACAGAGCAGCCCTAAACTTTGGGGTGCCTGTGTCTTGCTGATTTTTAGTTTTCCCAATTTATACGCCCATGAGTGGAAGTGCCCTATGCTCTCTAAGGTGAGTTTTTTAGATGTTTCAAGACACACCGTACACTTCTCCAGAGTGGCTGTTGGCAATTTACAGCCCGCCCATCAGCGTAGCAAGGCTCCCATTTCTCCATGGCCTGTCCTGCATTTCTGGTTTTGACACTTTATTCAGCATGGCCCTTTTGACCGATGGGAAGCGAGACTTCTTTGTAGCGCTGATTTGCCTTTCCAGGTTGCTTGGTTGGCCAAAAAGGGCGTATGCGTTTTTTCCTGAATATATTCAGGAAAAAACGCATACGCCCTTTTTGGCCAAGGGCATCATTGTCGAGGTTTTGCCGCTTTTCCTGTGCTTTAAAGGCGATTCGAATCTACCTCCTGAAATCTGTTTCCTGCAATTCTGCCTTGCTTTCAAATCCTCATCGTTGCCTTCCTTCCATATATTTGTGGACGAGAGTTATCATTTCTACCTCTGCAGGTTTGTGAATTGCAGTGCCCCTGAGCTCCATTTTTTAACTCGCTTTCTTGGGAGCTGGCCGCAAAAGCGCAGGATTGCTTCAGGCCCTATTCTGGCTCCGGGCGGTAGGCTGAGCCTGTCGTTAATTCTTCTTCCTGATGGGAAAATAGAGTGACTTGTGCCTGTCCCAACACCTAGAGCTAGTCTCTCATTGGTTCCCCCTCTTCCCGTTCATCCTCAGGACAAATTGCAACGTGTACGGAACAGGAGGTTAAAGGTGCTGATTCTCCCAGGAGGGAGATTGCTAGTAAAGCGGCTGGAATGGCGAACCGGAGCACAAGGAGATGAGAAATGAGGTGCGTTTTAGAAACCTTTCCCGGTCACACGGTGTACCATCTTCTGGGTTTCTCGTGCGTGTTTTCGATGTAGGAAGATGCCCTTGAACCTGGAGATTTGGGACACATGGGATGGGTACCACGCCGTATTACTTTAAAGGGTCTGCGTTTGCTCACCCAACCTCACCAAACCTCTCAGCCCCAAGAGTGTCCACCCTTATGTCTCAGTCATCTGTGCGTCTAGATATGGTCAATCCAGCTGGCATCGCAGCCCCTGAACGAATTTTGTAAGAATTTCTCTCTCTTTCACTGTCTTTGTTTCACGGGTTTTTAAAAGTAATTGATTTTTATAATGGGGTTTAGCTGCTTTGCACTGCTGTGTTTATGCCGCTTTACACCCACTTGACTCACTTACAGAGAGATATCAATACATAGGTTTTAAGATTCTTTCTAGTCAGATATATTCTTGGGCGGTGAATAGGGGGCGTTGAGTCCAGTTCACTGAGCAAGGAGTAGGTCTTGTCTATTACATATTGGGTTTATGGAACGGTATCTGAGCTAATTTGAAACCCTTGTTTTATGCATCACCCCACCTCACCTTTCCCGTTAAGCAGCCATAGTGTGTTTTCTAAACGTGCGACTCTGTTCTGTTTTGTAATTCAGTTCAAGGGTAGCGGTTTTTACATTCCCTCTGTAAGTGATATCTTATGATAAGTGTCTTTTTCTGTGTGACTTATTTCACTTAGAATCGTCGTACCTAAATCCACTCATCATGCTGCTCCTAGCCTTATGACGTTGATTTCATGGCTGAGTGATATTCCATTGTACATAAGGACCACAACTTCTTTATCCATTCTTCTCTTTCCTGGGATGTTTAAGGTGTAACGAAGTGGAGGTTCTTGTCAACAGAGCAGCCCTAAACTTTGGGGTGCCTGTGTCTTGCTGATTTTTAGTTTTCCCAATTTATACGCCCATGAGTGGAAGTGCCCTATGCTCTCTAAGCTGAGTTTTTTAGATGTTTCAGGACACACCGTACACTTCTCCAGAGTGGCTGTTGGCAATTTACAGCCCGCCCATCAGCGTAGCAAGGCTCCCATTTCTCCATGGCCTGTCCTGCATTTCTGGTTTTGACACTTTATTCAGCATGGCCCTTTTGACCGATGGGAAGCGAGACTTCTTTGTAGCGCTGATTTGCCTTTCCAGGTTGCTTGGTTGGCCAAAAAGGGCGTATGCGTTTTTTCCTGAATATATTCAGGAAAAAACGCATACGCCCTTTTTGGCCAAGGGCATCATTGTCGAGGTTTTGCCGCTTTTCCTGTGCTTTAAAGGCGATTCGAATCTACCTCCTGGAATCGGTTTCCTGCAATTCTGCCTTGCTTTCAAATCCTCTTCGTTGCCTTCCCTCCATATATTTGTGGACGAGAGTTATCATTTCTAACTCTGCAGGTTTGTGAATTGCAGTGCCCCTGAGCTCCATTTTTCAACTCGCTTTCTTTGGAGCTGGCCGCAAAAGCGCAGGATTGCTTCAGGCCCTATTCTGGCTCCCGGCGGCAGGCTGAGCCTGTGGTTAATTCTTCTTCCTGATGGGAAAATAGAGTGACCTGTGCCTGTCCCAACACCTAGAGCTAGTCTCTCATTGGTTCCCCCTCTTCCCGTTCATCCTCAGGACAAATTGCAACGTGTACGGAACAGAAGGTTAAAGGTGCTGATTCTCCAAGGAGGGAGATTGCTAGTAAAGCGGCTGGAATGGCGAACCGGAGCACAAGGAGATGAGAAATGAGGTGCGTTTTAGAAACCTTTCCCGGTCACACGGTGTACCATCTTCTGGGTTTCTCGTGCATGTTTTCGACGTAGGAAGATGCCCTTGACCCTGGAGATTTGGGACCCATGGGATGGGTACCACGCCGTATTACTTTACAGGGTCTGCGTTAGCTCACCCAACCTCACCAAACCTCTCAGCCCCAAGAGTGTCCACCCTTATGTCTCAATCAGCTGTGGGTCTAGATATGGTCAATCCAGGTGGCATCGCAGCCCCTGAACGAATTTTGTAAGAATTTCTCTCTCTTTCACTGTCTTTGTTTCACGGGTTTTTAAAAGTAATTGATTTTTATAATAGGGTTTAGCTGCTTTGCACTGCTGTGTTTATGCCGCTTTTCACCCACTTGACTCACTTACAGAGAGATATCAATACATAGGTTTTAAGATTCTTACTAGTCAGATATATTCTTGGGCGGTGAATAGGGGGCGTTGAGTCCAGTTCACTGAGCAAGGAGTAGGTCTTGTCTATTACATATTGGGTTTATGGAACGGTATCTGAGCTAATTTGAAACCCTTGTTTTATGCATCACCCCACCTCACCTTTCCCGTTAAGCAGCCATAGTGTGTTTTCTAAACGTGCGACTCTGTTCTGTTTTGTAATTCAGTTCAAGGGTAGCGGTTTTTACATTCTCTCTGTAAGTGATATCTTATGATAAGTGTCTTTTTCTGTGTGACTTATTTCACTTAGAATCGTCGTACCTAAATCCACTCATCATGCTGCTCCTAGCCTTATGACGTTGATTTCATGGCTGAGTGATATTCCATTGTACATAAGGACCACAACTTCTTTATCCATTCTTCTCTTTCCTGGGATGTTTAAGGTGTAACGAAGTGGAGGTTCTTGTCAACAGAGCAGCCCTAAACTTTGGGGTGCCTGTGTCTTGCTGATTTTTAGTTTTCCCAATTTATACGCCCATGAGTGGAAGTGCCCTATGCTCTCTAAGCTGAGTTTTTTAGATGTTTCAGGACACACCGTACACTTCTCCAGAGTGGCTGTTGGCAATTTACAGCCCGCCCATCAGCGTAGCAAGGCTCCCATTTCTCCATGGCCTGTCCTGCATTTCTGGTTTTGACACTTTATTCAGCATGGCCCTTTTGACCGATGGGAAGCGAGACTTCTTTGTAGCGCTGATTTGCCTTTCCAGGTTGCTTGGTTGGCCAAAAAGGGCGTATGCGTTTTTTCCTGAATATATTCAGGAAAAAACGCATACGCCCTTTTTGGCCAAGGGCATCATTGTCGAGGTTTTGCCGCTTTTCCTGTGCTTTAAAGGTGATTCGAATCTACCTCCTGAAATCTGTTTCCTGCAATTCTGCCTTGCTTTCAAATCCTCATCGTTGCCTTCCTTCCATATATTTGTGGACGAGAGTTATCATTTCTACCTCTGCAGGTTTGTGAATTGCAGTGCCCCTGAGCTCCATTTTTTAACTCGTTTTCTTGGGAGCTGGCCGCAAAAGCGCAGGATTGCTTCAGGCCCTATTCTGGCTCCGGGCGGCAGGCTGAGCCTGTCGTTAATTCTTCTTCCTGATGGGAAAATAGAGTGACTTGTGCCTGTCCCAACACCTAGAGCTAGTCTCTCATTGGTTCCCCCTCTTCCCGTTCATCCTCAGGACAAATTGCAACCTGTACGGAACAGGAGGTTAAAGGTGCTGATTCTCCCAGGAGGGAGATTGCTAGTAAAGCGGCTGGAATGGCGAACCGGAGCACAAGGAGATGAGAAATGAGGTGCGTTTTAGAAACCTTTCCCGGTCACACGGTGTACCATCTTCTGGGTTTCTCGTGCGTGTTTTCGATGTAGGAAGATGCCCTTGAACCTGGAGATTTGGGACCCATGGGATGGGTACCACGCCGTATTACTTTAAAGGGTCTGCGTTTGCTCACCCAACCTCACCAAACCTCTCAGCCCCAAGAGTGTCCACCCTTATGTCTCAGTCATCTGTGGGTCTAGATATGGTCAATCCAGGTGGCATCGCAGCCCCTGAACGAATTTTGTAAGAATTTCTCTCTCTTTCACTGTCTTTGTTTCACGGGTTTTTAAAAGTAATTGATTTTTATAATGGGGTTTAGCTGCTTTGCACTGCTGTGTTTATGCCGCTTTACACCTACTTGACTCACTTACAGAGAGATATCAATACATACGTTTTAAGATTCTTACTAGTCAGATATATTCTTGGGCGGTGAATAGGGGTTGTTGAGTCCAGTTCACTGAGCAAGGAGTAGGTCTTGTCTATTACATATTGGGTTTATGGAACGGTATCAGAGCTAATTTGAAACCCTTGTTTTATGCATCACCCCACCTCACCTTTCCCGTTAAGCAGCCATAGTATGTTTCCTAAACGTGCGACTCTGTTCTGTTTTGTAATTCAGTTCAAGGGTAGCGGTTTTTACATTCCCTCTGTAAGTGATATCTTATGATAAGTGTCTTTTTCTGTGTGACTTATTTCACTTAGAATCGTCGTACCTAAATCCACTCATCATGCTGCTCCTAGCCTTATGACGTTGATTTCATGGCTGAGTGATATTCCATTGTACATAAGGACCACAACTTCTTTATCCATTCTTCTCTTTCCTGGGATGTTTAAGGTGTAACGAAGTGGAGGTTCTTGTCAACAGAGCAGCCCTAAACTTTGGGGTGCCTGTGTCTTGCTGATTTTTAGTTTTCCCAATTTATACGCCCATGAGTGGAAGTGCCCTATGCTCTCTAAGCTGAGTTTTTTAGATGTTTCAGGACACACCGTACACTTCTCCAGAGTGGCTGTTGGCAATTTACAGCCCGCCCATCAGCGTAGCAAGGCTCCCATTTCTCCATGGCCTGTCCTGCATTTCTGGTTTTGACACTTTATTCAGCATGGCCCTTTTGACCGATGGGAAGCGAGACTTCTTTGTAGCGCTGATTTGCCTTTCCAGGTTGCTTGGTTGGCCAAAAAGGGCGTATGCGTTTTTTCCTGAATATATTCAGGAAAAAACGCATACGCCCTTTTTGGCCAAGGGCATCATTGTCGAGGTTTTGCCGCTTTTCCTGTGCTTTAAAGGCGATTCGAATCTACCTCCTGAAATCGGTTTCCTGCAATTCTGCCTTGCTTTCAAATCCTCTTCGTAGCCTTCCCTCCATATATTTGTGGACGAAAGTTATCATTTCTAACTCTGCAGGTTTGTGAATTGCAGTGCCCCTGAGCTCCATTTTTCAACTCGCTTTCTTGGGAGCTGGCCGCAAAAGCGCAGGATTGCTTCAGACCCTATTCTGGCTCCGGGCGGCAGGCTGAGCCTGTGGTTAATTCTGCTACCTGATGGGAAAATAGAGTGACCTGTGCCTGTCCCAACACCTAGAGCTAGTCTCTCATTGGTTCCCCCTCTTCCCGTTCATCCTCAGGACAAATTGCAACGTGTACGGAACAGGAGGTTAAAGGCGCTGATTCTCCAAGGAGGGAGATTGCTAGTAAAGCGGCTGGAATGGCGAACCGGAGCACAAGGAGATGAGAAATGAGGTGCGTTTTAGAAACCTTTCCCGGTCACACGGTGTACCATCTTCTGGGTTGCTCGTGCATGTTTTCGACGTAGGAAGATGCCCTTGACCCTGGAGATTTGGGACCCATGGGATGGGTACCACGCCGTATTACTTTACAGGGTCTGCGTTAGCTCACCCAACCTCACCAAACCTCTCAGCCCCAAGAGTGTCCACCCTTATGTCTCAATCAGCTGTGGGTCTAGATATGGTCAATCCAGGTGGCATCGCAGCCCCTGAACGAATTTTGTAAGAATTTCTCTCTCTTTCACTGTCTTTGTTTCACGGGTTTTTAAAAGTAATTGATTTTTATAATAGGGTTTAGCTGCTTTGCACTGCTGTGTTTATGCCGCTTTTCACCCACTTGACTCACTTACAGAGAGATATCAATACATAGGTTTTAAGATTCTTACTAGTCAGATATATTCTTGGGCGGTGAATAGGGGGCGTTGAGTCCAGTTCACTGAGCAAGGAGTAGGTCTTGTCTATTACATATTGGGTTTATGGAACGGTATCTGAGCTAATTTGAAACCCTTGTTTTATGCATCACCCCACCTCACCTTTCCCGTTAAGCAGCCATAGTGTGTTTTCTAAACGTGCGACTCTGTTCTGTTTTGTAATTCAGTTCAAGGGTAGCGGTTTTTACATTCTCTCTGTAAGTGATATCTTATGATAAGTGTCTTTTTCTGTGTGACTTATTTCACTTAGAATCGTCGTACCTAAATCCACTCATCATGCTGCTCCTAGCCTTATGACGTTGATTTCATGGCTGAGTGATATTCCATTGTACATAAGGACCACAACTTCTTTATCCATTCTTCTCTTTCCTGGGATGTTTAAGGTGTAACGAAGTGGAGGTTCTTGTCAACAGAGCAGCCCTAAACTTTGGGGTGCCTGTGTCTTGCTGATTTTTAGTTTTCCCAATTTATACGCCCATGAGTGGAAGTGCCCTATGCTCTCTAAGCTGAGTTTTTTAGATGTTTCAGGACACACCGTACACTTCTCCAGAGTGGCTGTTGGCAATTTACAGCCCGCCCATCAGCGTAGCAAGGCTCCCATTTCTCCATGGCCTGTCCTGCATTTCTGGTTTTGACACTTTATTCAGCATGGCCCTTTTGACCGATGGGAAGCGAGACTTCTTTGTAGCGCTGATTTGCCTTTCCAGGTTGCTTGGTTGGCCAAAAAGGGCGTATGCGTTTTTTCCTGAATATATTCAGGAAAAAACGCATACGCCCTTTTTGGCCAAGGGCATCATTGTCGAGGTTTTGCCGCTTTTCCTGTGCTTTAAAGGTGATTCGAATCTACCTCCTGAAATCTGTTTCCTGCAATTCTGCCTTGCTTTCAAATCCTCATCGTTGCCTTCCTTCCATATATTTGTGGACGAGAGTTATCATTTCTACCTCTGCAGGTTTGTGAATTGCAGTGCCCCTGAGCTCCATTTTTTAACTCGTTTTCTTGGGAGCTGGCCGCAAAAGCGCAGGATTGCTTCAGGCCCTATTCTGGCTCCGGGCGGCAGGCTGAGCCTGTCGTTAATTCTTCTTCCTGATGGGAAAATAGAGTGACTTGTGCCTGTCCCAACACCTAGAGCTAGTCTCTCATTGGTTCCCCCTCTTCCCGTTCATCCTCAGGACAAATTGCAACCTGTACGGAACAGGAGGTTAAAGGTGCTGATTCTCCCAGGAGGGAGATTGCTAGTAAAGCGGCTGGAATGGCGAACCGGAGCACAAGGAGATGAGAAATGAGGTGCGTTTTAGAAACCTTTCCCGGTCACACGGTGTACCATCTTCTGGGTTTCTCGTGCGTGTTTTCGATGTAGGAAGATGCCCTTGAACCTGGAGATTTGGGACCCATGGGATGGGTACCACGCCGTATTACTTTAAAGGGTCTGCGTTTGCTCACCCAACCTCACCAAACCTCTCAGCCCCAAGAGTGTCCACCCTTATGTCTCAGTCATCTGTGGGTCTAGATATGGTCAATCCAGGTGGCATCGCAGCCCCTGAACGAATTTTGTAAGAATTTCTCTCTCTTTCACTGTCTTTGTTTCACGGGTTTTTAAAAGTAATTGATTTTTATAATGGGGTTTAGCTGCTTTGCACTGCTGTGTTTATGCCGCTTTACACCTACTTGACTCACTTACAGAGAGATATCAATACATACGTTTTAAGATTCTTACTAGTCAGATATATTCTTGGGCGGTGAATAGGGGTTGTTGAGTCCAGTTCACTGAGCAAGGAGTAGGTCTTGTCTATTACATATTGGGTTTATGGAACGGTATCAGAGCTAATTTGAAACCCTTGTTTTATGCATCACCCCACCTCACCTTTCCCGTTAAGCAGCCATAGTATGTTTCCTAAACGTGCGACTCTGTTCTGTTTTGTAATTCAGTTCAAGGGTAGCGGTTTTTACATTCCCTCTGTAAGTGATATCTTATGATAAGTGTCTTTTTCTGTGTGACTTATTTCACTTAGAATCGTCGTACCTAAATCCACTCATCATGCTGCTCCTAGCCTTATGACGTTGATTTCATGGCTGAGTGATATTCCATTGTACATAAGGACCACAACTTCTTTATCCATTCTTCTCTTTCCTGGGATGTTTCAGGTGTAACGAAGTGGAGGTTCTTGTCAACAGAGCAGCCCTAAACTTTGGGGTGCCTGTGTCTTGCTGATTTTTAGTTTTCCCAATTTATACGCCCATGAGTGGAAGTGCCCTATGCTCTCTAAGCTGAGTTTTTTAGATGTTTCAGGACACACCGTACACTTCTCCAGAGTGGCTGTTGGCAATTTACAGCCCGCCCATCAGCGTAGCAAGGCTCCCATTTCTCCATGGCCTGTCCTGCATTTCTGGTTTTGACACTTTATTCAGCATGGCCCTTTTGACCGATGGGAAGCGAGACTTCTTTGTAGCGCTGATTTGCCTTTCCAGGTTGCTTGGTTGGCCAAAAAGGGCGTATGCGTTTTTTCCTGAATATATTCAGGAAAAAACGCATACGCCCTTTTTGGCCAAGGGCATCATTGTCGAGGTTTTGCCGCTTTTCCTGTGCTTTAAAGGCGATTCGAATCTACCTCCTGAAATCGGTTTCCTGCAATTCTGCCTTGCTTTCAAATCCTCTTCGTAGCCTTCCCTCCATATATTTGTGGACGAAAGTTATCATTTCTAACTCTGCAGGTTTGTGAATTGCAGTGCCCCTGAGCTCCATTTTTCAACTCGCTTTCTTGGGAGCTGGCCGCAAAAGCGCAGGATTGCTTCAGACCCTATTCTGGCTCCGGGCGGCAGGCTGAGCCTGTGGTTAATTCTGCTACCTGATGAGAAAATAGAGTGACCTGTGCCTGTCCCAACACCTAGAGCTAGTCTCTCATTGGTTCCCCCTCTTCCCGTTCATCCTCAGGACAAATTGCAACGTGTACGGAACAGGAGGTTAAAGGCGCTGATTCTCCAAGGAGGGAGATTGCTAGTAAAGCGGCTGGAATGGCGAACCGGAGCACAAGGAGATGAGAAATGAGGTGCGTTTTAGAAACCTTTCCCGGTCACACGGTGTACCATCTTCTGGGTTTCTCGTGCATGTTTTCGACGTAGGAAGATGCCCATGAACCTGGAGATTTGGGACCCATGGGATGGGTACCACGCCGTATTACTTTAAAGGGTCTGCGTTTGCTCACCCAACCTCACCAAACCTCTCAGCCCCAAGAGTGTCCACCCTTATGTCTCAGTCATCTGTGGGTCTAGATATGGTCAATCCAGGTGGCATCGCAGCCCCTGAACGAATTTTGTAAGAATTTCTCTCTCTTTCACTGTCTTTGTTTCACGGGTTTTTAAAAGTAATTGATTTTTATAATGGGGTTTAGCTGCTTTGCACTGCTGTGTTTATGCCGCTTTACACCTACTTGACTCACTTACAGAGAGATATCAATACATAGGTTTTAAGATTCTTACTAGTCAGATATATTCTTGGGCGGTGAATAGGGGGCGTTGAGTCCAGTTCACTGAGCAAGGAGTAGGTCTTGTCTATTACATATTGGGTTTATGGAACGGTATCTGAGCTAATTTGAAACCCTTGTTTTATGCATCACCCCACCTCACCTTTCCCGTTAAGCAGCCATAGTGTGTTTTCTAAACGTGCGACTCTGTTCTGTTTTGTAATTCAGTTCAAGGGTAGCGGTTTTTACATTCTCTCTGTAAGTGATATCTTATGATAAGTGTCTTTTTCTGTGTGACTTATTTCACTTAGAATCGTCGTACCTAAATCCACTCATCATGCTGCTCCTAGCCTTATGACGTTGATTTCATGGCTGAGTGATATTCCATTGTACATAAGGACCACAACTTCTTTATCCATTCTTCTCTTTCCTGGGATGTTTAAGGTGTAACGAAGTGGAGGTTCTTGTCAACAGAGCAGCCCTAAACTTTGGGGTGCCTGTGTCTTGCTGATTTTTAGTTTTCCCAATTTATACGCCCATGAGTGGAAGTGCCCTATGCTCTCTAAGCTGAGTTTTTTAGATGTTTCAGGACACACCGT
This sequence comes from Balaenoptera borealis, assembly GCF_965194805.1. NCBI lineage: Eukaryota > Metazoa > Chordata > Mammalia > Artiodactyla > Balaenopteridae > Balaenoptera > Balaenoptera borealis. The sequence goes on along the minus strand of NC_138874.1, from coordinate 36,509,102 downwards.
ACACTTCTCCAGAGTGGCTGTTGGCAATTTACAGCCCGCCCATCAGCGTAGCAAGGCTCCCATTTCTCCATGGCCTGTCCTGCATTTCTGGTTTTGACACTTTATTCAGCATGGCCCTTTTGACCGATGGGAAGCGAGACTTCTTTGTAGCGCTGATTTGCCTTTCCAGGTTGCTTGGTTGGCCAAAAAGGGCGTATGCGTTTTTTCCTGAATATATTCAGGAAAAAACGCATACGCCCTTTTTGGCCAAGGGCATCATTGTCGAGGTTTTGCCGCTTTTCCTGTGCTTTAAAGGCGATTCGAATCTACCTCCTGAAATCTGTTTCCTGCAATTCTGCCTTGCTTTCAAATCCTCTTCGTAGCCTTCCCTCCATATATTTGTGGACGAGAGTTATCATTTCTAACTCTGCAGGTTTGTGAATTGCAGTGCCCCTGAGCTCCATTTTTCAACTCGCTTTCTTGGGAGCTGGCCGCAAAAGCGCAGGATTGCTTCAGGCCCTATTCTGGCTCCGGGCGGCAGGCTGAGCCTGTGGTTAATTCTGCTACCTGATGGGAAAATAGAGTGACCTGTGCCTGTCCCAACACCTAGAGCTAGTCTCTCATTGGTTCCCCCTCTTCCCGTTCATCCTCAGGACAAATTGCAACGTGTACGGAACAGGAGGTTAAAGGCGCTGATTCTCCAAGGAGGGAGATTGCTAGTAAAGCGGCTGGAATGGCGAACCGGAGCACAAGGAGATGAGAAATGAGGTGCGTTTTAGAAACCTTTCCCGGTCACACGGTGTACCATCTTCTGGGTTTCTCGTGCATGTTTTCGACGTAGGAAGATGCCCTTGACCCTGGAGATTTGGGACCCATGGGATGGGTACCACGCCGTATTACTTTACAGGGTCTGCGTTAGCTCACCCAACCTCACCAAACCTCTCAGCCCCAAGTGTGTCCACCCTTATGTCTCAATCAGCTGTGGGTCTAGATATGGTCAATCCAGGTGGCATCGCAGCCCCTGAACGAATTTTGTAAGAATTTCTCTCTCTTTCACTGTCTTTGTTTCACGGGTTTTTAAAAGTAATTGATTTTTATAATAGGGTTTAGCTGCTTTGCACTGCTGTGTTTATGCCGCTTTTCACCCACTTGACTCACTTACAGAGAGATATCAATACATAGGTTTTAAGATTCTTACTAGTCAGATATATTCTTGGGCGGTGAATAGGGGGCGTTGAGTCCAGTTCACTGAGCAAGGAGTAGGTCTTGTCTATTACATATTGGGTTTATGGAACGGTATCTGAGCTAATTTGAAACCCTTGTTTTATGCATCACCCCACCTCACCTTTCCCGTTAAGCAGCCATAGTGTGTTTTCTAAACGTGCGACTCTGTTCTGTTTTGTAATTCAGTTCAAGGGTAGCGGTTTTTACATTCTCTCTGTAAGTGATATCTTATGATAAGTGTCTTTTTCTGTGTGACTTATTTCACTTAGAATCGTCGTACCTAAATCCACTCATCATGCTGCTCCTAGCCTTATGACGTTGATTTCATGGCTGAGTGATATTCCATTGTACATAAGGACCACAACTTCTTTATCCATTCTTCTCTTTCCTGGGATGTTTCAGGTGTAACGAAGTGGAGGTTCTTGTCAACAGAGCAGCCCTAAACTTTGGGGTGCCTGTGTCTTGCTGATTTTTAGTTTTCCCAATTTATACGCCCATGAGTGGAAGTGCCCTATGCTCTCTAAGCTGAGTTTTTTAGATGTTTCAGGACACACCGTACACTTCTCCAGAGTGGCTGTTGGCAATTTACAGCCCGCCCATCAGCGTAGCAAGGCTCCCATTTCTCCATGGCCTGTCCTGCATTTCTGGTTTTGACACTTTATTCAGCATGGCCCTTTTGACCGATGGGAAGCGAGACTTCTTTGTAGCGCTGATTTGCCTTTCCAGGTTGCTTGGTTGGCCAAAAAGGGCGTATGCGTTTTTTCCTGAATATATTCAGGAAAAAACGCATACGCCCTTTTTGGCCAAGGGCATCATTGTCGAGGTTTTGCCGCTTTTCCTGTGCTTTAAAGGCGATTCGAATCTACCTCCTGAAATCTGTTTCCTGCAATTCTGCCTTGCTTTCAAATCCTCTTCGTAGCCTTCCCTCCATATATTTGTGGACGAGAGTTATCATTTCTAACTCTGCAGGTTTGTGAATTGCAGTGCCCCTGAGCTCCATTTTTCAACTCGCTTTCTTGGGAGCTGGCCGCAAAAGCGCAGGATTGCTTCAGGCCCTATTCTGGCTCCGGGCGGCAGGCTGAGCCTGTGGTTAATTCTGCTACCTGATGGGAAAATAGAGTGACCTGTGCCTGTCCCAACACCTAGAGCTAGTCTCTCATTGGTTCCCCCTCTTCCCGTTCATCCTCAGGACAAATTGCAACGTGTACGGAACAGGAGGTTAAAGGCGCTGATTCTCCAAGGAGGGAGATTGCTAGTAAAGCGGCTGGAATGGCGAACCGGAGCACAAGGAGATGAGAAATGAGGTGCGTTTTAGAAACCTTTCCCGGTCACACGGTGTACCATCTTCTGGGTTGCTCGTGCATGTTTTCGACGTAGGAAGATGCCCATGAACCTGGAGATTTGGGACCCATGGGATGGGTACCACGCTGTATTACTTTACAGGGTCTGCGTTTGCTCACCCAACCTCACCAAACCTCTCAGCCCCAAGAGTGTCCACCCTTATGTCTCAGTCATCTGTGGGTCTAGATATGGTCAATCCAGGTGGCATCGCAGCCCCTGAACGAATTTTGTAAGAATTTCTCTCTCTTTCACTGTCTTTGTTTCACGGGTTTTTAAAAGTAATTGATTTTTATAATGGGGTTTAGCTGCTTTGCACTGCTGTGTTTATGCCGCTTTACACCTACTTGACTCACTTACAGAGAGATATCAATACATACGTTTTAAGATTCTTACTAGTCAGATATATTCTTGGGCGGTGAATAGGGGTTGTTGAGTCCAGTTCACTGAGCAAGGAGTAGGTCTTGTCTATTACATATTGGGTTTATGGAACGGTATCAGAGCTAATTTGAAACCCTTGTTTTATGCATCACCCCACCTCACCTTTCCCGTTAAGCAGCCATAGTATGTTTCCTAAACGTGCGACTCTGTTCTGTTTTGTAATTCAGTTCAAGGGTAGCGGTTTTTACATTCCCTCTGTAAGTGATATCTTATGATAAGTGTCTTTTTCTGTGTGACTTATTTCACTTAGAATCGTCGTACCTAAATCCACTCATCATGCTGCTCCTAGCCTTATGACGTTGATTTCATGGCTGAGTGATATTCCATTGTACATAAGGACCACAACTTCTTTATCCATTCTTCTCTTTCCTGGGATGTTTCAGGTGTAACGAAGTGGAGGTTCTTGTCAACAGAGCAGCCCTAAACTTTGGGGTGCCTGTGTCTTGCTGATTTTTAGTTTTCCCAATTTATACGCCCATGAGTGGAAGTGCCCTATGCTCTCTAAGCTGAGTTTTTTAGATGTTTCAGGACACACCGTACACTTCTCCAGAGTGGCTGTTGGCAATTTACAGCCCACCCATCAGCGTAGCAAGGCTCCCATTTCTCCATGGCCTGTCCTGCATTTCTGGTTTTGACACTTTATTCAGCATGGCCCTTTTGACCGATGGGAAGCGAGACTTCTTTGTAGCGCTGATTTGCCTTTCCAGGTTGCTTGGTTGGCCAAAAAGGGCGTATGCGTTTTTTCCTGAATATATTCAGGAAAAAACGCATACGCCCTTTTTGGCCAAGGGCATCATTGTCGAGGTTTTGCCGCTTTTCCTGTGCTTTAAAGGCGATTCGAATCTACCTCCTGAAATCGGTTTCCTGCAATTCTGCCTTGCTTTCAAATCCTCTTCGTAGCCTTCCCTCCATATATTTGTGGACGAAAGTTATCATTTCTAACTCTGCAGGTTTGTGAATTGCAGTGCCCCTGAGCTCCATTTTTCAACTCGCTTTCTTGGGAGCTGGCCGCAAAAGCGCAGGATTGCTTCAGACCCTATTCTGGCTCTGGGCGGCAGGCTGAGCCTGTGGTTAATTCTGCTACCTGATGGGAAAATAGAGTGACCTGTGCCTGTCCCAACACCTAGAGCTAGTCTCTCATTGGTTCCCCCTCTTCCCGTTCATCCTCAGGACAAATTGCAACGTGTACGGAACAGGAGGTTAAAGGCGCTGATTCTCCAAGGAGGGAGATTGCTAGTAAAGCGGCTGGAATGGCGAACCGGAGCACAAGGAGATGAGAAATGAGGTGCGTTTTAGAAACCTTTCCCGGTCACACGGTGTACCATCTTCTGGGTTGCTCGTGCATGTTTTCGACGTAGGAAGATGCCCATGAACCTGGAGATTTGGGACCCATGGGATGGGTACCACGCCGTATTACTTTAAAGGGTCTGCGTTTGCTCACCCAACCTCACCAAACCTCTCAGCCCCAAGAGTGTCCACCCTTATGTCTCAGTCATCTGTGGGTCTAGATATGGTCAATCCAGGTGGCATCGCAGCCCCTGAACGAATTTTGTAAGAATTTCTCTCTCTTTCACTGTCTTTGTTTCACGGGTTTTTAAAAGTAATTGATTTTTATAATGGGGTTTAGCTGCTTTGCACTGCTGTGTTTATGCCGCTTTACACCTACTTGACTCACTTACAGAGAGATATCAATACATAGGTTTTAAGATTCTTACTAGTCAGATATATTCTTGGGCGGTGAATAGGGGGCGTTGAGTCCAGTTCACTGAGCAAGGAGTAGGTCTTGTCTATTACATATTGGGTTTATGGAACGGTATCTGAGCTAATTTGAAACCCTTGTTTTATGCATCACCCCACCTCACCTTTCCCGTTAAGCAGCCATAGTGTGTTTTCTAAACGTGCGACTCTGTTCTGTTTTGTAATTCAGTTCAAGGGTAGCGGTTTTTACATTCTCTCTGTAAGTGATATCTTATGATAAGTGTCTTTTTCTGTGTGACTTATTTCACTTAGAATCGTCGTACCTAAATCCACTCATCATGCTGCTCCTAGCCTTATGACGTTGATTTCATGGCTGAGTGATATTCCATTGTACATAAGGACCACAACTTCTTTATCCATTCTTCTCTTTCCTGGGATGTTTAAGGTGTAACGAAGTGGAGGTTCTTGTCAACAGAGCAGCCCTAAACTTTGGGGTGCCTGTGTCTTGCTGATTTTTAGTTTTCCCAATTTATACGCCCATGAGTGGAAGTGCCCTATGCTCTCTAAGCTGAGTTTTTTAGATGTTTCAGGACACACCGTACACTTCTCCAGAGTGGCTGTTGGCAATTTACAGCCCGCCCATCAGCGTAGCAAGGCTCCCATTTCTCCATGGCCTGTCCTGCATTTCTGGTTTTGACACTTTATTCAGCATGGCCCTTTTGACCGATGGGAAGCGAGACTTCTTTGTAGCGCTGATTTGCCTTTCCAGGTTGCTTGGTTGGCCAAAAAGGGCGTATGCGTTTTTTCCTGAATATATTCAGGAAAAAACGCATACGCCCTTTTTGGCCAAGGGCATCATTGTCGAGGTTTTGCCGCTTTTCCTGTGCTTTAAAGGCGATTCGAATCTACCTCCTGAAATCTGTTTCCTGCAATTCTGCCTTGCTTTCAAATCCTCTTCGTAGCCTTCCCTCCATATATTTGTGGACGAGAGTTATCATTTCTAACTCTGCAGGTTTGTGAATTGCAGTGCCCCTGAGCTCCATTTTTCAACTCGCTTTCTTGGGAGCTGGCCGCAAAAGCGCAGGATTGCTTCAGGCCCTATTCTGGCTCCGGGCGGCAGGCTGAGCCTGTGGTTAATTCTGCTACCTGATGGGAAAATAGAGTGACCTGTGCCTGTCCCAACACCTAGAGCTAGTCTCTCATTGGTTCCCCCTCTTCCCGTTCATCCTCAGGACAAATTGCAACGTGTACGGAACAGGAGGTTAAAGGCGCTGATTCTCCAAGGAGGGAGATTGCTAGTAAAGCGGCTGGAATGGCGAACCGGAGCACAAGGAGATGAGAAATGAGGTGCGTTTTAGAAACCTTTCCCGGTCACACGGTGTACCATCTTCTGGGTTTCTCGTGCATGTTTTCGACGTAGGAAGATGCCCTTGACCCTGGAGATTTGGGACCCATGGGATGGGTACCACGCCGTATTACTTTACAGGGTCTGCGTTAGCTCACCCAACCTCACCAAACCTCTCAGCCCCAAGAGTGTCCACCCTTATGTCTCAATCAGCTGTGGGTCTAGATATGGTCAATCCAGGTGGCATCGCAGCCCCTGAACGAATTTTGTAAGAATTTCTCTCTCTTTCACTGTCTTTGTTTCACGGGTTTTTAAAAGTAATTGATTTTTATAATAGGGTTTAGCTGCTTTGCACTGCTGTGTTTATGCCGCTTTTCACCCACTTGACTCACTTACAGAGAGATATCAATACATAGGTTTTAAGATTCTTACTAGTCAGATATATTCTTGGGCGGTGAATAGGGGGCGTTGAGTCCAGTTCACTGAGCAAGGAGTAGGTCTTGTCTATTACATATTGGGTTTATGGAACGGTATCTGAGCTAATTTGAAACCCTTGTTTTATGCATCACCCCACCTCACCTTTCCCGTTAAGCAGCCATAGTGTGTTTTCTAAACGTGCGACTCTGTTCTGTTTTGTAATTCAGTTCAAGGGTAGCGGTTTTTACATTCTCTCTGTAAGTGATATCTTATGATAAGTGTCTTTTTCTGTGTGACTTATTTCACTTAGAATCGTCGTACCTAAATCCACTCATCATGCTGCTCCTAGCCTTATGACGTTGATTTCATGGCTGAGTGATATTCCATTGTACATAAGGACCACAACTTCTTTATCCATTCTTCTCTTTCCTGGGATGTTTAAGGTGTAACGAAGTGGAGGTTCTTGTCAACAGAGCAGCCCTAAACTTTGGGGTGCCTGTGTCTTGCTGATTTTTAGTTTTCCCAATTTATACGCCCATGAGTGGAAGTGCCCTATGCTCTCTAAGCTGAGTTTTTTAGATGTTTCAGGACACACCGTACACTTCTCCAGAGTGGCTGTTGGCAATTTACAGCCCGCCCATCAGCGTAGCAAGGCTCCCATTTCTCCATGGCCTGTCCTGCATTTCTGGTTTTGACACTTTATTCAGCATGGCCCTTTTGACCGATGGGAAGCGAGACTTCTTTGTAGCGCTGATTTGCCTTTCCAGGTTGCTTGGTTGGCCAAAAAGGGCGTATGCGTTTTTTCCTGAATATATTCAGGAAAAAACGCATACGCCCTTTTTGGCCAAGGGCATCATTGTCGAGGTTTTGCCGCTTTTCCTGTGCTTTAAAGGCGATTCGAATCTACCTCCTGAAATCTGTTTCCTGCAATTCTGCCTTGCTTTCAAATCCTCTTCGTAGCCTTCCCTCCATATATTTGTGGACGAGAGTTATCATTTCTAACTCTGCAGGTTTGTGAATTGCAGTGCCCCTGAGCTCCATTTTTCAACTCGCTTTCTTGGGAGCTGGCCGCAAAAGCGCAGGATTGCTTCAGGCCCTATTCTGGCTCCGGGCGGCAGGCTGAGCCTGTGGTTAATTCTGCTACCTGATGGGAAAATAGAGTGACCTGTGCCTGTCCCAACACCTAGAGCTAGTCTCTCATTGGTTCCCCCTCTTCCCGTTCATCCTCAGGACAAATTGCAACGTGTACGGAACAGGAGGTTAAAGGCGCTGATTCTCCAAGGAGGGAGATTGCTAGTAAAGCGGCTGGAATGGCGAACCGGAGCACAAGGAGATGAGAAATGAGGTGCGTTTTAGAAACCTTTCCCGGTCACACGGTGTACCATCTTCTGGGTTGCTCGTGCATGTTTTCGACGTAGGAAGATGCCCATGAACCTGGAGATTTGGGACCCATGGGATGGGTACCACGCCGTATTACTTTACAGGGTCTGCGTTTGCTCACCCAACCTCACCAAACCTCTCAGCCCCAAGAGTGTCCACCCTTATGTCTCAGTCATCTGTGGGTCTAGATATGGTCAATCCAGGTGGCATCGCAGCCCCTGAACGAATTTTGTAAGAATTTCTCTCTCTTTCACTGTCTTTGTTTCACGGGTTTTTAAAAGTAATTGATTTTTATAATGGGGTTTAGCTGCTTTGCACTGCTGTGTTTATGCCGGTTTACACCTACTTGACTCACTTACAGAGAGATATCAATACATAGGTTTTAAGATTCTTACTAGTCAGATATATTCTTGGGCGGTGAATAGGGGGCGTTGAGTCCAGTTCACTGAGCAAGGAGTAGGTCTTGTCTATTACATATTGGGTTTATGGAACGGTATCTGAGCTAATTTGAAACCCTTGTTTTATGCATCACCCCACCTCACCTTTCCCGTTAAGCAGCCATAGTGTGTTTTCTAAACGTGCGACTCTGTTCTGTTTTGTAATTCAGTTCAAGGGTAGCGGTTTTTACATTCTCTCTGTAAGTGATATCTTATGATAAGTGTCTTTTTCTGTGTGACTTATTTCACTTAGAATCGTCGTACCTAAATCCACTCATCATGCTGCTCCTAGCCTTATGACGTTGATTTCATGGCTGAGTGATATTCCATTGTACATAAGGACCACAACTTCTTTATCCATTCTTCTCTTTCCTGGGATGTTTAAGGTGTAACGAAGTGGAGGTTCTTGTCAACAGAGCAGCCCTAAACTTTGGGGTGCCTGTGTCTTGCTGATTTTTAGTTTTCCCAATTTATACGCCCATGAGTGGAAGTGCCCTATGCTCTCTAAGCTGAGTTTTTTAGATGTTTCAGGACACACCGTACACTTCTCCAGAGTGGCTGTTGGCAATTTACAGCCCGCCCATCAGCGTAGCAAGGCTCCCATTTCTCCATGGCCTGTCCTGCATTTCTGGTTTTGACACTTTATTCAGCATGGCCCTTTTGACCGATGGGAAGCGAGACTTCTTTGTAGCGCTGATTTGCCTTTCCAGGTTGCTTGGTTGGCCAAAAAGGGCGTATGCGTTTTTTCCTGAATATATTCAGGAAAAAACGCATACGCCCTTTTTGGCCAAGGGCATCATTGTCGAGGTTTTGCCGCTTTTCCTGTGCTTTAAAGGCGATTCGAATCTACCTCCTGAAATCTGTTTCCTGCAATTCTGCCTTGCTTTCAAATCCTCTTCGTAGCCTTCCCTCCATATATTTGTGGACGAGAGTTATCATTTCTAACTCTGCAGGTTTGTGAATTGCAGTGCCCCTGAGCTCCATTTTTCAACTCGCTTTCTTGGGAGCTGGCCGCAAAAGCGCAGGATTGCTTCAGGCCCTATTCTGGCTCCGGGCGGCAGGCTGAGCCTGTGGTTAATTCTGCTACCTGATGGGAAAATAGAGTGACCTGTGCCTGTCCCAACACCTAGAGCTAGTCTCTCATTGGTTCCCCCTCTTCCCGTTCATCCTCAGGACAAATTGCAACGTGTACGGAACAGGAGGTTAAAGGCGCTGATTCTCCAAGGAAGGAGATTGCTAGTAAAGCGGCTGGAATGGCGAACCGGAGCACAAGGAGATGAGAAATGAGGTGCGTTTTAGAAACCTTTCCCGGTCACACGGTGTACCATCTTCTGGGTTTCTCGTGCATGTTTTCGACGTAGGAAGATGCCCTTGACCCTGGAGATTTGGGACCCATGGGATGGGTACCACGCCGTATTACTTTACAGGGTCTGCGTTAGCTCACCCAACCTCACCAAACCTCTCAGCCCCAAGAGTGTCCACCCTTATGTCTCAATCAGCTGTGGGTCTAGATATGGTCAATCCAGGTGGCATCGCAGCCCCTGAACGAATTTTGTAAGAATTTCTCTCTCTTTCACTGTCTTTGTTTCACGGGTTTTTAAAAGTAATTGATTTTTATAATAGGGTTTAGCTGCTTTGCACTGCTGTGTTTATGCCGCTTTTCACCCACTTGACTCACTTACAGAGAGATATCAATACATAGGTTTTAAGATTCTTACTAGTCAGATATATTCTTGGGCGGTGAATAGGGGGCGTTGAGTCCAGTTCACTGAGCAAGGAGTAGGTCTTGTCTATTACATATTGGGTTTATGGAACGGTATCTGAGCTAATTTGAAACCCTTGTTTTATGCATCACCCCACCTCACCTTTCCCGTTAAGCAGCCATAGTGTGTTTTCTAAACGTGCGACTCTGTTCTGTTTTGTAATTCAGTTCAAGGGTAGCGGTTTTTACATTCTCTCTGTAAGTGATATCTTATGATAAGTGTCTTTTTCTGTGTGACTTATTTCACTTAGAATCGTCGTACCTAAATCCACTCATCATGCTGCTCCTAGCCTTATGACGTTGATTTCATGGCTGAGTGATATTCCATTGTACATAAGGACCACAACTTCTTTATCCATTCTTCTCTTTCCTGGGATGTTTAAGGTGTAACGAAGTGGAGGTTCTTGTCAACAGAGCAGCCCTAAACTTTGGGGTGCCTGTGTCTTGCTGATTTTTAGTTTTCCCAATTTATACGCCCATGAGTGGAAGTGCCCTATGCTCTCTAAGCTGAGTTTTTTAGATGTTTCAGGACACACCGTACACTTCTCCAGAGTGGCTGTTGGCAATTTACAGCCCGCCCATCAGCGTAGCAAGGCTCCCATTTCTCCATGGCCTGTCCTGCATTTCTGGTTTTGACACTTTATTCAGCATGGCCCTTTTGACCGATGGGAAGCGAGACTTCTTTGTAGCGCTGATTTGCCTTTCCAGGTTGCTTGGTTGGCCAAAAAGGGCGTATGCGTTTTTTCCTGAATATATTCAGGAAAAAACGCATACGCCCTTTTTGGCCAAGGGCATCATTGTCGAGGTTTTGCCGCTTTTCCTGTGCTTTAAAGGTGATTCGAATCTACCTCCTGAAATCTGTTTCCTGCAATTCTGCCTTGCTTTCAAATCCTCATCGTTGCCTTCCTTCCATATATTTGTGGACGAGAGTTATCATTTCTACCTCTGCAGGTTTGTGAATTGCAGTGCCCCTGAGCTCCATTTTTTAACTCGTTTTCTTGGGAGCTGGCCGCAAAAGCGCAGGATTGCTTCAGGCCCTATTCTGGCTCCGGGCGGCAGGCTGAGCCTGTCGTTAATTCTTCTTCCTGATGGGAAAATAGAGTGACTTGTGCCTGTCCCAACACCTAGAGCTAGTCTCTCATTGGTTCCCCCTCTTCCCGTTCATCCTCAGGACAAATTGCAACCTGTACGGAACAGGAGGTTAAAGGTGCTGATTCTCCCAGGAGGGAGATTGCTAGTAAAGCGGCTGGAATGGCGAACCGGAGCACAAGGAGATGAGAAATGAGGTGCGTTTTAGAAACCTTTCCCGGTCACACGGTGTACCATCTTCTGGGTTTCTCGTGCGTGTTTTCGATGTAGGAAGATGCCCTTGAACCTGGAGATTTGGGACCCATGGGATGGGTACCACGCCGTATTACTTTAAAGGGTCTGCGTTTGCTCACCCAACCTCACCAAACCTCTCAGCCCCAAGAGTGTCCACCCTTATGTCTCAGTCATCTGTGGGTCTAGATATGGTCAATCCAGGTGGCATCGCAGCCCCTGAACGAATTTTGTAAGAATTTCTCTCTCTTTCACTGTCTTTGTTTCACGGGTTTTTAAAAGTAATTGATTTTTATAATGGGGTTTAGCTGCTTTGCACTGCTGTGTTTATGCCGCTTTACACCTACTTGACTCACTTACAGAGAGATATCAATACATACGTTTTAAGATTCTTACTAGTCAGATATATTCTTGGGCGGTGAATAGGGGTTGTTGAGTCCAGTTCACTGAGCAAGGAGTAGGTCTTGTCTATTACATATTGGGTTTATGGAACGGTATCAGAGCTAATTTGAAACCCTTGTTTTATGCATCACCCCACCTCACCTTTCCCGTTAAGCAGCCATAGTATGTTTCCTAAACGTGCGACTCTGTTCTGTTTTGTAATTCAGTTCAAGGGTAGCGGTTTTTACATTCCCTCTGTAAGTGATATCTTATGATAAGTGTCTTTTTCTGTGTGACTTATTTCACTTAGAATCGTCGTACCTAAATCCACTCATCATGCTGCTCCTAGCCTTATGACGTTGATTTCATGGCTGAGTGATATTCCATTGTACATAAGGACCACAACTTCTTTATCCATTCTTCTCTTTCCTGGGATGTTTAAGGTGTAACGAAGTGGAGGTTCTTGTCAACAGAGCAGCCCTAAACTTTGGGGTGCCTGTGTCTTGCTGATTTTTAGTTTTCCCAATTTATACGCCCATGAGTGGAAGTGCCCTATGCTCTCTAAGCTGAGTTTTTTAGATGTTTCAGGACACACCGTACACTTCTCCAGAGTGGCTGTTGGCAATTTACAGCCCGCCCATCAGCGTAGCAAGGCTCCCATTTCTCCATGGCCTGTCCTGCATTTCTGGTTTTGACACTTTATTCAGCATGGCCCTTTTGACCGATGGGAAGCGAGACTTCTTTGTAGCGCTGATTTGCCTTTCCAGGTTGCTTGGTTGGCCAAAAAGGGCGTATGCGTTTTTTCCTGAATATATTCAGGAAAAAACGCATACGCCCTTTTTGGCCAAGGGCATCATTGTCGAGGTTTTGCCGCTTTTCCTGTGCTTTAAAGGCGATTCGAATCTACCTCCTGAAATCGGTTTCCTGCAATTCTGCCTTGCTTTCAAATCCTCTTCGTAGCCTTCCCTCCATATATTTGTGGACGAAAGTTATCATTTCTAACTCTGCAGGTTTGTGAATTGCAGTGCCCCTGAGCTCCATTTTTCAACTCGCTTTCTTGGGAGCTGGCCGCAAAAGCGCAGGATTGCTTCAGACCCTATTCTGGCTCCGGGCGGCAGGCTGAGCCTGTGGTTAATTCTGCTACCTGATGGGAAAATAGAGTGACCTGTGCCTGTCCCAACACCTAGAGCTAGTCTCTCATTGGTTCCCCCTCTTCCCGTTCATCCTCAGGACAAATTGCAACGTGTACGGAACAGGAGGTTAAAGGCGCTGATTCTCCAAGGAGGGAGATTGCTAGTAAAGCGGCTGGAATGGCGAACCGGAGCACAAGGAGATGAGAAATGAGGTGCGTTTTAGAAACCTTTCCCGGTCACACGGTGTACCATCTTCTGGGTTGCTCGTGCATGTTTTCGACGTAGGAAGATGCCCATGAACCTGGAGATTTGGGACCCATGGGATGGGTACCACGCCGTATTACTTTAAAGGGTCTGCGTTTGCTCACCCAACCTCACCAAACCTCTCAGCCCCAAGAGTGTCCACCCTTATGTCTCAGTCATCTGTGGGTCTAGATATGGTCAATCCAGGTGGCATCGCAGCCCCTGAACGAATTTTGTAAGAATTTCTCTCTCTTTCACTGTCTTTGTTTCACGGGTTTTTAAAAGTAATTGATTTTTATAATGGGGTTTAGCTGCTTTGCACTGCTGTGTTTATGCCGCTTTACACCTACTTGACTCACTTACAGAGAGATATCAATACATAGGTTTTAAGATTCTTACTAGTCAGATATATTCTTGGGCGGTGAATAGGGGGCGTTGAGTCCAGTTCACTGAGCAAGGAGTAGGTCTTGTCTATTACATATTGGGTTTATGGAACGGTATCTGAGCTAATTTGAAACCCTTGTTTTATGCATCACCCCACCTCACCTTTCCCGTTAAGCAGCCATAGTGTGTTTTCTAAACGTGCGACTCTGTTCTGTTTTGTAATTCAGTTCAAGGGTAGCGGTTTTTACATTCTCTCTGTAAGTGATATCTTATGATAAGTGTCTTTTTCTGTGTGACTTATTTCACTTAGAATCGTCGTACCTAAATCCACTCATCATGCTGCTCCTAGCCTTATGACGTTGATTTCATGGCTGAGTGATATTCCATTGTACATAAGGACCACAACTTCTTTATCCATTCTTCTCTTTCCTGGGATGTTTAAGGTGTAACGAAGTGGAGGTTCTTGTCAACAGAGCAGCCCTAAACTTTGGGGTGCCTGTGTCTTGCTGATTTTTAGTTTTCCCAATTTATACGCCCATGAGTGGAAGTGCCCTATGCTCTCTAAGCTGAGTTTTTTAGATGTTTCAGGACACACCGTACACTTCTCCAGAGTGGCTGTTGGCAATTTACAGCCCGCCCATCAGCGTAGCAAGGCTCCCATTTCTCCATGGCCTGTCCTGCATTTCTGGTTTTGACACTTTATTCAGCATGGCCCTTTTGACCGATGGGAAGCGAGACTTCTTTGTAGCGCTGATTTGCCTTTCCAGGTTGCTTGGTTGGCCAAAAAGGGCGTATGCGTTTTTTCCTGAATATATTCAGGAAAAAACGCATACGCCCTTTTTGGCCAAGGGCATCATTGTCGAGGTTTTGCCGCTTTTCCTGTGCTTTAAAGGCGATTCGAATCTACCTCCTGAAATCTGTTTCCTGCAATTCTGCCTTGCTTTCAAATCCTCTTCGTAGCCTTCCCTCCATATATTTGTGGACGAGAGTTATCATTTCTAACTCTGCAGGTTTGTGAATTGCAGTGCCCCTGAGCTCCATTTTTCAACTCGCTTTCTTGGGAGCTGGCCGCAAAAGCGCAGGATTGCTTCAGGCCCTATTCTGGCTCCGGGCGGCAGGCTGAGCCTGTGGTTAATTCTGCTACCTGATGGGAAAATAGAGTGACCTGTGCCTGTCCCAACACCTAGAGCTAGTCTCTCATTGGTTCCCCCTCTTCCCGTTCATCCTCAGGACAAATTGCAACGTGTACGGAACAGGAGGTTAAAGGCGCTGATTCTCCAAGGAGGGAGATTGCTAGTAAAGCGGCTGGAATGGCGAACCGGAGCACAAGGAGATGAGAAATGAGGTGCGTTTTAGAAACCTTTCCCGGTCACACGGTGTACCATCTTCTGGGTTTCTCGTGCATGTTTTCGACGTAGGAAGATGCCCTTGACCCTGGAGATTTGGGACCCATGGGATGGGTACCACGCCGTATTACTTTACAGGGTCTGCGTTAGCTCACCCAACCTCACCAAACCTCTCAGCCCCAAGAGTGTCCACCCTTATGTCTCAATCAGCTGTGGGTCTAGATATGGTCAATCCAGGTGGCATCGCAGCCCCTGAACGAATTTTGTAAGAATTTCTCTCTCTTTCACTGTCTTTGTTTCACGGGTTTTTAAAAGTAATTGATTTTTATAATAGGGTTTAGCTGCTTTGCACTGCTGTGTTTATGCCGCTTTTCACCCACTTGACTCACTTACAGAGAGATATCAATACATAGGTTTTAAGATTCTTACTAGTCAGATATATTCTTGGGCGGTGAATAGGGGGCGTTGAGTCCAGTTCACTGAGCAAGGAGTAGGTCTTGTCTATTACATATTGGGTTTATGGAACGGTATCTGAGCTAATTTGAAACCCTTGTTTTATGCATCACCCCACCTCACCTTTCCCGTTAAGCAGCCATAGTGTGTTTTCTAAACGTGCGACTCTGTTCTGTTTTGTAATTCAGTTCAAGGGTAGCGGTTTTTACATTCTCTCTGTAAGTGATATCTTATGATAAGTGTCTTTTTCTGTGTGACTTATTTCACTTAGAATCGTCGTACCTAAATCCACTCATCATGCTGCTCCTAGCCTTATGACGTTGATTTCATGGCTGAGTGATATTCCATTGTACATAAGGACCACAACTTCTTTATCCATTCTTCTCTTTCCTGGGATGTTTCAGGTGTAACGAAGTGGAGGTTCTTGTCAACAGAGCAGCCCTAAACTTTGGGGTGCCTGTGTCTTGCTGATTTTTAGTTTTCCCAATTTATACGCCCATGAGTGGAAGTGCCCTATGCTCTCTAAGCTGAGTTTTTTAGATGTTTCAGGACACACCGTACACTTCTCCAGAGTGGCTGTTGGCAATTTACAGCCCGCCCATCAGCGTAGCAAGGCTCCCATTTCTCCATGGCCTGTCCTGCATTTCTGGTTTTGACACTTTATTCAGCATGGCCCTTTTGACCGATGGGAAGCGAGACTTCTTTGTAGCGCTGATTTGCCTTTCCAGGTTGCTTGGTTGGCCAAAAAGGGCGTATGCGTTTTTTCCTGAATATATTCAGGAAAAAACGCATACGCCCTTTTTGGCCAAGGGCATCATTGTCGAGGTTTTGCCGCTTTTCCTGTGCTTTAAAGGCGATTCGAATCTACCTCCTGAAATCGGTTTCCTGCAATTCTGCCTTGCTTTCAAATCCTCTTCGTAGCCTTCCCTCCATATATTTGTGGACGAGAGTTATCATTTCTAACTCTGCAGGTTTGTGAATTGCAGTGCCCCTGAGCTCCATTTTTCAACTCGCTTTCTTGGGAGCTGGCCGCAAAAGCGCAGGATTGCTTCAGGCCCTATTCTGGCTCCGGGCGGCAGGCTGAGCCTGTGGTTAATTCTGCTACCTGATGGGAAAATAGAGTGACCTGTGCCTGTCCCAACACCTAGAGCTAGTCTCTCATTGGTTCCCCCTCTTCCCGTTCATCCTCAGGACAAATTGCAACGTGTACGGAACAGGAGGTTAAAGGCGCTGATTCTCCAAGGAGGGAGATTGCTAGTAAAGCGGCTGGAATGGCGAACCGGAGCACAAGGAGATGAGAAATGAGGTGCGTTTTAGAAACCTTTCCCGGTCACACGGTGTACCATCTTCTGGGTTTCTCGTGCATGTTTTCGACGTAGGAAGATGCCCTTGACCCTGGAGATTTGGGACCCATGGGATGGGTACCACGCCGTATTACTTTACAGGGTCTGCGTTAGCTCACCCAACCTCACCAAACCTCTCAGCCCCAAGAGTGTCCACCCTTATGTCTCAATCAGCTGTGGGTCTAGATATGGTCAATCCAGGTGGCATCGCAGCCCCTGAACGAATTTTGTAAGAATTTCTCTCTCTTTCACTGTCTTTGTTTCACGGGTTTTTAAAAGTAATTGATTTTTATAATAGGGTTTAGCTGCTTTGCACTGCTGTGTTTATGCCGCTTTTCACCCACTTGACTCACTTACAGAGAGATATCAATACATAGGTTTTAAGATTCTTACTAGTCAGATATATTCTTGGGCGGTGAATAGGGGGCGTTGAGTCCAGTTCACTGAGCAAGGAGTAGGTCTTGTCTATTACATATTGGGTTTATGGAACGGTATCTGAGCTAATTTGAAACCCTTGTTTTATGCATCACCCCACCTCACCTTTCCCGTTAAGCAGCCATAGTGTGTTTTCTAAACGTGCGACTCTGTTCTGTTTTGTAATTCAGTTCAAGGGTAGCGGTTTTTACATTCTCTCTGTAAGTGATATCTTATGATAAGTGTCTTTTTCTGTGTGACTTATTTCACTTAGAATCGTCGTACCTAAATCCACTCATCATGCTGCTCCTAGCCTTATGACGTTGATTTCATGGCTGAGTGATATTCCATTGTACATAAGGACCACAACTTCTTTATCCATTCTTCTCTTTCCTGGGATGTTTAAGGTGTAACGAAGTGGAGGTTCTTGTCAACAGAGCAGCCCTAAACTTTGGGGTGCCTGTGTCTTGCTGATTTTTAGTTTTCCCAATTTATACGCCCATGAGTGGAAGTGCCCTATGCTCTCTAAGCTGAGTTTTTTAGATGTTTCAGGACACACCGTACACTTCTCCAGAGTGGCTGTTGGCAATTTACAGCCCGCCCATCAGCGTAGCAAGGCTCCCATTTCTCCATGGCCTGTCCTGCATTTCTGGTTTTGACACTTTATTCAGCATGGCCCTTTTGACCGATGGGAAGCGAGACTTCTTTGTAGCGCTGATTTGCCTTTCCAGGTTGCTTGGTTGGCCAAAAAGGGCGTATGCGTTTTTTCCTGAATATATTCAGGAAAAAACGCATACGCCCTTTTTGGCCAAGGGCATCATTGTCGAGGTTTTGCCGCTTTTCCTGTGCTTTAAAGGCGATTCGAATCTACCTCCTGAAATCTGTTTCCTGCAATTCTGCCTTGCTTTCAAATCCTCTTCGTAGCCTTCCCTCCATATATTTGTGGACGAGAGTTATCATTTCTAACTCTGCAGGTTTGTGAATTGCAGTGCCCCTGAGCTCCATTTTTCAACTCGCTTTCTTGGGAGCTGGCCGCAAAAGCGCAGGATTGCTTCAGGCCCTATTCTGGCTCCGGGCGGCAGGCTGAGCCTGTGGTTAATTCTGCTACCTGATGGGAAAATAGAGTGACCTGTGCCTGTCCCAACACCTAGAGCTAGTCTCTCATTGGTTCCCCCTCTTCCCGTTCATCCTCAGGACAAATTGCAACGTGTACGGAACAGGAGGTTAAAGGCGCTGATTCTCCAAGGAGGGAGATTGCTAGTAAAGCGGCTGGAATGGCGAACCGGAGCACAAGGAGATGAGAAATGAGGTGCGTTTTAGAAACCTTTCCCGGTCACACGGTGTACCATCTTCTGGGTTTCTCGTGCATGTTTTCGACGTAGGAAGATGCCCTTGACCCTGGAGATTTGGGACCCATGGGATGGGTACCACGCCGTATTACTTTACAGGGTCTGCGTTAGCTCACCCAACCTCACCAAACCTCTCAGCCCCAAGAGTGTCCACCCTTATGTCTCAATCAGCTGTGGGTCTAGATATGGTCAATCCAGGTGGCATCGCAGCCCCTGAACGAATTTTGTAAGAATTTCTCTCTCTTTCACTGTCTTTGTTTCACGGGTTTTTAAAAGTAATTGATTTTTATAATAGGGTTTAGCTGCTTTGCACTGCTGTGTTTATGCCGCTTTTCACCCACTTGACTCACTTACAGAGAGATATCAATACATAGGTTTTAAGATTCTTACTAGTCAGATATATTCTTGGGCGGTGAATAGGGGGCGTTGAGTCCAGTTCACTGAGCAAGGAGTAGGTCTTGTCTATTACATATTGGGTTTATGGAACGGTATCTGAGCTAATTTGAAACCCTTGTTTTATGCATCACCCCACCTCACCTTTCCCGTTAAGCAGCCATAGTGTGTTTTCTAAACGTGCGACTCTGTTCTGTTTTGTAATTCAGTTCAAGGGTAGCGGTTTTTACATTCTCTCTGTAAGTGATATCTTATGATAAGTGTCTTTTTCTGTGTGACTTATTTCACTTAGAATCGTCGTACCTAAATCCACTCATCATGCTGCTCCTAGCCTTATGACGTTGATTTCATGGCTGAGTGATATTCCATTGTACATAAGGACCACAACTTCTTTATCCATTCTTCTCTTTCCTGGGATGTTTAAGGTGTAACGAAGTGGAGGTTCTTGTCAACAGAGCAGCCCTAAACTTTGGGGTGCCTGTGTCTTGCTGATTTTTAGTTTTCCCAATTTATACGCCCATGAGTGGAAGTGCCCTATGCTCTCTAAGCTGAGTTTTTTAGATGTTTCAGGACACACCGTACACTTCTCCAGAGTGGCTGTTGGCAATTTACAGCCCGCCCATCAGCGTAGCAAGGCTCCCATTTCTCCATGGCCTGTCCTGCATTTCTGGTTTTGACACTTTATTCAGCATGGCCCTTTTGACCGATGGGAAGCGAGACTTCTTTGTAGCGCTGATTTGCCTTTCCAGGTTGCTTGGTTGGCCAAAAAGGGCGTATGCGTTTTTTCCTGAATATATTCAGGAAAAAACGCATACGCCCTTTTTGGCCAAGGGCATCATTGTCGAGGTTTTGCCGCTTTTCCTGTGCTTTAAAGGCGATTCGAATCTACCTCCTGAAATCTGTTTCCTGCAATTCTGCCTTGCTTTCAAATCCTCTTCGTAGCCTTCCCTCCATATATTTGTGGACGAGAGTTATCATTTCTAACTCTGCAGGTTTGTGAATTGCAGTGCCCCTGAGCTCCATTTTTCAACTCGCTTTCTTGGGAGCTGGCCGCAAAAGCGCAGGATTGCTTCAGGCCCTATTCTGGCTCCGGGCGGCAGGCTGAGCCTGTGGTTAATTCTGCTACCTGATGGGAAAATAGAGTGACCTGTGCCTGTCCCAACACCTAGAGCTAGTCTCTCATTGGTTCCCCCTCTTCCCGTTCATCCTCAGGACAAATTGCAACGTGTACGGAACAGGAGGTTAAAGGCGCTGATTCTCCAAGGAGGGAGATTGCTAGTAAAGCGGCTGGAATGGCGAACCGGAGCACAAGGAGATGAGAAATGAGGTGCGTTTTAGAAACCTTTCCCGGTCACACGGTGTACCATCTTCTGGGTTGCTCGTGCATGTTTTCGACGTAGGAAGATGCCCATGAACCTGGAGATTTGGGACCCATGGGATGGGTACCACGCCGTATTACTTTACAGGGTCTGCGTTTGCTCACCCAACCTCACCAAACCTCTCAGCCCCAAGAGTGTCCACCCTTATGTCTCAGTCATCTGTGGGTCTAGATATGGTCAATCCAGGTGGCATCGCAGCCCCTGAACGAATTTTGTAAGAATTTCTCTCTCTTTCACTGTCTTTGTTTCACGGGTTTTTAAAAGTAATTGATTTTTATAATGGGGTTTAGCTGCTTTGCACTGCTGTGTTTATGCCGGTTTACACCTACTTGACTCACTTACAGAGAGATATCAATACATAGGTTTTAAGATTCTTACTAGTCAGATATATTCTTGGGCGGTGAATAGGGGGCGTTGAGTCCAGTTCACTGAGCAAGGAGTAGGTCTTGTCTATTACATATTGGGTTTATGGAACGGTATCTGAGCTAATTTGAAACCCTTGTTTTATGCATCACCCCACCTCACCTTTCCCGTTAAGCAGCCATAGTGTGTTTTCTAAACGTGCGACTCTGTTCTGTTTTGTAATTCAGTTCAAGGGTAGCGGTTTTTACATTCTCTCTGTAAGTGATATCTTATGATAAGTGTCTTTTTCTGTGTGACTTATTTCACTTAGAATCGTCGTACCTAAATCCACTCATCATGCTGCTCCTAGCCTTATGACGTTGATTTCATGGCTGAGTGATATTCCATTGTACATAAGGACCACAACTTCTTTATCCATTCTTCTCTTTCCTGGGATGTTTAAGGTGTAACGAAGTGGAGGTTCTTGTCAACAGAGCAGCCCTAAACTTTGGGGTGCCTGTGTCTTGCTGATTTTTAGTTTTCCCAATTTATACGCCCATGAGTGGAAGTGCCCTATGCTCTCTAAGCTGAGTTTTTTAGATGTTTCAGGACACACCGTACACTTCTCCAGAGTGGCTGTTGGCAATTTACAGCCCGCCCATCAGCGTAGCAAGGCTCCCATTTCTCCATGGCCTGTCCTGCATTTCTGGTTTTGACACTTTATTCAGCATGGCCCTTTTGACCGATGGGAAGCGAGACTTCTTTGTAGCGCTGATTTGCCTTTCCAGGTTGCTTGGTTGGCCAAAAAGGGCGTATGCGTTTTTTCCTGAATATATTCAGGAAAAAACGCATACGCCCTTTTTGGCCAAGGGCATCATTGTCGAGGTTTTGCCGCTTTTCCTGTGCTTTAAAGGCGATTCGAATCTACCTCCTGAAATCTGTTTCCTGCAATTCTGCCTTGCTTTCAAATCCTCTTCGTAGCCTTCCCTCCATATATTTGTGGACGAGAGTTATCATTTCTAACTCTGCAGGTTTGTGAATTGCAGTGCCCCTGAGCTCCATTTTTCAACTCGCTTTCTTGGGAGCTGGCCGCAAAAGCGCAGGATTGCTTCAGGCCCTATTCTGGCTCCGGGCGGCAGGCTGAGCCTGTGGTTAATTCTGCTACCTGATGGGAAAATAGAGTGACCTGTGCCTGTCCCAACACCTAGAGCTAGTCTCTCATTGGTTCCCCCTCTTCCCGTTCATCCTCAGGACAAATTGCAACGTGTACGGAACAGGAGGTTAAAGGCGCTGATTCTCCAAGGAAGGAGATTGCTAGTAAAGCGGCTGGAATGGCGAACCGGAGCACAAGGAGATGAGAAATGAGGTGCGTTTTAGAAACCTTTCCCGGTCACACGGTGTACCATCTTCTGGGTTTCTCGTGCATGTTTTCGACGTAGGAAGATGCCCTTGACCCTGGAGATTTGGGACCCATGGGATGGGTACCACGCCGTATTACTTTACAGGGTCTGCGTTAGCTCACCCAACCTCACCAAACCTCTCAGCCCCAAGAGTGTCCACCCTTATGTCTCAATCAGCTGTGGGTCTAGATATGGTCAATCCAGGTGGCATCGCAGCCCCTGAACGAATTTTGTAAGAATTTCTCTCTCTTTCACTGTCTTTGTTTCACGGGTTTTTAAAAGTAATTGATTTTTATAATAGGGTTTAGCTGCTTTGCACTGCTGTGTTTATGCCGCTTTTCACCCACTTGACTCACTTACAGAGAGATATCAATACATAGGTTTTAAGATTCTTACTAGTCAGATATATTCTTGGGCGGTGAATAGGGGGCGTTGAGTCCAGTTCACTGAGCAAGGAGTAGGTCTTGTCTATTACATATTGGGTTTATGGAACGGTATCTGAGCTAATTTGAAACCCTTGTTTTATGCATCACCCCACCTCACCTTTCCCGTTAAGCAGCCATAGTGTGTTTTCTAAACGTGCGACTCTGTTCTGTTTTGTAATTCAGTTCAAGGGTAGCGGTTTTTACATTCTCTCTGTAAGTGATATCTTATGATAAGTGTCTTTTTCTGTGTGACTTATTTCACTTAGAATCGTCGTACCTAAATCCACTCATCATGCTGCTCCTAGCCTTATGACGTTGATTTCATGGCTGAGTGATATTCCATTGTACATAAGGACCACAACTTCTTTATCCATTCTTCTCTTTCCTGGGATGTTTAAGGTGTAACGAAGTGGAGGTTCTTGTCAACAGAGCAGCCCTAAACTTTGGGGTGCCTGTGTCTTGCTGATTTTTAGTTTTCCCAATTTATACGCCCATGAGTGGAAGTGCCCTATGCTCTCTAAGCTGAGTTTTTTAGATGTTTCAGGACACACCGTACACTTCTCCAGAGTGGCTGTTGGCAATTTACAGCCCGCCCATCAGCGTAGCAAGGCTCCCATTTCTCCATGGCCTGTCCTGCATTTCTGGTTTTGACACTTTATTCAGCATGGCCCTTTTGACCGATGGGAAGCGAGACTTCTTTGTAGCGCTGATTTGCCTTTCCAGGTTGCTTGGTTGGCCAAAAAGGGCGTATGCGTTTTTTCCTGAATATATTCAGGAAAAAACGCATACGCCCTTTTTGGCCAAGGGCATCATTGTCGAGGTTTTGCCGCTTTTCCTGTGCTTTAAAGGCGATTCGAATCTACCTCCTGGAATCGGTTTCCTGCAATTCTGCCTTGCTTTCAAATCCTCTTCGTAGCCTTCCCTCCATATATTTGTGGACGAGAGTTATCATTTCTAACTCTGCAGGTTTGTGAATTGCAGTGCCCCTGAGCTCCATTTTTCAACTCGCTTTCTTGGGAGCTGGCCGCAAAAGCGCAGGATTGCTTCAGGCCCTATTCTGGCTCCGGGCGGCAGGCTGAGCCTGTGGTTAATTCTGCTACCTGATGGGAAAATAGAGTGACCTGTGCCTGTCCCAACACCTAGAGCTAGTCTCTCATTGGTTCCCCCTCTTCCCGTTCATCCTCAGGACAAATTGCAACGTGTACGGAACAGGAGGTTAAAGGCGCTGATTCTCCCAGGAGGGAGATTGCTAGTAAAGCGGCTGGAATGGCGAACCGGAGCACAAGGAGATGAGAAATGAGGTGCGTTTTAGAAACCTTTCCCGGTCACACGGTGTACCATCTTCTGGGTTTCTCGTGCGTGTTTTCGATGTAGGAAGATGCCCTTGAACCTGGAGATTTGGGACCCATGGGATGGGTACCACGCCGTATTACTTTAAAGGGTCTGCGTTTGCTCACCCAACCTCACCAAACCTCTCAGCCCCAAGAGTGTCCACCCTTATGTCTCAGTCATCTGTGGGTCTAGATATGGTCAATCCAGGTGGCATCGCAGCCCCTGAACGAATTTTGTAAGAATTTCTCTCTCTTTCACTGTCTTTGTTTCACGGGTTTTTAAAAGTAATTGATTTTTATAATGGGGTTTAGCTGCTTTGCACTGCTGTGTTTATGCCGCTTTACACCTACTTGACTCACTTACAGAGAGATATCAATACATACGTTTTAAGATTCTTACTAGTCAGATATATTCTTGGGCGGTGAATAGGGGTTGTTGAGTCCAGTTCACTGAGCAAGGAGTAGGTCTTGTCTATTACATATTGGGTTTATGGAACGGTATCAGAGCTAATTTGAAACCCTTGTTTTATGCATCACCCCACCTCACCTTTCCCGTTAAGCAGCCATAGTATGTTTCCTAAACGTGCGACTCTGTTCTGTTTTGTAATTCAGTTCAAGGGTAGCGGTTTTTACATTCCCTCTGTAAGTGATATCTTATGATAAGTGTCTTTTTCTGTGTGACTTATTTCACTTAGAATCGTCGTACCTAAATCCACTCATCATGCTGCTCCTAGCCTTATGACGTTGATTTCATGGCTGAGTGATATTCCATTGTACATAAGGACCACAACTTCTTTATCCATTCTTCTCTTTCCTGGGATGTTTAAGGTGTAACGAAGTGGAGGTTCTTGTCAACAGAGCAGCCCTAAACTTTGGGGTGCCTGTGTCTTGCTGATTTTTAGTTTTCCCAATTTATACGCCCATGAGTGGAAGTGCCCTATGCTCTCTAAGCTGAGTTTTTTAGATGTTTCAGGACACACCGTACACTTCTCCAGAGTGGCTGTTGGCAATTTACAGCCCGCCCATCAGCGTAGCAAGGCTCCCATTTCTCCATGGCCTGTCCTGCATTTCTGGTTTTGACACTTTATTCAGCATGGCCCTTTTGACCGATGGGAAGCGAGACTTCTTTGTAGCGCTGATTTGCCTTTCCAGGTTGCTTGGTTGGCCAAAAAGGGCGTATGCGTTTTTTCCTGAATATATTCAGGAAAAAACGCATACGCCCTTTTTGGCCAAGGGCATCATTGTCGAGGTTTTGCCGCTTTTCCTGTGCTTTAAAGGCGATTCGAATCTACCTCCTGAAATCGGTTTCCTGCAATTCTGCCTTGCTTTCAAATCCTCTTCGTAGCCTTCCCTCCATATATTTGTGGACGAAAGTTATCATTTCTAACTCTGCAGGTTTGTGAATTGCAGTGCCCCTGAGCTCCATTTTTCAACTCGCTTTCTTGGGAGCTGGCCGCAAAAGCGCAGGATTGCTTCAGACCCTATTCTGGCTCCGGGCGGCAGGCTGAGCCTGTGGTTAATTCTGCTACCTGATGGGAAAATAGAGTGACCTGTGCCTGTCCCAACACCTAGAGCTAGTCTCTCATTGGTTCCCCCTCTTCCCGTTCATCCTCAGGACAAATTGCAACGTGTACGGAACAGGAGGTTAAAGGCGCTGATTCTCCAAGGAGGGAGATTGCTAGTAAAGCGGCTGGAATGGCGAACCGGAGCACAAGGAGATGAGAAATGAGGTGCGTTTTAGAAACCTTTCCCGGTCACACGGTGTACCATCTTCTGGGTTGCTCGTGCATGTTTTCGACGTAGGAAGATGCCCATGAACCTGGAGATTTGGGACCCATGGGATGGGTACCACGCCGTATTACTTTAAAGGGTCTGCGTTTGCTCACCCAACCTCACCAAACCTCTCAGCCCCAAGAGTGTCCACCCTTATGTCTCAGTCATCTGTGGGTCTAGATATGGTCAATCCAGGTGGCATCGCAGCCCCTGAACGAATTTTGTAAGAATTTCTCTCTCTTTCACTGTCTTTGTTTCACGGGTTTTTAAAAGTAATTGATTTTTATAATGGGGTTTAGCTGCTTTGCACTGCTGTGTTTATGCCGCTTTACACCTACTTGACTCACTTACAGAGAGATATCAATACATAGGTTTTAAGATTCTTACTAGTCAGATATATTCTTGGGCGGTGAATAGGGGGCGTTGAGTCCAGTTCACTGAGCAAGGAGTAGGTCTTGTCTATTACATATTGGGTTTATGGAACGGTATCTGAGCTAATTTGAAACCCTTGTTTTATGCATCACCCCACCTCACCTTTCCCGTTAAGCAGCCATAGTGTGTTTTCTAAACGTGCGACTCTGTTCTGTTTTGTAATTCAGTTCAAGGGTAGCGGTTTTTACATTCTCTCTGTAAGTGATATCTTATGATAAGTGTCTTTTTCTGTGTGACTTATTTCACTTAGAATCGTCGTACCTAAATCCACTCATCATGCTGCTCCTAGCCTTATGACGTTGATTTCATGGCTGAGTGATATTCCATTGTACATAAGGACCACAACTTCTTTATCCATTCTTCTCTTTCCTGGGATGTTTAAGGTGTAACGAAGTGGAGGTTCTTGTCAACAGAGCAGCCCTAAACTTTGGGGTGCCTGTGTCTTGCTGATTTTTAGTTTTCCCAATTTATACGCCCATGAGTGGAAGTGCCCTATGCTCTCTAAGCTGAGTTTTTTAGATGTTTCAGGACACACCGTACACTTCTCCAGAGTGGCTGTTGGCAATTTACAGCCCGCCCATCAGCGTAGCAAGGCTCCCATTTCTCCATGGCCTGTCCTGCATTTCTGGTTTTGACACTTTATTCAGCATGGCCCTTTTGACCGATGGGAAGCGAGACTTCTTTGTAGCGCTGATTTGCCTTTCCAGGTTGCTTGGTTGGCCAAAAAGGGCGTATGCGTTTTTTCCTGAATATATTCAGGAAAAAACGCATACGCCCTTTTTGGCCAAGGGCATCATTGTCGAGGTTTTGCCGCTTTTCCTGTGCTTTAAAGGCGATTCGAATCTACCTCCTGAAATCTGTTTCCTGCAATTCTGCCTTGCTTTCAAATCCTCTTCGTAGCCTTCCCTCCATATATTTGTGGACGAGAGTTATCATTTCTAACTCTGCAGGTTTGTGAATTGCAGTGCCCCTGAGCTCCATTTTTCAACTCGCTTTCTTGGGAGCTGGCCGCAAAAGCGCAGGATTGCTTCAGGCCCTATTCTGGCTCCGGGCGGCAGGCTGAGCCTGTGGTTAATTCTGCTACCTGATGGGAAAATAGAGTGACCTGTGCCTGTCCCAACACCTAGAGCTAGTCTCTCATTGGTTCCCCCTCTTCCCGTTCATCCTCAGGACAAATTGCAACGTGTACGGAACAGGAGGTTAAAGGCGCTGATTCTCCAAGGAGGGAGATTGCTAGTAAAGCGGCTGGAATGGCGAACCGGAGCACAAGGAGATGAGAAATGAGGTGCGTTTTAGAAACCTTTCCCGGTCACACGGTGTACCATCTTCTGGGTTTCTCGTGCATGTTTTCGACGTAGGAAGATGCCCTTGACCCTGGAGATTTGGGACCCATGGGATGGGTACCACGCCGTATTACTTTACAGGGTCTGCGTTAGCTCACCCAACCTCACCAAACCTCTCAGCCCCAAGAGTGTCCACCCTTATGTCTCAATCAGCTGTGGGTCTAGATATGGTCAATCCAGGTGGCATCGCAGCCCCTGAACGAATTTTGTAAGAATTTCTCTCTCTTTCACTGTCTTTGTTTCACGGGTTTTTAAAAGTAATTGATTTTTATAATAGGGTTTAGCTGCTTTGCACTGCTGTGTTTATGCCGCTTTTCACCCACTTGACTCACTTACAGAGAGATATCAATACATAGGTTTTAAGATTCTTACTAG
Organism: Balaenoptera borealis; assembly: GCF_965194805.1. NCBI lineage: Eukaryota > Metazoa > Chordata > Mammalia > Artiodactyla > Balaenopteridae > Balaenoptera > Balaenoptera borealis. Next base: position 36,481,522 of record NC_138874.1, on the reverse strand, counting down.
TCAGATATATTCTTGGGCGGTGAATAGGGGGCGTTGAGTCCAGTTCACTGAGCAAGGAGTAGGTCTTGTCTATTACATATTGGGTTTATGGAACGGTATCTGAGCTAATTTGAAACCCTTGTTTTATGCATCACCCCACCTCACCTTTCCCGTTAAGCAGCCATAGTGTGTTTTCTAAACGTGCGACTCTGTTCTGTTTTGTAATTCAGTTCAAGGGTAGCGGTTTTTACATTCTCTCTGTAAGTGATATCTTATGATAAGTGTCTTTTTCTGTGTGACTTATTTCACTTAGAATCGTCGTACCTAAATCCACTCATCATGCTGCTCCTAGCCTTATGACGTTGATTTCATGGCTGAGTGATATTCCATTGTACATAAGGACCACAACTTCTTTATCCATTCTTCTCTTTCCTGGGATGTTTAAGGTGTAACGAAGTGGAGGTTCTTGTCAACAGAGCAGCCCTAAACTTTGGGGTGCCTGTGTCTTGCTGATTTTTAGTTTTCCCAATTTATACGCCCATGAGTGGAAGTGCCCTATGCTCTCTAAGCTGAGTTTTTTAGATGTTTCAGGACACACCGTACACTTCTCCAGAGTGGCTGTTGGCAATTTACAGCCCGCCCATCAGCGTAGCAAGGCTCCCATTTCTCCATGGCCTGTCCTGCATTTCTGGTTTTGACACTTTATTCAGCATGGCCCTTTTGACCGATGGGAAGCGAGACTTCTTTGTAGCGCTGATTTGCCTTTCCAGGTTGCTTGGTTGGCCAAAAAGGGCGTATGCGTTTTTTCCTGAATATATTCAGGAAAAAACGCATACGCCCTTTTTGGCCAAGGGCATCATTGTCGAGGTTTTGCCGCTTTTCCTGTGCTTTAAAGGCGATTCGAATCTACCTCCTGAAATCTGTTTCCTGCAATTCTGCCTTGCTTTCAAATCCTCTTCGTAGCCTTCCCTCCATATATTTGTGGACGAGAGTTATCATTTCTAACTCTGCAGGTTTGTGAATTGCAGTGCCCCTGAGCTCCATTTTTCAACTCGCTTTCTTGGGAGCTGGCCGCAAAAGCGCAGGATTGCTTCAGGCCCTATTCTGGCTCCGGGCGGCAGGCTGAGCCTGTGGTTAATTCTGCTACCTGATGGGAAAATAGAGTGACCTGTGCCTGTCCCAACACCTAGAGCTAGTCTCTCATTGGTTCCCCCTCTTCCCGTTCATCCTCAGGACAAATTGCAACGTGTACGGAACAGGAGGTTAAAGGCGCTGATTCTCCAAGGAGGGAGATTGCTAGTAAAGCGGCTGGAATGGCGAACCGGAGCACAAGGAGATGAGAAATGAGGTGCGTTTTAGAAACCTTTCCCGGTCACACGGTGTACCATCTTCTGGGTTTCTCGTGCATGTTTTCGACGTAGGAAGATGCCCTTGACCCTGGAGATTTGGGACCCATGGGATGGGTACCACGCCGTATTACTTTACAGGGTCTGCGTTAGCTCACCCAACCTCACCAAACCTCTCAGCCCCAAGAGTGTCCACCCTTATGTCTCAATCAGCTGTGGGTCTAGATATGGTCAATCCAGGTGGCATCGCAGCCCCTGAACGAATTTTGTAAGAATTTCTCTCTCTTTCACTGTCTTTGTTTCACGGGTTTTTAAAAGTAATTGATTTTTATAATAGGGTTTAGCTGCTTTGCACTGCTGTGTTTATGCCGCTTTTCACCCACTTGACTCACTTACAGAGAGATATCAATACATAGGTTTTAAGATTCTTACTAGTCAGATATATTCTTGGGCGGTGAATAGGGGGCGTTGAGTCCAGTTCACTGAGCAAGGAGTAGGTCTTGTCTATTACATATTGGGTTTATGGAACGGTATCTGAGCTAATTTGAAACCCTTGTTTTATGCATCACCCCACCTCACCTTTCCCGTTAAGCAGCCATAGTGTGTTTTCTAAACGTGCGACTCTGTTCTGTTTTGTAATTCAGTTCAAGGGTAGCGGTTTTTACATTCTCTCTGTAAGTGATATCTTATGATAAGTGTCTTTTTCTGTGTGACTTATTTCACTTAGAATCGTCGTACCTAAATCCACTCATCATGCTGCTCCTAGCCTTATGACGTTGATTTCATGGCTGAGTGATATTCCATTGTACATAAGGACCACAACTTCTTTATCCATTCTTCTCTTTCCTGGGATGTTTAAGGTGTAACGAAGTGGAGGTTCTTGTCAACAGAGCAGCCCTAAACTTTGGGGTGCCTGTGTCTTGCTGATTTTTAGTTTTCCCAATTTATACGCCCATGAGTGGAAGTGCCCTATGCTCTCTAAGCTGAGTTTTTTAGATGTTTCAGGACACACCGTACACTTCTCCAGAGTGGCTGTTGGCAATTTACAGCCCGCCCATCAGCGTAGCAAGGCTCCCATTTCTCCATGGCCTGTCCTGCATTTCTGGTTTTGACACTTTATTCAGCATGGCCCTTTTGACCGATGGGAAGCGAGACTTCTTTGTAGCGCTGATTTGCCTTTCCAGGTTGCTTGGTTGGCCAAAAAGGGCGTATGCGTTTTTTCCTGAATATATTCAGGAAAAAACGCATACGCCCTTTTTGGCCAAGGGCATCATTGTCGAGGTTTTGCCGCTTTTCCTGTGCTTTAAAGGCGATTCGAATCTACCTCCTGAAATCTGTTTCCTGCAATTCTGCCTTGCTTTCAAATCCTCTTCGTAGCCTTCCCTCCATATATTTGTGGACGAGAGTTATCATTTCTAACTCTGCAGGTTTGTGAATTGCAGTGCCCCTGAGCTCCATTTTTCAACTCGCTTTCTTGGGAGCTGGCCGCAAAAGCGCAGGATTGCTTCAGGCCCTATTCTGGCTCCGGGCGGCAGGCTGAGCCTGTGGTTAATTCTGCTACCTGATGGGAAAATAGAGTGACCTGTGCCTGTCCCAACACCTAGAGCTAGTCTCTCATTGGTTCCCCCTCTTCCCGTTCATCCTCAGGACAAATTGCAACGTGTACGGAACAGGAGGTTAAAGGCGCTGATTCTCCAAGGAGGGAGATTGCTAGTAAAGCGGCTGGAATGGCGAACCGGAGCACAAGGAGATGAGAAATGAGGTGCGTTTTAGAAACCTTTCCCGGTCACACGGTGTACCATCTTCTGGGTTTCTCGTGCATGTTTTCGACGTAGGAAGATGCCCTTGACCCTGGAGATTTGGGACCCATGGGATGGGTACCACGCCGTATTACTTTACAGGGTCTGCGTTAGCTCACCCAACCTCACCAAACCTCTCAGCCCCAAGAGTGTCCACCCTTATGTCTCAATCAGCTGTGGGTCTAGATATGGTCAATCCAGGTGGCATCGCAGCCCCTGAACGAATTTTGTAAGAATTTCTCTCTCTTTCACTGTCTTTGTTTCACGGGTTTTTAAAAGTAATTGATTTTTATAATAGGGTTTAGCTGCTTTGCACTGCTGTGTTTATGCCGCTTTTCACCCACTTGACTCACTTACAGAGAGATATCAATACATAGGTTTTAAGATTCTTACTAGTCAGATATATTCTTGGGCGGTGAATAGGGGGCGTTGAGTCCAGTTCACTGAGCAAGGAGTAGGTCTTGTCTATTACATATTGGGTTTATGGAACGGTATCTGAGCTAATTTGAAACCCTTGTTTTATGCATCACCCCACCTCACCTTTCCCGTTAAGCAGCCATAGTGTGTTTTCTAAACGTGCGACTCTGTTCTGTTTTGTAATTCAGTTCAAGGGTAGCGGTTTTTACATTCTCTCTGTAAGTGATATCTTATGATAAGTGTCTTTTTCTGTGTGACTTATTTCACTTAGAATCGTCGTACCTAAATCCACTCATCATGCTGCTCCTAGCCTTATGACGTTGATTTCATGGCTGAGTGATATTCCATTGTACATAAGGACCACAACTTCTTTATCCATTCTTCTCTTTCCTGGGATGTTTAAGGTGTAACGAAGTGGAGGTTCTTGTCAACAGAGCAGCCCTAAACTTTGGGGTGCCTGTGTCTTGCTGATTTTTAGTTTTCCCAATTTATACGCCCATGAGTGGAAGTGCCCTATGCTCTCTAAGCTGAGTTTTTTAGATGTTTCAGGACACACCGTACACTTCTCCAGAGTGGCTGTTGGCAATTTACAGCCCGCCCATCAGCGTAGCAAGGCTCCCATTTCTCCATGGCCTGTCCTGCATTTCTGGTTTTGACACTTTATTCAGCATGGCCCTTTTGACCGATGGGAAGCGAGACTTCTTTGTAGCGCTGATTTGCCTTTCCAGGTTGCTTGGTTGGCCAAAAAGGGCGTATGCGTTTTTTCCTGAATATATTCAGGAAAAAACGCATACGCCCTTTTTGGCCAAGGGCATCATTGTCGAGGTTTTGCCGCTTTTCCTGTGCTTTAAAGGCGATTCGAATCTACCTCCTGAAATCTGTTTCCTGCAATTCTGCCTTGCTTTCAAATCCTCTTCGTAGCCTTCCCTCCATATATTTGTGGACGAGAGTTATCATTTCTAACTCTGCAGGTTTGTGAATTGCAGTGCCCCTGAGCTCCATTTTTCAACTCGCTTTCTTGGGAGCTGGCCGCAAAAGCGCAGGATTGCTTCAGGCCCTATTCTGGCTCCGGGCGGCAGGCTGAGCCTGTGGTTAATTCTGCTACCTGATGGGAAAATAGAGTGACCTGTGCCTGTCCCAACACCTAGAGCTAGTCTCTCATTGGTTCCCCCTCTTCCCGTTCATCCTCAGGACAAATTGCAACGTGTACGGAACAGGAGGTTAAAGGCGCTGATTCTCCAAGGAGGGAGATTGCTAGTAAAGCGGCTGGAATGGCGAACCGGAGCACAAGGAGATGAGAAATGAGGTGCGTTTTAGAAACCTTTCCCGGTCACACGGTGTACCATCTTCTGGGTTGCTCGTGCATGTTTTCGACGTAGGAAGATGCCCATGAACCTGGAGATTTGGGACCCATGGGATGGGTACCACGCCGTATTACTTTACAGGGTCTGCGTTTGCTCACCCAACCTCACCAAACCTCTCAGCCCCAAGAGTGTCCACCCTTATGTCTCAGTCATCTGTGGGTCTAGATATGGTCAATCCAGGTGGCATCGCAGCCCCTGAACGAATTTTGTAAGAATTTCTCTCTCTTTCACTGTCTTTGTTTCACGGGTTTTTAAAAGTAATTGATTTTTATAATGGGGTTTAGCTGCTTTGCACTGCTGTGTTTATGCCGCTTTACACCCACTTGACTCACTTACAGAGAGATATCAATACATAGGTTTTAAGATTCTTACTAGTCAGATATATTCTTGGGCGGTGAATAGGGGGCGTTGAGTCCAGTTCACTGAGCAAGGAGTAGGTCTTGTCTATTACATATTGGGTTTATGGAACGGTATCTGAGCTAATTTGAAACCCTTGTTTTATGCATCACCCCACCTCACCTTTCCCGTTAAGCAGCCATAGTGTGTTTTCTAAACGTGCGACTCTGTTCTGTTTTGTAATTCAGTTCAAGGGTAGCGGTTTTTACATTCTCTCTGTAAGTGATATCTTATGATAAGTGTCTTTTTCTGTGTGACTTATTTCACTTAGAATCGTCGTACCTAAATCCACTCATCATGCTGCTCCTAGCCTTATGACGTTGATTTCATGGCTGAGTGATATTCCATTGTACATAAGGACCACAACTTCTTTATCCATTCTTCTCTTTCCTGGGATGTTTAAGGTGTAACGAAGTGGAGGTTCTTGTCAACAGAGCAGCCCTAAACTTTGGGGTGCCTGTGTCTTGCTGATTTTTAGTTTTCCCAATTTATACGCCCATGAGTGGAAGTGCCCTATGCTCTCTAAGCTGAGTTTTTTAGATGTTTCAGGACACACCGTACACTTCTCCAGAGTGGCTGTTGGCAATTTACAGCCCGCCCATCAGCGTAGCAAGGCTCCCATTTCTCCATGGCCTGTCCTGCATTTCTGGTTTTGACACTTTATTCAGCATGGCCCTTTTGACCGATGGGAAGCGAGACTTCTTTGTAGCGCTGATTTGCCTTTCCAGGTTGCTTGGTTGGCCAAAAAGGGCGTATGCGTTTTTTCCTGAATATATTCAGGAAAAAACGCATACGCCCTTTTTGGCCAAGGGCATCATTGTCGAGGTTTTGCCGCTTTTCCTGTGCTTTAAAGGCGATTCGAATCTACCTCCTGAAATCTGTTTCCTGCAATTCTGCCTTGCTTTCAAATCCTCTTCGTAGCCTTCCCTCCATATATTTGTGGACGAGAGTTATCATTTCTAACTCTGCAGGTTTGTGAATTGCAGTGCCCCTGAGCTCCATTTTTCAACTCGCTTTCTTGGGAGCTGGCCGCAAAAGCGCAGGATTGCTTCAGGCCCTATTCTGGCTCCGGGCGGCAGGCTGAGCCTGTGGTTAATTCTGCTACCTGATGGGAAAATAGAGTGACCTGTGCCTGTCCCAACACCTAGAGCTAGTCTCTCATTGGTTCCCCCTCTTCCCGTTCATCCTCAGGACAAATTGCAACGTGTACGGAACAGGAGGTTAAAGGCGCTGATTCTCCAAGGAGGGAGATTGCTAGTAAAGCGGCTGGAATGGCGAACCGGAGCACAAGGAGATGAGAAATGAGGTGCGTTTTAGAAACCTTTCCCGGTCACACGGTGTACCATCTTCTGGGTTTCTCGTGCATGTTTTCGACGTAGGAAGATGCCCTTGACCCTGGAGATTTGGGACCCATGGGATGGGTACCACGCCGTATTACTTTACAGGGTCTGCGTTAGCTCACCCAACCTCACCAAACCTCTCAGCCCCAAGAGTGTCCACCCTTATGTCTCAATCAGCTGTGGGTCTAGATATGGTCAATCCAGGTGGCATCGCAGCCCCTGAACGAATTTTGTAAGAATTTCTCTCTCTTTCACTGTCTTTGTTTCACGGGTTTTTAAAAGTAATTGATTTTTATAATAGGGTTTAGCTGCTTTGCACTGCTGTGTTTATGCCGCTTTTCACCCACTTGACTCACTTACAGAGAGATATCAATACATAGGTTTTAAGATTCTTACTAGTCAGATATATTCTTGGGCGGTGAATAGGGGGCGTTGAGTCCAGTTCACTGAGCAAGGAGTAGGTCTTGTCTATTACATATTGGGTTTATGGAACGGTATCTGAGCTAATTTGAAACCCTTGTTTTATGCATCACCCCACCTCACCTTTCCCGTTAAGCAGCCATAGTGTGTTTTCTAAACGTGCGACTCTGTTCTGTTTTGTAATTCAGTTCAAGGGTAGCGGTTTTTACATTCTCTCTGTAAGTGATATCTTATGATAAGTGTCTTTTTCTGTGTGACTTATTTCACTTAGAATCGTCGTACCTAAATCCACTCATCATGCTGCTCCTAGCCTTATGACGTTGATTTCATGGCTGAGTGATATTCCATTGTACATAAGGACCACAACTTCTTTATCCATTCTTCTCTTTCCTGGGATGTTTAAGGTGTAACGAAGTGGAGGTTCTTGTCAACAGAGCAGCCCTAAACTTTGGGGTGCCTGTGTCTTGCTGATTTTTAGTTTTCCCAATTTATACGCCCATGAGTGGAAGTGCCCTATGCTCTCTAAGCTGAGTTTTTTAGATGTTTCAGGACACACCGTACACTTCTCCAGAGTGGCTGTTGGCAATTTACAGCCCGCCCATCAGCGTAGCAAGGCTCCCATTTCTCCATGGCCTGTCCTGCATTTCTGGTTTTGACACTTTATTCAGCATGGCCCTTTTGACCGATGGGAAGCGAGACTTCTTTGTAGCGCTGATTTGCCTTTCCAGGTTGCTTGGTTGGCCAAAAAGGGCGTATGCGTTTTTTCCTGAATATATTCAGGAAAAAACGCATACGCCCTTTTTGGCCAAGGGCATCATTGTCGAGGTTTTGCCGCTTTTCCTGTGCTTTAAAGGCGATTCGAATCTACCTCCTGAAATCTGTTTCCTGCAATTCTGCCTTGCTTTCAAATCCTCTTCGTAGCCTTCCCTCCATATATTTGTGGACGAGAGTTATCATTTCTAACTCTGCAGGTTTGTGAATTGCAGTGCCCCTGAGCTCCATTTTTCAACTCGCTTTCTTGGGAGCTGGCCGCAAAAGCGCAGGATTGCTTCAGGCCCTATTCTGGCTCCGGGCGGCAGGCTGAGCCTGTGGTTAATTCTGCTACCTGATGGGAAAATAGAGTGACCTGTGCCTGTCCCAACACCTAGAGCTAGTCTCTCATTGGTTCCCCCTCTTCCCGTTCATCCTCAGGACAAATTGCAACGTGTACGGAACAGGAGGTTAAAGGCGCTGATTCTCCAAGGAGGGAGATTGCTAGTAAAGCGGCTGGAATGGCGAACCGGAGCACAAGGAGATGAGAAATGAGGTGCGTTTTAGAAACCTTTCCCGGTCACACGGTGTACCATCTTCTGGGTTTCTCGTGCATGTTTTCGACGTAGGAAGATGCCCTTGACCCTGGAGATTTGGGACCCATGGGATGGGTACCACGCCGTATTACTTTACAGGGTCTGCGTTAGCTCACCCAACCTCACCAAACCTCTCAGCCCCAAGAGTGTCCACCCTTATGTCTCAATCAGCTGTGGGTCTAGATATGGTCAATCCAGGTGGCATCGCAGCCCCTGAACGAATTTTGTAAGAATTTCTCTCTCTTTCACTGTCTTTGTTTCACGGGTTTTTAAAAGTAATTGATTTTTATAATAGGGTTTAGCTGCTTTGCACTGCTGTGTTTATGCCGCTTTTCACCCACTTGACTCACTTACAGAGAGATATCAATACATAGGTTTTAAGATTCTTACTAGTCAGATATATTCTTGGGCGGTGAATAGGGGGCGTTGAGTCCAGTTCACTGAGCAAGGAGTAGGTCTTGTCTATTACATATTGGGTTTATGGAACGGTATCTGAGCTAATTTGAAACCCTTGTTTTATGCATCACCCCACCTCACCTTTCCCGTTAAGCAGCCATAGTGTGTTTTCTAAACGTGCGACTCTGTTCTGTTTTGTAATTCAGTTCAAGGGTAGCGGTTTTTACATTCTCTCTGTAAGTGATATCTTATGATAAGTGTCTTTTTCTGTGTGACTTATTTCACTTAGAATCGTCGTACCTAAATCCACTCATCATGCTGCTCCTAGCCTTATGACGTTGATTTCATGGCTGAGTGATATTCCATTGTACATAAGGACCACAACTTCTTTATCCATTCTTCTCTTTCCTGGGATGTTTAAGGTGTAACGAAGTGGAGGTTCTTGTCAACAGAGCAGCCCTAAACTTTGGGGTGCCTGTGTCTTGCTGATTTTTAGTTTTCCCAATTTATACGCCCATGAGTGGAAGTGCCCTATGCTCTCTAAGCTGAGTTTTTTAGATGTTTCAGGACACACCGTACACTTCTCCAGAGTGGCTGTTGGCAATTTACAGCCCGCCCATCAGCGTAGCAAGGCTCCCATTTCTCCATGGCCTGTCCTGCATTTCTGGTTTTGACACTTTATTCAGCATGGCCCTTTTGACCGATGGGAAGCGAGACTTCTTTGTAGCGCTGATTTGCCTTTCCAGGTTGCTTGGTTGGCCAAAAAGGGCGTATGCGTTTTTTCCTGAATATATTCAGGAAAAAACGCATACGCCCTTTTTGGCCAAGGGCATCATTGTCGAGGTTTTGCCGCTTTTCCTGTGCTTTAAAGGCGATTCGAATCTACCTCCTGAAATCTGTTTCCTGCAATTCTGCCTTGCTTTCAAATCCTCTTCGTAGCCTTCCCTCCATATATTTGTGGACGAGAGTTATCATTTCTAACTCTGCAGGTTTGTGAATTGCAGTGCCCCTGAGCTCCATTTTTCAACTCGCTTTCTTGGGAGCTGGCCGCAAAAGCGCAGGATTGCTTCAGGCCCTATTCTGGCTCCGGGCGGCAGGCTGAGCCTGTGGTTAATTCTGCTACCTGATGGGAAAATAGAGTGACCTGTGCCTGTCCCAACACCTAGAGCTAGTCTCTCATTGGTTCCCCCTCTTCCCGTTCATCCTCAGGACAAATTGCAACGTGTACGGAACAGGAGGTTAAAGGCGCTGATTCTCCAAGGAGGGAGATTGCTAGTAAAGCGGCTGGAATGGCGAACCGGAGCACAAGGAGATGAGAAATGAGGTGCGTTTTAGAAACCTTTCCCGGTCACACGGTGTACCATCTTCTGGGTTGCTCGTGCATGTTTTCGACGTAGGAAGATGCCCATGAACCTGGAGATTTGGGACCCATGGGATGGGTACCACGCCGTATTACTTTACAGGGTCTGCGTTTGCTCACCCAACCTCACCAAACCTCTCAGCCCCAAGAGTGTCCACCCTTATGTCTCAGTCATCTGTGGGTCTAGATATGGTCAATCCAGGTGGCATCGCAGCCCCTGAACGAATTTTGTAAGAATTTCTCTCTCTTTCACTGTCTTTGTTTCACGGGTTTTTAAAAGTAATTGATTTTTATAATGGGGTTTAGCTGCTTTGCACTGCTGTGTTTATGCCGCTTTACACCCACTTGACTCACTTACAGAGAGATATCAATACATAGGTTTTAAGATTCTTACTAGTCAGATATATTCTTGGGCGGTGAATAGGGGGCGTTGAGTCCAGTTCACTGAGCAAGGAGTAGGTCTTGTCTATTACATATTGGGTTTATGGAACGGTATCTGAGCTAATTTGAAACCCTTGTTTTATGCATCACCCCACCTCACCTTTCCCGTTAAGCAGCCATAGTGTGTTTTCTAAACGTGCGACTCTGTTCTGTTTTGTAATTCAGTTCAAGGGTAGCGGTTTTTACATTCTCTCTGTAAGTGATATCTTATGATAAGTGTCTTTTTCTGTGTGACTTATTTCACTTAGAATCGTCGTACCTAAATCCACTCATCATGCTGCTCCTAGCCTTATGACGTTGATTTCATGGCTGAGTGATATTCCATTGTACATAAGGACCACAACTTCTTTATCCATTCTTCTCTTTCCTGGGATGTTTAAGGTGTAACGAAGTGGAGGTTCTTGTCAACAGAGCAGCCCTAAACTTTGGGGTGCCTGTGTCTTGCTGATTTTTAGTTTTCCCAATTTATACGCCCATGAGTGGAAGTGCCCTATGCTCTCTAAGCTGAGTTTTTTAGATGTTTCAGGACACACCGTACACTTCTCCAGAGTGGCTGTTGGCAATTTACAGCCCGCCCATCAGCGTAGCAAGGCTCCCATTTCTCCATGGCCTGTCCTGCATTTCTGGTTTTGACACTTTATTCAGCATGGCCCTTTTGACCGATGGGAAGCGAGACTTCTTTGTAGCGCTGATTTGCCTTTCCAGGTTGCTTGGTTGGCCAAAAAGGGCGTATGCGTTTTTTCCTGAATATATTCAGGAAAAAACGCATACGCCCTTTTTGGCCAAGGGCATCATTGTCGAGGTTTTGCCGCTTTTCCTGTGCTTTAAAGGCGATTCGAATCTACCTCCTGAAATCTGTTTCCTGCAATTCTGCCTTGCTTTCAAATCCTCTTCGTAGCCTTCCCTCCATATATTTGTGGACGAGAGTTATCATTTCTAACTCTGCAGGTTTGTGAATTGCAGTGCCCCTGAGCTCCATTTTTCAACTCGCTTTCTTGGGAGCTGGCCGCAAAAGCGCAGGATTGCTTCAGGCCCTATTCTGGCTCCGGGCGGCAGGCTGAGCCTGTGGTTAATTCTGCTACCTGATGGGAAAATAGAGTGACCTGTGCCTGTCCCAACACCTAGAGCTAGTCTCTCATTGGTTCCCCCTCTTCCCGTTCATCCTCAGGACAAATTGCAACGTGTACGGAACAGGAGGTTAAAGGCGCTGATTCTCCAAGGAAGGAGATTGCTAGTAAAGCGGCTGGAATGGCGAACCGGAGCACAAGGAGATGAGAAATGAGGTGCGTTTTAGAAACCTTTCCCGGTCACACGGTGTACCATCTTCTGGGTTTCTCGTGCATGTTTTCGACGTAGGAAGATGCCCTTGACCCTGGAGATTTGGGACCCATGGGATGGGTACCACGCCGTATTACTTTACAGGGTCTGCGTTAGCTCACCCAACCTCACCAAACCTCTCAGCCCCAAGAGTGTCCACCCTTATGTCTCAATCAGCTGTGGGTCTAGATATGGTCAATCCAGGTGGCATCGCAGCCCCTGAACGAATTTTGTAAGAATTTCTCTCTCTTTCACTGTCTTTGTTTCACGGGTTTTTAAAAGTAATTGATTTTTATAATAGGGTTTAGCTGCTTTGCACTGCTGTGTTTATGCCGCTTTTCACCCACTTTACTCACTTACAGAGAGATATCAATACATAGGTTTTAAGATTCTTACTAGTCAGATATATTCTTGGGCGGTGAATAGGGGGCGTTGAGTCCAGTTCACTGAGCAAGGAGTAGGTCTTGTCTATTACATATTGGGTTTATGGAACGGTATCTGAGCTAATTTGAAACCCTTGTTTTATGCATCACCCCACCTCACCTTTCCCGTTAAGCAGCCATAGTGTGTTTTCTAAACGTGCGACTCTGTTCTGTTTTGTAATTCAGTTCAAGGGTAGCGGTTTTTACATTCTCTCTGTAAGTGATATCTTATGATAAGTGTCTTTTTCTGTGTGACTTATTTCACTTAGAATCGTCGTACCTAAATCCACTCATCATGCTGCTCCTAGCCTTATGACGTTGATTTCATGGCTGAGTGATATTCCATTGTACATAAGGACCACAACTTCTTTATCCATTCTTCTCTTTCCTGGGATGTTTAAGGTGTAACGAAGTGGAGGTTCTTGTCAACAGAGCAGCCCTAAACTTTGGGGTGCCTGTGTCTTGCTGATTTTTAGTTTTCCCAATTTATACGCCCATGAGTGGAAGTGCCCTATGCTCTCTAAGCTGAGTTTTTTAGATGTTTCAGGACACACCGTACACTTCTCCAGAGTGGCTGTTGGCAATTTACAGCCCGCCCATCAGCGTAGCAAGGCTCCCATTTCTCCATGGCCTGTCCTGCATTTCTGGTTTTGACACTTTATTCAGCATGGCCCTTTTGACCGATGGGAAGCGAGACTTCTTTGTAGCGCTGATTTGCCTTTCCAGGTTGCTTGGTTGGCCAAAAAGGGCGTATGCGTTTTTTCCTGAATATATTCAGGAAAAAACGCATACGCCCTTTTTGGCCAAGGGCATCATTGTCGAGGTTTTGCCGCTTTTCCTGTGCTTTAAAGGTGATTCGAATCTACCTCCTGAAATCTGTTTCCTGCAATTCTGCCTTGCTTTCAAATCCTCATCGTTGCCTTCCTTCCATATATTTGTGGACGAGAGTTATCATTTCTACCTCTGCAGGTTTGTGAATTGCAGTGCCCCTGAGCTCCATTTTTTAACTCGTTTTCTTGGGAGCTGGCCGCAAAAGCGCAGGATTGCTTCAGGCCCTATTCTGGCTCCGGGCGGCAGGCTGAGCCTGTCGTTAATTCTTCTTCCTGATGGGAAAATAGAGTGACTTGTGCCTGTCCCAACACCTAGAGCTAGTCTCTCATTGGTTCCCCCTCTTCCCGTTCATCCTCAGGACAAATTGCAACCTGTACGGAACAGGAGGTTAAAGGTGCTGATTCTCCCAGGAGGGAGATTGCTAGTAAAGCGGCTGGAATGGCGAACCGGAGCACAAGGAGATGAGAAATGAGGTGCGTTTTAGAAACCTTTCCCGGTCACACGGTGTACCATCTTCTGGGTTTCTCGTGCGTGTTTTCGATGTAGGAAGATGCCCTTGAACCTGGAGATTTGGGACCCATGGGATGGGTACCACGCCGTATTACTTTAAAGGGTCTGCGTTTGCTCACCCAACCTCACCAAACCTCTCAGCCCCAAGAGTGTCCACCCTTATGTCTCAGTCATCTGTGGGTCTAGATATGGTCAATCCAGGTGGCATCGCAGCCCCTGAACGAATTTTGTAAGAATTTCTCTCTCTTTCACTGTCTTTGTTTCACGGGTTTTTAAAAGTAATTGATTTTTATAATGGGGTTTAGCTGCTTTGCACTGCTGTGTTTATGCCGCTTTACACCTACTTGACTCACTTACAGAGAGATATCAATACATACGTTTTAAGATTCTTACTAGTCAGATATATTCTTGGGCGGTGAATAGGGGTTGTTGAGTCCAGTTCACTGAGCAAGGAGTAGGTCTTGTCTATTACATATTGGGTTTATGGAACGGTATCAGAGCTAATTTGAAACCCTTGTTTTATGCATCACCCCACCTCACCTTTCCCGTTAAGCAGCCATAGTATGTTTCCTAAACGTGCGACTCTGTTCTGTTTTGTAATTCAGTTCAAGGGTAGCGGTTTTTACATTCCCTCTGTAAGTGATATCTTATGATAAGTGTCTTTTTCTGTGTGACTTATTTCACTTAGAATCGTCGTACCTAAATCCACTCATCATGCTGCTCCTAGCCTTATGACGTTGATTTCATGGCTGAGTGATATTCCATTGTACATAAGGACCACAACTTCTTTATCCATTCTTCTCTTTCCTGGGATGTTTAAGGTGTAACGAAGTGGAGGTTCTTGTCAACAGAGCAGCCCTAAACTTTGGGGTGCCTGTGTCTTGCTGATTTTTAGTTTTCCCAATTTATACGCCCATGAGTGGAAGTGCCCTATGCTCTCTAAGCTGAGTTTTTTAGATGTTTCAGGACACACCGTACACTTCTCCAGAGTGGCTGTTGGCAATTTACAGCCCGCCCATCAGCGTAGCAAGGCTCCCATTTCTCCATGGCCTGTCCTGCATTTCTGGTTTTGACACTTTATTCAGCATGGCCCTTTTGACCGATGGGAAGCGAGACTTCTTTGTAGCGCTGATTTGCCTTTCCAGGTTGCTTGGTTGGCCAAAAAGGGCGTATGCGTTTTTTCCTGAATATATTCAGGAAAAAACGCATACGCCCTTTTTGGCCAAGGGCATCATTGTCGAGGTTTTGCCGCTTTTCCTGTGCTTTAAAGGCGATTCGAATCTACCTCCTGAAATCGGTTTCCTGCAATTCTGCCTTGCTTTCAAATCCTCTTCGTAGCCTTCCCTCCATATATTTGTGGACGAAAGTTATCATTTCTAACTCTGCAGGTTTGTGAATTGCAGTGCCCCTGAGCTCCATTTTTCAACTCGCTTTCTTGGGAGCTGGCCGCAAAAGCGCAGGATTGCTTCAGACCCTATTCTGGCTCCGGGCGGCAGGCTGAGCCTGTGGTTAATTCTGCTACCTGATGGGAAAATAGAGTGACCTGTGCCTGTCCCAACACCTAGAGCTAGTCTCTCATTGGTTCCCCCTCTTCCCGTTCATCCTCAGGACAAATTGCAACGTGTACGGAACAGGAGGTTAAAGGCGCTGATTCTCCAAGGAGGGAGATTGCTAGTAAAGCGGCTGGAATGGCGAACCGGAGCACAAGGAGATGAGAAATGAGGTGCGTTTTAGAAACCTTTCCCGGTCACACGGTGTACCATCTTCTGGGTTGCTCGTGCATGTTTTCGACGTAGGAAGATGCCCATGAACCTGGAGATTTGGGACCCATGGGATGGGTACCACGCCGTATTACTTTAAAGGGTCTGCGTTTGCTCACCCAACCTCACCAAACCTCTCAGCCCCAAGAGTGTCCACCCTTATGTCTCAGTCATCTGTGGGTCTAGATATGGTCAATCCAGGTGGCATCGCAGCCCCTGAACGAATTTTGTAAGAATTTCTCTCTCTTTCACTGTCTTTGTTTCACGGGTTTTTAAAAGTAATTGATTTTTATAATGGGGTTTAGCTGCTTTGCACTGCTGTGTTTATGCCGCTTTACACCTACTTGACTCACTTACAGAGAGATATCAATACATAGGTTTTAAGATTCTTACTAGTCAGATATATTCTTGGGCGGTGAATAGGGGGCGTTGAGTCCAGTTCACTGAGCAAGGAGTAGGTCTTGTCTATTACATATTGGGTTTATGGAACGGTATCTGAGCTAATTTGAAACCCTTGTTTTATGCATCACCCCACCTCACCTTTCCCGTTAAGCAGCCATAGTGTGTTTTCTAAACGTGCGACTCTGTTCTGTTTTGTAATTCAGTTCAAGGGTAGCGGTTTTTACATTCTCTCTGTAAGTGATATCTTATGATAAGTGTCTTTTTCTGTGTGACTTATTTCACTTAGAATCGTCGTACCTAAATCCACTCATCATGCTGCTCCTAGCCTTATGACGTTGATTTCATGGCTGAGTGATATTCCATTGTACATAAGGACCACAACTTCTTTATCCATTCTTCTCTTTCCTGGGATGTTTAAGGTGTAACGAAGTGGAGGTTCTTGTCAACAGAGCAGCCCTAAACTTTGGGGTGCCTGTGTCTTGCTGATTTTTAGTTTTCCCAATTTATACGCCCATGAGTGGAAGTGCCCTATGCTCTCTAAGCTGAGTTTTTTAGATGTTTCAGGACACACCGTACACTTCTCCAGAGTGGCTGTTGGCAATTTACAGCCCGCCCATCAGCGTAGCAAGGCTCCCATTTCTCCATGGCCTGTCCTGCATTTCTGGTTTTGACACTTTATTCAGCATGGCCCTTTTGACCGATGGGAAGCGAGACTTCTTTGTAGCGCTGATTTGCCTTTCCAGGTTGCTTGGTTGGCCAAAAAGGGCGTATGCGTTTTTTCCTGAATATATTCAGGAAAAAACGCATACGCCCTTTTTGGCCAAGGGCATCATTGTCGAGGTTTTGCCGCTTTTCCTGTGCTTTAAAGGCGATTCGAATCTACCTCCTGAAATCTGTTTCCTGCAATTCTGCCTTGCTTTCAAATCCTCTTCGTAGCCTTCCCTCCATATATTTGTGGACGAGAGTTATCATTTCTAACTCTGCAGGTTTGTGAATTGCAGTGCCCCTGAGCTCCATTTTTCAACTCGCTTTCTTGGGAGCTGGCCGCAAAAGCGCAGGATTGCTTCAGGCCCTATTCTGGCTCCGGGCGGCAGGCTGAGCCTGTGGTTAATTCTGCTACCTGATGGGAAAATAGAGTGACCTGTGCCTGTCCCAACACCTAGAGCTAGTCTCTCATTGGTTCCCCCTCTTCCCGTTCATCCTCAGGACAAATTGCAACGTGTACGGAACAGGAGGTTAAAGGCGCTGATTCTCCAAGGAGGGAGATTGCTAGTAAAGCGGCTGGAATGGCGAACCGGAGCACAAGGAGATGAGAAATGAGGTGCGTTTTAGAAACCTTTCCCGGTCACACGGTGTACCATCTTCTGGGTTTCTCGTGCATGTTTTCGACGTAGGAAGATGCCCTTGACCCTGGAGATTTGGGACCCATGGGATGGGTACCACGCCGTATTACTTTACAGGGTCTGCGTTAGCTCACCCAACCTCACCAAACCTCTCAGCCCCAAGAGTGTCCACCCTTATGTCTCAATCAGCTGTGGGTCTAGATATGGTCAATCCAGGTGGCATCGCAGCCCCTGAACGAATTTTGTAAGAATTTCTCTCTCTTTCACTGTCTTTGTTTCACGGGTTTTTAAAAGTAATTGATTTTTATAATAGGGTTTAGCTGCTTTGCACTGCTGTGTTTATGCCGCTTTTCACCCACTTGACTCACTTACAGAGAGATATCAATACATAGGTTTTAAGATTCTTACTAGTCAGATATATTCTTGGGCGGTGAATAGGGGGCGTTGAGTCCAGTTCACTGAGCAAGGAGTAGGTCTTGTCTATTACATATTGGGTTTATGGAACGGTATCTGAGCTAATTTGAAACCCTTGTTTTATGCATCACCCCACCTCACCTTTCCCGTTAAGCAGCCATAGTGTGTTTTCTAAACGTGCGACTCTGTTCTGTTTTGTAATTCAGTTCAAGGGTAGCGGTTTTTACATTCTCTCTGTAAGTGATATCTTATGATAAGTGTCTTTTTCTGTGTGACTTATTTCACTTAGAATCGTCGTACCTAAATCCACTCATCATGCTGCTCCTAGCCTTATGACGTTGATTTCATGGCTGAGTGATATTCCATTGTACATAAGGACCACAACTTCTTTATCCATTCTTCTCTTTCCTGGGATGTTTAAGGTGTAACGAAGTGGAGGTTCTTGTCAACAGAGCAGCCCTAAACTTTGGGGTGCCTGTGTCTTGCTGATTTTTAGTTTTCCCAATTTATACGCCCATGAGTGGAAGTGCCCTATGCTCTCTAAGCTGAGTTTTTTAGATGTTTCAGGACACACCGTACACTTCTCCAGAGTGGCTGTTGGCAATTTACAGCCCGCCCATCAGCGTAGCAAGGCTCCCATTTCTCCATGGCCTGTCCTGCATTTCTGGTTTTGACACTTTATTCAGCATGGCCCTTTTGACCGATGGGAAGCGAGACTTCTTTGTAGCGCTGATTTGCCTTTCCAGGTTGCTTGGTTGGCCAAAAAGGGCGTATGCGTTTTTTCCTGAATATATTCAGGAAAAAACGCATACGCCCTTTTTGGCCAAGGGCATCATTGTCGAGGTTTTGCCGCTTTTCCTGTGCTTTAAAGGCGATTCGAATCTACCTCCTGAAA
Organism: Balaenoptera borealis; assembly: GCF_965194805.1. Lineage (NCBI taxonomy): Eukaryota > Metazoa > Chordata > Mammalia > Artiodactyla > Balaenopteridae > Balaenoptera > Balaenoptera borealis. The sequence goes on along the minus strand of NC_138874.1, from coordinate 36,463,024 downwards.
TCTGTTTCCTGCAATTCTGCCTTGCTTTCAAATCCTCTTCGTAGCCTTCCCTCCATATATTTGTGGACGAGAGTTATCATTTCTAACTCTGCAGGTTTGTGAATTGCAGTGCCCCTGAGCTCCATTTTTCAACTCGCTTTCTTGGGAGCTGGCCGCAAAAGCGCAGGATTGCTTCAGGCCCTATTCTGGCTCCGGGCGGCAGGCTGAGCCTGTGGTTAATTCTGCTACCTGATGGGAAAATAGAGTGACCTGTGCCTGTCCCAACACCTAGAGCTAGTCTCTCATTGGTTCCCCCTCTTCCCGTTCATCCTCAGGACAAATTGCAACGTGTACGGAACAGGAGGTTAAAGGCGCTGATTCTCCAAGGAGGGAGATTGCTAGTAAAGCGGCTGGAATGGCGAACCGGAGCACAAGGAGATGAGAAATGAGGTGCGTTTTAGAAACCTTTCCCGGTCACACGGTGTACCATCTTCTGGGTTTCTCGTGCATGTTTTCGACGTAGGAAGATGCCCTTGACCCTGGAGATTTGGGACCCATGGGATGGGTACCACGCCGTATTACTTTACAGGGTCTGCGTTAGCTCACCCAACCTCACCAAACCTCTCAGCCCCAAGAGTGTCCACCCTTATGTCTCAATCAGCTGTGGGTCTAGATATGGTCAATCCAGGTGGCATCGCAGCCCCTGAACGAATTTTGTAAGAATTTCTCTCTCTTTCACTGTCTTTGTTTCACGGGTTTTTAAAAGTAATTGATTTTTATAATAGGGTTTAGCTGCTTTGCACTGCTGTGTTTATGCCGCTTTTCACCCACTTGACTCACTTACAGAGAGATATCAATACATAGGTTTTAAGATTCTTACTAGTCAGATATATTCTTGGGCGGTGAATAGGGGGCGTTGAGTCCAGTTCACTGAGCAAGGAGTAGGTCTTGTCTATTACATATTGGGTTTATGGAACGGTATCTGAGCTAATTTGAAACCCTTGTTTTATGCATCACCCCACCTCACCTTTCCCGTTAAGCAGCCATAGTGTGTTTTCTAAACGTGCGACTCTGTTCTGTTTTGTAATTCAGTTCAAGGGTAGCGGTTTTTACATTCTCTCTGTAAGTGATATCTTATGATAAGTGTCTTTTTCTGTGTGACTTATTTCACTTAGAATCGTCGTACCTAAATCCACTCATCATGCTGCTCCTAGCCTTATGACGTTGATTTCATGGCTGAGTGATATTCCATTGTACATAAGGACCACAACTTCTTTATCCATTCTTCTCTTTCCTGGGATGTTTAAGGTGTAACGAAGTGGAGGTTCTTGTCAACAGAGCAGCCCTAAACTTTGGGGTGCCTGTGTCTTGCTGATTTTTAGTTTTCCCAATTTATACGCCCATGAGTGGAAGTGCCCTATGCTCTCTAAGCTGAGTTTTTTAGATGTTTCAGGACACACCGTACACTTCTCCAGAGTGGCTGTTGGCAATTTACAGCCCGCCCATCAGCGTAGCAAGGCTCCCATTTCTCCATGGCCTGTCCTGCATTTCTGGTTTTGACACTTTATTCAGCATGGCCCTTTTGACCGATGGGAAGCGAGACTTCTTTGTAGCGCTGATTTGCCTTTCCAGGTTGCTTGGTTGGCCAAAAAGGGCGTATGCGTTTTTTCCTGAATATATTCAGGAAAAAACGCATACGCCCTTTTTGGCCAAGGGCATCATTGTCGAGGTTTTGCCGCTTTTCCTGTGCTTTAAAGGCGATTCGAATCTACCTCCTGAAATCTGTTTCCTGCAATTCTGCCTTGCTTTCAAATCCTCTTCGTAGCCTTCCCTCCATATATTTGTGGACGAGAGTTATCATTTCTAACTCTGCAGGTTTGTGAATTGCAGTGCCCCTGAGCTCCATTTTTCAACTCGCTTTCTTGGGAGCTGGCCGCAAAAGCGCAGGATTGCTTCAGGCCCTATTCTGGCTCCGGGCGGCAGGCTGAGCCTGTGGTTAATTCTGCTACCTGATGGGAAAATAGAGTGACCTGTGCCTGTCCCAACACCTAGAGCTAGTCTCTCATTGGTTCCCCCTCTTCCCGTTCATCCTCAGGACAAATTGCAACGTGTACGGAACAGGAGGTTAAAGGCGCTGATTCTCCAAGGAGGGAGATTGCTAGTAAAGCGGCTGGAATGGCGAACCGGAGCACAAGGAGATGAGAAATGAGGTGCGTTTTAGAAACCTTTCCCGGTCACACGGTGTACCATCTTCTGGGTTTCTCGTGCATGTTTTCGACGTAGGAAGATGCCCTTGACCCTGGAGATTTGGGACCCATGGGATGGGTACCACGCCGTATTACTTTACAGGGTCTGCGTTAGCTCACCCAACCTCACCAAACCTCTCAGCCCCAAGAGTGTCCACCCTTATGTCTCAATCAGCTGTGGGTCTAGATATGGTCAATCCAGGTGGCATCGCAGCCCCTGAACGAATTTTGTAAGAATTTCTCTCTCTTTCACTGTCTTTGTTTCACGGGTTTTTAAAAGTAATTGATTTTTATAATAGGGTTTAGCTGCTTTGCACTGCTGTGTTTATGCCGCTTTTCACCCACTTGACTCACTTACAGAGAGATATCAATACATAGGTTTTAAGATTCTTACTAGTCAGATATATTCTTGGGCGGTGAATAGGGGGCGTTGAGTCCAGTTCACTGAGCAAGGAGTAGGTCTTGTCTATTACATATTGGGTTTATGGAACGGTATCTGAGCTAATTTGAAACCCTTGTTTTATGCATCACCCCACCTCACCTTTCCCGTTAAGCAGCCATAGTGTGTTTTCTAAACGTGCGACTCTGTTCTGTTTTGTAATTCAGTTCAAGGGTAGCGGTTTTTACATTCTCTCTGTAAGTGATATCTTATGATAAGTGTCTTTTTCTGTGTGACTTATTTCACTTAGAATCGTCGTACCTAAATCCACTCATCATGCTGCTCCTAGCCTTATGACGTTGATTTCATGGCTGAGTGATATTCCATTGTACATAAGGACCACAACTTCTTTATCCATTCTTCTCTTTCCTGGGATGTTTAAGGTGTAACGAAGTGGAGGTTCTTGTCAACAGAGCAGCCCTAAACTTTGGGGTGCCTGTGTCTTGCTGATTTTTAGTTTTCCCAATTTATACGCCCATGAGTGGAAGTGCCCTATGCTCTCTAAGCTGAGTTTTTTAGATGTTTCAGGACACACCGTACACTTCTCCAGAGTGGCTGTTGGCAATTTACAGCCCGCCCATCAGCGTAGCAAGGCTCCCATTTCTCCATGGCCTGTCCTGCATTTCTGGTTTTGACACTTTATTCAGCATGGCCCTTTTGACCGATGGGAAGCGAGACTTCTTTGTAGCGCTGATTTGCCTTTCCAGGTTGCTTGGTTGGCCAAAAAGGGCGTATGCGTTTTTTCCTGAATATATTCAGGAAAAAACGCATACGCCCTTTTTGGCCAAGGGCATCATTGTCGAGGTTTTGCCGCTTTTCCTGTGCTTTAAAGGCGATTCGAATCTACCTCCTGGAATCGGTTTCCTGCAATTCTGCCTTGCTTTCAAATCCTCTTCGTTGCCTTCCCTCCATATATTTGTGGACGAGAGTTATCATTTCTAACTCTGCAGGTTTGTGAATTGCAGTGCCCCTGAGCTCCATTTTTCAACTCGCTTTCTTGGGAGCTGGCCGCAAAAGCGCAGGATTGCTTCAGGCCCTATTCTGGCTCCCGGCGGCAGGCTGAGCCTGTGGTTAATTCTTCTTCCTGATGGGAAAATAGAGTGACCTGTGCCTGTCCCAACACCTAGAGCTAGTCTCTCATTGGTTCCCCCTCTTCCCGTTCATCCTCAGGACAAATTGCAACGTGTACGGAACAGAAGGTTAAAGGTGCTGATTCTCCAAGGAGGGAGATTGCTAGTAAAGCGGCTGGAATGGCGAACCGGAGCACAAGGAGATGAGAAATGAGGTGCGTTTTAGAAACCTTTCCCGGTCACACGGTGTACCATCTTCTGGGTTGCTCGTGCATGTTTTCGACGTAGGAAGATGCCCTTGAACCTGGAGATTTGGGACCCATGGGATGGGTACCACGCCGTATTACTTTAAAGGGTCTGCGTTTGCTCACCCAACCTCACCAAACCTCTCAGCCCCAAGAGTGTCCACCCTTATGTCTCAGTCATCTGTGGGTCTAGATATGGTCAATCCAGGTGGCATCGCAGCCCCTGAACGAATTTTGTAAGAATTTCTCTCTCTTTCACTGTCTTTGTTTCACGGGTTTTTAAAAGTAATTGATTTTTATAATGGGGTTTAGCTGCTTTGCACTGCTGTGTTTATGCCGCTTTACACCTACTTGACTCACTTACAGAGAGATATCAATACATACGTTTTAAGATTCTTACTAGTCAGATATATTCTTGGGCGGTGAATAGGGGGCGTTGAGTCCAGTTCACTGAGCAAGGAGTAGGTCTTGTCTATTACATATTGGGTTTATGGAACGGTATCTGAGCTAATTTGAAACCCTTGTTTTATGCATCACCCCACCTCACCTTTCCCGTTAAGCAGCCATAGTGTGTTTTCTAAACGTGCGACTCTGTTCTGTTTTGTAATTCAGTTCAAGGGTAGCGGTTTTTACATTCTCTCTGTAAGTGATATCTTATGATAAGTGTCTTTTTCTGTGTGACTTATTTCACTTAGAATCGTCGTACCTAAATCCACTCATCATGCTGCTCCTAGCCTTATGACGTTGATTTCATGGCTGAGTGATATTCCATTGTACATAAGGACCACAACTTCTTTATCCATTCTTCTCTTTCCTGGGATGTTTAAGGTGTAACGAAGTGGAGGTTCTTGTCAACAGAGCAGCCCTAAACTTTGGGGTGCCTGTGTCTTGCTGATTTTTAGTTTTCCCAATTTATACGCCCATGAGTGGAAGTGCCCTATGCTCTCTAAGCTGAGTTTTTTAGATGTTTCAGGACACACCGTACACTTCTCCAGAGTGGCTGTTGGCAATTTACAGCCCGCCCATCAGCGTAGCAAGGCTCCCATTTCTCCATGGCCTGTCCTGCATTTCTGGTTTTGACACTTTATTCAGCATGGCCCTTTTGACCGATGGGAAGCGAGACTTCTTTGTAGCGCTGATTTGCCTTTCCAGGTTGCTTGGTTGGCCAAAAAGGGCGTATGCGTTTTTTCCTGAATATATTCAGGAAAAAACGCATACGCCCTTTTTGGCCAAGGGCATCATTGTCGAGGTTTTGCCGCTTTTAATGTGCTTTAAAGGCGATTCGAATCTACCTCCTGGAATCGGTTTCCTGCAAATCTGCCTTGCTTTCAAATCCTCTTCGTTGCCTTCCCTCCATATATTTGTGGACGAGAGTTATCATTTCTAACTCTGCAGGTTTGTGAATTGCAGTGCCCCTGAGCTCCATTTTTCAACTCGCTTTCTTGGGAGCTGGCCGCAAAAGCGCAGGATTGCTTCAGGCCCTATTCTGGCTCCGGGCGGCAGGCTGAGCCTGTGGTTAATTCTGCTACCTGATGGGAAAATAGAGTGACCTGTGCCTGTCCCAACACCTAGAGCTAGTCTCTCATTGGTTCCCCCTCTTCCCGTTCATCCTCAGGACAAATTGCAACGTGTACGGAACAGGAGGTTAAAGGCGCTGATTCTCCAAGGAGGGAGATTGCTAGTAAAGCGGCTGGAATGGCGAACCGGAGCACAAGGAGATGAGAAATGAGGTGCGTTTTAGAAACCTTTCCCGGTCACACGGTGTACCATCTTCTGGGTTTCTCGTGCATGTTTTCGACGTAGGAAGATGCCCTTGACCCTGGAGATTTGGGACCCATGGGATGGGTACCACGCCGTATTACTTTACAGGGTCTGCGTTAGCTCACCCAACCTCACCAAACCTCTCAGCCCCAAGAGTGTCCACCCTTATGTCTCAATCAGCTGTGGGTCTAGATATGGTCAATCCAGGTGGCATCGCAGCCCCTGAACGAATTTTGTAAGAATTTCTCTCTCTTTCACTGTCTTTGTTTCACGGGTTTTTAAAAGTAATTGATTTTTATAATAGGGTTTAGCTGCTTTGCACTGCTGTGTTTATGCCGCTTTTCACCCACTTGACTCACTTACAGAGAGATATCAATACATAGGTTTTAAGATTCTTACTAGTCAGATATATTCTTGGGCGGTGAATAGGGGGCGTTGAGTCCAGTTCACTGAGCAAGGAGTAGGTCTTGTCTATTACATATTGGGTTTATGGAACGGTATCTGAGCTAATTTGAAACCCTTGTTTTATGCATCACCCCACCTCACCTTTCCCGTTAAGCAGCCATAGTGTGTTTTCTAAACGTGCGACTCTGTTCTGTTTTGTAATTCAGTTCAAGGGTAGCGGTTTTTACATTCTCTCTGTAAGTGATATCTTATGATAAGTGTCTTTTTCTGTGTGACTTATTTCACTTAGAATCGTCGTACCTAAATCCACTCATCATGCTGCTCCTAGCCTTATGACGTTGATTTCATGGCTGAGTGATATTCCATTGTACATAAGGACCACAACTTCTTTATCCATTCTTCTCTTTCCTGGGATGTTTAAGGTGTAACGAAGTGGAGGTTCTTGTCAACAGAGCAGCCCTAAACTTTGGGGTGCCTGTGTCTTGCTGATTTTTAGTTTTCCCAATTTATACGCCCATGAGTGGAAGTGCCCTATGCTCTCTAAGCTGAGTTTTTTAGATGTTTCAGGACACACCGTACACTTCTCCAGAGTGGCTGTTGGCAATTTACAGCCCGCCCATCAGCGTAGCAAGGCTCCCATTTCTCCATGGCCTGTCCTGCATTTCTGGTTTTGACACTTTATTCACCATGGCCCTTTTGACCGATGGGAAGCGAGACTTCTTTGTAGCGCTGATTTGCCTTTCCAGGTTGCTTGGTTGGCCAAAAAGGGCGTATGCGTTTTTTCCTGAATATATTCAGGAAAAAACGCATACGCCCTTTTTGGCCAAGGGCATCATTGTCGAGGTTTTGCCGCTTTTCCTGTGCTTTAAAGGTGATTCGAATCTACCTCCTGAAATCTGTTTCCTGCAATTCTGCCTTGCTTTCAAATCCTCATCGTTGCCTTCCTTCCATATATTTGTGGACGAGAGTTATCATTTCTACCTCTGCAGGTTTGTGAATTGCAGTGCCCCTGAGCTCCATTTTTTAACTCGTTTTCTTGGGAGCTGGCCGCAAAAGCGCAGGATTGCTTCAGGCCCTATTCTGGCTCCGGGCGGCAGGCTGAGCCTGTCGTTAATTCTTCTTCCTGATGGGAAAATAGAGTGACTTGTGCCTGTCCCTACACCTAGAGCTAGTCTCTCATTGGTTCCCCCTCTTCCCGTTCATCCTCAGGACAAATTGCAACCTGTACGGAACAGGAGGTTAAAGGTGCTGATTCTCCCAGGAGGGAGATTGCTAGTAAAGCGGCTGGAATGGCGAACCGGAGCACAAGGAGATGAGAAATGAGGTGCGTTTTAGAAACCTTTCCCGGTCACACGGTGTACCATCTTCTGGGTTTCTCGTGCATGTTTTCGATGTAGGAAGATGCCCTTGAACCTGGAGATTTGGGACCCATGGGATGGGTACCACGCCGTATTACTTTAAAGGGTCTGCGTTTGCTCACCCAACCTCACCAAACCTCTCAGCCCCAAGAGTGTCCACCCTTATGTCTCAGTCATCTGTGGGTCTAGATATGGTCAATCCAGGTGGCATCGCAGCCCCTGAACGAATTTTGTAAGAATTTCTCTCTCTTTCACTGTCTTTGTTTCACGGGTTTTTAAAAGTAATTGATTTTTATAATGGGGTTTAGCTGCTTTGCACTGCTGTGTTTATGCCGCTTTACACCTACTTGACTCACTTACAGAGAGATATCAATACATAGGTTTTAAGATTCTTACTAGTCAGATATATTCTTGGGCGGTGAATAGGGGTTGTTGAGTCCAGTTCACTGAGCAAGGAGTAGGTCTTGTCTATTACATATTGGGTTTATGGAACGGTATCTGAGCTAATTTGAAACCCTTGTTTTATGCATCACCCCACCTCACCTTTCCCGTTAAGCAGCCATAGTGTGTTTTCTAAACGTGCGACTCTGTTCTGTTTTGTAATTCAGTTCAAGGGTAGCGGTTTTTACATTCCCTCTGTAAGTGATATCTTATGATAAGTGTCTTTTTCTGTGTGACTTATTTCACTTAGAATCGTCGTACCTAAATCCACTCATCATGCTGCTCCTAGCCTTATGACGTTGATTTCATGGCTGAGTGATATTCCATTGTACATAAGGACCACAACTTCTTTATCCATTCTTCTCTTTCCTGGGATGTTTCAGGTGTAACGAAGTGGAGGTTCTTGTCAACAGAGCAGCCCTAAACTTTGGGGTGCCTGTGTCTTGCTGATTTTTAGTTTTCCCAATTTATACGCCCATGAGTGGAAGTGCCCTATGCTCTCTAAGCTGAGTTTTTTAGATGTTTCAGGACACACCGTACACTTCTCCAGAGTGGCTGTTGGCAATTTACAGCCCGCCCATCAGCGTAGCAAGGCTCCCATTTCTCCATGGCCTGTCCTGCATTTCTGGTTTTGACACTTTATTCAGCATGGCCCTTTTGACCGATGGGAAGCGAGACTTCTTTGTAGCGCTGATTTGCCTTTCCAGGTTGCTTGGTTGGCCAAAAAGGGCGTATGCGTTTTTTCCTGAATATATTCAGGAAAAAACGCATACGCCCTTTTTGGCCAAGGGCATCATTGTCGAGGTTTTGCCGCTTTTAATGTGCTTTAAAGGCGATTCGAATCTACCTCCTGGAATCGGTTTCCTGCAAATCTGCCTTGCTTTCAAATCCTCTTCGTTGCCTTCCCTCCATATATTTGTGGACGAGAGTTATCATTTCTAACTCTGCAGGTTTGTGAATTGCAGTGCCCCTGAGCTCCATTTTTCAACTCGCTTTCTTGGGAGCTGGCCGCAAAAGCGCAGGATTGCTTCAGGCCCTATTCTGGCTCCGGGCGGCAGGCTGAGCCTGTGGTTAATTCTGCTACCTGATGGGAAAATAGAGTGACCTGTGCCTGTCCCAACACCTAGAGCTAGTCTCTCATTGGTTCCCCCTCTTCCCGTTCATCCTCAGGACAAATTGCAACGTGTACGGAACAGGAGGTTAAAGGCGCTGATTCTCCAAGGAGGGAGATTGCTAGTAAAGCGGCTGGAATGGCGAACCGGAGCACAAGGAGATGAGAAATGAGGTGCGTTTTAGAAACCTTTCCCGGTCACACGGTGTACCATCTTCTGGGTTTCTCGTGCATGTTTTCGACGTAGGAAGATGCCCTTGACCCTGGAGATTTGGGACCCATGGGATGGGTACCACGCCGTATTACTTTACAGGGTCTGCGTTAGCTCACCCAACCTCACCAAACCTCTCAGCCCCAAGAGTGTCCACCCTTATGTCTCAATCAGCTGTGGGTCTAGATATGGTCAATCCAGGTGGCATCGCAGCCCCTGAACGAATTTTGTAAGAATTTCTCTCTCTTTCACTGTCTTTGTTTCACGGGTTTTTAAAAGTAATTGATTTTTATAATAGGGTTTAGCTGCTTTGCACTGCTGTGTTTATGCCGCTTTTCACCCACTTGACTCACTTACAGAGAGATATCAATACATAGGTTTTAAGATTCTTACTAGTCAGATATATTCTTGGGCGGTGAATAGGGGGCGTTGAGTCCAGTTCACTGAGCAAGGAGTAGGTCTTGTCTATTACATATTGGGTTTATGGAACGGTATCTGAGCTAATTTGAAACCCTTGTTTTATGCATCACCCCACCTCACCTTTCCCGTTAAGCAGCCATAGTGTGTTTTCTAAACGTGCGACTCTGTTCTGTTTTGTAATTCAGTTCAAGGGTAGCGGTTTTTACATTCTCTCTGTAAGTGATATCTTATGATAAGTGTCTTTTTCTGTGTGACTTATTTCACTTAGAATCGTCGTACCTAAATCCACTCATCATGCTGCTCCTAGCCTTATGACGTTGATTTCATGGCTGAGTGATATTCCATTGTACATAAGGACCACAACTTCTTTATCCATTCTTCTCTTTCCTGGGATGTTTAAGGTGTAACGAAGTGGAGGTTCTTGTCAACAGAGCAGCCCTAAACTTTGGGGTGCCTGTGTCTTGCTGATTTTTAGTTTTCCCAATTTATACGCCCATGAGTGGAAGTGCCCTATGCTCTCTAAGCTGAGTTTTTTAGATGTTTCAGGACACACCGTACACTTCTCCAGAGTGGCTGTTGGCAATTTACAGCCCGCCCATCAGCGTAGCAAGGCTCCCATTTCTCCATGGCCTGTCCTGCATTTCTGGTTTTGACACTTTATTCACCATGGCCCTTTTGACCGATGGGAAGCGAGACTTCTTTGTAGCGCTGATTTGCCTTTCCAGGTTGCTTGGTTGGCCAAAAAGGGCGTATGCGTTTTTTCCTGAATATATTCAGGAAAAAACGCATACGCCCTTTTTGGCCAAGGGCATCATTGTCGAGGTTTTGCCGCTTTTCCTGTGCTTTAAAGGTGATTCGAATCTACCTCCTGAAATCTGTTTCCTGCAATTCTGCCTTGCTTTCAAATCCTCATCGTTGCCTTCCTTCCATATATTTGTGGACGAGAGTTATCATTTCTACCTCTGCAGGTTTGTGAATTGCAGTGCCCCTGAGCTCCATTTTTTAACTCGTTTTCTTGGGAGCTGGCCGCAAAAGCGCAGGATTGCTTCAGGCCCTATTCTGGCTCCGGGCGGCAGGCTGAGCCTGTCGTTAATTCTTCTTCCTGATGGGAAAATAGAGTGACTTGTGCCTGTCCCTACACCTAGAGCTAGTCTCTCATTGGTTCCCCCTCTTCCCGTTCATCCTCAGGACAAATTGCAACCTGTACGGAACAGGAGGTTAAAGGTGCTGATTCTCCCAGGAGGGAGATTGCTAGTAAAGCGGCTGGAATGGCGAACCGGAGCACAAGGAGATGAGAAATGAGGTGCGTTTTAGAAACCTTTCCCGGTCACACGGTGTACCATCTTCTGGGTTTCTCGTGCATGTTTTCGATGTAGGAAGATGCCCTTGAACCTGGAGATTTGGGACCCATGGGATGGGTACCACGCCGTATTACTTTAAAGGGTCTGCGTTTGCTCACCCAACCTCACCAAACCTCTCAGCCCCAAGAGTGTCCACCCTTATGTCTCAGTCATCTGTGGGTCTAGATATGGTCAATCCAGGTGGCATCGCAGCCCCTGAACGAATTTTGTAAGAATTTCTCTCTCTTTCACTGTCTTTGTTTCACGGGTTTTTAAAAGTAATTGATTTTTATAATGGGGTTTAGCTGCTTTGCACTGCTGTGTTTATGCCGCTTTACACCTACTTGACTCACTTACAGAGAGATATCAATACATAGGTTTTAAGATTCTTACTAGTCAGATATATTCTTGGGCGGTGAATAGGGGTTGTTGAGTCCAGTTCACTGAGCAAGGAGTAGGTCTTGTCTATTACATATTGGGTTTATGGAACGGTATCTGAGCTAATTTGAAACCCTTGTTTTATGCATCACCCCACCTCACCTTTCCCGTTAAGCAGCCATAGTGTGTTTTCTAAACGTGCGACTCTGTTCTGTTTTGTAATTCAGTTCAAGGGTAGCGGTTTTTACATTCCCTCTGTAAGTGATATCTTATGATAAGTGTCTTTTTCTGTGTGACTTATTTCACTTAGAATCGTCGTACCTAAATCCACTCATCATGCTGCTCCTAGCCTTATGACGTTGATTTCATGGCTGAGTGATATTCCATTGTACATAAGGACCACAACTTCTTTATCCATTCTTCTCTTTCCTGGGATGTTTCAGGTGTAACGAAGTGGAGGTTCTTGTCAACAGAGCAGCCCTAAACTTTGGGGTGCCTGTGTCTTGCTGATTTTTAGTTTTCCCAATTTATACGCCCATGAGTGGAAGTGCCCTATGCTCTCTAAGCTGAGTTTTTTAGATGTTTCAGGACACACCGTACACTTCTCCAGAGTGGCTGTTGGCAATTTACAGCCCGCCCATCAGCGTAGCAAGGCTCCCATTTCTCCATGGCCTGTCCTGCATTTCTGGTTTTGACACTTTATTCAGCATGGCCCTTTTGACCGATGGGAAGCGAGACTTCTTTGTAGCGCTGATTTGCCTTTCCAGGTTGCTTGGTTGGCCAAAAAGGGCGTATGCGTTTTTTCCTGAATATATTCAGGAAAAAACGCATACGCCCTTTTTGGCCAAGGGCATCATTGTCGAGGTTTTGCCGCTTTTCCTGTGCTTTAAAGGCGATTCGAATCTACCTCCTGAAATCGGTTTCCTGCAATTCTGCCTTGCTTTCAAATCCTCTTCGTAGCCTTCCCTCCATATATTTGTGGACGAAAGTTATCATTTCTAACTCTGCAGGTTTGTGAATTGCAGTGCCCCTGAGCTCCATTTTTCAACTCGCTTTCTTGGGAGCTGGCCGCAAAAGCGCAGGATTGCTTCAGACCCTATTCTGGCTCCGGGCGGCAGGCTGAGCCTGTGGTTAATTCTGCTACCTGATGGGAAAATAGAGTGACCTGTGCCTGTCCCAACACCTAGAGCTAGTCTCTCATTGGTTCCCCCTCTTCCCGTTCATCCTCAGGACAAATTGCAACGTGTACGGAACAGGAGGTTAAAGGCGCTGATTCTCCAAGGAGGGAGATTGCTAGTAAAGCGGCTGGAATGGCGAACCGGAGCACAAGGAGATGAGAAATGAGGTGCGTTTTAGAAACCTTTCCCGGTCACACGGTGTACCATCTTCTGGGTTTCTCGTGCATGTTTTCGACGTAGGAAGATGCCCTTGACCCTGGAGATTTGGGACCCATGGGATGGGTACCACGCCGTATTACTTTAAAGGGTCTGCGTTTGCTCACCCAACCTCACCAAACCTCTCAGCCCCAAGAGTGTCCACCCTTATGTCTCAGTCATCTGTGGGTCTAGATATGGTCAATCCAGGTGGCATCGCAGCCCCTGAACGAATTTTGTAAGAATTTCTCTCTCTTTCACTGTCTTTGTTTCACGGGTTTTTAAAAGTAATTGATTTTTATAATAGGGTTTAGCTGCTTTGCACTGCTGTGTTTATGCCGCTTTTCACCCACTTGACTCACTTACAGAGAGATATCAATACATAGGTTTTAAGATTCTTACTAGTCAGATATATTCTTGGGCGGTGAATAGGGGGCGTTGAGTCCAGTTCACTGAGCAAGGAGTAGGTCTTGTCTATTACATATTGGGTTTATGGAACGGTATCTGAGCTAATTTGAAACCCTTGTTTTATGCATCACCCCACCTCACCTTTCCCGTTAAGCAGCCATAGTGTGTTTTCTAAACGTGCGACTCTGTTCTGTTTTGTAATTCAGTTCAAGGGTAGCGGTTTTTACATTCTCTCTGTAAGTGATATCTTATGATAAGTGTCTTTTTCTGTGTGACTTATTTCACTTAGAATCGTCGTACCTAAAAACACTCATCATGCTGCTCCTAGCCTTATGACGTTGATTTCATGGCTGAGTGATATTCCATTGTACATAAGGACCACAACTTCTTTATCCATTCTTCTCTTTCCTGGGATGTTTAAGGTGTAACGAAGTGGAGGTTCTTGTCAACAGAGCAGCCCTAAACTTTGGGGTGCCTGTGTCTTGCTGATTTTTAGTTTTCCCAATTTATACGCCCATGAGTGGAAGTGCCCTATGCTCTCTAAGCTGAGTTTTTTAGATGTTTCAGGACACACCGTACACGTCTCCAGAGTGGCTGTTGGCAATTTACAGCCCGCCCATCAGCGTAGCAAGGCTCCCATTTCTCCATGGCCTGTCCTGCATTTCTGGTTTTGACACTTTATTCAGCATGGCCCTTTTGACCGATGGGAAGCGAGACTTCTTTGTAGCGCTGATTTGCCTTTCCAGGTTGCTTGGTTGGCCAAAAAGGGCGTATGCGTTTTTTCCTGAATATATTCAGGAAAAAACGCATACGCCCTTTTTGGCCAAGGGCATCATTGTCGAGGTTTTGCCGCTTTTCCTGTGCTTTAAAGGCGATTCGAATCTACCTCCTGAAATCTGTTTCCTGCAATTCTGCCTTGCTTTCAAATCCTCTTCGTAGCCTTCCCTCCATATATTTGTGGACGAGAGTTATCATTTCTAACTCCGCAGGTTTGTGAATTGCAGTGCCCCTGAGCTCCATTTTTCAACTCGCTTTCTTGGGAGCTGGCCGCAAAAGCGCAGGATTGCTTCAGGCCCTATTCTGGCTCCGGGCGGCAGGCTGAGCCTGTGGTTAATTCTGCTACCTGATGGGAAAATAGAGTGACCTCTGCCTGTCCCAACACCTAGAGCTAGTCTCTCATTGGTTCCCCCTCTTCCCGTTCATCCTCAGGAGAAATTGCAACGTGTACGGAACAGGAGGTTAAAGGTGTTGATTCTCCCAGGAGGGAGATTGCTAGTAAAGCGGCTGGAATGGCGAACCGGAGCACAAGGAGATGAGAAATGAGGTGCGTTTTAGAAACCTTTCCCGGTCACACGGTGTACCATCTTCTGGGTTTCTCGTGCATGTTTTCGATGTAGGAAGATGCCCATGAACCTGGAGATTTGGGACCCATGGGATGGGTACCACGCTGTATTACTTTAAAGGGTCTGCGTTTGCTCACCCAACCTCACCAAACCTCTCAGCCCCAAGAGTGTCCACCCTTATGTCTCAGTCATCTGTGGGTCTAGATATGGTCAATCCAGGTGGCATCGCAGCCCCTGAACGAATTTTGTAAGAATTTCTCTCTCTTTCACTGTCTTTGTTTCACGGGTTTTTAAAAGTAATTGATTTTTATAATGGGGTTTAGCTGCTTTGCACTGCTGTGTTTATGCCGCTTTACACCTACTTGACTGACTTACAGAGAGATATCAATACATAGGTTTTAAGATTCTTACTAGTCAGATATATTCTTGGGCGGTGAATAGGGGGCGTTGAGTCCAGTTCACTGAGCAAGGAGTAGGTCTTGTCTATTACATATTGGGTTTATGGAACGGTATCTGAGCTAATTTGAAACCCTTGTTTTATGCATCACCCCACCTCACCTTTCCCGTTAAGCAGCCATAGTGTGTTTTCTAAACGTGCGACTCTGTTCTGTTTTGTAATTCAGTTCAAGGGTAGCGGTTTTTACATTCTCTCTGTAAGTGATATCTTATGATAAGTGTCTTTTTCTGTGTGACTTATTTCACTTAGAATCGTCGTACCTAAATCCACTCATCATGCTGCTCCTAGCCTTATGACGTTGATTTCATGGCTGAGTGATATTCCATTGTACATAAGGACCACAACTTCTTTATCCATTCTTCTCTTTCCTGGGATGTTTAAGGTGTAACGAAGTGGAGGTTCTTGTCAACAGAGCAGCCCTAAACTTTGGGGTGCCTGTGTCTTGCTGATTTTTAGTTTTCCCAATTTATACGCCCATGAGTGGAAGTGCCCTATGCTCTCTAAGCTGAGTTTTTTAGATGTTTCAGGACACACCGTACACTTCTCCAGAGTGGCTGTTGGCAATTTACAGCCCGCCCATCAGCGTAGCAAGGCTCCCATTTCTCCATGGCCTGTCCTGCATTTCTGGTTTTGACACTTTATTCAGCATGGCCCTTTTGACCGATGGGAAGCGAGACTTCTTTGTAGCGCTGATTTGCCTTTCCAGGTTGCTTGGTTGGCCAAAAAGGGCGTATGCGTTTTTTCCTGAATATATTCAGGAAAAAACGCATACGCCCTTTTTGGCCAAGGGCATCATTGTCGAGGTTTTGCCGCTTTTCCTGTGCTTTAAAGGCGATTCGAATCTACCTCCTGAAATCTGTTTCCTGCAATTCTGCCTTGCTTTCAAATCCTCTTCGTAGCCTTCCCTCCATATATTTGTGGACGAGAGTTATCATTTCTAACTCTGCAGGTTTGTGAATTGCAGTGCCCCTGAGCTCCATTTTTCAACTCGCTTTCTTGGGAGCTGGCCGCAAAAGCGCAGGATTGCTTCAGGCCCTATTCTGGCTCCGGGCGGCAGGCTGAGCCTGTGGTTAATTCTGCTACCTGATGGGAAAATAGAGTGACCTCTGCCTGTCCCAACACCTAGAGCTAGTCTCTCATTGGTTCCCCCTCTTCCCGTTCATCCTCAGGACAAATTGCAACGTGTACGGAACAGGAGGTTAAAGGCGCTGATTCTCCAAGGAGGGAGATTGCTAGTAAAGCGGCTGGAATGGCGAACCGGAGCACAAGGAGATGAGAAATGAGGTGCGTTTTAGAAACCTTTCCCGGTCACACGGTGTACCATCTTCTGGGTTTCTCGTGCATGTTTTCGACGTAGGAAGATGCCCTTGACCCTGGAGATTTGGGACCCATGGGATGGGTACCACGCCGTATTACTTTAAAGGGTCTGCGTTAGCTCACCCAACCTCACCAAACCTCTCAGCCCCAAGAGTGTCCACCCTTATGTCTCAATCAGCTGTGGGTCTAGATATGGTCAATCCAGGTGGCATCGCAGCCCCTGAACGAATTTTGTAAGAATTTCTCTCTCTTTCACTGTCTTTGTTTCACGGGTTTTTAAAAGTAATTGATTTTTATAATAGGGTTTAGCTGCTTTGCACTGCTGTGTTTATGCCGCTTTTCACCCACTTGACTCACTTACAGAGAG
Organism: Balaenoptera borealis; assembly: GCF_965194805.1. Taxonomy (NCBI): domain Eukaryota; kingdom Metazoa; phylum Chordata; class Mammalia; order Artiodactyla; family Balaenopteridae; genus Balaenoptera; species Balaenoptera borealis. Next base: position 36,446,355 of record NC_138874.1, on the reverse strand, counting down.
ATATCAATACATAGGTTTTAAGATTCTTACTAGTCAGATATATTCTTGGGCGGTGAATAGGGGGCGTTGAGTCCAGTTCACTGAGCAAGGAGTAGGTCTTGTCTATTACATATTGGGTTTATGGAACGGTATCTGAGCTAATTTGAAACCCTTGTTTTATGCATCACCCCACCTCACCTTTCCCGTTAAGCAGCCATAGTGTGTTTTCTAAACGTGCGACTCTGTTCTGTTTTGTAATTCAGTTCAAGGGTAGCGGTTTTTACATTCTCTCTGTAAGTGATATCTTATGATAAGTGTCTTTTTCTGTGTGACTTATTTCACTTAGAATCGTCGTACCTAAATCCACTCATCATGCTGCTCCTAGCCTTATGACGTTGATTTCATGGCTGAGTGATATTCCATTGTACATAAGGACCACAACTTCTTTATCCATTCTTCTCTTTCCTGGGATGTTTAAGGTGTAACGAAGTGGAGGTTCTTGTCAACAGAGCAGCCCTAAACTTTGGGGTGCCTGTGTCTTGCTGATTTTTAGTTTTCCCAATTTATACGCCCATGAGTGGAAGTGCCCTATGCTCTCTAAGCTGAGTTTTTTAGATGTTTCAGGACACACCGTACACTTCTCCAGAGTGGCTGTTGGCAATTTACAGCCCGCCCATCAGCGTAGCAAGGCTCCCATTTCTCCATGGCCTGTCCTGCATTTCTGGTTTTGACACTTTATTCAGCATGGCCCTTTTGACCGATGGGAAGCGAGACTTCTTTGTAGCGCTGATTTGCCTTTCCAGGTTGCTTGGTTGGCCAAAAAGGGCGTATGCGTTTTTTCCTGAATATATTCAGGAAAAAACGCATACGCCCTTTTTGGCCAAGGGCATCATTGTCGAGGTTTTGCCGCTTTTCCTGTGCTTTAAAGGCGATTCGAATCTACCTCCTGGAATCGGTTTCCTGCAATTCTGCCTTGCTTTCAAATCCTCTTCGTTGCCTTCCCTCCATATATTTGTGGACGAGAGTTATCATTTCTACCTCTGCAGGTTTGTGAATTGCAGTGCCCCTGAGCTCCATTTTTCAACTCGCTTTCTTGGGAGCTGGCCGCAAAAGCGCAGGATTGCTTCAGGCCCTATTCTGGCTCCCGGCGGCAGGCTGAGCCTGTGGTTAATTCTTCTTCCTGATGGGAAAATAGAGTGACCTGTGCCTGTCCCAACACCTAGAGCTAGTCTCTCATTGGTTCCCCCTCTTCCCGTTCATCCTCAGGACAAATTGCAACGTGTACGGAACAGAAGGTTAAAGGTGCTGATTCTCCAAGGAGGGAGATTGCTAGTAAAGCGGCTGGAATGGCGAACCGGAGCACAAGGAGATGAGAAATGAGGTGCGTTTTAGAAACCTTTCCCGGTCACATGGTGTACCATCTTCTGGGTTGCTCGTGCATGTTTTCGACGTAGGAAGATGCCCTTGAACCTGGAGATTTGGGACCCATGGGATGGGTACCACGCCGTATTACTTTAAAGGGTCTGCGTTTGCTCACCCAACCTCACCAAACCTCTCAGCCCCAAGAGTGTCCACCCTTATGTCTCAGTCATCTGTGGGTCTAGATATGGTCAATCCAGGTGGCATCGCAGCCCCTGAACGAATTTTGTAAGAATTTCTCTCTCTTTCACTGTCTTTGTTTCACGGGTTTTTAAAAGTAATTGATTTTTATAATGGGGTTTAGCTGCTTTGCACTGCTGTGTTTATGCCGCTTTACACCTACTTGACTCACTTACAGAGAGATATCAATACATAGGTTTTAAGATTCTTACTAGTCAGATATATTCTTGGGCGGTGAATAGGGGGCGTTGAGTCCAGTTCACTGAGCAAGGAGTAGGTCTTGTCTATTACATATTGGGTTTATGGAACGGTATCTGAGCTAATTTGAAACCCTTGTTTTATGCATCACCCCACCTCACCTTTCCCGTTAAGCAGCCATAGTGTGTTTTCTAAACGTGCGACTCTGTTCTGTTTTGTAATTCAGTTCAAGGGTAGCGGTTTTTACATTCTCTCTGTAAGTGATATCTTATGATAAGTGTCTTTTTCTGTGTGACTTATTTCACTTAGAATCGTCGTACCTAAATCCACTCATCATGCTGCTCCTAGCCTTATGACGTTGATTTCATGGCTGAGTGATATTCCATTGTACATAAGGACCACAACTTCTTTATCCATTCTTCTCTTTCCTGGGATGTTTAAGGTGTAACGAAGTGGAGGTTCTTGTCAACAGAGCAGCCCTAAACTTTGGGGTGCCTGTGTCTTGCTGATTTTTAGTTTTCCCAATTTATACGCCCATGAGTGGAAGTGCCCTATGCTCTCTAAGCTGAGTTTTTTAGATGTTTCAGGACACACCGTACACTTCTCCAGAGTGGCTGTTGGCCATTTACAGCCCGCCCATCAGCGTAGCAAGGCTCCCATTTCTCCATGGCCTGTCCTGCATTTCTGGTTTTGACACTTTATTCAGCATGGCCCTTTTGACCGATGGGAAGCGAGACTTCTTTGTAGCGCTGATTTGCCTTTCCAGGTTGCTTGGTTGGCCAAAAAGGGCGTATGCGTTTTTTCCTGAATATATTCAGGAAAAAACGCATACGCCCTTTTTGGCCAAGGGCATCATTGTCGAGGTTTTGCCGCTTTTCCTGTGCTTTAAAGGCGATTCGAATCTACCTCCTGAAATCTGTTTCCTGCAATTCTGCCTTGCTTTCAAATCCTCTTCGTTGCCTTCCCTCCATATATTTGTGGACGAGAGTTATCATTTCTAACTCTGCAGGTTTGTGAATTGCAGTGCCCCTGAGCTCCATTTTTCAACTCGCTTTCTTGGGAGCTGGCCGCAAAAGCGCAGGATTGCTTCAGGCCCTATTCTGGCTCCCGGCGGCAGGCTGAGCCTGTGGTTAATTCTTCTTCCTGATGGGAAAATAGAGTGACCTGTGCCTGTCCCAACACCTAGAGCTAGTCTCTCATTGGTTCCCACTCTTCCCGTTCATCCTCAGGACAAATTGCAACGTGTACGGAACAGGAGGTTAAAGGCGCTGATTCTCCAAGGAGGGAGATTGCTAGTAAAGCGGCTGGAATGGCGAACCGGAGCACAAGGAGATGAGAAATGAGGTGCGTTTTAGAAACCTTTCCCGGTCACACGGTGTACCATCTTCTGGGTTTCTCGTGCATGTTTTCGACGTAGGAAGATGCCCTTGACCCTGGAGATTTGGGACCCATGGGATGGGTACCACGCCGTATTACTTTACAGGGTCTGCGTTAGCTCACCCAACCTCACCAAACCTCTCAGCCCCAAGAGTGTCCACCCTTATGTCTCAATCAGCTGTGGGTCTAGATATGGTCAATCCAGGTGGCATCGCAGCCCCTGAACGAATTTTGTAAGAATTTCTCTCTCTTTCACTGTCTTTGTTTCACGGGTTTTTAAAAGTAATTGATTTTTATAATAGGGTTTAGCTGCTTTGCACTGCTGTGTTTATGCCGCTTTTCACCCACTTGACTCACTTACAGAGAGATATCAATACATAGGTTTTAAGATTCTTACTAGTCAGATATATTCTTGGGCGGTGAATAGGGGGCGTTGAGTCCAGTTCACTGAGCAAGGAGTAGGTCTTGTCTATTACATATTGGGTTTATGGAACGGTATCTGAGCTAATTTGAAACCCTTGTTTTATGCATCACCCCACCTCACCTTTCCCGTTAAGCAGCCATAGTGTGTTTTCTAAACGTGCGACTCTGTTCTGTTTTGTAATTCAGTTCAAGGGTAGCGGTTTTTACATTCCCTCTGTAAGTGATATCTTATGATAAGTGTCTTTTTCTGTGTGACTTATTTCACTTAGAATCGTCGTACCTAAATCCACTCATCATGCTGCTCCTAGCCTTATGACGTTGATTTCATGGCTGAGTGATATTCCATTGTACATAAGGACCACAACTTCTTTATCCATTCTTCTCTTTCCTGGGATGTTTAAGGTGTAACGAAGTGGAGGTTCTTGTCAACAGAGCAGCCCTAAACTTTGGGGTGCCTGTGTCTTGCTGATTTTTAGTTTTCCCAATTTATACGCCCATGAGTGGAAGTGCCCTATGCTCTCTAAGCTGAGTTTTTTAGATGTTTCAGGACACACCGTACACTTCTCCAGAGTGGCTGTTGGCAATTTACAGCCCGCCCATCAGCGTAGCAAGGCTCCCATTTCTCCATGGCCTGTCCTGCATTTCTGGTTTTGACACTTTATTCAGCATGGCCCTTTTGACCGATGGGAAGCGAGACTTCTTTGTAGCGCTGATTTGCCTTTCCAGGTTGCTTGGTTGGCCAAAAAGGGCGTATGCGTTTTTTCCTGAATATATTCAGGAAAAAACGCATACGCCCTTTTTGGCCAAGGGCATCATTGTCGAGGTTTTGCCGCTTTTCCTGTGCTTTAAAGGCGATTCGAATCTACCTCCTGAAATCTGTTTCCTGCAATTCTGCCTTGCTTTCAAATCCTCTTCGTAGCCTTCCCTCCATATATTTGTGGACGAGAGTTATCATTTCTAACTCCGCAGGTTTGTGAATTGCAGTGCCCCTGAGCTCCATTTTTCAACTCGCTTTCTTGGGAGCTGGCCGCAAAAGCGCAGGATTGCTTCAGGCCCTATTCTGGCTCCGGGCGGCAGGCTGAGCCTGTGGTTAATTCTGCTACCTGATGGGAAAATAGAGTGACCTCTGCCTGTCCCAACACCTAGAGCTAGTCTCTCATTGGTTCCCCCTCTTCCCGTTCATCCTCAGGAGAAATTGCAACGTGTACGGAACAGGAGGTTAAAGGTGCTGATTCTCCCAGGAGGGAGATTGCTAGTAAAGCGGCTGGAATGGCGAACCGGAGCACAAGGAGATGAGAAATGAGGTGCGTTTTAGAAACCTTTCCCGGTCACACGGTGTACCATCTTCTGGGTTTCTCGTGCATGTTTTCGATGTAGGAAGATGCCCATGAACCTGGAGATTTGGGACCCATGGGATGGGTACCACGCCGTATTACTTTAAAGGGTCTGCGTTTGCTCACCCAACCTCACCAAACCTCTCAGCCCCAAGAGTGTCCACCCTTATGTCTCAGTCATCTGTGGGTCTAGATATGGTCAATCCAGCTGGCATCGCAGCCCCTGAACGAATTTTGTAAGAATTTCTCTCTCTTTCACTGTCTTTGTTTCACGGGTTTTTAAAAGTAATTGATTTTTATAATGGGGTTTAGCTGCTTTGCACTGCTGTGTTTATGCTGCTTTACACCCACTTGACTCACTTACAGAGAGATAGCAATACATAGGTTTTAAGATTCTTACTAGTCAGATATATTCTTGGGCGGTGAATAGGGGGCGTTGAGTCCAGTTCACTGAGCAAGGAGTAGGTCTTGTCTATTACATATTGGGTTTATGGAACGGTATCTGAGCTAATTTGAAACCCTTGTTTTATGCATCACCCCACCTCACCTTTCCCGTTAAGCAGCCATAGTGTGTTTTCTAAACGTGCGACTCTGTTCTGTTTTGTAATTCAGTTCAAGGGTAGCGGTTTTTACATTCTCTCTGTAAGTGATATCTTATGATAAGTGTCTTTTTCTGTGTGACTTATTTCACTTAGAATCGTCGTACCTAAATCCACTCATCATGCTGCTCCTAGCCTTATGACGTTGATTTCATGGCTGAGTGATATTCCATTGTACATAAGGACCACAACTTCTTTATCCATTCTTCTCTTTCCTGGGATGTTTAAGGTGTAACGAAGTGGAGGTTCTTGTCAACAGAGCAGCCCTAAACTTTGGGGTGCCTGTGTCTTGCTGATTTTTAGTTTTCCCAATTTATACGCCCATGAGTGGAAGTGCCCTATGCTCTCTAAGGTGAGTTTTTTAGATGTTTCAGGACACACCGTACACTTCTCCAGAGTGGCTGTTGGCAATTTACAGCCCGCCCATCAGCGTAGCAAGGCTCCCATTTCTCCATGGCCTGTCCTGCATTTCTGGTTTTGACACTTTATTCAGCATGGCACTTTTGACCGATGGGAAGCGAGACTTCTTTGTAGCGCTGATTTGCCTTTCCAGGTTGCTTGGTTGGCCAAAAAGGGCGTATGCGTTTTTTCCTGAATATATTCAGGAAAAAACGCATACGCCCTTTTTGGCCAAGGGCATCATTGTCGAGGTTTTGCCGCTTTTCCTGTGCTTTAAAGGCGATTCGAATCTACCTCCTGAAATCTGTTTCCTGCAATTCTGCCTTGCTTTCAAATCCTCATCGTTGCCTTCCTTCCATATATTTGTGGACGAGAGTTATCATTTCTACCTCTGCAGGTTTGTGAATTGCAGTGCCCCTGAGCTCCATTTTTTAACTCGCTTTCTTGGGAGCTGGCCGCAAAAGCGCAGGATTGCTTCAGGCCCTATTCTGGCTCCGGGCGGTAGGCTGAGCCTGTCGTTAATTCTTCTTCCTGATGGGAAAATAGAGTGACTTGTGCCTGTCCCAACACCTAGAGCTAGTCTCTCATTGGTTCCCCCTCTTCCCGTTCATCCTCAGGGCAAATTGCAACGTGTACGGAACAGGAGGTTAAAGGTGCTGATTCTCCCAGGAGGGAGATTGCTAGTAAAGCGGCTGGAATGGCGAACCGGAGCACAAGGAGATGAGAAATGAGGTGCGTTTTAGAAACCTTTCCCGGTCACACGGTGTACCATCTTCTGGGTTTCTCGTGCGTGTTTTCGATGTAGGAAGATGCCCTTGAACCTGGAGATTTGGGACGCATGGGATGGGTACCACGCTGTATTACTTTAAAGGGTCTGCGTTTGCTCACCCAACCTCACCAAACCTCTCAGCCCCAAGAGTGTCCACCCTTATGTCTCAGTCATCTGTGGGTCTAGATATGGTCAATCCAGCTGGCATCGCAGCCCCTGAACGAATTTTGTAAGAATTTCTCTCTCTTTCACTGTCTTTGTTTCACGGGTTTTTAAAAGTAATTGATTTTTATAATGGGGTTTAGCTGCTTTGCACTGCTGTGTTTATGCCGCTTTACACCCACTTGACTCACTTACAGAGAGATATCAATACATAGGTTTTAAGATTCTTACTAGTCAGATATATTCTTGGGCGGTGAATAGGGGGCGTTGAGTCCAGTTCACTGAGCAAGGAGTAGGTCTTGTCTATTACATATTGGGTTTATGGAACGGTATCTGAGCTAATTTGAAACCCTTGTTTTATGCATCACCCCACCTCACCTTTCCCGTTAAGCAGCCATAGTGTGTTTTCTAAACGTGCGACTCTGTTCTGTTTTGTAATTCAGTTCAAGGGTAGCGGTTTTTACATTCTCTCTGTAAGTGATATCTTATGATAAGTGTCTTTTTCTGTGTGACTTATTTCACTTAGAATCGTCGTACCTAAATCCACTCATCATGCTGCTCCTAGCCTTAGGACGTTGATTTCATGGCTGAGTGATATTCCATTGTACATAAGGACCACAACTTCTTTATCCATTCTTCTCTTTCCTGGGATGTTTAAGGTGTAACGAAGTGGAGGTTCTTGTCAACAGAGCAGCCCTAAACTTTGGGGTGCCTGTGTCTTGCTGATTTTTAGTTTTCCCAATTTATACGCCCATGAGTGGAAGTGCCCTATGCTCTCTAAGCTGAGTTTTTTAGATGTTTCAAGACACACCGTACACTTCTCCAGAGTGGCTGTTGGCAATTTACAGCCCGCCCATCAGCGTAGCAAGGCTCCCATTTCTCCATGGCCTGTCCTGCATTTCTGGTTTTGACACTTTATTCAGCATGGCCCTTTTGACCGATGGGAAGCGAGACTTCTTTGTAGCGCTGATTTGCCTTTCCAGGTTGCTTGGTTGGCCAAAAAGGGCGTATGCGTTTTTTCCTGAATATATTCAGGAAAAAACGCATACGCCCTTTTTGGCCAAGGGCATCATTGTCGAGGTTTTGCCGCTTTTCCTGTGCTTTAAAGGCGATTCGAATCTACCTCCTGAAATCTGTTTCCTGCAATTCTGCCTTGCTTTCAAATCCTCATCGTTGCCTTCCTTCCATATATTTGTGGACGAGAGTTATCATTTCTACCTCTGCAGGTTTGTGAATTGCAGTGCCCCTGAGCTCCATTTTTTAACTCGCTTTCTTGGGAGCTGGCCGCAAAAGCGCAGGATTGCTTCAGGCCCTATTCTGGCTCCGGGCGGTAGGCTGAGCCTGTCGTTAATTCTTCTTCCTGATGGGAAAATAGAGTGACTTGTGCCTGTCCCAACACCTAGAGCTAGTCTCTCATTGGTTCCCCCTCTTCCCGTTCATCCTCAGGACAAATTGCAACGTGTACGGAACAGGAGGATAAAGGTGCTGATTCTCCCAGGAGGGAGATTGCTAGTAAAGCGGCTGGAATGGCGAACCGGAGCACAAGGAGATGAGAAATGAGGTGCGTTTTAGAAACCTTTCCCGGTCACACGGTGTACCATCTTCTGGGTTTCTCGTGCGTGTTTTCGATGTAGGAAGATGCCCTTGAACCTGGAGATTTGGGACGCATGGGATGGGTACCACGCCGTATTACTTTAAAGGGTCTGCGTTTGCTCACCCAACCTCACCAAACCTCTCAGCCCCAAGAGTGTCCGCCCTTATGTCTCAGTCATCTGTGGGTCTAGATATGGTCAATCCAGCTGGCATCTCAGCCCCTGAACGAATTTTGTAAGAATTTCTCTCTCTTTCACTGTCTTTGTTTCACGGGTTTTTAAAAGTAATTGATTTTTATAATGGGGTTTAGCTGCTTTGCACTGCTGTGTTTATGCCGCTTTACACCTACTTGACTCACTTACAGAGAGATATCAATACATAGGTTTTAAGATTCTTACTAGTCAGATATATTCTTGGGCGGTGAATAGGGGTTGTTGAGTCCAGTTCACTGAGCAAGGAGTAGGTCTTGTCTATTACATATTGGGTTTATGGAACGGTATCTGAGCTAATTTGAAACCCTTGTTTTATGCATCACCCCACCTCACCTTTCCCGTTAAGCAGCCATAGTGTGTTTTCTAAACGTGCGACTCTGTTCTGTTTTGTAATTCAGTTCAAGGGTAGCGGTTTTTACATTCCCTCTGTAAGTGATATCTTATGATAATTGTCTTTTTCTGTGTGACTTATTTCACTTAGAATCGTCGTACCTAAATCCACTCATCATGCTGCTCCTAGCCTTATGACGTTGATTTCATGGCTGAGTGATATTCCATTGTACATAAGGACCACAACTTCTTTATCCATTCTTCTCTTTCCTGGGATGTTTAAGGTGTAACGAAGTGGAGGTTCTTGTCAACAGAGCAGCCCTAAACTTTGGGGTGCCTGTGTCTTGCTGATTTTTAGTTTTCCCAATTTATACGCCCATGAGTGGAAGTGCCCTATGCTCTCTAAGCTGAGTTTTTTAGATGTTTCAGGACACACCGTACACTTCTCCAGAGTGGCTGTTGGCAATTTACAGCCCGCCCATCAGCGTAGCAAGGCTCCCATTTCTCCATGGCCTGTCCTGCATTTCTGGTTTTGACACTTTATTCAGCATGGCCCTTTTGACCGATGGGAAGCGAGACTTCTTTGTAGCGCTGATTTGCCTTTCCAGGTTGCTTGGTTGGCCAAAAAGGGCGTATGCGTTTTTTCCTGAATATATTCAGGAAAAAACGCATACGCCCTTTTTGGCCAAGGGCATCATTGTCGAGGTTTTGCCGCTTTTCCTGTGCTTTAAAGGCGATTCGAATCTACCTCCTGAAATCTGTTTCCTGCAATTCTGCCTTGCTTTCAAATCCTCTTCGTAGCCTTCCCTCCATATATTTGTGGACGAGAGTTATCATTTCTAACTCTGCAGGTTTGTGAATTGCAGTGCCCCTGAGCTCCATTTTTCAACTCGCTTTCTTGGGAGCTGGCCGCAAAAGCGCAGGATTGCTTCAGGCCCTATTCTGGCTCCGGGCGGCAGGCTGAGCCTGTGGTTAATTCTGCTACCTGATGGGAAAATAGAGTGACCTGTGCCTGTCCCAACACCTAGAGCTAATCTCTCAATGGTTCCCCCTCTTCCCGTTCATCCTCAGGAGAAATTGCAACGTGTACGGAACAGGAGGTTAAAGGTGCTGATTCTCCAAGGAGGGAGATTGCTAGTAAAGCGGCTGGAATGGCGAACCGGAGCACAAGGAGATGAGAAATGAGGTGCGTTTTAGAAACCTTTCCCGGTCACACGGTGTACCATCTTCTGGGTTTCTCGTGCATGTTTTCGACGTAGGAAGATGCCCTTGACCCTGGAGATTTGGGACCCATGGGATGGGTACCACGCCGTATTACTTTAAAGGGTCTGCGTTTGCTCACCCAACCTCACCAAGACTCTCAGCCCCAAGAGTGTCCACCCTTATGTCTCAGTCATCTGTGGGTCTAGATATGGTCAATCCAGGTGGCATCGCAGCCCCTGAACGAATTTTGTAAGAATTTCTCTCTCTTTCACTGTCTTTGTTTCACGGGTTTTTAAAAGTAATTGATTTTTATAATAGGGTTTAGCTGCTTTGCACTGCTGTGTTTATGCCGCTTTTCACCCACTTGACTCACTTACAGAGAGATATCAATACATAGGTTTTAAGATTCTTACTAGTCAGATATATTCTTGGGCGGTGAATAGGGGGCGTTGAGTCCAGTTCACTGAGCAAGGAGTAGGTCTTGTCTATTACATATTGGGTTTATGGAACGGTATCTGAGCTAATTTGAAACCCTTGTTTTATGCATCACCCCACCTCACCTTTCCCGTTAAGCAGCCATAGTGTGTTTTCTAAACGTGCGACTCTGTTCTGTTTTGTAATTCAGTTCAAGGGTAGCGGTTTTTACATTCTCTCTGTAAGTGATATCTTATGATAAGTGTCTTTTTCTGTGTGACTTATTTCACTTAGAATCGTCGTACCTAAATCCACTCATCATGCTGCTCCTAGCCTTATGACGTTGATTTCATGACTGAGTGATATTCCATTGTACATAAGGACCACAACTTCTTTATCCATTCTTCTCTTTCCTGGGATGTTTAAGGTGTAACGAAGTGGAGGTTCTTGTCAACAGAGCAGCCCTAAACTTTGGGGTGCCTGTGTCTTGCTGATTTTTAGTTTTCCCAATTTATACGCCCATGAGTGGAAGTGCCCTATGCTCTCTAAGCTGAGTTTTTTAGATGTTTCAAGACACACCGTACACTTCTCCAGAGTGGCTGTTGGCAATTTACAGCCCACCCATCAGCGTAGCAAGGCTCCCATTTCTCCATGGCCTGTCCTGCATTTCTGGTTTTGACACTTTATTCAGCATGGCCCTTTTGACCGATGGGAAGCAAGACTTCTTTGTAGCGCTGATTTGCCTTTCCAGGTTGCTTGGTTGGCCAAAAAGGGCGTATGCGTTTTTTCCTGAATATATTCAGGAAAAAACGCATACGCCCTTTTTGGCCAAGGGCATCATTGTCGAGGTTTTGCCGCTTTTCCTGTGCTTTAAAGGCGATTCGAATCTACCTCCTGAAATCTGTTTCCTGCAATTCTGCCTTGCTTTCAAATCCTCATCGTTGCCTTCCTTCCATATATTTGTGGACGAGAGTTATCATTTCTAACTCTGCAGGTTTGTGAATTGCAGTGCCCCTGAGCTCCATTTTTCAACTCGCTTTCTTGGGAGCTGGCCGCAAAAGCGCAGGATTGCTTCAGGCCCTATTCTGGCTCCGGGCGGCAGGCTGAGCCTGTGGTTAATTCTGCTACCTGATGGGAAAATAGAGTGACCTGTGCCTGTCCCAACACCTAGAGCTAATCTCTCAATGGTTCCCCCTCTTCCCGTTCATCCTCAGGAGAAATTGCAACGTGTACGGAACAGGAGGTTAAAGGTGCTGATTCTCCAAGGAGGGAGATTGCTAGTAAAGCGGCTGGAATGGCGAACCGGAGCACAAGGAGATGAGAAATGAGGTGCGTTTTAGAAACCTTTCCCGGTCACACGGTGTACCATCTTCTGGGTTTCTCGTGCATGTTTTCGACGTAGGACGATGCCCTTGAACCTGGAGATTTGGGACCCATGGGATGGGTACCACGCCGTATTACTTTACAGGGTCTGCGTTAGCTCACCCAACCTCACCAAACCTCTCAGCCCCAAGAGTGTCCACCCTTATGTCTCAATCAGCTGTGGGTCTAGATATGGTCAATCCAGGTGGCATCGCAGCCCCTGAACGAATTTTGTAAGAATTTCTCTCTCTTTCACTGTCTTTGTTTCACGGGTTTTTAAAAGTAATTGATTTTTATAATAGGGTTTAGCTGCTTTGCACTGCTGTGTTTATGCCGCTTTTCACCCACTTGACTCACTTACAGAGAGATATCAATACATAGGTTTTAAGATTCTTACTAGTCAGATATATTCTTGGGCGGTGAATAGGGGGCGTTGAGTCCAGTTCACTGAGCAAGGAGTAGGTCTGGTCTATTACATATTGGGTTTATGGAACGGTATCTGAGCTAATTTGAAACCCTTGTTTTATGCATCACCCCACCTCACCTTTCCCGTTAAGCAGCCATAGTGTGTTTTCTAAACGTGCGACTCTGTTCTGTTTTGTAATTCAGTTCAAGGGTAGCGGTTTTTACATTCTCTCTGTAAGTGATATCTTATGATAAGTGTCTTTTTCTGTGTGACTTATTTCACTTAGAATCGTCGTACCTAAATCCACTCATCATGCTGCTCCTAGCCTTATGACGTTGATTTCATGGCTGAGTGATATTCCATTGTACATAAGGACCACAACTTCTTTATCCATTCTTCTCTTTCCTGGGATGTTTCAGGTGTAACGAAGTGGAGGTTCTTGTCAACAGAGCAGCCCTAAACTTTGGGGTGCCTGTGTCTTGCTGATTTTTAGTTTTCCCAATTTATACGCCCATGAGTGGAAGTGCCCTATGCTCTCTAAGCTGAGTTTTTTAGATGTTTCAGGACACACCGTACACTTCTCCAGAGTGGCTGTTGGCAATTTACAGCCCGCCCATCAGCGTAGCAAGGCTCCCATTTCTCCATGGCCTGTCCTGCATTTCTGGTTTTGACACTTTATTCAGCATGGCCCTTTTGACCGATGGGAAGCGAGACTTCTTTGTAGCGCTGATTTGCCTTTCCAGGTTGCTTGGTTGGCCAAAAAGGGCGTATGCGTTTTTTCCTGAATATATTCAGGAAAAAACGCATACGCCCTTTTTGGCCAAGGGCATCATTGTGGAGGTTTTGCCGCTTTTCCTGTGCTTTAAAGGCGATTCGAATCTACCTCCTGGAATCGGTTTCCTGCAATTCTGCCTTGCTTTCAAATCCTCTTCGTTGCCTTCCCTCCATATATTTGTGGACGAGAGTTATCATTTCTAACTCTGCAGGTTTGTGAATTGCAGTGCCCCTGAGCTCCATTTTTCAACTCGCTTTCTTGGGAGCTGGCCGCAAAAGCGCAGGATTGCTTCAGGCCCTATTCTGGCTCCGGGCGGCAGGCTGAGCCTGTGGTTAATTCTGCTTCCTGATGGGAAAATAGAGTGACCTGTGCCTGTCCCAACACCTAGAGCTAGTCTCTCATTGGTTCCCCCTCTTCCCGTTCATCCTCAGGACAAATTGCAACGTGTTCGGAACAGGAGGTTAAAGGTGCTGATTCTCCAAGGAGGGAGATTGCTAGTAAAGCGGCTGGAATGGCGAACCGGAGCACAAGGAGATGAGAAATGAGGTGCGTTTTAGAAACCTTTCCCGGTCACACGGTGTACCATCTTCTGGGTTTCTCGTGCATGTTTTCGACGTAGGAAGATGCCCTTGAACCTGGAGATTTGGGACCCATGGGATGGGTACCACGCCGTATTACTTTACAGGGTCTGCGTTAGCTCACCCAACCTCACCAAACCTCTCAGCCCAAGAGTGTCCACCCTTATGTCTCAATCAGCTGTGGGTCTAGATATGGTCAATCCAGGTGGCATCGCAGCCCCTGAACGAATTTTGTAAGAATTTCTCTCTCTTTTACTGTCTTTGTTTCACGGGTTTTTAAAAGTAATTGATTTTTATAATAGGGTTTAGCTGCTTTGCACTGCTGTGTTTATGCCGCTTTTCACCCACTTGACTCACTTACAGAGAGATATCAATACATAGGTTTTAAGATTCTTACTAGTCAGATATATTCTTGGGCGGTGAATAGGGGGCGTTGAGTCCAGTTCACTGAGCAAGGAGTAGGTCTTGTCTATTACATATTGGGTTTATGGAACGGTATCTGAGCTAATTTGAAACCCTTGTTTTATGCATCACCCCACCTCACCTTTCCCGTTAAGCAGCCATAGTGTGTTTTTTAAACGTGCGACTCTGTTCTGTTTTGTAATTCAGTTCAAGGGTAGCGGTTTTTACATTCTCTCTGTAAGTGATATCTTATGATAAGTGTCTTTTTCTGTGTGACTTATTTCACTTAGAATCGTCGTACCTAAATCCACTCATCATGCTGCTCCTAGCCTTATGACGTTGATTTCATGGCTGAGTGATATTCCATTGTACATAAGGACCACAACTTCTTTATCCATTCTTCTCTTTCCTGGGATGTTTAAGGTGTAACGAAGTGGAGGTTCTTGTCAACAGAGCAGCCCTAAACTTTGGGGTGCCTGTGTCTTGCTGATTTTTAGTTTTCCCAATTTATACGCCCATGAGTGGAAGTGCCCTATGCTCTCTAAGCTGAGTTTTTTAGATGTTTCAGGACACACCGTACACTTCTCCAGAGTGGCTGTTGGCAATTTACAGCCCGCCCATCAGCGTAGCAAGGCTCCCATTTCTCCATGGCCTGTCCTGCATTTCTGGTTTTGACACTTTATTCAGCATGGCCCTTTTGACCGATGGGAAGCGAGACTTCTTTGTAGCGCTGATTTGCCTTTCCAGGTTGCTTGGTTGGCCAAAAAGGGCGTATGCGTTTTTTCCTGAATATATTCAGGAAAAAACGCATACGCCCTTTTTGGCCAAGGGCATCATTGTCGAGGTTTTGCCGCTTTTCCTGTGCTTTAAAGGCGATTCGAATCTACCTCCTGAAATCGGTTTCCTGCAATTCTGCCTTGCTTTCAAATCCTCTTCGTAGCCTTCCCTCCATATATTTGTGGACGAGAGTTATCATTTCTAACTCTGCAGGTTTGTGAATTGCAGTGCCCCTGAGCTCCATTTTTCAACTCGCTTTCTTGGGAGCTGGCCGCAAAAGCGCAGGATTGCTTCAGGCCCTATTCTGGCTCCGGGCGGCAGGCTGAGCCTGTGGTTAATTCTGCTTCCTGATGGGAAAATAGAGTGACCTGTGCCTGTCCCAACACCTAGAGCTAGTCTCTCATTGGTTCCCCCTCTTCCCGTTCATCCTCAGGACAAATTGCAACGTGTACGGAACAGGAGGTTAAAGGTGCTGATTCTCCAAGGAGGGAGATTGCTAGTAAAGCGGCTGGAATGGCGAACCGGAGCACAAGGAGATGAGAAATGAGGTGCGTTTTAGAAACCTTTCCCGGTCACACGGTGTACCATCTTCTGGGTTTCTCGTGCATGTTTTCGACGTAGGACGATGCCCTTGAACCTGGAGATTTGGGACCCATGGGATGGGTACCACGCCGTATTACTTTACAGGGTCTGCGTTAGCTCACCCAACCTCACCAAACCTCTCAGCCCCAAGAGTGTCCTCCCTTATGTCTCAATCAGCTGTGGGTCTAGATATGGTCAATCCAGGTGGCATCGCAGCCCCTGAACGAATTTTGTAAGAATTTCTCTCTCTTTCACTGTCTTTGTTTCACGGGTTTTTAAAAGTAATTGATTTTTATAATAGGGTTTAGCTGCTTTGCACTGCTGTGTTTATGCCGCTTTACACCCACTTGACTCACTTACAGAGAGATATCAATACATAGGTTTTAAGATTCTTACTAGTCAGATATATTCTTGGGCGGTGAATAGGGGGCGTTGAGTCCAGTTCACTGAGCAAGGAGTAGGTCTTGTCTATTACATATTGGGTTTATGGAACGGTATCTGAGCTAATTTGAAACCCTTGTTTTATGCATCACCCCACCTCACCTTTCCCGTTAAGCAGCCATAGTGTGTTTTCTAAACGTGCGACTCTGTTCTGTTTTGTAATTCAGTTCAAGGGTAGCGGTTTTTACATTCCCTCTGTAAGTGATATCTTATGATAAGTGTCTTTTTCTGTGTGACTTATTTCACTTAGAATCGTCGTACCTAAATCCACTCATCATGCTGCTCCTAGCCTTATGACGTTGATTTCATGGCTGAGTGATATTCCATTGTACATAAGGACCACAACTTCTTTATCCATTCTTCTCTTTCCTGGGATGTTTCAGGTGTAACGAAGTGGAGGTTCTTGTCAACAGAGCAGCCCTAAACTTTGGGGTGCCTGTGTCTTGCTGATTTTTAGTTTTCCCAATTTATACGCCCATGAGTGGAAGTGCCCTATGCTCTCTAAGCTGAGTTTTTTAGATGTTTCAGGACACACCGTACACTTCTCCAGAGTGGCTGTTGGCAATTTACAGCCCGCCCATCAGCGTAGCAAGGCTCCCATTTCTCCATGGCCTGTCCTGCATTTCTGGTTTTGACACTTTATTCAGCATGGCCCTTTTGACCGATGGGAAGCGAGACTTCTTTGTAGCGCTGATTTGCCTTTCCAGGTTGCTTGGTTGGCCAAAAAGGGCGTATGCGTTTTTTCCTGAATATATTCAGGAAAAAACGCATACGCCCTTTTTGGCCAAGGGCATCATTGTCGAGGTTTTGCCGCTTTTCCTGTGCTTTAAATGCGATTCGAATCTACCTCCTGAAATCGGTTTCCTGCAATTCTGCCTTGCTTTCAAATCCTCTTCGTAGGCTTCCCTCCATATATTTGTGGACGAGAGTTATCATTTCTAACTCTGCAGGTTTGTGAATTGCAGTGCCCCTGAGCTCCATTTTTCAACTCGCTTTCTTGGGAGCTGGCCGCAAAAGCGCAGGATTGCTTCAGGCCCTATTCTGGCTCCGGGCGGCAGGCTGAGTCTGTGGTTAATTCTGCTTCCTGATGGGAAAATAGAGTGACCTGTGCCTGTCCCAACACCTAGAGCTAGTCTCTCATTGGTTCCCCCTCTTCCCGTTCATCCTCAGGACAAATTGCAACGTGTACGGAACAGGAGGTTAAAGGTGCTGATTCTCCAAGGAGGGAGATTGCTAGTAAAGCGGCTGGAATGGCGAACCGGAGCACAAGGAGATGAGAAATGAGGTGCGTTTTAGAAACCTTTCCCGGTCACACGGTGTACCATCTTCTGGGTTTCTCGTGCATGTTTTCGACGTAGGACGATGCCCTTGAACCTGGAGATTTGGGACCCATGGGATGGGTACCACGCCGTATTACTTTACAGGGTCTGCGTTAGCTCACCCAACCTCACCAAACCTCTCAGCCCCAAGAGTGTCCTCCCTTATGTCTCAATCAGCTGTGGGTCTAGATATGGTCAATCCAGGTGGCATCGCAGCCCCTGAACGAATTTTGTAAGAATTTCTCTCTCTTTCACTGTCTTTGTTTCACGGGTTTTTAAAAGTAATTGATTTTTATAATAGGGTTTAGCTGCTTTGCACTGCTGTGTTTATGCCGCTTTACACCCACTTGACTCACTTACAGAGAGATATCAATACATAGGTTTTAAGATTCTTACTAGTCAGATATATTCTTGGGCGGTGAATAGGGGGCATTGAGTCCAGTTCACTGAGCAAGGAGTAGGTCTTGTCTATTACATATTGGGTTTATGGAACGGTATCTGAGCTAATTTGAAACCCTTGTTTTATGCATCACCCCACCTCACCTTTCCCGTTAAGCAGCCATAGTGTGTTTTCTAAACGTGCGACTCTGTTCTGTTTTGTAATTCAGTTCAAGGGTAGCGGTTTTTACATTCCCTCTGTAAGTGATATCTTATGATAAGTGTCTTTTTCTGTGTGACTTATTTCACTTAGAATCGTCGTACCTAAATCCACTCATCATGCTGCTCCTAGCCTTATGACGTTGATTTCATGGCTGAGTGATATTCCATTGTACATAAGGACCACAACTTCTTTATCCATTCTTCTCTTTCCTGGGATGTTTCAGGTGTAACGAAGTGGAGGTTCTTGTCAACAGAGCAGCCCTAAACTTTGGGGTGCCTGTGTCTTGCTGATTTTTAGTTTTCCCAATTTATACGCCCATGAGTGGAAGTGCCCTATGCTCTCTAAGCTGAGTTTTTTAGATGTTTCAGGACACACCGTACACTTCTCAAGAGTGGCTGTTGGCAATTTACAGCCCGCCCATCAGCGTAGCAAGGCTCCCATTTCTCCATGGCCTGTCCTGCATTTCTGGTTTTGACACTTTATTCAGCATGGCCCTTTTGACCGATGGGAAGCGAGACTTCTTTGTAGCGCTGATTTGCCTTTCCAGGTTGCTTGGTTGGCCAAAAAGGGCGTATGCGTTTTTTCCTGAATATATTCAGGAAAAAACGCATACGCCCTTTTTGGCCAAGGGCATCATTGTCGAGGTTTTGCCGCTTTTCCTGTGCTTTAAAGGCGATTCGAATCTACCTCCTGAAATCGGTTTCCTGCAATTCTGCCTTGCTTTCAAATCCTCTTCGTTGCCTTCCCTCCATATATTTGTGGACGAGAGTTATCATTTCTAACTCTGCAGGTTTGTGAATTGCAGTGCCCCTGAGCTCCATTTTTCAACTCGCTTTCTTGGGAGCTGGCCGCAAAAGCGCAGGATTGCTTCAGGCCCTATTCTGGCTCCGGGCGGCAGGCTGAGCCTGTGGTTAATTCTGCTTCCTGATGGGAAAATAGAGTGACCTGTGCCTGTCCCAACACCTAGAGCTAGTCTCTCATTGGTTCCCCCTCTTCCCGTTCATCCTCAGGACAAATTGCAACGTGTTCGGAACAGGAGGTTAAAGGTGCTGATTCTCCAAGGAGGGAGATTGCTAGTAAAGCGGCTGGAATGGCGAACCGGAGCACAAGGAGATGAGAAATGAGGTGCGTTTTAGAAACCTTTCCCGGTCACACGGTGTACCATCTTCTGGGTTTCTCGTGCATGTTTTCGACGTAGGAAGATGCCCTTGAACCTGGAGATTTGGGACCCATGGGATGGGTACCACGCCGTATTACTTTACAGGGTCTGCGTTAGCTCACCCAACCTCACCAAACCTCTCAGCCCCAAGAGTGTCCACCCTTATGTCTCAATCAGCTGTGGGTCTAGATATGGTCAATCCAGGTGGCATCGCAGCCCCTGAACGAATTTTGTAAGAATTTCTCTCTCTTTCACTGTCTTTGTTTCACGGGTTTTTAAAAGTAATTGATTTTTATAATAGGGTTTAGCTGCTTTGCACTGCTGTGTTTATGCCGCTTTACACCCACTTGACTCACTTACAGAGAGATATCAATACATAGGTTTTAAGATTCTTACTAGTCAGATATATTCTTGGGCGGTGAATAGGGGGCGTTGAGTCCAGTTCACTGAGCAAGGAGTAGGTCTTGTCTATTACATATTGGGTTTATGGAACGGTATCTGAGCTAATTTGAAACCCTTGTTTTATGCATCACCCCACCTCACCTTTCCCGTTAAGCAGCCATAGTGTGTTTTCTAAACGTGCGACTCTGTTCTGTTTTGTAATTCAGTTCAAGGGTAGCGGTTTTTACATTCCCTCTGTAAGTGATATCTTATGATAAGTGTCTTTTTCTGTGTGACTTATTTCACTTAGAATCGTCGTACCTAAATCCACTCATCATGCTGCTCCTAGCCTTATGATGTTGATTTCATGGCTGAGTGATATTCCATTGTACATAAGGACCACAACTTCTTTATCCATTCTTCTCTTTCCTGGGATGTTTCAGGTGTAACGAAGTGGAGGTTCTTGTCAACAGAGCAGCCCTAAACTTTGGGGTGCCTGTGTCTTGCTGATTTTTAGTTTTCCCAATTTATACGCCCATGAGTGGAAGTGCCCTATGCTCTCTAAGCTGAGTTTTTTAGATGTTTCAGGACACACCGTACACTTCTCCAGAGTGGCTGTTGGCAATTTACAGCCCGCCCATCAGCGTAGCAAGGCTCCCATTTCTCCATGGCCTGTCCTGCATTTCTGGTTTTGACACTTTATTCAGCATGGCCCTTTTGACCGATGGGAAGCGAGACTTCTTTGTAGCGCTGATTTGCCTTTCCAGGTTGCTTGGTTGGCCAAAAAGGGCGTATGCGTTTTTTCCTGAATATATTCAGGAAAAAACGCATACGCCCTTTTTGGCCAAGGGCATCATTGTGGAGGTTTTGCCGCTTTTCCTGTGCTTTAAAGGCGATTCGAATCTACCTCCTGAAATCGGTTTCCTGCAATTCTGCCTTGCTTTCAAATCCTCTTCGTTGCCTTCCCTCCATATATTTGTGGACGAGAGTTATCATTTCTAACTCTGCAGGTTTGTGAATTGCAGTGCCCCTGAGCTCCATTTTTCAACTCGCTTTCTTGGGAGCTGGCCGCAAAAGCGCAGGATTGCTTCAGGCCCTATTCTGGCTCCGGGCGGCAGGCTGAGCCTGTGGTTAATTCTGCTTCCTGATGGGAAAATAGAGTGACCTGTGCCTGTCCCAACACCTAGAGCTAGTCTCTCATTGGTTCCCCCTCTTCCCGTTCATCCTCAGGACAAATTGCAACGTGTTCGGAACAGGAGGTTAAAGGTGCTGATTCTCCAAGGAGGGAGATTGCTAGTAAAGCGGCTGGAATGGCGAACCGGAGCACAAGGAGATGAGAAATGAGGTGCGTTTTAGAAACCTTTCCCGGTCACACGGTGTACCATCTTCTGGGTTTCTCGTGCATGTTTTCGACGTAGGAAGATGCCCTTGAACCTGGAGATTTGGGACCCATGGGATGGGTACCACGCCGTATTACTTTACAGGGTCTGCGTTAGCTCACCCAACCTCACCAAACCTCTCAGCCCCAAGAGTGTCCACCCTTATGTCTCAATCAGCTGTGGGTCTAGATATGGTCAATCCAGGTGGCATCGCAGCCCCTGAACGAATTTTGTAAGAATTTCTCTCTATTTCACTGTCTTTGTTTCACGGGTTTTTAAAAGTAATTGATTTTTATAATAGGGTTTAGCTGCTTTGCACTGCTGTGTTTATGCCGCTTTACACCCACTTGACTCACTTACAGAGAGATATCAATACATAGGTTTTAAGATTCTTACTAGTCAGATATATTCTTGGGCGGTGAATAGGGGGCGTTGAGTCCAGTTCACTGAGCAAGGAGTAGGTCTTGTCTATTACATATTGGGTTTATGGAACGGTATCTGAGCTAATTTGAAACCCTTGTTTTATGCATCACCCCACCTCACCTTTCCCGTTAAGCAGCCATAGTGTGTTTTCTAAACGTGCGACTCTGTTCTGTTTTGTAATTCAGTTCAAGGGTAGCGGTTTTTACATTCTCTCTGTAAGTGATATCTTATGATAAGTGTCTTTTTCTGTGTGACTTATTTCACTTAGAATCGTCGTACCTAAATCCACTCATCATGCTGCTCCTAGCCTTATGACGTTGATTTCATGGCTGAGTGATATTCCATTGTACATAAGGACCACAACTTCTTTATCCATTCTTCTCTTTCCTGGGATGTTTAAGGTGTAACGAAGTGGAGGTTCTTGTCAACAGAGCAGCCCTAAACTTTGGGGTGCCTGTGTCTTGCTGATTTTTAGTTTTCCCAATTTATACGCCCATGAGTGGAAGTGCCCTATGCTCTCTAAGCTGAGTTTTTTAGATGTTTCAGGACACACCGTACACTTCTCCAGAGTGGCTGTTGGCAATTTACAGCCCGCCCATCAGCGTAGCAAGGCTCCCATTTCTCCATGGCCTGTCCTGCATTTCTGGTTTTGACACTTTATTCAGCATGGCCCTTTTGACCGATGGGAAGCGAGACTTCTTTGTAGCGCTGATTTGCCTTTCCAGGTTGCTTGGTTGGCCAAAAAGGGCGTATGCGTTTTTTCCTGAATATATTCAGGAAAAAACGCATACGCCCTTTTTGGCCAAGGGCATCATTGTCGAGGTTTTGCCGCTTTTCCTGTGCTTTAAAGGCGATTCGAATCTACCTCCTGAAATCGGTTTCCTGCAATTCTGCCTTGCTTTCAAATCCTCTTCGTTGCCTTCCCTCCATATATTTGTGGACGAGAGTTATCATTTCTAACTCTGCAGGTTTGTGAATTGCAGTGCCCCTGAGCTCCATTTTTCAACTCGCTTTCTTGGGAGCTGGCCGCAAAAGCACAGGATTGCTTCAGGCCCTATTCTGGCTCCGGGCGGCAGGCTGAGCCTGTGGTTAATTCTGCTTCCTGATGGGAAAATAGAGTGACCTGTGCCTGTCCCAACACCTAGAGCTAGTCTCTCATTGGTTCCCCCTCTTCCCGTTCATCCTCAGGACAAATTGCAACGTGTTCGGAACAGGAGGTTAAAGGTGCTGATTCTCCAAGGAGGGAGATTGCTAGTAAAGCAGCTGGAATGGCGAACCGGAGCACAAGGAGATGAGAAATGAGGTGCGTTTTAGAAACCTTTCCCGGTCACACGGTGTACCATCTTCTGGGTTTCTCGTGCATGTTTTCGACGTAGGAAGATGCCCTTGAACCTGGAGATTTGGGACCCATGGGATGGGTACCACGCCGTATTACTTTACAGGGTCTGCGTTAGCTCACCCAACCTCACCAAACCTCTCAGCCCCAAGAGTGTCCACCCTTATGTCTCAATCAGCTGTGGGTCTAGATATGGTCAATCCAGGTGGCATCGCAGCCCCTGAACGAATTTTGTAAGAATTTCTCTCTCTTTCACTGTCTTTGTTTCACGGGTTTTTAAAAGTAATTGATTTTTATAATAGGGTTTAGCTGCTTTGCACTGCTGTGTTTATGCCGCTTTACACCCACTTGACTCACTTACAGAGAGATATCAATACATAGGTTTTAAGATTCTTACTAGTCAGATATATTCTTGGGCGGTGAATAGGGGGCGTTGAGTCCAGTTCACTGAGCAAGGAGTAGGTCTTGTCTATTACATATTGGGTTTATGGAACGGTATCTGAGCTAATTTGAAACCCTTGTTTTATGCATCACCCCACCTCACCTTTCCCGTTAAGCAGCCATAGTGTGTTTTCTAAACGTGCGACTCTGTTCTGTTTTGTAATTCAGTTCAAGGGTAGCGGTTTTTACATTCTCTCTGTAAGTGATATCTTATGATAAGTGTCTTTTTCTGTGTGACTTATTTCACTTAGAATCGTCGTACCTAAATCCACTCATCATGCTGCTCCTAGCCTTATGACGTTGATTTCATGGCTGAGTGATATTCCATTGTACATAAGGACCACAACTTCTTTATCCATTCTTCTCTTTCCTGGGATGTTTAAGGTGTAACGAAGTGGAGGTTCTTGTCAACAGAGCAGCCCTAAACTTTGGGGTGCCTGTGTCTTGCTGATTTTTAGTTTTCCCAATTTATACGCCCATGAGTGGAAGTGCCCTATGCTCTCTAAGCTGAGTTTTTTAGATGTTTCAGGACACACCGTACACTTCTCCAGAGTGGCTGTTGGCAATTTACAGCCCGCCCATCAGCGTAGCAAGGCTCCCATTTCTCCATGGCCTGTCCTGCATTTCTGGTTTTGACACTTTATTCAGCATGGCCCTTTTGACCGATGGGAAGCGAGACTTCTTTGTAGCGCTGATTTGCCTTTCCAGGTTGCTTGGTTGGCCAAAAAGGGCGTATGCGTTTTTTCCTGAATATATTCAGGAAAAAACGCATACGCCCTTTTTGGCCAAGGGCATCATTGTCGAGGTTTTGCCGCTTTTCCTGTGCTTTAAAGGCGATTCGAATCTACCTCCTGAAATCGGTTTCCTGCAATTCTGCCTTGCTTTCAAATCCTCTTCGTTGCCTTCCCTCCATATATTTGTGGACGAGAGTTATCATTTCTAACTCTGCAGGTTTGTGAATTGCAGTGCCCCTGAGCTCCATTTTTCAACTCGCTTTCTTGGGAGCTGGCCGCAAAAGCGCAGGATTGCTTCAGGCCCTATTCTGGCTCCGGGCGGCAGGCTGAGCCTGTGGTTAATTCTGCTTCCTGATGGGAAAATAGAGTGACCTGTGCCTGTCCCAACACCTAGAGCTAGTCTCTCATTGGTTCCCCCTCTTCCCGTTCATCCTCAGGACAAATTGCAACGTGTTCGGAACAGGAGGTTAAAGGTGCTGATTCTCCAAGGAGGGAGATTGCTAGTAAAGCAGCTGGAATGGCGAACCGGAGCACAAGGAGATGAGAAATGAGGTGCGTTTTAGAAACCTTTCCCGGTCACACGGTGTACCATCTTCTGGGTTTCTCGTGCATGTTTTCGACGTAGGAAGATGCCCTTGAACCTGGAGATTTGGGACCCATGGGATGGGTACCACGCCGTATTACTTTACAGGGTCTGCGTTAGCTCACCCAACCTCACCAAACCTCTCAGCCCCAAGAGTGTCCACCCTTATGTCTCAATCAGCTGTGGGTCTAGATATGGTCAATCCAGGTGGCATCGCAGCCCCTGAACGAATTTTGTAAGAATTTCTCTCTCTTTCACTGTCTTTGTTTCACGGGTTTTTAAAAGTAATTGATTTTTATAATAGGGTTTAGCTGCTTTGCACTGCTGTGTTTATGCCGCTTTACACCCACTTGACTCACTTACAGAGAGATATCAATACATAGGTTTTAAGATTCTTACTAGTCAGATATATTCTTGGGCGGTGAATAGGGGGCGTTGAGTCCAGTTCACTGAGCAAGGAGTAGGTCTTGTCTATTACATATTGGGTTTATGGAACGGTATCTGAGCTAATTTGAAACCCTTGTTTTATGCATCACCCCACCTCACCTTTCCCGTTAAGCAGCCATAGTGTGTTTTCTAAACGTGCGACTCTGTTCTGTTTTGTAATTCAGTTCAAGGGTAGCGGTTTTTACATTCTCTCTGTAAGTGATATCTTACGATAAGTGTCTTTTTCTGTGTGACTTATTTCACTTAGAATCGTCGTACCTAAATCCACTCATCATGCTGCTCCTAGCCTTATGACGTTGATTTCATGGCTGAGTGATATTCCATTGTACATAAGGACCACAACTTCTTTATCCATTCTTCTCTTTCCTGGGATGTTTAAGGTGTAACGAAGTGGAGGTTCTTGTCAACAGAGCAGCCCTAAACTTTGGGGTGCCTGTGTCTTGCTGATTTTTAGTTTTCCCAATTTATACGCCCATGAGTGGAAGTGCCCTATGCTCTCTAAGCTGAGTTTTTTAGATGTTTCAGGACACACCGTACACTTCTCCAGAGTGGCTGTTGGCAATTTACAGCCCGCCCATCAGCGTAGCAAGGCTCCCATTTCTCCATGGCCTGTCCTGCATTTCTGGTTTTGACACTTTATTCAGCATGGCCCTTTTGACCGATGGGAAGCGAGACTTCTTTGTAGCGCTGATTTGCCTTTCCAGGTTGCTTGGTTGGCCAAAAAGGGCGTATGCGTTTTTTCCTGAATATATTCAGGAAAAAACGCATACGCCCTTTTTGGCCAAGGGCATCATTGTCGAGGTTTTGCCGCTTTTCCTGTGCTTTAAAGGCGATTCGAATCTACCTCCTGAAATCGGTTTCCTGCAATTCTGCCTTGCTTTCAAATCCTCTTCGTAGCCTTCCCTCCATATATTTGTGGACGAGAATTATCATTTCTAACTCTGCAGGTTTGTGAATTGCAGTGCCCCTGAGCTCCATTTCTCAACTCGCTTTCTTGGGAGCTGGCCGCAAAAGCGCAGGATTGCTTCACGCCCTATTCTGGCTCCGGGCGGCAGGCTGAGCCTGTGGTTAATTCTGCTTCCTGATGGGAAAATAGAGTGACCTGTGCCTGTCCCAACACCTAGAGCTAGTCTCTCATTGGTTCCCCCTCTTCCCGTTCATCCTCAGGACAAATTGCAACGTGTATGGAACAGGAGGTTAAAGGTGCTGATTCTCCAAGGAGGGAGATTGCTAGTAAAGCGGCTGGAATGGCGAACCGGAGCACAAGGAGATGAGAAATGAGGTGCATTTTAGAAACCTTTCCCGGTCACACGGTGTACCATCTTCTGGGTTTCTCGTGCATGTTTTCGACGTAGGAAGATGCCCTTGAACCTGGAGATTTGGGACCCATGGGATGGGTACCACGCCGTATTACTTTACAGGGTCTGCGTTAGCTCACCCAACCTCACCAAACCTCTCAGCCCCAAGAGTGTCCACCCTTATGTCTCAATCAGCTGTGGGTCTAGATATGGTCAATCCAGGTGGCATCGCAGCCCCTGAACGAATTTTGTAAGAATTTCTCTCTATTTCACTGTCTTTGTTTCACGGGTTTTTAAAAGTAATTGATTTTTATAATAGGGTTTAGCTGCTTTGCACTGCTGTGTTTATGCCGCTTTACACCCACTTGACTCACTTACAGAGAGATATCAATACATAGGTTTTAAGATTCTTACTAGTCAGATATATTCTTGGGCGGTGAATAGGGGGCGTTGAGTCCAGTTCACTGAGCAAGGAGTAGGTCTTGTCTATTACATATTGGGTTTATGGAACGGTATCTGAGCTAATTTGAAACCCTTGTTTTATGCATCACCCCACCTCACCTTTCCCGTTAAGCAGCCATAGTGTGTTTTCTAAACGTGCGACTCTGTTCTGTTTTGTAATTCAGTTCAAGGGTAGCGGTTTTTACATTCTCTCTGTAAGTGATATCTTACGATAAGTGTCTTTTTCTGTGTGACTTATTTCACTTAGAATCGTCGTACCTAAATCCACTCATCATGCTGCTCCTAGCCTTATGACGTTGATTTCATGGCTGAGTGATATTCCATTGTACATAAGGACCACAACTTCTTTATCCATTCTTCTCTTTCCTGGGATGTTTAAGGTGTAACGAAGTGGAGGTTCTTGTCAACAGAGCAGCCCTAAACTTTGGGGTGCCTGTGTCTTCCTGATTTTTAGTTTTCCCAATTTATACGCCCATGAGTGGAAGTGCCCTATGCTCTCTAAGCTGAGTTTTTTAGATGTTTCAGGACACACCGTACACTTCTCCAGAGTGGCTGTTGGCAATTTACAGCCCGCCCATCAGCGTAGCAAGGCTCCCATTTCTCCATGGCCTGTCCTGCATTTCTGGTTTTGACACTTTATTCAGCATGGCCCTTTTGACCGATGGGAAGCGAGACTTCTTTGTAGCGCTGATTTGCCTTTCCAGGTTGCTTGGTTGGCCAAAAAGGGCGTATGCGTTTTTTCCTGAATATATTCAGGAAAAAACGCATACGCCCTTTTTGGCCAAGGGCATCATTGTCGAGGTTTTGCCGCTTTTCCTGTGCTTTAAAGGCGATTCGAATCTACCTCCTGAAATCGGTTTCCTGCAATTCTGCCTTGCTTTCAAATCCTCTTCGTTGCCTTCCCTCCATATATTTGTGGACGAGAGTTATCATTTCTAACTCTGCAGGTTTGTGAATTGCAGTGCCCCTGAGCTCCATTTTTCAACTCGCTTTCTTGGGAGCTGGCCGCAAAAGCGCAGGATTGCTTCAGGCCCTATTCTGGCTCCGGGCGGCAGGCTGAGCCTGTGGTTAATTCTGCTTCCTGATGGGAAAATAGAGTGACCTGTGCCTGTCCCAACACCTAGAGCTAGTCTCTCATTGGTTCCCCCTCTTCCCGTTCATCCTCAGGACAAATTGCAACGTGTACGGAACAGGAGGTTAAAGGTGCTGATTCTCCAAGGAGGGAGATTGCTAGTAAAGCGGCTGGAATGGCGAACCGGAGCACAAGGAGATGAGAAATGAGGTGCGTTTTAGAAACCTTTCCCGGTCACACGGTGTACCATCTTCTGGGTTTCTCGTGCATGTTTTCGACGTAGGACGATGCCCTTGAACCTGGAGATTTGGGACCCATGGGATGGGTACCACGCCGTATTACTTTACAGGGTCTGCGTTAGCTCACCCAACCTCACCAAACCTCTCAGCCCCAAGAGTGTCCACCCTTATGTCTCAATCAGCTGTGGGTCTAGATATGGTCAATCCAGGTGGCATCGCAGCCCCTGAACGAATTTTGTAAGAATTTCTCTCTATTTCACTGTCTTTGTTTCACGGGTTTTTAAAAGTAATTGATTTTTATAATAGGGTTTAGCTGCTTTGCACTGCTGTGTTTATGCCGCTTTACACCCACTTGACTCACTTACAGAGAGATATCAATACATAGGTTTTAAGATTCTTACTAGTCAGATATATTCTTGGGCGGTGAATAGGGGGCGTTGAGTCCAGTTCACTGAGCAAGGAGTAGGTCTTGTCTATTACATATTGGGTTTATGGAACGGTATCTGAGCTAATTTGAAACCCTTGTTTTATGCATCACCCCACCTCACCTTTCCCGTTAAGCAGCCATAGTGTGTTTTCTAAACGTGCGACTCTGTTCTGTTTTGTAATTCAGTTCAAGGGTAGCGGTTTTTACATTCTCTCTGTAAGTGATATCTTATGATAAGTGTCTTTTTCTGTGTGACTTATTTCACTTAGAATCGTCGTACCTAAATCCACTCATCATGCTGCTCCTAGCCTTATGACGTTGATTTCATGGCTGAGTGATATTCCATTGTACATAAGGACCACAACTTCTTTATCCATTCTTCTCTTTCCTGGGATGTTTAAGGTGTAACGAAGTGGAGGTTCTTGTCAACAGAGCAGCCCTAAACTTTGGGGTGCCTGTGTCTTGCTGATTTTTAGTTTTCCCAATTTATACGCCCATGAGTGGAAGTGCCCTATGCTCTCTAAGCTGAGTTTTTTAGATGTTTCAGGACACACCGTACACTTCTCCAGAGTGGCTGTTGGCAATTTACAGCCCGCCCATCAGCGTAGCAAGGCTCCCATTTCTCCATGGCCTGTCCTGCATTTCTGGTTTTGACACTTTATTCAGCATGGCCCTTTTGACCGATGGGAAGCGAGACTTCTTTGTAGCGCTGATTTGCCTTTCCAGGTTGCTTGGTTGGCCAAAAAGGGCGTATGCGTTTTTTCCTGAATATATTCAGGAAAAAACGCATACGCCCTTTTTGGCCAAGGGCATCATTGTCGAGGTTTTGCCGCTTTTCCTGTGCTTTAAAGGCGATTCGAATCTACCTCCTGAAATCGGTTTCCTGCAATTCTGCCTTGCTTTCAAATCCTCTTCGTTGCCTTCCCTCCATATATTTGTGGACGAGAGTTATCATTTCTAACTCTGCAGGTTTGTGAATTGCAGTGCCCCTGAGCTCCATTTTTCAACTCGCTTTCTTGGGAGCTGGCCGCAAAAGCGCAGGATTGCTTCAGGCCCTATTCTGGCTCCGGGCGGCAGGCTGAGCCTGTGGTTAATTCTGCTTCCTGATGGGAAAATAGAGTGACCTGTGCCTGTCCCAACACCTAGAGCTAGTCTCTCATTGGTTCCCCCTCTTCCCGTTCATCCTCAGGACAAATTGCAACGTGTTGGGAACAGGAGGTTAAAGGTGCTGATTCTCCAAGGAGGGAGATTGCTAGTAAAGCGGCTGGAATGGCGAACCGGAGCACAAGGAGATGAGAAATGAGGTGCGTTTTAGAAACCTTTCCCGGTCACACGGTGTACCATCTTCTGGGTTTCTCGTGCATGTTTTCGACATAGGAAGATGCCCTTGAACCTGGAGATTTGGGACCCATGGGATGGGTACCACGCCGTATTACTTTACAGGGTCTGCGTTAGCTCACCCAACCTCACCAAACCTCTCAGCCCCAAGAGTGTCCACCCTTATGTCTCAATCAGCTGTGGGTCTAGATATGGTCAATCCAGGTGGCATCGCAGCCCCTGAACGAATTTTGTAAGAATTTCTCTCTATTTCACTGTCTTTGTTTCACGGGTTTTTAAAAGTAATTGATTTTTATAATAGGGTTTAGCTGCTTTGCACTGCTGTGTTTATGCCGCTTTACACCCACTTGACTCACTTACAGAGAGATATCAATACATAGGTTTTAAGATTCTTACTAGTCAGATATATTCTTGGGCGGTGAATAGGGGGCGTTGAGTCCAGTTCACTGAGCAAGGAGTAGGTCTTGTCTATTACATATTGGGTTTATGGAACGGTATCTGAGCTAATTTGAAACCCTTGTTTTATGCATCACCCCACCTCACCTTTCCCGTTAAGCAGCCATAGTGTGTTTTCTAAACGTGCGACTCTGTTCTGTTTTGTAATTCAGTTCAAGGGTAGCGGTTTTTACATTCTCTCTGTAAGTGATATCTTATGATAAGTGTCTTTTTCTGTGTGACTTATTTCACTTAGAATCGTCGTACCTAAATCCACTCATCATGCTGCTCCTAGCCTTATGACGTTGATTTCATGGCTGAGTGATATTCCATTGTACATAAGGACCACAACTTCTTTATCCATTCTTCTCTTTCCTGGGATGTTTAAGGTGTAACGAAGTGGAGGTTCTTGTCAACAGAGCAGCCCTAAACTTTGGGGTGCCTGTGTCTTGCTGATTTTTAGTTTTCCCAATTTATACGCCCATGAGTGGAAGTGCCCTATGCTCTCTAAGCTGAGTTTTTTAGATGTTTCAGGACACACCGTACACTTCTCCAGAGTGGCTGTTGGCAATTTACAGCCCGCCCATCAGCGTAGCAAGGCTCCCATTTCTCCATGGCCTGTCCTGCATTTCTGGTTTTGACACTTTATTCAGCATGGCCCTTTTGACCGATGGGAAGCGAGACTTCTTTGTAGCGCTGATTTGCCTTTCCAGGTTGCTTGGTTGGCCAAAAAGGGCGTATGCGTTTTTTCCTGAATATATTCAGGAAAAAACGCATACGCCCTTTTTGGCCAAGGGCATCATTGTCGAGGTTTTGCCGCTTTTCCTGTGCTTTAAAGGCGATTCGTATCTACCTCCTGAAATCGGTTTCCTGCAATTCTGCCTTGCTTTCAAATCCTCTTCGTTGCCTTCCCTCCATATATTTGTGGACGAGAGTTATCATTTCTAACTCTGCAGGTTTGTGAATTGCAGTGCCCCTGAGCTCCATTTTTCAACTCGCTTTCTTGGGAGCTGGCCGCAAAAGCGCAGGATTGCTTCAGGCCCTATTCTGGCTCCGGGCGGCAGGCTGAGCCTGTGGTTAATTCTGCTTCCTGATGGGAAAATAGAGTGACCTGTGCCTGTCCCAACACCTAGAGCTAGTCTCTCATTGGTTCCCCCTCTTCCCGTTCATCCTCAGGACAAATTGCAACGTGTTCGGAACAGGAGGTTAAAGGTGCTGATTCTCCAAGGAGGGAGATTGCTAGTAAAACGGCTGGAATGGCGAACCGGAGCACAAGGAGATGAGAAATGAGGTGCGTTTTAGAAACCTTTCCCGGTCACACGGTGTACCATCTTCTGGGTTTCTCGTGCATGTTTTCGACGTAGGAAGATGCCCTTGAACCTGGAGATTTGGGACCCATGGGATGGGTACCACGCCGTATTACATTACAGGGTCTGCGTTAGCTCACCCAACCTCACCAAACCTCTCAGCCCCAAGAGTGTCCACCCTTATGTCTCAATCAGCTGTGGGTCTAGATATGGTCAATCCAGGTGGCATCGCAGCCCCTGAACGAATTTTGTAAGAATTTCTCTCTCTTTCACTGTCTTTGTTTCACGGGTTTTTAAAAGTAATTGATTTTTATAATAGGGTTTAGCTGCTTTGCACTGCTGTGTTTATGCCGCTTTACACCCACTTGACTCACTTACAGAGAGATATCAATACATAGGTTTTAAGATTCTTACTAGTCAGATATATTCTTGGGCGGTGAATAGGGGGCGTTGAGTCCAGTTCACTGAGCAAGGAGTAGGTCTTGTCTATTACATATTGGGTTTATGGAACGGTATCTGAGCTAATTTGAAACCCTTGTTTTATGCATCACCCCACCTCACCTTTCCCGTTAAGCAGCCATAGTGTGTTTTCTAAACGTGCGACTCTGTTCTGTTTTGTAATTCAGTTCAAGGGTAGCGGTTTTTACATTCTCTCTGTAAGTGATATCTTATGATAAGTGTCTTTTTCTGTGTGACTTATTTCACTTAGAATCGTCGTACCTAAATCCACTCATCATGCTGCTCCTAGCCTTATGACGTTGATTTCATGGCTGAGTGATATTCCATTGTACATAAGGACCACAACTTCTTTATCCATTCTTCTCTTTCCTGGGATGTTTAAGGTGTAACGAAGTGGAGGTTCTTGTCAACAGAGCAGCCCTAAACTTTGGGGTGCCTGTGTCTTGCTGATTTTTAGTTTTCCCAATTTATACGCCCATGAGTGGAAGTGCCCTATGCTCTCTAAGCTGAGTTTTTTAGATGTTTCAGGACACACCGTACACTTCTCCAGAGTGGCTGTTGGCAATTTACAGCCCGCCCATCAGCGTAGCAAGGCTCCCATTTCTCCATGGCCTGTCCTGCATTTCTGGTTTTGACACTTTATTCAGCATGGCCCTTTTGACCGATGGGAAGCGAGACTTCTTTGTAGCGCTGATTTGCCTTTCCAGGTTGCTTGGTTGGCCAAAAAGGGCGTATGCGTTTTTTCCTGAATATATTCAGGAAAAAACGCATACGCCCTTTTTGGCCAAGGGCATCATTGTCGAGGTTTTGCCGCTTTTCCTGTGCTTTAAAGGCGATTCGAATCTACCTCCTGAAATCGGTTTCCTGCAATTCTGCCTTGCTTTCAAATCCTCTTCGTTGCCTTCCCTCCATATATTTGTGGACGAGAGTTATCATTTCTAACTCTGCAGGTTTGTGAATTGCAGTGCCCCTGAGCTCCATTTTTCAACTCGCTTTCTTGGGAGCTGGCCGCAAAAGCGCAGGATTGCTTCAGGCCCTATTCTGGCTCCGGGCGGCAGGCTGAGCCTGTGGTTAATTCTGCTTCCTGATGGGAAAATAGAGTGACCTGTGCCTGTCCCAACACCTAGAGCTAGTCTCTCATTGGTTCCCCCTCTTCCCGTTCATCCTCAGGACAAATTGCAACGTGTTCGGAACAGGAGGTTAAAGGTGCTGATTCTCCAAGGAGGGAGATTGCTAGTAAAGCAGCTGGAATGGCGAACCGGAGCACAAGGAGATGAGAAATGAGGTGCGTTTTAGAAACCTTTCCCGGTCACACGGTGTACCATCTTCTGGGTTTCTCGTGCATGTTTTCGACGTAGGAAGATGCCCTTGAACCTGGAGATTTGGGACCCATGGGATGGGTACCACGCCGTATTACTTTACAGGGTCTGCGTTAGCTCACCCAATCTCACCAAACCTCTCAGCCCCAAGAGTGTCCACCCTTATGTCTCAATCAGCTGTGGGTCTAGATATGGTCAATCCAGGTGGCATCGCAGCCCCTGAACGAATTTTGTAAGAATTTCTCTCTCTTTCACTGTCTTTGTTTCACGGGTTTTTAAAAGTAATTGATTTTTATAATAGGGTTTAGCTGCTTTGCACTGCTGTGTTTATGCCGCTTTACACCCACTTGACTCACTTACAGAGAGATATCAATACATAGGTTTTAAGATTCTTACTAGTCAGATATATTCTTGGGCGGTGAATAGGGGGCGTTGAGTCCAGTTCACTGAGCAAGGAGTAGGTCTTGTCTATTACATATTGGGTTTATGGAACGGTATCTGAGCTAATTTGAAACCCTTGTTTTATGCATCACCCCACCTCACCTTTCCCGTTAAGCAGCCATAGTGTGTTTTCTAAACGTGCGACTCTGTTCTGTTTTGTAATTCAGTTCAAGGGTAGCGGTTTTTACATTCTCTCTGTAAGTGATATCTTACGATAAGTGTCTTTTTCTGTGTGACTTATTTCACTTAGAATCGTCGTACCTAAATCCACTCATCATGCTGCTCCTAGCCTTATGACGTTGATTTCATGGCTGAGTGATATTCCATTGTACATAAGGACCACAACTTCTTTATCCGTTCTTCTCTTTCCTGGGATGTTTCAGGTGTAACGAAGTGGAGGTTCTTGTCAACAGAGCAGCCCTAAACTTTGGGGTGCCTGTGTCTTGCTGATTTTTAGTTTTCCCAATTTATACGCCCATGAGTGGAAGTGCCCTATGCTCTCTAAGCTGAGTTTTTTAGATGTTTCAGGACACACCGTACACTTCTCCAGAGTGGCTGTTGGCAATTTACAGCCCGCCCATCAGCGTAGCAAGGCTCCCATTTCTCCATGGCCTGTCCTGCATTTCTGGTTTTGACACTTTATTCAGCATGGCCCTTTTGACCGATGGGAAGCGAGACTTCTTTGTAGCGCTGATTTGCCTTTCCAGGTTGCTTGGTTGGCCAAAAAGGGCGTATGCGTTTTTTCCTGAATATATTCAGGAAAAAACGCATACGCCCTTTTTGGCCAAGGGCATCATTGTCGAGGTTTTGCCGCTTTTCCTGTGCTTTAAAGGCGATTCGAATCTACCTCCTGAAATCGGTTTCCTGCAATTCTGCCTTGCTTTCAAATCCTCTTCGTAGCCTTCCCTCCATATATTTGTGGACGAGAGTTATCATTTCTAACTCTGCAGGTTTGTGAATTGCAGTGCCCCTGAGCTCCATTTTTCAACTCGCTTTCTTGGGAGCTGGCCGCAAAAGCGCAGGATTGCTTCAGGCCCTATTCTGGCTCCGGGCGGCAGGCTGAGCCTGTGGTTAATTCTGCTTCCTGATGGGAAAATAGAGTGACCTGTGCCTGTCCCAACACCTAGAGCTAGTCTCTCATTGGTTCCCCCTCTTCCCGTTCATCCTCAGGACAAATTGCAACGTGTACGGAACAGGAGGTTAAAGGTGCTGATTCTCCAAGGAGGGAGATTGCTAGTAAAGCAGCTGGAATGGCGAACCGGAGCACAAGGAGATGAGAAATGAGGTGCGTTTTAGAAACCTTTCCCGGTCACACGGTGTACCATCTTCTGGGTTTCTCGTGCATGTTTTCGACGTAGGAAGATGCCCTTGAACCTGGAGATTTGGGACCCATGGGATGGGTACCACGCCGTATTACTTTACAGGGTCTGCGTTAGCTCACCCAACCTCACCAAACCTCTCAGCCCCAAGAGTGTCCACCCTTATGTCTCAATCAGCTGTGGGTCTAGATATGGTCAATCCAGGTGGCATCGCAGCCCCTGAACGAATTTTGTAAGAATTTCTCTCTCTTTCACTGTCTTTGTTTCACGGGTTTTTAAAAGTAATTGATTTTTATAATAGGGTTTAGCTGCTTTGCACTGCTGTGTTTATGCCGCTTTACACCCACTTGACTCACTTACAGAGAGATATCAATACATAGGTTTTAAGATTCTTACTAGTCAGATATATTCTTGGGCGGTGAATAGGGGGCGTTGAGTCCAGTTCACTGAGCAAGGAGTAGGTCTTGTCTATTACATATTGGGTTTATGGAACGGTATCTGAGCTAATTTGAAACCCTTGTTTTATGCATCACCCCACCTCACCTTTCCCGTTAAGCAGCCATAGTGTGTTTTCTAAACGTGCGACTCTGTTCTGTTTTGTAATTCAGTTCAAGGGTAGCGGTTTTTACATTCTCTCTGTAAGTGATATCTTATGATAAGTGTCTTTTTCTGTGTGACTTATTTCACTTAGAATCGTCGTACCTAAATCCACTCATCATGCTGCTCCTAGCCTTATGACGTTGATTTCATGGCTGAGTGATATTCCATTGTACATAAGGACCACAACTTCTTTATCCATTCTTCTCTTTCCTGGGATGTTTCAGGTGTAACGAAGTGGAGGTTCTTGTCAACAGAGCAGCCCTAAACTTTGGGGTGCCTGTGTCTTGCTGATTTTTAGTTTTCCCAATTTATACGCCCATGAGTGGAAGTGCCCTATGCTCTCTAAGCTGAGTTTTTTAGATGTTTCAGGACACACCGTACACTTCTCCAGAGTGGCTGTTGGCAATTTACAGCCCGCCCATCAGCGTAGCAAGGCTCCCATTTCTCCATGGCCTGTCCTGCATTTCTGGTTTTGACACTTTATTCAGCATGGCCCTTTTGACCGATGGGAAGCGAGACTTCTTTGTAGCGCTGATTTGCCTTTCCAGGTTGCTTGGTTGGCCAAAAAGGGCGTATGCGTTTTTTCCTGAATATATTCAGGAAAAAACGCATACGCCCTTTTTGGCCAAGGGCATCATTGTCGAGGTTTTGCCGCTTTTCCTGTGCTTTAAAGGCGATTCGTATCTACCTCCTGAAATCGGTTTCCTGCAATTCTGCCTTGCTTTCAAATCCTCTTCGTTGCCTTCCCTCCATATATTTGTGGACGAGAGTTATCATTTCTAACTCTGCAGGTTTGTGAATTGCAGTGCCCCTGAGCTCCATTTTTCAACTCGCTTTCTTGGGAGCTGGCCGCAAAAGCGCAGGATTGCTTCAGGCCCTATTCTGGCTCCGGGCGGGAGGCTGAGCCTGTGGTTAATTCTGCTTCCTGATGGGAAAATAGAGTGACCTGTGCCTGTCCCAACACCTAGAGCTAGTCTCTCATTGGTTCCCCCTCTTCCCGTTCATCCTCAGGACAAATTGCAACGTGTTCGGAACAGGAGGTTAAAGGTGCTGATTCTCCAAGGAGGGAGATTGCTAGTAAAACGGCTGGAATGGCGAACCGGAGCACAAGGAGATGAGAAATGAGGTGCGTTTTAGAAACCTTTCCCGGTCACACGGTGTACCATCTTCTGGGTTTCTCGTGCATGTTTTCGACGTAGGAAGATGCCCTTGAACCTGGAGATTTGGGACCCATGGGATGGGTACCACGCCGTATTACATTACAGGGTCTGCGTTAGCTCACCCAACCTCACCAAACCTCTCAGCCCCAAGAGTGTCCACCCTTATGTCTCAATCAGCTGTGGGTCTAGATATGGTCAATCCAGGTGGCATCGCAGCCCCTGAACGAATTTTGTAAGAATTTCTCTCTCTTTCACTGTCTTTGTTTCACGGGTTTTTAAAAGTAATTGATTTTTATAATAGGGTTTAGCTGCTTTGCACTGCTGTGTTTATGCCGCTTTACACCCACTTGACTCACTTACAGAGAGATATCAATACATAGGTTTTAAGATTCTTACTAGTCAGATATATTCTTGGGCGGTGAATAGGGGGCGTTGAGTCCAGTTCACTGAGCAAGGAGTAGGTCTTGTCTATTACATATTGGGTTTATGGAACGGTATCTGAGCTAATTTGAAACCCTTGTTTTATGCATCACCCCACCTCACCTTTCCCGTTAAGCAGCCATAGTGTGTTTTCTAAACGTGCGACTCTGTTCTGTTTTGTAATTCAGTTCAAGGGTAGCGGTTTTTACATTCTCTCTGTAAGTGATATCTTATGATAAGTGTCTTTTTCTGTGTGACTTATTTCACTTAGAATCGTCGTACCTAAATCCACTCATCATGCTGCTCCTAGCCTTATGACGTTGATTTCATGGCTGAGTGATATTCCATTGTACATAAGGACCACAACTTCTTTATCCATTCTTCTCTTTCCTGGGACGTTTAAGGTGTAACGAAGTGGAGGTTCTTGTCAACAGAGCAGCCCTAAACTTTGGGGTGCCTGTGTCTTGCTGATTTTTAGTTTTCCCAATTTATACGCCCATGAGTGGAAGTGCCCTATGCTCTCTAAGCTGAGTTTTTTAGATGTTTCAGGACACACCGTACACTTCTCCAGAGTGGCTGTTGGCAATTTACAGCCCGCCCATCAGCGTAGCAAGGCTCCCATTTCTCCATGGCCTGTCCTGCATTTCTGGTTTTGACACTTTATTCAGCATGGCCCTTTTGACCGATGGGAAGCGAGACTTCTTTGTAGCGCTGATTTGCCTTTCCAGGTTGCTTGGTTGGCCAAAAAGGGCGTATGCGTTTTTTCCTGAATATATTCAGGAAAAAACGCATACGCCCTTTTTGGCCAAGGGCATCATTGTCGAGGTTTTGCCGCTTTTCCTGTGCTTTAAAGGCGATTCGAATCTACCTCCTGGAATCGGTTTCCTGCAATTCTGCCTTGCTTTCAAATCCTCTTCGTTGCCTTCCCTCCATATATTTGTGGACGAGAGTTATCATTTCTAACTCTGCAGGTTTGTGAATTGCAGTGCCCCTGAGCTCCATTTTTCAACTCGCTTTCTTGGGAGCTGGCCGCAAAAGCGCAGGATTGCTTCAGGCCCTATTCTGGCTCCGGGCGGCAGGCTGAGCCTGTGGTTAATTCTGCTTCCTGATGGGAAAATAGAGTGACCTGTGCCTGTCCCAACACCTAGAGCTAGTCTCTCATTGGTTCCCCCTCTTCCCGTTCATCCTCAGGACAAATTGCAACGTGTTCGGAACAGGAGGTTAAAGGTGCTGATTCTCCAAGGAGGGAGATTGCTAGTAAAGCGGCTGGAATGGCGAACCGGAGCACAAGGAGATGAGAAATGAGGTGCGTTTTAGAAACCTTTCCCGGTCACACGGTGTACCATCTTCTGGGTTTCTCGTGCATGTTTTCGACGTAGGAAGATGCCCTTGAACCTGGAGATTTGGGACCCATGGGATGGGTACCACGCCGTATTACATTACAGGGTCTGCGTTAGCTCACCCAACCTCACCAAACCTCTCAGCCCCAAGAGTGTCCACCCTTATGTCTCAATCAGCTGTGGGTCTAGATATGGTCAATCCAGGTGGCATCGCAGCCCCTGAACGAATTTTGTAAGAATTTCTCTCTCTTTCACTGTCTTTGTTTCACGGGTTTTTAAAAGTAATTGATTTTTATAATAGGGTTTAGCTGCTTTGCACTGCTGTGTTTATGCCGCTTTACACCCACTTGACTCACTTACAGAGAGATATCAATACATAGGTTTTAAGATTCTTACTAGTCAGATATATTCTTGGGCGGTGAATAGGGGGCGTTGAGTCCAGTTCACTGAGCAAGGAGTAGGTCTGGTCTATTACATATTGGGTTTATGGAACGGTATCTGAGCTAATTTGAAACCCTTGTTTTATGCATCACCCCACCTCACCTTTCCCGTTAAGCAGCCATAGTGTGTTTTCTAAACGTGCGACTCTGTTCTGTTTTGTAATTCAGTTCAAGGGTAGCGGTTTTTACATTCTCTCTGTAAGTGATATCTTATGATAAGTGTCTTTTTCTGTGTGACTTATTTCACTTAGAATCGTCGTACCTAAATCCACTCATCATGCTGCTCCTAGCCTTATGACGTTGATTTCATGGCTGAGTGATATTCCATTGTACATAAGGACCACAACTTCTTTATCCATTCTTCTCTTTCCTGGGATGTTTAAGGTGTAACGAAGTGGAGGTTCTTGTCAACAGAGCAGCCCTAAACTTTGGGGTGCCTGTGTCTTGCTGATTTTTAGTTTTCCCAATTTATACGCCCATGAGTGGAAGTGCCCTATGCTCTCTAAGCTGAGTTTTTTAGATGTTTCAGGACACACCGTACACTTCTCCAGAGTGGCTGTTGGCAATTTACAGCCCGCCCATCAGCGTAGCAAGGCTCCCATTTCTCCATGGCCTGTCCTGCATTTCTGGTTTTGACACTTTATTCAGCATGGCCCTTTTGACCGATGGGAAGCGAGACTTCTTTGTAGCGCTGATTTGCCTTTCCAGGTTGCTTGGTTGGCCAAAAAGGGCGTATGCGTTTTTTCCTGAATATATTCAGGAAAAAACGCATACGCCCTTTTTGGCCAAGGGCATCATTGTCGAGGTTTTGCCGCTTTTCCTGTGCTTTAAAGGCGATTCGTATCTACCTCCTGAAATCGGTTTCCTGCAATTCTGCCTTGCTTTCAAATCCTCTTCGTTGCCTTCCCTCCATATATTTGTGGACGAGAGTTATCATTTCTAACTCTGCAGGTTTGTGAATTGCAGTGCCCCTGAGCTCCATTTTTCAACTCGCTTTCTTGGGAGCTGGCCGCAAAAGCGCAGGATTGCTTCAGGCCCTATTCTGGCTCCGGGCGGCAGGCTGAGCCTGTGGTTAATTCTGCTTCCTGATGGGAAAATAGAGTGACCTGTGCCTGTCCCAACACCTAGAGCTAGTCTCTCATTGGTTCCCCCTCTTCCCGTTCATCCTCAGGACAAATTGCAACGTGTTCGGAACAGGAGGTTAAAGGTGCTGATTCTCCAAGGAGGGAGATTGCTAGTAAAACGGCTGGAATGGCGAACCGGAGCACAAGGAGATGAGAAATGAGGTGCGTTTTAGAAACCTTTCCCGGTCACACGGTGTACCATCTTCTGGGTTTCTCGTGCATGTTTTCGACGTAGGAAGATGCCCTTGAACCTGGAGATTTGGGACCCATGGGATGGGTACCACGCCGTATTACATTACAGGGTCTGCGTTAGCTCACCCAACCTCACCAAACCTCTCAGCCCCAAGAGTGTCCACCCTTATGTCTCAATCAGCTGTGGGTCTAGATATGGTCAATCCAGGTGGCATCGCAGCCCCTGAACGAATTTTGTAAGAATTTCTCTCTCTTTCACTGTCTTTGTTTCACGGGTTTTTAAAAGTAATTGATTTTTATAATAGGGTTTAGCTGCTTTGCACTGCTGTGTTTATGCCGCTTTACACCCACTTGACTCACTTACAGAGAGATATCAATACATAGGTTTTAAGATTCTTACTAGTCAGATATATTCTTGGGCGGTGAATAGGGGGCGTTGAGTCCAGTTCACTGAGCAAGGAGTAGGTCTTGTCTATTACATATTGGGTTTATGGAACGGTATCTGAGCTAATTTGAAACCCTTGTTTTATGCATCACCCCACCTCACCTTTCCCGTTAAGCAGCCATAGTGTGTTTTCTAAACGTGCGACTCTGTTCTGTTTTGTAATTCAGTTCAAGGGTAGCGGTTTTTACATTCTCTCTGTAAGTGATATCTTATGATAAGTGTCTTTTTCTGTGTGACTTATTTCACTTAGAATCGTCGTACCTAAATCCACTCATCATGCTGCTCCTAGCCTTATGACGTTGATTTCATGGCTGAGTGATATTCCATTGTACATAAGGACCACAACTTCTTTATCCATTCTTCTCTTTCCTGGGATGTTTAAGGTGTAACGAAGTGGAGGTTCTTGTCAACAGAGCAGCCCTAAACTTTGGGGTGCCTGTGTCTTGCTGATTTTTAGTTTTCCCAATTTATACGCCCATGAGTGGAAGTGCCCTATGCTCTCTAAGCTGAGTTTTTTAGATGTTTCAGGACACACCGTACACTTCTCCAGAGTGGCTGTTGGCAATTTACAGCCCGCCCATCAGCGTAGCAAGGCTCCCATTTCTCCATGGCCTGTCCTGCATTTCTGGTTTTGACACTTTATTCAGCATGGCCCTTTTGACCGATGGGAAGCGAGACTTCTTTGTAGCGCTGATTTGCCTTTCCAGGTTGCTTGGTTGGCCAAAAAGGGCGTATGCGTTTTTTCCTGAATATATTCAGGAAAAAACGCATACGCCCTTTTTGGCCAAGGGCATCATTGTCGAGGTTTTGCCGCTTTTCCTGTGCTTTAAAGGCGATTCGAATCTACCTCCTGGAATCGGTTTCTTGCAATTCTG
Organism: Balaenoptera borealis; assembly: GCF_965194805.1. Lineage (NCBI taxonomy): Eukaryota > Metazoa > Chordata > Mammalia > Artiodactyla > Balaenopteridae > Balaenoptera > Balaenoptera borealis. The sequence goes on along the minus strand of NC_138874.1, from coordinate 36,404,926 downwards.
CCTTGCTTTCAAATCCTCTTCGTTGCCTTCCCTCCATATATTTGTGGACGAGAGTTATCATTTCTAACTCTGCAGGTTTGTGAATTGCAGTGCCCCTGAGCTCCATTTTTCAACTCGCTTTCTTGGGAGCTGGCCGCAAAAGCGCAGGATTGCTTCAGGCCCTATTCTGGCTCCGGGCGGCAGGCTGAGCCTGTGGTTAATTCTGCTTCCTGATGGGAAAATAGAGTGACCTGTGCCTGTCCCAACACCTAGAGCTAGTCTCTCATTGGTTCCCCCTCTTCCCGTTCATCCTCAGGACAAATTGCAACGTGTTCGGAACAGGAGGTTAAAGGTGCTGATTCTCCAAGGAGGGAGATTGCTAGTAAAGCGGCTGGAATGGCGAACCGGAGCACAAGGAGATGAGAAATGAGGTGCGTTTTAGAAACCTTTCCCGGTCACACGGTGTACCATCTTCTGGGTTTCTCGTGCATGTTTTCGACGTAGGAAGATGCCCTTGAACCTGGAGATTTGGGACCCATGGGATGGGTACCACGCCGTATTACATTACAGGGTCTGCGTTAGCTCACCCAACCTCACCAAACCTCTCAGCCCCAAGAGTGTCCACCCTTATGTCTCAATCAGCTGTGGGTCTAGATATGGTCAATCCAGGTGGCATCGCAGCCCCTGAACGAATTTTGTAAGAATTTCTCTCTCTTTCACTGTCTTTGTTTCACGGGTTTTTAAAAGTAATTGATTTTTATAATAGGGTTTAGCTGCTTTGCACTGCTGTGTTTATGCCGCTTTACACCCACTTGACTCACTTACAGAGAGATATCAATACATAGGTTTTAAGATTCTTACTAGTCAGATATATTCTTGGGCGGTGAATAGGGGGCGTTGAGTCCAGTTCACTGAGCAAGGAGTAGGTCTGGTCTATTACATATTGGGTTTATGGAACGGTATCTGAGCTAATTTGAAACCCTTGTTTTATGCATCACCCCACCTCACCTTTCCCGTTAAGCAGCCATAGTGTGTTTTCTAAACGTGCGACTCTGTTCTGTTTTGTAATTCAGTTCAAGGGTAGCGGTTTTTACATTCTCTCTGTAAGTGATATCTTATGATAAGTGTCTTTTTCTGTGTGACTTATTTCACTTAGAATCGTCGTACCTAAATCCACTCATCATGCTGCTCCTAGCCTTATGACGTTGATTTCATGGCTGAGTGATATTCCATTGTACATAAGGACCACAACTTCTTTATCCATTCTTCTCTTTCCTGGGATGTTTAAGGTGTAACGAAGTGGAGGTTCTTGTCAACAGAGCAGCCCTAAACTTTGGGGTGCCTGTGTCTTGCTGATTTTTAGTTTTCCCAATTTATACGCCCATGAGTGGAAGTGCCCTATGCTCTCTAAGCTGAGTTTTTTAGATGTTTCAGGACACACCGTACACTTCTCCAGAGTGGCTGTTGGCAATTTACAGCCCGCCCATCAGCGTAGCAAGGCTCCCATTTCTCCATGGCCTGTCCTGCATTTCTGGTTTTGACACTTTATTCAGCATGGCCCTTTTGACCGATGGGAAGCGAGACTTCTTTGTAGCGCTGATTTGCCTTTCCAGGTTGCTTGGTTGGCCAAAAAGGGCGTATGCGTTTTTTCCTGAATATATTCAGGAAAAAACGCATACGCCCTTTTTGGCCAAGGGCATCATTGTCGAGGTTTTGCCGCTTTTCCTGTGCTTTAAAGGCGATTCGAATCTACCTCCTGGAATCGGTTTCCTGCAATTCTGCCTTGCTTTCAAATCCTCTTCGTTGCCTTCCCTCCATATATTTGTGGACGAGAGTTATCATTTCTAACTCTGCAGGTTTGTGAATTGCAGTGCCCCTGAGCTCCATTTTTCAACTCGCTTTCTTGGGAGCTGGCCGCAAAAGCGCAGGATTGCTTCAGGCCCTATTCTGGCTCCGGGCGGCAGGCTGAGCCTGTGGTTAATTCTGCTTCCTGATGGGAAAATAGAGTGACCTGTGCCTGTCCCAACACCTAGAGCTAGTCTCTCATTGGTTCCCCCTCTTCCCGTTCATCCTCAGGACAAATTGCAACGTGTTCGGAACAGGAGGTTAAAGGTGCTGATTCTCCAAGGAGGGAGATTGCTAGTAAAGCGGCTGGAATGGCGAACCGGAGCACAAGGAGATGAGAAATGAGGTGCGTTTTAGAAACCTTTCCCGGTCACACGGTGTACCATCTTCTGGGTTTCTCGTGCATGTTTTCGACGTAGGAAGATGCCCTTGAACCTGGAGATTTGGGACCCATGGGATGGGTACCACGCCGTATTACATTACAGGGTCTGCGTTAGCTCACCCAACCTCACCAAACCTCTCAGCCCCAAGAGTGTCCACCCTTATGTCTCAATCAGCTGTGGGTCTAGATATGGTCAATCCAGGTGGCATCGCAGCCCCTGAACGAATTTTGTAAGAATTTCTCTCTCTTTCACTGTCTTTGTTTCACGGGTTTTTAAAAGTAATTGATTTTTATAATAGGGTTTAGCTGCTTTGCACTGCTGTGTTTATGCCGCTTTACACCCACTTGACTCACTTACAGAGAGATATCAATACATAGGTTTTAAGATTCTTACTAGTCAGATATATTCTTGGGCGGTGAATAGGGGGCGTTGAGTCCAGTTCACTGAGCAAGGAGTAGGTCTTGTCTATTACATATTGGGTTTATGGAACGGTATCTGAGCTAATTTGAAACCCTTGTTTTATGCATCACCCCACCTCACCTTTCCCGTTAAGCAGCCATAGTGTGTTTTCTAAACGTGCGACTCTGTTCTGTTTTGTAATTCAGTTCAAGGGTAGCGGTTTTTACATTCTCTCTGTAAGTGATATCTTATGATAAGTGTCTTTTTCTGTGTGACTTATTTCACTTAGAATCGTCGTACCTAAATCCACTCATCATGCTGCTCCTAGCCTTATGACGTTGATTTCATGGCTGAGTGATATTCCATTGTACATAAGGACCACAACTTCTTTATCCATTCTTCTCTTTCCTGGGATGTTTAAGGTGTAACGAAGTGGAGGTTCTTGTCAACAGAGCAGCCCTAAACTTTGGGGTGCCTGTGTCTTGCTGATTTTTAGTTTTCCCAATTTATACGCCCATGAGTGGAAGTGCCCTATGCTCTCTAAGCTGAGTTTTTTAGATGTTTCAGGACACACCGTACACTTCTCCAGAGTGGCTGTTGGCAATTTACAGCCCGCCCATCAGCGTAGCAAGGCTCCCATTTCTCCATGGCCTGTCCTGCATTTCTGGTTTTGACACTTTATTCAGCATGGCCCTTTTGACCGATGGGAAGCGAGACTTCTTTGTAGCGCTGATTTGCCTTTCCAGGTTGCTTGGTTGGCCAAAAAGGGCGTATGCGTTTTTTCCTGAATATATTCAGGAAAAAACGCATACGCCCTTTTTGGCCAAGGGCATCATTGTCGAGGTTTTGCCGCTTTTCCTGTGCTTTAAAGGCGATTCGAATCTACCTCCTGGAATCGGTTTCCTGCAATTCTGCCTTGCTTTCAAATCCTCTTCGTTGCCTTCCCTCCATATATTTGTGGACGAGAGTTATCATTTCTAACTCTGCAGGTTTGTGAATTGCAGTGCCCCTGAGCTCCATTTTTCAACTCGCTTTCTTGGGAGCTGGCCGCAAAAGCGCAGGATTGCTTCAGGCCCTATTCTGGCTCCGGGCGGCAGGCTGAGCCTGTGGTTAATTCTGCTTCCTGATGGGAAAATAGAGTGACCTGTGCCTGTCCCAACACCTAGAGCTAGTCTCTCATTGGTTCCCCCTCTTCCCGTTCATCCTCAGGACAAATTGCAACGTGTTCGGAACAGGAGGTTAAAGGTGCTGATTCTCCAAGGAGGGAGATTGCTAGTAAAGCGGCTGGAATGGCGAACCGGAGCACAAGGAGATGAGAAATGAGGTGCGTTTTAGAAACCTTTCCCGGTCACACGGTGTACCATCTTCTGGGTTTCTCGTGCATGTTTTCGACGTAGGAAGATGCCCTTGAACCTGGAGATTTGGGACCCATGGGATGGGTACCACGCCGTATTACATTACAGGGTCTGCGTTAGCTCACCCAACCTCACCAAACCTCTCAGCCCCAAGAGTGTCCACCCTTATGTCTCAATCAGCTGTGGGTCTAGATATGGTCAATCCAGGTGGCATCGCAGCCCCTGAACGAATTTTGTAAGAATTTCTCTCTCTTTCACTGTCTTTGTTTCACGGGTTTTTAAAAGTAATTGATTTTTATAATAGGGTTTAGCTGCTTTGCACTGCTGTGTTTATGCCGCTTTACACCCACTTGACTCACTTACAGAGAGATATCAATACATAGGTTTTAAGATTCTTACTAGTCAGATATATTCTTGGGCGGTGAATAGGGGGCGTTGAGTCCAGTTCACTGAGCAAGGAGTAGGTCTGGTCTATTACATATTGGGTTTATGGAACGGTATCTGAGCTAATTTGAAACCCTTGTTTTATGCATCACCCCACCTCACCTTTCCCGTTAAGCAGCCATAGTGTGTTTTCTAAACGTGCGACTCTGTTCTGTTTTGTAATTCAGTTCAAGGGTAGCGGTTTTTACATTCTCTCTGTAAGTGATATCTTATGATAAGTGTCTTTTTCTGTGTGACTTATTTCACTTAGAATCGTCGTACCTAAATCCACTCATCATGCTGCTCCTAGCCTTATGACGTTGATTTCATGGCTGAGTGATATTCCATTGTACATAAGGACCACAACTTCTTTATCCATTCTTCTCTTTCCTGGGATGTTTAAGGTGTAACGAAGTGGAGGTTCTTGTCAACAGAGCAGCCCTAAACTTTGGGGTGCCTGTGTCTTGCTGATTTTTAGTTTTCCCAATTTATACGCCCATGAGTGGAAGTGCCCTATGCTCTCTAAGCTGAGTTTTTTAGATGTTTCAGGACACACCGTACACTTCTCCAGAGTGGCTGTTGGCAATTTACAGCCCGCCCATCAGCGTAGCAAGGCTCCCATTTCTCCATGGCCTGTCCTGCATTTCTGGTTTTGACACTTTATTCAGCATGGCCCTTTTGACCGATGGGAAGCGAGACTTCTTTGTAGCGCTGATTTGCCTTTCCAGGTTGCTTGGTTGGCCAAAAAGGGCGTATGCGTTTTTTCCTGAATATATTCAGGAAAAAACGCATACGCCCTTTTTGGCCAAGGGCATCATTGTCGAGGTTTTGCCGCTTTTCCTGTGCTTTAAAGGCGATTCGTATCTACCTCCTGAAATCGGTTTCCTGCAATTCTGCCTTGCTTTCAAATCCTCTTCGTTGCCTTCCCTCCATATATTTGTGGACGAGAGTTATCATTTCTAACTCTGCAGGTTTGTGAATTGCAGTGCCCCTGAGCTCCATTTTTCAACTCGCTTTCTTGGGAGCTGGCCGCAAAAGCGCAGGATTGCTTCAGGCCCTATTCTGGCTCCGGGCGGCAGGCTGAGCCTGTGGTTAATTCTGCTTCCTGATGGGAAAATAGAGTGACCTGTGCCTGTCCCAACACCTAGAGCTAGTCTCTCATTGGTTCCCCCTCTTCCCGTTCATCCTCAGGACAAATTGCAACGTGTTCGGAACAGGAGGTTAAAGGTGCTGATTCTCCAAGGAGGGAGATTGCTAGTAAAACGGCTGGAATGGCGAACCGGAGCACAAGGAGATGAGAAATGAGGTGCGTTTTAGAAACCTTTCCCGGTCACACGGTGTACCATCTTCTGGGTTTCTCGTGCATGTTTTCGACGTAGGAAGATGCCCTTGAACCTGGAGATTTGGGACCCATGGGATGGGTACCACGCCGTATTACATTACAGGGTCTGCGTTAGCTCACCCAACCTCACCAAACCTCTCAGCCCCAAGAGTGTCCACCCTTATGTCTCAATCAGCTGTGGGTCTAGATATGGTCAATCCAGGTGGCATCGCAGCCCCTGAACGAATTTTGTAAGAATTTCTCTCTCTTTCACTGTCTTTGTTTCACGGGTTTTTAAAAGTAATTGATTTTTATAATAGGGTTTAGCTGCTTTGCACTGCTGTGTTTATGCCGCTTTACACCCACTTGACTCACTTACAGAGAGATATCAATACATAGGTTTTAAGATTCTTACTAGTCAGATATATTCTTGGGCGGTGAATAGGGGGCGTTGAGTCCAGTTCACTGAGCAAGGAGTAGGTCTTGTCTATTACATATTGGGTTTATGGAACGGTATCTGAGCTAATTTGAAACCCTTGTTTTATGCATCACCCCACCTCACCTTTCCCGTTAAGCAGCCATAGTGTGTTTTCTAAACGTGCGACTCTGTTCTGTTTTGTAATTCAGTTCAAGGGTAGCGGTTTTTACATTCTCTCTGTAAGTGATATCTTATGATAAGTGTCTTTTTCTGTGTGACTTATTTCACTTAGAATCGTCGTACCTAAATCCACTCATCATGCTGCTCCTAGCCTTATGACGTTGATTTCATGGCTGAGTGATATTCCATTGTACATAAGGACCACAACTTCTTTATCCATTCTTCTCTTTCCTGGGATGTTTAAGGTGTAACGAAGTGGAGGTTCTTGTCAACAGAGCAGCCCTAAACTTTGGGGTGCCTGTGTCTTGCTGATTTTTAGTTTTCCCAATTTATACGCCCATGAGTGGAAGTGCCCTATGCTCTCTAAGCTGAGTTTTTTAGATGTTTCAGGACACACCGTACACTTCTCCAGAGTGGCTGTTGGCAATTTACAGCCCGCCCATCAGCGTAGCAAGGCTCCCATTTCTCCATGGCCTGTCCTGCATTTCTGGTTTTGACACTTTATTCAGCATGGCCCTTTTGACCGATGGGAAGCGAGACTTCTTTGTAGCGCTGATTTGCCTTTCCAGGTTGCTTGGTTGGCCAAAAAGGGCGTATGCGTTTTTTCCTGAATATATTCAGGAAAAAACGCATACGCCCTTTTTGGCCAAGGGCATCATTGTCGAGGTTTTGCCGCTTTTCCTGTGCTTTAAAGGCGATTCGAATCTACCTCCTGGAATCGGTTTCCTGCAATTCTGCCTTGCTTTCAAATCCTCTTCGTTGCCTTCCCTCCATATATTTGTGGACGAGAGTTATCATTTCTAACTCTGCAGGTTTGTGAATTGCAGTGCCCCTGAGCTCCATTTTTCAACTCGCTTTCTTGGGAGCTGGCCGCAAAAGCGCAGGATTGCTTCAGGCCCTATTCTGGCTCCGGGCGGCAGGCTGAGCCTGTGGTTAATTCTGCTTCCTGATGGGAAAATAGAGTGACCTGTGCCTGTCCCAACACCTAGAGCTAGTCTCTCATTGGTTCCCCCTCTTCCCGTTCATCCTCAGGACAAATTGCAACGTGTTCGGAACAGGAGGTTAAAGGTGCTGATTCTCCAAGGAGGGAGATTGCTAGTAAAGCGGCTGGAATGGCGAACCGGAGCACAAGGAGATGAGAAATGAGGTGCGTTTTAGAAACCTTTCCCGGTCACACGGTGTACCATCTTCTGGGTTTCTCGTGCATGTTTTCGACGTAGGAAGATGCCCTTGAACCTGGAGATTTGGGACCCATGGGATGGGTACCACGCCGTATTACATTACAGGGTCTGCGTTAGCTCACCCAACCTCACCAAACCTCTCAGCCCCAAGAGTGTCCACCCTTATGTCTCAATCAGCTGTGGGTCTAGATATGGTCAATCCAGGTGGCATCGCAGCCCCTGAACGAATTTTGTAAGAATTTCTCTCTCTTTCACTGTCTTTGTTTCACGGGTTTTTAAAAGTAATTGATTTTTATAATAGGGTTTAGCTGCTTTGCACTGCTGTGTTTATGCCGCTTTACACCCACTTGACTCACTTACAGAGAGATATCAATACATAGGTTTTAAGATTCTTACTAGTCAGATATATTCTTGGGCGGTGAATAGGGGGCGTTGAGTCCAGTTCACTGAGCAAGGAGTAGGTCTGGTCTATTACATATTGGGTTTATGGAACGGTATCTGAGCTAATTTGAAACCCTTGTTTTATGCATCACCCCACCTCACCTTTCCCGTTAAGCAGCCATAGTGTGTTTTCTAAACGTGCGACTCTGTTCTGTTTTGTAATTCAGTTCAAGGGTAGCGGTTTTTACATTCTCTCTGTAAGTGATATCTTATGATAAGTGTCTTTTTCTGTGTGACTTATTTCACTTAGAATCGTCGTACCTAAATCCACTCATCATGCTGCTCCTAGCCTTATGACGTTGATTTCATGGCTGAGTGATATTCCATTGTACATAAGGACCACAACTTCTTTATCCATTCTTCTCTTTCCTGGGATGTTTAAGGTGTAACGAAGTGGAGGTTCTTGTCAACAGAGCAGCCCTAAACTTTGGGGTGCCTGTGTCTTGCTGATTTTTAGTTTTCCCAATTTATACGCCCATGAGTGGAAGTGCCCTATGCTCTCTAAGCTGAGTTTTTTAGATGTTTCAGGACACACCGTACACTTCTCCAGAGTGGCTGTTGGCAATTTACAGCCCGCCCATCAGCGTAGCAAGGCTCCCATTTCTCCATGGCCTGTCCTGCATTTCTGGTTTTGACACTTTATTCAGCATGGCCCTTTTGACCGATGGGAAGCGAGACTTCTTTGTAGCGCTGATTTGCCTTTCCAGGTTGCTTGGTTGGCCAAAAAGGGCGTATGCGTTTTTTCCTGAATATATTCAGGAAAAAACGCATACGCCCTTTTTGGCCAAGGGCATCATTGTCGAGGTTTTGCCGCTTTTCCTGTGCTTTAAAGGCGATTCGTATCTACCTCCTGAAATCGGTTTCCTGCAATTCTGCCTTGCTTTCAAATCCTCTTCGTTGCCTTCCCTCCATATATTTGTGGACGAGAGTTATCATTTCTAACTCTGCAGGTTTGTGAATTGCAGTGCCCCTGAGCTCCATTTTTCAACTCGCTTTCTTGGGAGCTGGCCGCAAAAGCGCAGGATTGCTTCAGGCCCTATTCTGGCTCCGGGCGGCAGGCTGAGCCTGTGGTTAATTCTGCTTCCTGATGGGAAAATAGAGTGACCTGTGCCTGTCCCAACACCTAGAGCTAGTCTCTCATTGGTTCCCCCTCTTCCCGTTCATCCTCAGGACAAATTGCAACGTGTTCGGAACAGGAGGTTAAAGGTGCTGATTCTCCAAGGAGGGAGATTGCTAGTAAAACGGCTGGAATGGCGAACCGGAGCACAAGGAGATGAGAAATGAGGTGCGTTTTAGAAACCTTTCCCGGTCACACGGTGTACCATCTTCTGGGTTTCTCGTGCATGTTTTCGACGTAGGAAGATGCCCTTGAACCTGGAGATTTGGGACCCATGGGATGGGTACCACGCCGTATTACATTACAGGGTCTGCGTTAGCTCACCCAACCTCACCAAACCTCTCAGCCCCAAGAGTGTCCACCCTTATGTCTCAATCAGCTGTGGGTCTAGATATGGTCAATCCAGGTGGCATCGCAGCCCCTGAACGAATTTTGTAAGAATTTCTCTCTCTTTCACTGTCTTTGTTTCACGGGTTTTTAAAAGTAATTGATTTTTATAATAGGGTTTAGCTGCTTTGCACTGCTGTGTTTATGCCGCTTTACACCCACTTGACTCACTTACAGAGAGATATCAATACATAGGTTTTAAGATTCTTACTAGTCAGATATATTCTTGGGCGGTGAATAGGGGGCGTTGAGTCCAGTTCACTGAGCAAGGAGTAGGTCTTGTCTATTACATATTGGGTTTATGGAACGGTATCTGAGCTAATTTGAAACCCTTGTTTTATGCATCACCCCACCTCACCTTTCCCGTTAAGCAGCCATAGTGTGTTTTCTAAACGTGCGACTCTGTTCTGTTTTGTAATTCAGTTCAAGGGTAGCGGTTTTTACATTCTCTCTGTAAGTGATATCTTATGATAAGTGTCTTTTTCTGTGTGACTTATTTCACTTAGAATCGTCGTACCTAAATCCACTCATCATGCTGCTCCTAGCCTTATGACGTTGATTTCATGGCTGAGTGATATTCCATTGTACATAAGGACCACAACTTCTTTATCCATTCTTCTCTTTCCTGGGATGTTTAAGGTGTAACGAAGTGGAGGTTCTTGTCAACAGAGCAGCCCTAAACTTTGGGGTGCCTGTGTCTTGCTGATTTTTAGTTTTCCCAATTTATACGCCCATGAGTGGAAGTGCCCTATGCTCTCTAAGCTGAGTTTTTTAGATGTTTCAGGACACACCGTACACTTCTCCAGAGTGGCTGTTGGCAATTTACAGCCCGCCCATCAGCGTAGCAAGGCTCCCATTTCTCCATGGCCTGTCCTGCATTTCTGGTTTTGACACTTTATTCAGCATGGCCCTTTTGACCGATGGGAAGCGAGACTTCTTTGTAGCGCTGATTTGCCTTTCCAGGTTGCTTGGTTGGCCAAAAAGGGCGTATGCGTTTTTTCCTGAATATATTCAGGAAAAAACGCATACGCCCTTTTTGGCCAAGGGCATCATTGTCGAGGTTTTGCCGCTTTTCCTGTGCTTTAAAGGCGATTCGAATCTACCTCCTGGAATCGGTTTCCTGCAATTCTGCCTTGCTTTCAAATCCTCTTCGTTGCCTTCCCTCCATATATTTGTGGACGAGAGTTATCATTTCTAACTCTGCAGGTTTGTGAATTGCAGTGCCCCTGAGCTCCATTTTTCAACTCGCTTTCTTGGGAGCTGGCCGCAAAAGCGCAGGATTGCTTCAGGCCCTATTCTGGCTCCGGGCGGCAGGCTGAGCCTGTGGTTAATTCTGCTTCCTGATGGGAAAATAGAGTGACCTGTGCCTGTCCCAACACCTAGAGCTAGTCTCTCATTGGTTCCCCCTCTTCCCGTTCATCCTCAGGACAAATTGCAACGTGTTCGGAACAGGAGGTTAAAGGTGCTGATTCTCCAAGGAGGGAGATTGCTAGTAAAGCGGCTGGAATGGCGAACCGGAGCACAAGGAGATGAGAAATGAGGTGCGTTTTAGAAACCTTTCCCGGTCACACGGTGTACCATCTTCTGGGTTTCTCGTGCATGTTTTCGACGTAGGAAGATGCCCTTGAACCTGGAGATTTGGGACCCATGGGATGGGTACCACGCCGTATTACTTTACAGGGTCTGCGTTAGCTCACCCAACCTCACCAAACCTCTCAGCCCCAAGAGTGTCCACCCTTATGTCTCAATCAGCTGTGGGTCTAGATATGGTCAATCCAGGTGGCATCGCAGCCCCTGAACGAATTTTGTAAGAATTTCTCTCTCTTTCACTGTCTTTGTTTCACGGGTTTTTAAAAGTAATTGATTTTTATAATAGGGTTTAGCTGCTTTGCACTGCTGTGTTTATGCCGCTTTACACCCACTTGACTCACTTACAGAGAGATATCAATACATAGGTTTTAAGATTCTTACTAGTCAGATATATTCTTGGGCGGTGAATAGGGGGCGTTGAGTCCAGTTCACTGAGCAAGGAGTAGGTCTTGTCTATTACATATTGGGTTTATGGAACGGTATCTGAGCTAATTTGAAACCCTTGTTTTATGCATCACCCCACCTCACCTTTCCCGTTAAGCAGCCATAGTGTGTTTTCTAAACGTGCGACTCTGTTCTGTTTTGTAATTCAGTTCAAGGGTAGCGGTTTTTACATTCTCTCTGTAAGTGATATCTTATGATAAGTGTCTTTTTCTGTGTGACTTATTTCACTTAGAATCGTCGTACCTAAATCCACTCATCATGCTGCTCCTAGCCTTATGACGTTGATTTCATGGCTGAGTGATATTCCATTGTACATAAGGACCACAACTTCTTTATCCATTCTTCTCTTTCCTGGGATGTTTAAGGTGTAACGAAGTGGAGGTTCTTGTCAACAGAGCAGCCCTAAACTTTGGGGTGCCTGTGTCTTGCTGATTTTTAGTTTTCCCAATTTATACGCCCATGAGTGGAAGTGCCCTATGCTCTCTAAGCTGAGTTTTTTAGATGTTTCAGGACACACCGTACACTTCTCCAGAGTGGCTGTTGGCAATTTACAGCCCGCCCATCAGCGTAGCAAGGCTCCCATTTCTCCATGGCCTGTCCTGCATTTCTGGTTTTGACACTTTATTCAGCATGGCCCTTTTGACCGATGGGAAGCGAGACTTCTTTGTAGCGCTGATTTGCCTTTCCAGGTTGCTTGGTTGGCCAAAAAGGGCGTATGCGTTTTTTCCTGAATATATTCAGGAAAAAACGCATACGCCCTTTTTGGCCAAGGGCATCATTGTCGAGGTTTTGCCGCTTTTCCTGTGCTTTAAAGGCGATTCGAATCTACCTCCTGGAATCGGTTTCCTGCAATTCTGCCTTGCTTTCAAATCCTCTTCGTTGCCTTCCCTCCATATATTTGTGGACGAGAGTTATCATTTCTAACTCTGCAGGTTTGTGAATTGCAGTGCCCCTGAGCTCCATTTTTCAACTCGCTTTCTTGGGAGCTGGCCGCAAAAGCGCAGGATTGCTTCAGGCCCTATTCTGGCTCCGGGCGGCAGGCTGAGCCTGTGGTTAATTCTGCTTCCTGATGGGAAAATAGAGTGACCTGTGCCTGTCCCAACACCTAGAGCTAGTCTCTCATTGGTTCCCCCTCTTCCCGTTCATCCTCAGGACAAATTGCAACGTGTTCGGAACAGGAGGTTAAAGGTGCTGATTCTCCAAGGAGGGAGATTGCTAGTAAAGCGGCTGGAATGGCGAACCGGAGCACAAGGAGATGAGAAATGAGGTGCGTTTTAGAAACCTTTCCCGGTCACACGGTGTACCATCTTCTGGGTTTCTCGTGCATGTTTTCGACGTAGGAAGATGCCCTTGAACCTGGAGATTTGGGACCCATGGGATGGGTACCACGCCGTATTACATTACAGGGTCTGCGTTAGCTCACCCAACCTCACCAAACCTCTCAGCCCCAAGAGTGTCCACCCTTATGTCTCAATCAGCTGTGGGTCTAGATATGGTCAATCCAGGTGGCATCGCAGCCCCTGAACGAATTTTGTAAGAATTTCTCTCTCTTTCACTGTCTTTGTTTCACGGGTTTTTAAAAGTAATTGATTTTTATAATAGGGTTTAGCTGCTTTGCACTGCTGTGTTTATGCCGCTTTACACCCACTTGACTCACTTACAGAGAGATATCAATACATAGGTTTTAAGATTCTTACTAGTCAGATATATTCTTGGGCGGTGAATAGGGGGCGTTGAGTCCAGTTCACTGAGCAAGGAGTAGGTCTTGTCTATTACATATTGGGTTTATGGAACGGTATCTGAGCTAATTTGAAACCCTTGTTTTATGCATCACCCCACCTCACCTTTCCCGTTAAGCAGCCATAGTGTGTTTTCTAAACGTGCGACTCTGTTCTGTTTTGTAATTCAGTTCAAGGGTAGCGGTTTTTACATTCTCTCTGTAAGTGATATCTTATGATAAGTGTCTTTTTCTGTGTGACTTATTTCACTTAGAATCGTCGTACCTAAATCCACTCATCATGCTGCTCCTAGCCTTATGACGTTGATTTCATGGCTGAGTGATATTCCATTGTACATAAGGACCACAACTTCTTTATCCATTCTTCTCTTTCCTGGGATGTTTAAGGTGTAACGAAGTGGAGGTTCTTGTCAACAGAGCAGCCCTAAACTTTGGGGTGCCTGTGTCTTGCTGATTTTTAGTTTTCCCAATTTATACGCCCATGAGTGGAAGTGCCCTATGCTCTCTAAGCTGAGTTTTTTAGATGTTTCAGGACACACCGTACACTTCTCCAGAGTGGCTGTTGGCAATTTACAGCCCGCCCATCAGCGTAGCAAGGCTCCCATTTCTCCATGGCCTGTCCTGCATTTCTGGTTTTGACACTTTATTCAGCATGGCCCTTTTGACCGATGGGAAGCGAGACTTCTTTGTAGCGCTGATTTGCCTTTCCAGGTTGCTTGGTTGGCCAAAAAGGGCGTATGCGTTTTTTCCTGAATATATTCAGGAAAAAACGCATACGCCCTTTTTGGCCAAGGGCATCATTGTCGAGGTTTTGCCGCTTTTCCTGTGCTTTAAAGGCGATTCGAATCTACCTCCTGGAATCGGTTTCCTGCAATTCTGCCTTGCTTTCAAATCCTCTTCGTTGCCTTCCCTCCATATATTTGTGGACGAGAGTTATCATTTCTAACTCTGCAGGTTTGTGAATTGCAGTGCCCCTGAGCTCCATTTTTCAACTCGCTTTCTTGGGAGCTGGCCGCAAAAGCGCAGGATTGCTTCAGGCCCTATTCTGGCTCCGGGCGGCAGGCTGAGCCTGTGGTTAATTCTGCTTCCTGATGGGAAAATAGAGTGACCTGTGCCTGTCCCAACACCTAGAGCTAGTCTCTCATTGGTTCCCCCTCTTCCCGTTCATCCTCAGGACAAATTGCAACGTGTTCGGAACAGGAGGTTAAAGGTGCTGATTCTCCAAGGAGGGAGATTGCTAGTAAAGCGGCTGGAATGGCGAACCGGAGCACAAGGAGATGAGAAATGAGGTGCGTTTTAGAAACCTTTCCCGGTCACACGGTGTACCATCTTCTGGGTTTCTCGTGCATGTTTTCGACGTAGGAAGATGCCCTTGACCCTGGAGATTTGGGACCCATGGGATGGGTACCACGCCGTATTACTTTACAGGGTCTGCGTTAGCTCACCCAACCTCACCAAACCTCTCAGCCCCAAGAGTGTCCTCCCTTATGTCTCAATCAGCTGTGGGTCTAGATATGGTCAATCCAGGTGGCATCGCAGCCCCTGAACGAATTTTGTAAGAATTTCTCTCTCTTTCACTGTCTTTGTTTCACGGGTTTTTAAAAGTAATTGATTTTTATAATAGGGTTTAGCTGCTTTGCACTGCTGTGTTTATGCCGCTTTACACCCACTTGACTCACTTACAGAGAGATATCAATACATAGGTTTTAAGATTCTTACTAGTCAGATATATTCTTGGGCGGTGAATAGGGGGCGTTGAGTCCAGTTCACTGAGCAAGGAGTAGGTCTTGTCTATTACATATTGGGTTTATGGAACGGTATCTGAGCTAATTTGAAACCCTTGTTTTATGCATCACCCCACCTCACCTTTCCCGTTAAGCAGCCATAGTGTGTTTTCTAAACGTGCGACTCTGTTCTGTTTTGTAATTCAGTTCAAGGGTAGCGGTTTTTACATTCCCTCTGTAAGTGATATCTTATGATAAGTGTCTTTTTCTGTGTGACTTATTTCACTTAGAATCGTCGTACCTAAATCCACTCATCATGCTGCTCCTAGCCTTATGACGTTGATTTCATGGCTGAGTGATATTCCATTGTACATAAGGACCACAACTTCTTTATCCATTCTTCTCTTTCCTGGGATGTTTCAGGTGTAACGAAGTGGAGGTTCTTGTCAACAGAGCAGCCCTAAACTTTGGGGTGCCTGTGTCTTGCTGATTTTTAGTTTTCCCAATTTATACGCCCATGAGTGGAAGTGCCCTATGCTCTCTAAGCTGAGTTTTTTAGATGTTTCAGGACACACCGTACACTTCTCCAGAGTGGCTGTTGGCAATTTACAGCCCGCCCATCAGCGTAGCAAGGCTCCCATTTCTCCATGGCCTGTCCTGCATTTCTGGTTTTGACACTTTATTCAGCATGGCCCTTTTGACCGATGGGAAGCGAGACTTCTTTGTAGCGCTGATTTGCCTTTCCAGGTTGCTTGGTTGGCCAAAAAGGGCGTATGCGTTTTTTCCTGAATATATTCAGGAAAAAACGCATACGCCCTTTTTGGCCAAGGGCATCATTGTCGAGGTTTTGCCGCTTTTCCTGTGCTTTAAAGGCGATTCGTATCTACCTCCTGAAATCGGTTTCCTGCAATTCTGCCTTGCTTTCAAATCCTCTTCGTTGCCTTCCCTCCATATATTTGTGGACGAGAGTTATCATTTCTAACTCTGCAGGTTTGTGAATTGCAGTGCCCCTGAGCTCCATTTTTCAACTCGCTTTCTTGGGAGCTGGCCGCAAAAGCGCAGGATTGCTTCAGGCCCTATTCTGGCTCCGGGCGGCAGGCTGAGCCTGTGGTTAATTCTGCTTCCTGATGGGAAAATAGAGTGACCTGTGCCTGTCCCAACACCTAGAGCTAGTCTCTCATTGGTTCCCCCTCTTCCCGTTCATCCTCAGGACAAATTGCAACGTGTTCGGAACAGGAGGTTAAAGGTGCTGATTCTCCAAGGAGGGAGATTGCTAGTAAAACGGCTGGAATGGCGAACCGGAGCACAAGGAGATGAGAAATGAGGTGCGTTTTAGAAACCTTTCCCGGTCACACGGTGTACCATCTTCTGGGTTTCTCGTGCATGTTTTCGACGTAGGAAGATGCCCTTGAACCTGGAGATTTGGGACCCATGGGATGGGTACCACGCCGTATTACATTACAGGGTCTGCGTTAGCTCACCCAACCTCACCAAACCTCTCAGCCCCAAGAGTGTCCACCCTTATGTCTCAATCAGCTGTGGGTCTAGATATGGTCAATCCAGGTGGCATCGCAGCCCCTGAACGAATTTTGTAAGAATTTCTCTCTCTTTCACTGTCTTTGTTTCACGGGTTTTTAAAAGTAATTGATTTTTATAATAGGGTTTAGCTGCTTTGCACTGCTGTGTTTATGCCGCTTTACACCCACTTGACTCACTTACAGAGAGATATCAATACATAGGTTTTAAGATTCTTACTAGTCAGATATATTCTTGGGCGGTGAATAGGGGGCGTTGAGTCCAGTTCACTGAGCAAGGAGTAGGTCTTGTCTATTACATATTGGGTTTATGGAACGGTATCTGAGCTAATTTGAAACCCTTGTTTTATGCATCACCCCACCTCACCTTTCCCGTTAAGCAGCCATAGTGTGTTTTCTAAACGTGCGACTCTGTTCTGTTTTGTAATTCAGTTCAAGGGTAGCGGTTTTTACATTCTCTCTGTAAGTGATATCTTATGATAAGTGTCTTTTTCTGTGTGACTTATTTCACTTAGAATCGTCGTACCTAAATCCACTCATCATGCTGCTCCTAGCCTTATGACGTTGATTTCATGGCTGAGTGATATTCCATTGTACATAAGGACCACAACTTCTTTATCCATTCTTCTCTTTCCTGGGATGTTTAAGGTGTAACGAAGTGGAGGTTCTTGTCAACAGAGCAGCCCTAAACTTTGGGGTGCCTGTGTCTTGCTGATTTTTAGTTTTCCCAATTTATACGCCCATGAGTGGAAGTGCCCTATGCTCTCTAAGCTGAGTTTTTTAGATGTTTCAGGACACACCGTACACTTCTCCAGAGTGGCTGTTGGCAATTTACAGCCCGCCCATCAGCGTAGCAAGGCTCCCATTTCTCCATGGCCTGTCCTGCATTTCTGGTTTTGACACTTTATTCAGCATGGCCCTTTTGACCGATGGGAAGCGAGACTTCTTTGTAGCGCTGATTTGCCTTTCCAGGTTGCTTGGTTGGCCAAAAAGGGCGTATGCGTTTTTTCCTGAATATATTCAGGAAAAAACGCATACGCCCTTTTTGGCCAAGGGCATCATTGTCGAGGTTTTGCCGCTTTTCCTGTGCTTTAAAGGCGATTCGAATCTACCTCCTGGAATCGGTTTCCTGCAATTCTGCCTTGCTTTCAAATCCTCTTCGTTGCCTTCCCTCCATATATTTGTGGACGAGAGTTATCATTTCTAACTCTGCAGGTTTGTGAATTGCAGTGCCCCTGAGCTCCATTTTTCAACTCGCTTTCTTGGGAGCTGGCCGCAAAAGCGCAGGATTGCTTCAGGCCCTATTCTGGCTCCGGGCGGCAGGCTGAGCCTGTGGTTAATTCTGCTTCCTGATGGGAAAATAGAGTGACCTGTGCCTGTCCCAACACCTAGAGCTAGTCTCTCATTGGTTCCCCCTCTTCCCGTTCATCCTCAGGACAAATTGCAACGTGTTCGGAACAGGAGGTTAAAGGTGCTGATTCTCCAAGGAGGGAGATTGCTAGTAAAGCGGCTGGAATGGCGAACCGGAGCACAAGGAGATGAGAAATGAGGTGCGTTTTAGAAACCTTTCCCGGTCACACGGTGTACCATCTTCTGGGTTTCTCGTGCATGTTTTCGACGTAGGAAGATGCCCTTGAACCTGGAGATTTGGGACCCATGGGATGGGTACCACGCCGTATTACATTACAGGGTCTGCGTTAGCTCACCCAACCTCACCAAACCTCTCAGCCCCAAGAGTGTCCACCCTTATGTCTCAATCAGCTGTGGGTCTAGATATGGTCAATCCAGGTGGCATCGCAGCCCCTGAACGAATTTTGTAAGAATTTCTCTCTCTTTCACTGTCTTTGTTTCACGGGTTTTTAAAAGTAATTGATTTTTATAATAGGGTTTAGCTGCTTTGCACTGCTGTGTTTATGCCGCTTTACACCCACTTGACTCACTTACAGAGAGATATCAATACATAGGTTTTAAGATTCTTACTAGTCAGATATATTCTTGGGCGGTGAATAGGGGGCGTTGAGTCCAGTTCACTGAGCAAGGAGTAGGTCTTGTCTATTACATATTGGGTTTATGGAACGGTATCTGAGCTAATTTGAAACCCTTGTTTTATGCATCACCCCACCTCACCTTTCCCGTTAAGCAGCCATAGTGTGTTTTCTAAACGTGCGACTCTGTTCTGTTTTGTAATTCAGTTCAAGGGTAGCGGTTTTTACATTCTCTCTGTAAGTGATATCTTATGATAAGTGTCTTTTTCTGTGTGACTTATTTCACTTAGAATCGTCGTACCTAAATCCACTCATCATGCTGCTCCTAGCCTTATGACGTTGATTTCATGGCTGAGTGATATTCCATTGTACATAAGGACCACAACTTCTTTATCCATTCTTCTCTTTCCTGGGATGTTTAAGGTGTAACGAAGTGGAGGTTCTTGTCAACAGAGCAGCCCTAAACTTTGGGGTGCCTGTGTCTTGCTGATTTTTAGTTTTCCCAATTTATACGCCCATGAGTGGAAGTGCCCTATGCTCTCTAAGCTGAGTTTTTTAGATGTTTCAGGACACACCGTACACTTCTCCAGAGTGGCTGTTGGCAATTTACAGCCCGCCCATCAGCGTAGCAAGGCTCCCATTTCTCCATGGCCTGTCCTGCATTTCTGGTTTTGACACTTTATTCAGCATGGCCCTTTTGACCGATGGGAAGCGAGACTTCTTTGTAGCGCTGATTTGCCTTTCCAGGTTGCTTGGTTGGCCAAAAAGGGCGTATGCGTTTTTTCCTGAATATATTCAGGAAAAAACGCATACGCCCTTTTTGGCCAAGGGCATCATTGTCGAGGTTTTGCCGCTTTTCCTGTGCTTTAAAGGCGATTCGTATCTACCTCCTGAAATCGGTTTCCTGCAATTCTGCCTTGCTTTCAAATCCTCTTCGTTGCCTTCCCTCCATATATTTGTGGACGAGAGTTATCATTTCTAACTCTGCAGGTTTGTGAATTGCAGTGCCCCTGAGCTCCATTTTTCAACTCGCTTTCTTGGGAGCTGGCCGCAAAAGCGCAGGATTGCTTCAGGCCCTATTCTGGCTCCGGGCGGCAGGCTGAGCCTGTGGTTAATTCTGCTTCCTGATGGGAAAATAGAGTGACCTGTGCCTGTCCCAACACCTAGAGCTAGTCTCTCATTGGTTCCCCCTCTTCCCGTTCATCCTCAGGACAAATTGCAACGTGTTCGGAACAGGAGGTTAAAGGTGCTGATTCTCCAAGGAGGGAGATTGCTAGTAAAGCGGCTGGAATGGCGAACCGGAGCACAAGGAGATGAGAAATGAGGTGCGTTTTAGAAACCTTTCCCGGTCACACGGTGTACCATCTTCTGGGTTTCTCGTGCATGTTTTCGACGTAGGAAGATGCCCTTGAACCTGGAGATTTGGGACCCATGGGATGGGTACCACGCCGTATTACATTACAGGGTCTGCGTTAGCTCACCCAACCTCACCAAACCTCTCAGCCCCAAGAGTGTCCACCCTTATGTCTCAATCAGCTGTGGGTCTAGATATGGTCAATCCAGGTGGCATCGCAGCCCCTGAACGAATTTTGTAAGAATTTCTCTCTCTTTCACTGTCTTTGTTTCACGGGTTTTTAAAAGTAATTGATTTTTATAATAGGGTTTAGCTGCTTTGCACTGCTGTGTTTATGCCGCTTTACACCCACTTGACTCACTTACAGAGAGATATCAATACATAGGTTTTAAGATTCTTACTAGTCAGATATATTCTTGGGCGGTGAATAGGGGGCGTTGAGTCCAGTTCACTGAGCAAGGAGTAGGTCTTGTCTATTACATATTGGGTTTATGGAACGGTATCTGAGCTAATTTGAAACCCTTGTTTTATGCATCACCCCACCTCACCTTTCCCGTTAAGCAGCCATAGTGTGTTTTCTAAACGTGCGACTCTGTTCTGTTTTGTAATTCAGTTCAAGGGTAGCGGTTTTTACATTCTCTCTGTAAGTGATATCTTATGATAAGTGTCTTTTTCTGTGTGACTTATTTCACTTAGAATCGTCGTACCTAAATCCACTCATCATGCTGCTCCTAGCCTTATGACGTTGATTTCATGGCTGAGTGATATTCCATTGTACATAAGGACCACAACTTCTTTATCCATTCTTCTCTTTCCTGGGATGTTTAAGGTGTAACGAAGTGGAGGTTCTTGTCAACAGAGCAGCCCTAAACTTTGGGGTGCCTGTGTCTTGCTGATTTTTAGTTTTCCCAATTTATACGCCCATGAGTGGAAGTGCCCTATGCTCTCTAAGCTGAGTTTTTTAGATGTTTCAGGACACACCGTACACTTCTCCAGAGTGGCTGTTGGCAATTTACAGCCCGCCCATCAGCGTAGCAAGGCTCCCATTTCTCCATGGCCTGTCCTGCATTTCTGGTTTTGACACTTTATTCAGCATGGCCCTTTTGACCGATGGGAAGCGAGACTTCTTTGTAGCGCTGATTTGCCTTTCCAGGTTGCTTGGTTGGCCAAAAAGGGCGTATGCGTTTTTTCCTGAATATATTCAGGAAAAAACGCATACGCCCTTTTTGGCCAAGGGCATCATTGTCGAGGTTTTGCCGCTTTTCCTGTGCTTTAAAGGCGATTCGTATCTACCTCCTGAAATCGGTTTCCTGCAATTCTGCCTTGCTTTCAAATCCTCTTCGTTGCCTTCCCTCCATATATTTGTGGACGAGAGTTATCATTTCTAACTCTGCAGGTTTGTGAATTGCAGTGCCCCTGAGCTCCATTTTTCAACTCGCTTTCTTGGGAGCTGGCCGCAAAAGCGCAGGATTGCTTCAGGCCCTATTCTGGCTCCGGGCGGCAGGCTGAGCCTGTGGTTAATTCTGCTTCCTGATGGGAAAATAGAGTGACCTGTGCCTGTCCCAACACCTAGAGCTAGTCTCTCATTGGTTCCCCCTCTTCCCGTTCATCCTCAGGACAAATTGCAACGTGTTCGGAACAGGAGGTTAAAGGTGCTGATTCTCCAAGGAGGGAGATTGCTAGTAAAGCGGCTGGAATGGCGAACCGGAGCACAAGGAGATGAGAAATGAGGTGCGTTTTAGAAACCTTTCCCGGTCACACGGTGTACCATCTTCTGGGTTTCTCGTGCATGTTTTCGACGTAGGAAGATGCCCTTGAACCTGGAGATTTGGGACCCATGGGATGGGTACCACGCCGTATTACATTACAGGGTCTGCGTTAGCTCACCCAACCTCACCAAACCTCTCAGCCCCAAGAGTGTCCACCCTTATGTCTCAATCAGCTGTGGGTCTAGATATGGTCAATCCAGGTGGCATCGCAGCCCCTGAACGAATTTTGTAAGAATTTCTCTCTCTTTCACTGTCTTTGTTTCACGGGTTTTTAAAAGTAATTGATTTTTATAATAGGGTTTAGCTGCTTTGCACTGCTGTGTTTATGCCGCTTTACACCCACTTGACTCACTTACAGAGAGATATCAATACATAGGTTTTAAGATTCTTACTAGTCAGATATATTCTTGGGCGGTGAATAGGGGGCGTTGAGTCCAGTTCACTGAGCAAGGAGTAGGTCTTGTCTATTACATATTGGGTTTATGGAACGGTATCTGAGCTAATTTGAAACCCTTGTTTTATGCATCACCCCACCTCACCTTTCCCGTTAAGCAGCCATAGTGTGTTTTCTAAACGTGCGACTCTGTTCTGTTTTGTAATTCAGTTCAAGGGTAGCGGTTTTTACATTCTCTCTGTAAGTGATATCTTATGATAAGTGTCTTTTTCTGTGTGACTTATTTCACTTAGAATCGTCGTACCTAAATCCACTCATCATGCTGCTCCTAGCCTTATGACGTTGATTTCATGGCTGAGTGATATTCCATTGTACATAAGGACCACAACTTCTTTATCCATTCTTCTCTTTCCTGGGATGTTTAAGGTGTAACGAAGTGGAGGTTCTTGTCAACAGAGCAGCCCTAAACTTTGGGGTGCCTGTGTCTTGCTGATTTTTAGTTTTCCCAATTTATACGCCCATGAGTGGAAGTGCCCTATGCTCTCTAAGCTGAGTTTTTTAGATGTTTCAGGACACACCGTACACTTCTCCAGAGTGGCTGTTGGCAATTTACAGCCCGCCCATCAGCGTAGCAAGGCTCCCATTTCTCCATGGCCTGTCCTGCATTTCTGGTTTTGACACTTTATTCAGCATGGCCCTTTTGACCGATGGGAAGCGAGACTTCTTTGTAGCGCTGATTTGCCTTTCCAGGTTGCTTGGTTGGCCAAAAAGGGCGTATGCGTTTTTTCCTGAATATATTCAGGAAAAAACGCATACGCCCTTTTTGGCCAAGGGCATCATTGTCGAGGTTTTGCCGCTTTTCCTGTGCTTTAAAGGCGATTCGAATCTACCTCCTGGAATCGGTTTCCTGCAATTCTGCCTTGCTTTCAAATCCTCTTCGTTGCCTTCCCTCCATATATTTGTGGACGAGAGTTATCATTTCTAACTCTGCAGGTTTGTGAATTGCAGTGCCCCTGAGCTCCATTTTTCAACTCGCTTTCTTGGGAGCTGGCCGCAAAAGCGCAGGATTGCTTCAGGCCCTATTCTGGCTCCGGGCGGCAGGCTGAGCCTGTGGTTAATTCTGCTTCCTGATGGGAAAATAGAGTGACCTGTGCCTGTCCCAACACCTAGAGCTAGTCTCTCATTGGTTCCCCCTCTTCCCGTTCATCCTCAGGACAAATTGCAACGTGTTCGGAACAGGAGGTTAAAGGTGCTGATTCTCCAAGGAGGGAGATTGCTAGTAAAGCGGCTGGAATGGCGAACCGGAGCACAAGGAGATGAGAAATGAGGTGCGTTTTAGAAACCTTTCCCGGTCACACGGTGTACCATCTTCTGGGTTTCTCGTGCATGTTTTCGACGTAGGAAGATGCCCTTGAACCTGGAGATTTGGGACCCATGGGATGGGTACCACGCCGTATTACATTACAGGGTCTGCGTTAGCTCACCCAACCTCACCAAACCTCTCAGCCCCAAGAGTGTCCACCCTTATGTCTCAATCAGCTGTGGGTCTAGATATGGTCAATCCAGGTGGCATCGCAGCCCCTGAACGAATTTTGTAAGAATTTCTCTCTCTTTCACTGTCTTTGTTTCACGGGTTTTTAAAAGTAATTGATTTTTATAATAGGGTTTAGCTGCTTTGCACTGCTGTGTTTATGCCGCTTTACACCCACTTGACTCACTTACAGAGAGATATCAATACATAGGTTTTAAGATTCTTACTAGTCAGATATATTCTTGGGCGGTGAATAGGGGGCGTTGAGTCCAGTTCACTGAGCAAGGAGTAGGTCTTGTCTATTACATATTGGGTTTATGGAACGGTATCTGAGCTAATTTGAAACCCTTGTTTTATGCATCACCCCACCTCACCTTTCCCGTTAAGCAGCCATAGTGTGTTTTCTAAACGTGCGACTCTGTTCTGTTTTGTAATTCAGTTCAAGGGTAGCGGTTTTTACATTCTCTCTGTAAGTGATATCTTATGATAAGTGTCTTTTTCTGTGTGACTTATTTCACTTAGAATCGTCGTACCTAAATCCACTCATCATGCTGCTCCTAGCCTTATGACGTTGATTTCATGGCTGAGTGATATTCCATTGTACATAAGGACCACAACTTCTTTATCCATTCTTCTCTTTCCTGGGATGTTTAAGGTGTAACGAAGTGGAGGTTCTTGTCAACAGAGCAGCCCTAAACTTTGGGGTGCCTGTGTCTTGCTGATTTTTAGTTTTCCCAATTTATACGCCCATGAGTGGAAGTGCCCTATGCTCTCTAAGCTGAGTTTTTTAGATGTTTCAGGACACACCGTACACTTCTCCAGAGTGGCTGTTGGCAATTTACAGCCCGCCCATCAGCGTAGCAAGGCTCCCATTTCTCCATGGCCTGTCCTGCATTTCTGGTTTTGACACTTTATTCAGCATGGCCCTTTTGACCGATGGGAAGCGAGACTTCTTTGTAGCGCTGATTTGCCTTTCCAGGTTGCTTGGTTGGCCAAAAAGGGCGTATGCGTTTTTTCCTGAATATATTCAGGAAAAAACGCATACGCCCTTTTTGGCCAAGGGCATCATTGTCGAGGTTTTGCCGCTTTTCCTGTGCTTTAAAGGCGATTCGAATCTACCTCCTGGAATCGGTTTCCTGCAATTCTGCCTTGCTTTCAAATCCTCTTCGTTGCCTTCCCTCCATATATTTGTGGACGAGAGTTATCATTTCTAACTCTGCAGGTTTGTGAATTGCAGTGCCCCTGAGCTCCATTTTTCAACTCGCTTTCTTGGGAGCTGGCCGCAAAAGCGCAGGATTGCTTCAGGCCCTATTCTGGCTCCGGGCGGCAGGCTGAGCCTGTGGTTAATTCTGCTTCCTGATGGGAAAATAGAGTGACCTGTGCCTGTCCCAACACCTAGAGCTAGTCTCTCATTGGTTCCCCCTCTTCCCGTTCATCCTCAGGACAAATTGCAACGTGTTCGGAACAGGAGGTTAAAGGTGCTGATTCTCCAAGGAGGGAGATTGCTAGTAAAGCGGCTGGAATGGCGAACCGGAGCACAAGGAGATGAGAAATGAGGTGCGTTTTAGAAACCTTTCCCGGTCACACGGTGTACCATCTTCTGGGTTTCTCGTGCATGTTTTCGACGTAGGAAGATGCCCTTGAACCTGGAGATTTGGGACCCATGGGATGGGTACCACGCCGTATTACATTACAGGGTCTGCGTTAGCTCACCCAACCTCACCAAACCTCTCAGCCCCAAGAGTGTCCACCCTTATGTCTCAATCAGCTGTGGGTCTAGATATGGTCAATCCAGGTGGCATCGCAGCCCCTGAACGAATTTTGTAAGAATTTCTCTCTCTTTCACTGTCTTTGTTTCACGGGTTTTTAAAAGTAATTGATTTTTATAATAGGGTTTAGCTGCTTTGCACTGCTGTGTTTATGCCGCTTTACACCCACTTGACTCACTTACAGAGAGATATCAATACATAGGTTTTAAGATTCTTACTAGTCAGATATATTCTTGGGCGGTGAATAGGGGGCGTTGAGTCCAGTTCACTGAGCAAGGAGTAGGTCTTGTCTATTACATATTGGGTTTATGGAACGGTATCTGAGCTAATTTGAAACCCTTGTTTTATGCATCACCCCACCTCACCTTTCCCGTTAAGCAGCCATAGTGTGTTTTCTAAACGTGCGACTCTGTTCTGTTTTGTAATTCAGTTCAAGGGTAGCGGTTTTTACATTCTCTCTGTAAGTGATATCTTATGATAAGTGTCTTTTTCTGTGTGACTTATTTCACTTAGAATCGTCGTACCTAAATCCACTCATCATGCTGCTCCTAGCCTTATGACGTTGATTTCATGGCTGAGTGATATTCCATTGTACATAAGGACCACAACTTCTTTATCCATTCTTCTCTTTCCTGGGATGTTTAAGGTGTAACGAAGTGGAGGTTCTTGTCAACAGAGCAGCCCTAAACTTTGGGGTGCCTGTGTCTTGCTGATTTTTAGTTTTCCCAATTTATACGCCCATGAGTGGAAGTGCCCTATGCTCTCTAAGCTGAGTTTTTTAGATGTTTCAGGACACACCGTACACTTCTCCAGAGTGGCTGTTGGCAATTTACAGCCCGCCCATCAGCGTAGCAAGGCTCCCATTTCTCCATGGCCTGTCCTGCATTTCTGGTTTTGACACTTTATTCAGCATGGCCCTTTTGACCGATGGGAAGCGAGACTTCTTTGTAGCGCTGATTTGCCTTTCCAGGTTGCTTGGTTGGCCAAAAAGGGCGTATGCGTTTTTTCCTGAATATATTCAGGAAAAAACGCATACGCCCTTTTTGGCCAAGGGCATCATTGTCGAGGTTTTGCCGCTTTTCCTGTGCTTTAAAGGCGATTCGAATCTACCTCCTGGAATCGGTTTCCTGCAATTCTGCCTTGCTTTCAAATCCTCTTCGTTGCCTTCCCTCCATATATTTGTGGACGAGAGTTATCATTTCTAACTCTGCAGGTTTGTGAATTGCAGTGCCCCTGAGCTCCATTTTTCAACTCGCTTTCTTGGGAGCTGGCCGCAAAAGCGCAGGATTGCTTCAGGCCCTATTCTGGCTCCGGGCGGCAGGCTGAGCCTGTGGTTAATTCTGCTTCCTGATGGGAAAATAGAGTGACCTGTGCCTGTCCCAACACCTAGAGCTAGTCTCTCATTGGTTCCCCCTCTTCCCGTTCATCCTCAGGACAAATTGCAACGTGTTCGGAACAGGAGGTTAAAGGTGCTGATTCTCCAAGGAGGGAGATTGCTAGTAAAGCGGCTGGAATGGCGAACCGGAGCACAAGGAGATGAGAAATGAGGTGCGTTTTAGAAACCTTTCCCGGTCACACGGTGTACCATCTTCTGGGTTTCTCGTGCATGTTTTCGACGTAGGAAGATGCCCTTGACCCTGGAGATTTGGGACCCATGGGATGGGTACCACGCCGTATTACTTTACAGGGTCTGCGTTAGCTCACCCAACCTCACCAAACCTCTCAGCCCCAAGAGTGTCCTCCCTTATGTCTCAATCAGCTGTGGGTCTAGATATGGTCAATCCAGGTGGCATCGCAGCCCCTGAACGAATTTTGTAAGAATTTCTCTCTCTTTCACTGTCTTTGTTTCACGGGTTTTTAAAAGTAATTGATTTTTATAATAGGGTTTAGCTGCTTTGCACTGCTGTGTTTATGCCGCTTTACACCCACTTGACTCACTTACAGAGAGATATCAATACATAGGTTTTAAGATTCTTACTAGTCAGATATATTCTTGGGCGGTGAATAGGGGGCGTTGAGTCCAGTTCACTGAGCAAGGAGTAGGTCTTGTCTATTACATATTGGGTTTATGGAACGGTATCTGAGCTAATTTGAAACCCTTGTTTTATGCATCACCCCACCTCACCTTTCCCGTTAAGCAGCCATAGTGTGTTTTCTAAACGTGCGACTCTGTTCTGTTTTGTAATTCAGTTCAAGGGTAGCGGTTTTTACATTCCCTCTGTAAGTGATATCTTATGATAAGTGTCTTTTTCTGTGTGACTTATTTCACTTAGAATCGTCGTACCTAAATCCACTCATCATGCTGCTCCTAGCCTTATGACGTTGATTTCATGGCTGAGTGATATTCCATTGTACATAAGGACCACAACTTCTTTATCCATTCTTCTCTTTCCTGGGATGTTTCAGGTGTAACGAAGTGGATGTTCTTGTCAACAGAGCAGCCCTAAACTTTGGGGTGCCTGTGTCTTGCTGATTTTTAGTTTTCCCAATTTATACGCCCATGAGTGGAAGTGCCCTATGCTCTCTAAGCTGAGTTTTTTAGATGTTTCAGGACACACCGTACACTTCTCCAGAGTGGCTGTTGGCAATTTACAGCCCGCCCATCAGCGTAGCAAGGCTCCCATTTCTCCATGGCCTGTCCTGCATTTCTGGTTTTGACACTTTATTCAGCATGGCCCTTTTGACCGATGGGAAGCGAGACTTCTTTGTAGCGCTGATTTGCCTTTCCAGGTTGCTTGGTTGGCCAAAAAGGGCGTATGCGTTTTTTCCTGAATATATTCAGGAAAAAACGCATACGCCCTTTTTGGCCAAGGGCATCATTGTCGAGGTTTTGCCGCTTTTCCTGTGCTTTAAAGGCGATTCGAATCTACCTCCTGGAATCGGTTTCCTGCAATTCTGCCTTGCTTTCAAATCCTCTTCGTTGCCTTCCCTCCATATATTTGTGGACGAGAGTTATCATTTCTAACTCTGCAGGTTTGTGAATTGCAGTGCCCCTGAGCTCCATTTTTCAACTCGCTTTCTTGGGAGCTGGCCGCAAAAGCGCAGGATTGCTTCAGGCCCTATTCTGGCTCCGGGCGGCAGGCTGAGCCTGTGGTTAATTCTGCTTCCTGATGGGAAAATAGAGTGACCTGTGCCTGTCCCAACACCTAGAGCTAGTCTCTCATTGGTTCCCCCTCTTCCCGTTCATCCTCAGGACAAATTGCAACGTGTTCGGAACAGGAGGTTAAAGGTGCTGATTCTCCAAGGAGGGAGATTGCTAGTAAAGCGGCTGGAATGGCGAACCGGAGCACAAGGAGATGAGAAATGAGGTGCGTTTTAGAAACCTTTCCCGGTCACACGGTGTACCATCTTCTGGGTTTCTCGTGCATGTTTTCGACGTAGGAAGATGCCCTTGAACCTGGAGATTTGGGACCCATGGGATGGGTACCACGCCGTATTACATTACAGGGTCTGCGTTAGCTCACCCAACCTCACCAAACCTCTCAGCCCCAAGAGTGTCCACCCTTATGTCTCAATCAGCTGTGGGTCTAGATATGGTCAATCCAGGTGGCATCGCAGCCCCTGAACGAATTTTGTAAGAATTTCTCTCTCTTTCACTGTCTTTGTTTCACGGGTTTTTAAAAGTAATTGATTTTTATAATAGGGTTTAGCTGCTTTGCACTGCTGTGTTTATGCCGCTTTACACCCACTTGACTCACTTACAGAGAGATATCAATACATAGGTTTTAAGATTCTTACTAGTCAGATATATTCTTGGGCGGTGAATAGGGGGCGTTGAGTCCAGTTCACTGAGCAAGGAGTAGGTCTTGTCTATTACATATTGGGTTTATGGAACGGTATCTGAGCTAATTTGAAACCCTTGTTTTATGCATCACCCCACCTCACCTTTCCCGTTAAGCAGCCATAGTGTGTTTTCTAAACGTGCGACTCTGTTCTGTTTTGTAATTCAGTTCAAGGGTAGCGGTTTTTACATTCTCTCTGTAAGTGATATCTTATGATAAGTGTCTTTTTCTGTGTGACTTATTTCACTTAGAATCGTCGTACCTAAATCCACTCATCATGCTGCTCCTAGCCTTATGACGTTGATTTCATGGCTGAGTGATATTCCATTGTACATAAGGACCACAACTTCTTTATCCATTCTTCTCTTTCCTGGGATGTTTAAGGTGTAACGAAGTGGAGGTTCTTGTCAACAGAGCAGCCCTAAACTTTGGGGTGCCTGTGTCTTGCTGATTTTTAGTTTTCCCAATTTATACGCCCATGAGTGGAAGTGCCCTATGCTCTCTAAGCTGAGTTTTTTAGATGTTTCAGGACACACCGTACACTTCTCCAGAGTGGCTGTTGGCAATTTACAGCCCGCCCATCAGCGTAGCAAGGCTCCCATTTCTCCATGGCCTGTCCTGCATTTCTGGTTTTGACACTTTATTCAGCATGGCCCTTTTGACCGATGGGAAGCGAGACTTCTTTGTAGCGCTGATTTGCCTTTCCAGGTTGCTTGGTTGGCCAAAAAGGGCGTATGCGTTTTTTCCTGAATATATTCAGGAAAAAACGCATACGCCCTTTTTGGCCAAGGGCATCATTGTCGAGGTTTTGCCGCTTTTCCTGTGCTTTAAAGGCGATTCGTATCTACCTCCTGAAATCGGTTTCCTGCAATTCTGCCTTGCTTTCAAATCCTCTTCGTTGCCTTCCCTCCATATATTTGTGGACGAGAGTTATCATTTCTAACTCTGCAGGTTTGTGAATTGCAGTGCCCCTGAGCTCCATTTTTCAACTCGCTTTCTTGGGAGCTGGCCGCAAAAGCGCAGGATTGCTTCAGGCCCTATTCTGGCTCCGGGCGGCAGGCTGAGCCTGTGGTTAATTCTGCTTCCTGATGGGAAAATAGAGTGACCTGTGCCTGTCCCAACACCTAGAGCTAGTCTCTCATTGGTTCCCCCTCTTCCCGTTCATCCTCAGGACAAATTGCAACGTGTTCGGAACAGGAGGTTAAAGGTGCTGATTCTCCAAGGAGGGAGATTGCTAGTAAAACGGCTGGAATGGCGAACCGGAGCACAAGGAGATGAGAAATGAGGTGCGTTTTAGAAACCTTTCCCGGTCACACGGTGTACCATCTTCTGGGTTTCTCGTGCATGTTTTCGACGTAGGAAGATGCCCTTGAACCTGGAGATTTGGGACCCATGGGATGGGTACCACGCCGTATTACATTACAGGGTCTGCGTTAGCTCACCCAACCTCACCAAACCTCTCAGCCCCAAGAGTGTCCACCCTTATGTCTCAATCAGCTGTGGGTCTAGATATGGTCAATCCAGGTGGCATCGCAGCCCCTGAACGAATTTTGTAAGAATTTCTCTCTCTTTCACTGTCTTTGTTTCACGGGTTTTTAAAAGTAATTGATTTTTATAATAGGGTTTAGCTGCTTTGCACTGCTGTGTTTATGCCGCTTTACACCCACTTGACTCACTTACAGAGAGATATCAATACATAGGTTTTAAGATTCTTACTAGTCAGATATATTCTTGGGCGGTGAATAGGGGGCGTTGAGTCCAGTTCACTGAGCAAGGAGTAGGTCTTGTCTATTACATATTGGGTTTATGGAACGGTATCTGAGCTAATTTGAAACCCTTGTTTTATGCATCACCCCACCTCACCTTTCCCGTTAAGCAGCCATAGTGTGTTTTCTAAACGTGCGACTCTGTTCTGTTTTGTAATTCAGTTCAAGGGTAGCGGTTTTTACATTCTCTCTGTAAGTGATATCTTATGATAAGTGTCTTTTTCTGTGTGACTTATTTCACTTAGAATCGTCGTACCTAAATCCACTCATCATGCTGCTCCTAGCCTTATGACGTTGATTTCATGGCTGAGTGATATTCCATTGTACATAAGGACCACAACTTCTTTATCCATTCTTCTCTTTCCTGGGATGTTTAAGGTGTAACGAAGTGGAGGTTCTTGTCAACAGAGCAGCCCTAAACTTTGGGGTGCCTGTGTCTTGCTGATTTTTAGTTTTCCCAATTTATACGCCCATGAGTGGAAGTGCCCTATGCTCTCTAAGCTGAGTTTTTTAGATGTTTCAGGACACACCGTACACTTCTCCAGAGTGGCTGTTGGCAATTTACAGCCCGCCCATCAGCGTAGCAAGGCTCCCATTTCTCCATGGCCTGTCCTGCATTTCTGGTTTTGACACTTTATTCAGCATGGCCCTTTTGACCGATGGGAAGCGAGACTTCTTTGTAGCGCTGATTTGCCTTTCCAGGTTGCTTGGTTGGCCAAAAAGGGCGTATGCGTTTTTTCCTGAATATATTCAGGAAAAAACGCATACGCCCTTTTTGGCCAAGGGCATCATTGTCGAGGTTTTGCCGCTTTTCCTGTGCTTTAAAGGCGATTCGTATCTACCTCCTGGAATCGGTTTCCTGCAATTCTGCCTTGCTTTCAAATCCTCTTCGTTGCCTTCCCTCCATATATTTGTGGACGAGAGTTATCATTTCTAACTCTGCAGGTTTGTGAATTGCAGTGCCCCTGAGCTCCATTTTTCAACTCGCTTTCTTGGGAGCTGGCCGCAAAAGCGCAGGATTGCTTCAGGCCCTATTCTGGCTCCGGGCGGCAGGCTGAGCCTGTGGTTAATTCTGCTTCCTGATGGGAAAATAGAGTGACCTGTGCCTGTCCCAACACCTAGAGCTAGTCTCTCATTGGTTCCCCCTCTTCCCGTTCATCCTCAGGACAAATTGCAACGTGTTCGGAACAGGAGGTTAAAGGTGCTGATTCTCCAAGGAGGGAGATTGCTAGTAAAGCGGCTGGAATGGCGAACCGGAGCACAAGGAGATGAGAAATGAGGTGCGTTTTAGAAACCTTTCCCGGTCACACGGTGTACCATCTTCTGGGTTTCTCGTGCATGTTTTCGACGTAGGAAGATGCCCTTGAACCTGGAGATTTGGGACCCATGGGATGGGTACCACGCCGTATTACATTACAGGGTCTGCGTTAGCTCACCCAACCTCACCAAACCTCTCAGCCCCAAGAGTGTCCACCCTTATGTCTCAATCAGCTGTGGGTCTAGATATGGTCAATCCAGGTGGCATCGCAGCCCCTGAACGAATTTTGTAAGAATTTCTCTCTCTTTCACTGTCTTTGTTTCACGGGTTTTTAAAAGTAATTGATTTTTATAATAGGGTTTAGCTGCTTTGCACTGCTGTGTTTATGCCGCTTTACACCCACTTGACTCACTTACAGAGAGATATCAATACATAGGTTTTAAGATTCTTACTAGTCAGATATATTCTTGGGCGGTGAATAGGGGGCGTTGAGTCCAGTTCACTGAGCAAGGAGTAGGTCTTGTCTATTACATATTGGGTTTATGGAACGGTATCTGAGCTAATTTGAAACCCTTGTTTTATGCATCACCCCACCTCACCTTTCCCGTTAAGCAGCCATAGTGTGTTTTCTAAACGTGCGACTCTGTTCTGTTTTGTAATTCAGTTCAAGGGTAGCGGTTTTTACATTCTCTCTGTAAGTGATATCTTATGATAAGTGTCTTTTTCTGTGTGACTTATTTCACTTAGAATCGTCGTACCTAAATCCACTCATCATGCTGCTCCTAGCCTTATGACGTTGATTTCATGGCTGAGTGATATTCCATTGTACATAAGGACCACAACTTCTTTATCCATTCTTCTCTTTCCTGGGATGTTTAAGGTGTAACGAAGTGGAGGTTCTTGTCAACAGAGCAGCCCTAAACTTTGGGGTGCCTGTGTCTTGCTGATTTTTAGTTTTCCCAATTTATACGCCCATGAGTGGAAGTGCCCTATGCTCTCTAAGCTGAGTTTTTTAGATGTTTCAGGACACACCGTACACTTCTCCAGAGTGGCTGTTGGCAATTTACAGCCCGCCCATCAGCGTAGCAAGGCTCCCATTTCTCCATGGCCTGTCCTGCATTTCTGGTTTTGACACTTTATTCAGCATGGCCCTTTTGACCGATGGGAAGCGAGACTTCTTTGTAGCGCTGATTTGCCTTTCCAGGTTGCTTGGTTGGCCAAAAAGGGCGTATGCGTTTTTTCCTGAATATATTCAGGAAAAAACGCATACGCCCTTTTTGGCCAAGGGCATCATTGTCGAGGTTTTGCCGCTTTTCCTGTGCTTTAAAGGCGATTCGAATCTACCTCCTGGAATCGGTTTCCTGCAATTCTGCCTTGCTTTCAAATCCTCTTCGTTGCCTTCCCTCCATATATTTGTGGACGAGAGTTATCATTTCTAACTCTGCAGGTTTGTGAATTGCAGTGCCCCTGAGCTCCATTTTTCAACTCGCTTTCTTGGGAGCTGGCCGCAAAAGCGCAGGATTGCTTCAGGCCCTATTCTGGCTCCGGGCGGCAGGCTGAGCCTGTGGTTAATTCTGCTTCCTGATGGGAAAATAGAGTGACCTGTGCCTGTCCCAACACCTAGAGCTAGTCTCTCATTGGTTCCCCCTCTTCCCGTTCATCCTCAGGACAAATTGCAACGTGTTCGGAACAGGAGGTTAAAGGTGCTGATTCTCCAAGGAGGGAGATTGCTAGTAAAGCGGCTGGAATGGCGAACCGGAGCACAAGGAGATGAGAAATGAGGTGCGTTTTAGAAACCTTTCCCGGTCACACGGTGTACCATCTTCTGGGTTTCTCGTGCATGTTTTCGACGTAGGAAGATGCCCTTGAACCTGGAGATTTGGGACCCATGGGATGGGTACCACGCCGTATTACATTACAGGGTCTGCGTTAGCTCACCCAACCTCACCAAACCTCTCAGCCCCAAGAGTGTCCACCCTTATGTCTCAATCAGCTGTGGGTCTAGATATGGTCAATCCAGGTGGCATCGCAGCCCCTGAACGAATTTTGTAAGAATTTCTCTCTCTTTCACTGTCTTTGTTTCACGGGTTTTTAAAAGTAATTGATTTTTATAATAGGGTTTAGCTGCTTTGCACTGCTGTGTTTATGCCGCTTTACACCCACTTGACTCACTTACAGAGAGATATCAATACATAGGTTTTAAGATTCTTACTAGTCAGATATATTCTTGGGCGGTGAATAGGGGGCGTTGAGTCCAGTTCACTGAGCAAGGAGTAGGTCTTGTCTATTACATATTGGGTTTATGGAACGGTATCTGAGCTAATTTGAAACCCTTGTTTTATGCATCACCCCACCTCACCTTTCCCGTTAAGCAGCCATAGTGTGTTTTCTAAACGTGCGACTCTGTTCTGTTTTGTAATTCAGTTCAAGGGTAGCGGTTTTTACATTCTCTCTGTAAGTGATATCTTATGATAAGTGTCTTTTTCTGTGTGACTTATTTCACTTAGAATCGTCGTACCTAAATCCACTCATCATGCTGCTCCTAGCCTTATGACGTTGATTTCATGGCTGAGTGATATTCCATTGTACATAAGGACCACAACTTCTTTATCCATTCTTCTCTTTCCTGGGATGTTTAAGGTGTAACGAAGTGGAGGTTCTTGTCAACAGAGCAGCCCTAAACTTTGGGGTGCCTGTGTCTTGCTGATTTTTAGTTTTCCCAATTTATACGCCCATGAGTGGAAGTGCCCTATGCTCTCTAAGCTGAGTTTTTTAGATGTTTCAGGACACACCGTACACTTCTCCAGAGTGGCTGTTGGCAATTTACAGCCCGCCCATCAGCGTAGCAAGGCTCCCATTTCTCCATGGCCTGTCCTGCATTTCTGGTTTTGACACTTTATTCAGCATGGCCCTTTTGACCGATGGGAAGCGAGACTTCTTTGTAGCGCTGATTTGCCTTTCCAGGTTGCTTGGTTGGCCAAAAAGGGCGTATGCGTTTTTTCCTGAATATATTCAGGAAAAAACGCATACGCCCTTTTTGGCCAAGGGCATCATTGTCGAGGTTTTGCCGCTTTTCCTGTGCTTTAAAGGCGATTCGAATCTACCTCCTGGAATCGGTTTCCTGCAATTCTGCCTTGCTTTCAAATCCTCTTCGTTGCCTTCCCTCCATATATTTGTGGACGAGAGTTATCATTTCTAACTCTGCAGGTTTGTGAATTGCAGTGCCCCTGAGCTCCATTTTTCAACTCGCTTTCTTGGGAGCTGGCCGCAAAAGCGCAGGATTGCTTCAGGCCCTATTCTGGCTCCGGGCGGCAGGCTGAGCCTGTGGTTAATTCTGCTTCCTGATGGGAAAATAGAGTGACCTGTGCCTGTCCCAACACCTAGAGCTAGTCTCTCATTGGTTCCCCCTCTTCCCGTTCATCCTCAGGACAAATTGCAACGTGTTCGGAACAGGAGGTTAAAGGTGCTGATTCTCCAAGGAGGGAGATTGCTAGTAAAGCGGCTGGAATGGCGAACCGGAGCACAAGGAGATGAGAAATGAGGTGCGTTTTAGAAACCTTTCCCGGTCACACGGTGTACCATCTTCTGGGTTTCTCGTGCATGTTTTCGACGTAGGAAGATGCCCTTGAACCTGGAGATTTGGGACCCATGGGATGGGTACCACGCCGTATTACATTACAGGGTCTGCGTTAGCTCACCCAACCTCACCAAACCTCTCAGCCCCAAGAGTGTCCACCCTTATGTCTCAATCAGCTGTGGGTCTAGATATGGTCAATCCAGGTGGCATCGCAGCCCCTGAACGAATTTTGTAAGAATTTCTCTCTCTTTCACTGTCTTTGTTTCACGGGTTTTTAAAAGTAATTGATTTTTATAATAGGGTTTAGCTGCTTTGCACTGCTGTGTTTATGCCGCTTTACACCCACTTGACTCACTTACAGAGAGATATCAATACATAGGTTTTAAGATTCTTACTAGTCAGATATATTCTTGGGCGGTGAATAGGGGGCGTTGAGTCCAGTTCACTGAGCAAGGAGTAGGTCTTGTCTATTACATATTGGGTTTATGGAACGGTATCTGAGCTAATTTGAAACCCTTGTTTTATGCATCACCCCACCTCACCTTTCCCGTTAAGCAGCCATAGTGTGTTTTCTAAACGTGCGACTCTGTTCTGTTTTGTAATTCAGTTCAAGGGTAGCGGTTTTTACATTCTCTCTGTAAGTGATATCTTATGATAAGTGTCTTTTTCTGTGTGACTTATTTCACTTAGAATCGTCGTACCTAAATCCACTCATCATGCTGCTCCTAGCCTTATGACGTTGATTTCATGGCTGAGTGATATTCCATTGTACATAAGGACCACAACTTCTTTATCCATTCTTCTCTTTCCTGGGATGTTTAAGGTGTAACGAAGTGGAGGTTCTTGTCAACAGAGCAGCCCTAAACTTTGGGGTGCCTGTGTCTTGCTGATTTTTAGTTTTCCCAATTTATACGCCCATGAGTGGAAGTGCCCTATGCTCTCTAAGCTGAGTTTTTTAGATGTTTCAGGACACACCGTACACTTCTCCAGAGTGGCTGTTGGCAATTTACAGCCCGCCCATCAGCGTAGCAAGGCTCCCATTTCTCCATGGCCTGTCCTGCATTTCTGGTTTTGACACTTTATTCAGCATGGCCCTTTTGACCGATGGGAAGCGAGACTTCTTTGTAGCGCTGATTTGCCTTTCCAGGTTGCTTGGTTGGCCAAAAAGGGCGTATGCGTTTTTTCCTGAATATATTCAGGAAAAAACGCATACGCCCTTTTTGGCCAAGGGCATCATTGTCGAGGTTTTGCCGCTTTTCCTGTGCTTTAAAGGCGATTCGAATCTACCTCCTGGAATCGGTTTCCTGCAATTCTGCCTTGCTTTCAAATCCTCTTCGTTGCCTTCCCTCCATATATTTGTGGACGAGAGTTATCATTTCTAACTCTGCAGGTTTGTGAATTGCAGTGCCCCTGAGCTCCATTTTTCAACTCGCTTTCTTGGGAGCTGGCCGCAAAAGCGCAGGATTGCTTCAGGCCCTATTCTGGCTCCGGGCGGCAGGCTGAGCCTGTGGTTAATTCTGCTTCCTGATGGGAAAATAGAGTGACCTGTGCCTGTCCCAACACCTAGAGCTAGTCTCTCATTGGTTCCCCCTCTTCCCGTTCATCCTCAGGACAAATTGCAACGTGTTCGGAACAGGAGGTTAAAGGTGCTGATTCTCCAAGGAGGGAGATTGCTAGTAAAGCGGCTGGAATGGCGAACCGGAGCACAAGGAGATGAGAAATGAGGTGCGTTTTAGAAACCTTTCCCGGTCACACGGTGTACCATCTTCTGGGTTTCTCGTGCATGTTTTCGACGTAGGAAGATGCCCTTGACCCTGGAGATTTGGGACCCATGGGATGGGTACCACGCCGTATTACTTTACAGGGTCTGCGTTAGCTCACCCAACCTCACCAAACCTCTCAGCCCCAAGAGTGTCCTCCCTTATGTCTCAATCAGCTGTGGGTCTAGATATGGTCAATCCAGGTGGCATCGCAGCCCCTGAACGAATTTTGTAAGAATTTCTCTCTCTTTCACTGTCTTTGTTTCACGGGTTTTTAAAAGTAATTGATTTTTATAATAGGGTTTAGCTGCTTTGCACTGCTGTGTTTATGCCGCTTTACACCCACTTGACTCACTTACAGAGAGATATCAATACATAGGTTTTAAGATTCTTACTAGTCAGATATATTCTTGGGCGGTGAATAGGGGGCGTTGAGTCCAGTTCACTGAGCAAGGAGTAGGTCTTGTCTATTACATATTGGGTTTATGGAACGGTATCTGAGCTAATTTGAAACCCTTGTTTTATGCATCACCCCACCTCACCTTTCCCGTTAAGCAGCCATAGTGTGTTTTCTAAACGTGCGACTCTGTTCTGTTTTGTAATTCAGTTCAAGGGTAGCGGTTTTTACATTCCCTCTGTAAGTGATATCTTATGATAAGTGTCTTTTTCTGTGTGACTTATTTCACTTAGAATCGTCGTACCTAAATCCACTCATCATGCTGCTCCTAGCCTTATGACGTTGATTTCATGGCTGAGTGATATTCCATTG